>NC_143512.1:40797262-41434762 GCF_031878675.1 Megascapheus bottae | reverse complement strand
TAGAGTGCCTGCCTAGCACGCACAAAGACCTGGGTTCAATTCCTCAGTACCACATACGTAGAAAAAGCTGGAATGGTGCTGTGGCACCAAATGGTAGAACAGTAGTCTTGAGAAAACCCAAGGACAATGCTCAGGCCCTGAGTTCCAGACCCAGGACTGGAAAAAAAAAAGAGCTAAAAAATACTATCTAAACAAACCACTATTTTTTTTTTTTAGAGATTCCCTTCTTTTTTTTATTGTAATTAGTAAAAGGGTTACATGATATTTGCCAGATAGAAGGTGCATTAATTCACATACATTGATACCCTTTTACATGTCTTGGTACCCATTACCCTCCCCCCCACACCCCCCACCCGTCTTGGTTTTCCCCCCCTTCCCTATCAAATTTCAAATAACCAAATACAAATAAATTCAATATATCAGATAACAAAGTGAGATACTGTAACAATATGAGATAACCAAGGGACAGCAAAGGAGATGAGAAACAACATAGTACATTAAGGACAACAATCATTCGTTATATTAAACAAACCACTATTAAGGAACGTGTTTAGAAGTAACTAAATTCATCCAGGAGTGTGGCCTACTGGAAGTGTGCTTGACTAGCATGCATGAAGCTCTGGATTTGATTCCTGAGTACTACATACACAGAAAAAGCTGGAAGTGGTGCTGTGGCTAAAGTGGTGGAGTGCTATCCTTGAGAAAGCTCTAGGATAGTGCCCAAGTACTGAATTCAAGCCCCAGGACTGGCAAAAAAAAAAAAAAAAAAAAAGTAGCTAAATTCGTCTATTGAGTTTCAATTCAAACACAGAATAACATAGAATACTTGGTTTTGTTATTCTGATATTACCCTAACAGACTTTGTAGAAGACACTAAAGTGTTTACACAATAATCTACATGTATGAGAGTAATTGTTTCATGGGAATAAATCTGAAACTAATTTAGATTGTTGTAACAATGTCCTAAATGAACAGCCCAAATACCTAAACAAATCTTAAGAATATATGAATGGACTGGTGTCTATGGGTTCAATAACATCTTTTTTTTTTTTTTTTTTTTTTGGCAGTACTAGGGATCTAGCCCAGCGCCTAGTGAGTGTAAAGCTTGTGGCTTGTGCATACTCATCACTAAGCCACCTTCCAGGCCCTTGGAATTTTTTGTTTTTCTTGTAGGTTCCCCACCCCCTCCCTGTTAAAGGTATTTATAACAACTTTTACCTGTAAATGAATGATTCTATGAAATATATCTTCTCTCATGCTCATCTCAATATCAAACCGAGAAAGTCTCTTGTCTGCTTCTGTGCTTGCTGCCCTTACTTCTTTGTCAGAGGACACGTGCTGTGGGAAGTCCAGCATAGTTCTTTCCACTGTTGATAGAAAGAAGAACTATGAACACCACAGGACTCATCAGAGCAATATGCAGCCAAATACCACTTTCCAGATGAATGACACCCTGATGTACATTCTTTGCTATGCAGACTTTTCTAAGACTATCAAAAGGCAGAAACTAATGCAGAACTTGGCTGTCCCACTTGGCATCAATATGAACAATAAGGGTGTGCGACCTCTGAGCATTTATCAAAATGCTCAGGCTATTAGAACAGCCAGATGGCACAACTTGTAATCCCAGCACTTAGGAGGTACGGGCAGAAAGATAGTGGGCTCAAGACTGACCTGGACTACACAGTAAGACCCTAACTCAAAAAAGCCAGAATACATTCAAGGTGTAGTTTCTTAACCATCTTAAGATAAAGATACTAATCAAAGGCAGAACTCCTAAGGGCAGGGGCATGAGGTTCTGCTATGGAGAAGGTTAGACCTTGGAGAAGGAGGGGCTTGGTGCAGGGTTTGAAAAGTAGAGGCTGAAAGCCTGGCAGATGTAGATGCAGCTACAGCTACAGCTACAGCTACAGCTACAGATACAGATACAGATACAGCTACAGCTACAGCTACAGATACAGATACAGATAAGATCCAATTTTTATGCTGTCCTGGGGCTTGAACTCAAGAGCTTGGATGCTGTCCCTAAGTTTTTTTGCTCAGGACTAGAACTCTACCACTTGAGCTACAGCTCCACTTCAGGCTTTTTGGTAGTTTATTGGAAATATGAGTCTTATAGAGTTTTCTGTTTGAGCTGGCTTCAAACCAGCAATTCTTATATCTCAGTCTCTTGAGTATCTAGGATTACAGGTGTGAGCTCCTGTACCCAGAAAGACAAAGGATTTTTAAAGAAATAAACAGATTAGCTGGGTATTGATGTCTCATACCTATAATCCTAGATACTCAGGAGACTGAGATATAAGGATCATGGTTCAAAGCCAGCCCAGGCACAAAAGTCTGTGAATGGACTTCCACTTGTAAATGAAAGTGAAGCTATAGTTCAAAGTGGCAGAGAACTAACTTTTTTTTGCTCAGAGACAGTGCCTGGCACGGAATTCAGCCCCAGGACCAAAAACAAAACAAAACAAACAATAAACCCAAAGAAACAAGCAGATTAATTTAGTAGGACTGGGTTTGTTTAGAATAAAACTTCTTATATTTTCTATACACAGAATCTATAAATTTTAATCAATATTATCATGGATCCTGCCTTAAATAGATAACATATATTAAGTAATAATTTTATTGTTATTAAGGTATTGTAGAGAGGGACTACCATTTCATAAGTAATGAGTATATTTCTTTTTTTGTACAATATCACCCCTCCTTTGCTTTTCCTTACTTTATCCCTCCCATCTCTACCCACAAGTTACATAGGTCATTTAATAAAATATTTTCATATAAACATAAAACAATCTAAGAATTGTCATAAACATAAGTAGACAGAGTTTGGCCTAGCAGTAGAGTGCTTGCCTAGCATGCCTGAAGACCTGTGTTCAATTCCTCAGTACCACATACATAGAAAACAACAGAAGTGGTTCTGTGGCTCAAGTGGTAGAGCTCTAGTCTTGAGAAAGCCCAAGGACAGTGCTTCAGGCCCTAAGTTCAAGCCCTACGACTGGCAAAAAATAAATAAGTAAGTGGACATAGCCAGTAAACAGCTAAATACTGAGGATGTTTCTGTTACATACTTTAATACAAGTATGTTCTAATCTTCACTAAAGTTTTTTCTTGAGTTTTTATTTATTTGTATTTTGACTTTAATTGGTCAAAATCTTGAATTAGTTAGATAATCAAGATTATACAATGAAAATCAGATTTCAGCTATGATTATGCCTGTTCTGAGACAATGAATGTATTTTCATCTTCCCATCTTCAGCGTTTTGAAAGTATTCAACTAGATAAATTTACACAAGTAATACACTGCAGAGAAAATAGTTGCCTCTTACCAAAAAATAGAAGTTAAGAGGAAGGAAGGACAAAAGAAAAAGAAATAAAAATCTTACTCCAAGAGGGATTCTTTTCATTTTATAAATTATATGTTCTTATTTTCGGTCTTAAAAACTTCTGGGGTTATCCATTTATTTTGATCTATATGACCAAAAGGAAAAAGGATAAATAGGATATCGATGTAATAGCATAGGCATCAGTATAGATGTCTGATAAAACCAACAGAATTCATTGGTGGTTATTAGTAGCTAAGTTTGTAGCATTAGATTGATTATATGAAATTTCATCAGAAAAACAAAGTACATTTAAACAAAAGATTTCTCAGGTTCTTCCACATCTAAAAATGTTGAGTTCTGCCTAGAAATCACTTCATTTTTAAATAGAAGTTGTATGTTGGAATCATTCATGAAAATAGGAGTTGATTGTACTAAAAAATATAAATATTTGTTGCCATCCTATCTCCCCAACTCCTGTGGACCTCTTGATATGGAATACAGGTAGATTATGCTTATATTTCAAAGAACCATTTTTTTGTGATGAAGGCTATACTTGTGATATAGTACAATGGCTTCAATTAACAGTGGCACAGGAAAACAGATAAACATATTGGTATGAGATAAATTTTGGAATTATAATTGATGTGAATGGGTGATGAATAGAATATAAGTTAAGAAAAAAACGTAAGTCAAGAAAGCATACTTCGAATTTTGTATTGTTATTATTAACTAGTTGTACAAAGGGTTACAATTCCATAAGTATTAAATAACATAATATATGTAAAGTGGCTGTGATGTTTGTAAATACTTATCCATAAAATTAGCTCTCTTTACTAAAAAAAAGTTATGCAAGCTGCCTTACTTCCTGAACTACTGCTTCAACAAAACTTGTTAAAAACTGTCAGTTATTAAAATAAATCCAGGGCCGGAAGTTTGGCCTAGTGGTAGAGTGCTTGCCTAGCATGCACGAAGACCTGGGTTTGATTCCTTGATACCACATACGTAGGAAAAAAGCAGGAAGTGGTGCTGTGACTCAAGTGGTAGAGCTCTAGCCCTGAGCAAAAAAAAGTCCAAGGACAGTGCTCAGGCCCGAGTTCAAGCCCCATGACTGGCAAAAAATAAATTAAAAAAATAGAAAAAAATTATTAAAAAATAAAATAAAATAAAATAAATCCATATGGTAGATTTTTTAAATAATGCATCTAATAATGTATCTAATAATACATGAAATGTTATGCCTGTTAGTGAAAGAAAAACATGGAAGAGAAGTTTTAAAATGTAATACATGCAGAATTTGTTTAAGCTAGAATTAATAATATGGTTGCATTTTCTTTTTTTTTTAAAATTAGCTCAAGAGCTAATTTAACTACTAAAAAATGTTTAAAATTAGCACAAAAAGATACTACGAAGAACTCAAATGAGTAATAAAACTCAGAAGCCTAAAACTAGAAACACATTATTAAACAAACAATAATGCTGCAAACCATTTCCTTTCTTCCTTCCTTTGCTTCAAAGTTCTGGAAGCAGAGTAGAGCTTTCCCTGTGAAGCTATCAACAAGGCTGATGCCTGGGACCTGCCACTGGACAAACAAGGCTTTAGCAGCTACTGACAGATGCAGAAGGTACTCCCACAACATTCACACATAAAAGGAAGTGAGTCTTCGGGACCGGGAGTTTGGCCTAGTGGTTAAAGTGCTTGCCTAGCATGCATGAAGACCCGGGTTTGATTCCTTGGTACCACATACATAGAAAAAAGCTGGAAGTGGTGCTCAGGCTCAAGTGGTAGAGCTCTAGCCTTGAGAAAGTCCAAGGACAGTGCTCAGGCCCTGAGCTCAAGCCCTGGACTGGCAAAAAAAAAAAAAGAAAGAAATCTCCCAAACTCAACAATTTGAATGACTAATTCACAAAGATAAATTTATGGGAAAGCAGAAGCAAATATCACAAATCTTAAAGTATGTTTAAAAGATCCATTATTGAGAAAAATCAGAACCTTAAATAATTACTTATTTCATTTTAAATTAAATATTAATTACTTAGGCATAAGGCCCTGAGTCTGAGCCCCTGTGCTGGCTAAAAGAGAAGGAGGGGAGAAGAGAATGAGGGAGGAGAAGGAGAAAGTGAGGGGAGAAAGTGAGGGAAGAGAGTAAGGGAGAGAGTGAGGGAGGAGAGGTTGAGAGTAAGGAGAGGAGAGGAGGGGAGGGAGGCAGGCAAACAAACAAGCAAGCATTTTTAGCTGAGTATGGCAATGTGTGTTTGTAATGCCAGTATTTGGGAGGCAGAGGATGGAGAAACAAATTTAAGGCAAACTTGGACTACCTAAAACTTGTCTAAAAAATAAAAAATAAAAAAACTAAGAAAAGCTGGGCTTGAATGGCTCATACCTGTAATCCTAGGTACTCAGAAGGCAAAGGTCTGAGGACGGTAGTTCAAAGCCAGCCTGGGCAGAAAAGTCTGTGAGATTCCTATCTCCAGTTCACCTCCAGAAAACCAGAAGTGGCGTTGTGAGTTAAAGTGGTAGAGTGCTAGACTTCAGCAAAAGTGCTCCATGACAGTGCCCAGGTCCTGAGTTCAAGCCCCACAACCAACAATAAAAAACAACACCAAGAAAAATAATTTTCCTCCACTGATTTTGTTTCTTTCTTTATTTATTTATTGTGGGTGATGGGGCTTGAACTCCAGGCCTAGGTGCTATTTCTGAGATTTTCAGTTCAAGGCTACCACCCTATCCTTGAACCACAGCCCCACTTTCATTTTCTAGTGATCAATTGGAGATAAGAGTCTCATGGTCTCATGGCCTGGGTTGGCTTTGAACCACAATCCTCAGATCTCACCCTCCTGACTAGCTGGGATTTTTATATGAATTAAATGTATTAGCTAGCTTATCAACCTGCTCATGAATGATGGAAGAAAAGCACCTGAGCTAAACATGAAGCACGTACAGAGTGGAACACACATATGAAGTCACCTATGGAATATCTCTGCCAAATAACGAATGACTTTCGTTCGTGTGCTCAAGCATCCTACTCACCTATATACTTTACTTCCACATCTGCCAGCACCTGCAAACAGTTCTCGTAAGTTACTTCCTCTAAGTCCAGCATTCCAACTGTGTCGTACACCTGTTTGGTCTGCAAGATGAGCTCCTCTGTCCTTGTTTTAATTTGTTCTGGTGAAAGATCCCATCTTAGAACATTTCTGCCAGCTGCAGTGTAGGAAGATATTTCCTGGAGAGGAGATGTCATTCCTCTTCCCAAAGTCATTCTGAGTAAAATCCTGGAACCACCAACTCTAAAAAGAACAGTAATAAAAATTTTGTAAAAAGAATAGAGATGACAGTTTCTGTTGGTCCAAAACAAAGAAAAAAATATACATTAAGAAAGCAAATTTCATGGAGAGGGAAAAATGGAGAAAAAAAGGAGGGGGTATCAATGTTCAAGAAATCATGTACTCACTACCTATAATGTAACTGTAACCCCTCTATACATCACCCAGATAATAAAATACAATTTATTTTTAGAAAAGCAAATTTCAATTAAAAGTAACTTTTCAAAAAATACAGGGAAAAATTTCTCAGTTGACCACATATTATTTAAAACTAAGTTCTTTTTCATTTTAAAATTTTTTCTTGCATCAAGGTTTAATGGAATGTATGCTATCCAAACACTGAACTGTTAATGTAATGAAACCACATAGAGAAAGTCAAGTGTCAGAGATATACAAATTATTCTTTATAAATTAAACTAATAACTTTTCCTGTGTTAATTTCTAGCAACCATGTACAAGAGAGTTAAAAAATTAGGCTGGGAATGTGGCTTAGTGGTAGAGTGTTTGCCTAGCATGCATGAAACCCTGGGTTCGATTACTCAGTACCAAATAAACAGAAAAAGACAGAAGTGGCACTATGGCTCAAGTGGTAGAGTGCTAGCCTTAAACAAAAAGAAGCTCAGGGACAGTGCCCAGACCTAGAGTACAAGTCCCAGGATTGCTCCCCCCCCCAGCAAAAAAAATGGTAAGTTTAGTAAGAAATTATTTAAAATATTCTTTTATATAAAATGCTAATTTTCTCCCCAATAGCACAATGATTTACATTCATTTCTGAAAATAATCTCTGGTATCACTTTTACATTGCCATAAAAGAAAAGGGAAAACAAATCTTTTAAGAATCAGGACACCAATCTCTCCCTCATTCGTTACAGCAGTAAGGAATCTTTTTTGCCAAGAGTCATTTGGTATATGGTGTTTGGTGGTATCAATTTTATGTTGTCATGTAAAAAGCTCCTACATGTATTAAATTTTGATTCCAAATCATTTCTCAAATCATATACAGTCCACAAGTCATCCCTTATCTTGGCCTTAAAACAGTCAAAGTAGTAATAATCCTATGTTTAAAAGTCTCTCTTTCTCTCTCCATATGTATCTCATTCCTTCCTAATTTTCCCCAACTCATTCTCCAATTTTAGAGCTATGCGTTTTTAAAAGCTACATTTCCTAATATCTACATAGTGGATGTTTAGGCACTGTGAAAATGTTTTCTATACAGAAACTCACTAAAGTCCTTCAACAATAAACAATGTAAACCAGTTTTCTGGTTTTATCATGAACAACTATGAATTATATAATGAATAACCACAACTACAAGTGAATATCCCAGACTACACACTAGTGATACTGTGGGAGCTATGATTAAAAATTCATGTCATTGGTGGCATTTACTAGACACTATGTAACTTGTGAGTGGGGATGGGAGGAAAAAATTGCACAAGAGTGAGGAAAGGGATGACACTGTCCAAAAAGAAATGTACTCTTTTCTTGACTTATATAACTGTAGTCTACCCCCTCCTACCCCCCGTACATCACCTTTGTAATAATAAAAATAAAGAATAAAGGTGTAAACCTAAAAGCAGAAACAAACAAAAACCATGTTGTCAGGTGGGCTCATGCTCATATTCTAGCTTTTTTTTGGGGGGGGGGGGCGAGATCTGAAGATGTCAATCAGAAACCACTAGGGGTAGGAAAATGTTTAAGACCTATCTCTAATTAGTAAACAAAAGGCCAGACTAGAAGTGGAAGTATGGCTCAAACAGAGTATGCCAGTAGTTACATCAAAAGAGCTGAGAGCACCACACACACACACACACACACACACACACACACACACACACACGCACAGAACCATCAACCAAAGGATTTGAATAAAAGAGAGGACCAAAAATGTTGGGAGAAGACATCAAATGCAGGGAACATAATGGTAAAACCAGATTGTGAAACTCAGTTGATTTTTGGTTTTGTGTGGGGGATGCACTCAGGGCCAGGTGCAGTGCATGTGCTCTTCCCCAGCGCTATACTTATACCTGCTCCCTTCAAAGATATTTTACACAGTGGTAGAGATGCTGGTGAGGGTACATCACTGCTGGTGGAGGTGGCAGCTAGGGAAGAAAGATGTTGATGCTTCCTTCTTTCTTTGTGGAATGGGTGTAGAAGGAGAAGAATGTGGATTTTAGAAAAGGTCAGCAGAAAGAAAGATCTAAGAAAAGGCCCGGGAATGTGGCCTAGTGGTAGTGTGTTTGCCTCGCTTGCACAAAGCCCCAGGTTTAAGTTCTCAGTAACACATACACAGAAACAGCCAGAAGAGGCACTGTGGTAGAGCTCTAGCCTTGAGAAAGCCCAAGGCCAGTACTCAGGCTCTGAGTTCAAGCCCCAGAACTGGCAATCGATCAATCAATTAATCAATCAAATTGGTCTTTCTGATTCCAGCCCCAGCTCTTTGCAAGCTGTTGTGGCCCAGATGTTAATGAATGGCTCTCAGCTGCCAAGTAGAAACCACATTGTTGATGACCACAGGGACTGGGCTGCAGGAGTTGTCTCCTACTTTTATAAACCATCCAGAGTCCTTTTTTCCATAGTATCATAGGTGAAGAAATGATTCCTATAGTTCTCTAGATCTTTCCCAGGCTCAAGGCCAGAATTTCTGTTTTGCTGTCATGGGAAAGGACAGCTAGTCACCCACTTAAAAACCAAAAGATACATAGATAGATCTAAGACAGTATTGAACTGTGGAGTTTTATTTCTCAAGGGAATGGTCTAGAAACAATAGAAAAGTCTACGGTGTGGTAGATGATTAGATATACATAGGTCGTACAGCCATTCATCTCTTTTCCCTATATAATTTCATATGTATTCCTCCCTTTTTGCATGGACCCCCTAACTCAGTCAGTCCATTTGTTCTAGAGGTGGCTGCCTCTCATCACAGGATTCAGGCATAGGATGCTGCTGACAGAAAGAGGTCTCATTCCCAGTCGATGCAACTGAGGTAAGCTTGCGTCCTTGATGGCAGCTGGCAGCCATCCTATGAGAAAAAATGGAATGTGATTTATGATGAAATATATGCTATGAATGGTAGAATAGAGAGGAAACTGAATATTTAATATCATTGAGCTCCTAGACTAACTCTGAAGCCTGACTCAGAGCCAGCTTTCCCAGTTGTGTGACTCAATAAATCCTCTGCAGTGTTCAAGGCAGTTTAAATGTGGTTTTTTGGCTTCATAGATAAAGGCTTTTTTAACAATAGAAACTAAAAAGGGAATAAGCGTAAGGGAAAAAAAGCCTCCTGTGGAGGTCAGAGTACAAGAAATGATGGATGATTTAAGGGGGCTTATAATGTTGATGTTGGCGCAAAATGTGAACTTCAGTATGTGCCGTTAGCTAAAAATTTCTATTATTCCTGCAACCTTTATGGACACAGACCTCTAAGGAGCCTCTAAGAGAGTCAGCTACGACTATGACTGATTGTGCTGCCAAGAAGTTCTAGAACAGATGAAAAGCCTGGGCCAAGTACTGCTGAGTTAAATGAACAGTAAGTATAAGAACAATGTCTGAAACATTTTTACCATCCACGTACAGATGACTATAGGAACATTTTCATTATTAATAGCTTTAAAGTAAAATAACTTCAAGCATTTCACTAAGATGATCACTCCCAGTTTTTTTTATTTCCAAATGATTATATCAAGGTTGATACTTGTTCATAGCTAATCTGATTTTAACTCAGTTAAACTGGAAAGTGTCAATACCTCTACCTGGCCCACGGGACTCAACCTTCTGTATACTTCCACTACTACTAGAGAGGGCAAAAGGCATCAATATGGAAGGAAAGCCTCAACAATGAAAGAAACAAAAGTTAAAAATCATGATATGAGGCCACGAGTTTTGCCGAGTGGTAGAGTGCTTGCCTAGCATGCACAAACACTGGGGTTCAATTCCTTGGTAACACATACATAAAAAAAGCTCAAGTGGTAGAGCACTAGCCTTGAGGAAAGCCAAGTACAGTGCTCAGGCCCTGAGTTCAAGCCCCAGGACTGGTAAAAAAATATATAGATAGATAGATAGATAGATACATATTTTTATATATATATCATGATGTCATGGGTTTATAGGACATATTAAATTTTTATGTTAGTATTTGTTTTCTCATGTTCTGGGATTTTATCTTAATTTCTTCCAGTGCCTATCAACCTTGCTACCAAAGAAGGAGAATCAAGACAGGAGACTGGCTTATACTTCTAATGAAAGCATGAGATATGTAGAGTATTTGCTCTCAGAATTCTCTCTCTTTTCTTCTTTCTTCCAGTTTAAGCTTCTGAGTATTCCTTCTCTGGTCCTTGGTTACGTTTCTGAGCTCATTCATTGCTGGCACATGAATCTCTTCTCAGTGCCTCTGCACCTCCTGTAAAGCCATTCTGCCAGCTGTGCTTGTTCATTTACAATTCTAGTGAGAACTTTTTATTGATGTTTTGTGACAGATAGCTACCACAGTTGGAAGAGGCCAGGCCAGAGTGTGGTCCTGATTTTATAGAAGTTACTGTGTACAATTTGAAAATGAAAATAAAAATCTAGCTGAATTACAGATTCATACAGTATTAATTTAAAATGAAATCTATTTTTTCTTTCACAAAATCCCAGGCTTTTTTGGGGGGATGGGGGCAGTCATGGGGTTTGAACTCAGCCTGGGTGCTGTCCCTGAGCTCTTCAGCTCAAGGCTACCATCCTACCCTTGAGCCAAGCCCCACTTCCCGTTTTCTAGAAGTTAACTGGAGATAAGACTCTCAGGTCCTTTTGTGCCTGGACGGGCTTTCAACCTTGATCCTCAGATCTCAGCCTCCTGAGTAGCTAGGATTACAGGCATGAGCCACCGTGCCCCATCCAGGCCTTTTATTATTTGTCTGAAACACACTTTCACTGTCTCTTGTGTCTTCAAGATACTATTCAAAATATAAACCTGTGAAACTTCTAATCAGAAATCATACAGAATACTATACTGTAAATGACAGGAAGGTGCATTTGTGAAAGATTTTATGGCTTATGTCCTCATACCCAATAAAATGCTTAGGCAAAGGAGGTAAACTGTGTAGACATGGACAGATACCACAGCTATCAAGCAGGTTGCTCTGCTTCATTTGGACAAATGAACATGCCATGGTTATTCTGAGTTAATATTTACTTTTGCAAAATATTTTGTATAAGGGGCTGGGAGTGTGGTAGAGTGCCTGCCTAGCATGCACGAAGACCGGGGTTTGATTCCTCTGTACCACATATATAGAGAAAAAGCCAGAAATTATGCTGTGGCTCAAGTGGTAGAGCTCTAGCCTCGAAAAGGTCCAAGGATAGTGCTCAGGCCCTGAGTCCAAGACTCAGGACTGGCAAAAAAAAAAAAAAAAAAAGTACAATCTATTTTCAGATATGCTGTGATGTTCTAGATTTTTTTTGGGGGGGGGGTCAGTCCTGGGGCTTGAACTCTAGGCCTGTCCCTGACCCTCTTTGTGCACCAGGCTAGCACACTGGAAATAAGGATCTTACAGATTTTTCTGCCCAATCTGGCTTGGAATCTCGATCCTCAGATCTCAACCTCCTAAGTAGCTCAGATTACAGATGTGAGATTTATCTCCAATTAACTGCCAGAAAACTGGAAGTAGTGCTATGGCTCAAAGTGTTAGTTTTGAGTAGAAAAAGCTCAGGGACAGAACCCAGGCCCTGAGTTCAAGCCCACAAAGCCAACAAAAAGAAATGTAGCCAGCACCACACTGACAATAATACAAAATGCCATGACTTCCATGTCTCTACAATTTTTATTTTTCCTTTCATTCCCTGTAGAGGATTGCTATGTAGTATATATTATAAGGTTTGCATACTTCCTGAAAATTTCTCCACATTCTCTAAAATACTTGGCAAATCCTTCTAGTATATGCCTTGGAGTTAATGTTTCTTTATAGGCTGCCACTGAGGTCTGCATTCAATCAATCCCCCTCCTCACCAGTCTGGAATGCAAGTACGTGCTTATTTTAATTATTTCTCTTGCCTGGCTATTTCCTCAGAAACATTACCCTCTAATCTTGATTCCAACTGTCTACAAAGTTGGCTTTTTAATCCATTGCTTTGATTTTGTGTTTTATTTATTTATTTATTTATTTTTGAGCCAGAGTCTCACTATGCAGCCCAGACTGGCCTGGAACTCATTTTCCTCCAGAGTGCTGAGGCTAAAGGTCTGTACCAGCACACTTAGCAGCCTTCCCTATTTTTAAGCTCCTCAGTCATGCTGGGCGATCTCAGGATAGGTAAATGAGTCATGTCACTCCATTAACTTCAGTTTTATGACCTACTTCACTCTAAGAATCTTTACTACTACTTGGTGCTGCTCCTTAAGTGGTAACAACAGCAGACCCCTCCACTCTTTAGCCACAATCTTCTGGCTTTTTGTTTATTTTTTTCAGCTCTCACTCCTATATTTCCCCGATTAATGGTCCACTTCCTTTTGAGCTTCAGTCTTCGATTGCTCTTATTTTCTCTAATTGGCTTCTTCTGGAGCTTCATTCTTGGATCCACATTGTTTGGCCTTCCTAAGACTAAACTCAGCACAAGAGAGATCTTAGCCCATGTACTCCTTGCCACCTATATTGTGCAACTGCAATTCAAGTTTGTAAGACCCAACATTTCTTGTTGAAATGGCTCTGGGAACCTGTGTGGACCTCTTCTCTGGTAATGATCAGTATTACTGGTATGCACACACCTCTGAGTGGTTGGTTGGGGCATGGACATACAGGTGGGGTCAGTATATGTGAAACCCTCATGGACTATGAGGGGTCAGAGGTAGGTCTCCAATGACAATCTTAGCTCAGGTTGCACAAAATGTTAGACATGAACGGCATCTATTGGTTATCAGTCAAAACAATCTTGCATAAAAACCTCAGGTGTGGTGGCTCATGCCTGTAATCCTAGTTACTCAGGAGGCTTAGATCTGAGGATCGCGGTTCAAAGTCAGCCTGGGCACTAAAGAACGTGAGACTCGTATCTCCAATTAATCACTAGAAAACTGGAAGTTGGGCAGTGGCTCAAGGGGTAGGACAGTAGCGTTGACTTGAAGAGCTCAGGAACAACACCCAGGTCCAGGGGTCCAGGGGTAGGGCAGCAGCCTTGAGCTGAAGAGCTCCGAGACAGCGCCTGTCAGACCAGAGTTCAAGCCCCATGATCCATTAAAAAACAAAAAAAAAAAGCAAAAAAAAAAACAAAACCTCAGCATACCTTTCTACTCCTATTATAGTAGTCACAAGACTTCAAGTTCTACCCAGAACAAAAGAAAGAGGAGAGGGAAAGGGAAAGAGAGGAAGGGAAGAAGGGAGGGAAGGATGGAGGGAGGAAGGGAAGAAGGGGGAAGGAGAGAAGGAGAAAAGGAAGGAGGGAAGGAGGGAAGGAGGGAGGGAAGGAAGGAAGGAAGAAAGAAAGAAAGGAGGGAAGGAAGGAAGGAAGGAAGGAGTGAGTCAGCATTGGTGGCTCACATCTATAATCCTAGGTACTCAAGAGACTGGGATCTGAGAACCATGGTTCAAAGCTAGTCTGAGTAGGAATGTCCATGAGACTCTAATTAATCACCAGAAAACCAGAAGTAGAGTTGTGGCTCAAAGCAGTAGAGCACTAACCTTGAGTGAAAAAGCTCAAGGACAGAGCCCAGGCCCAGAGTTCAAGCCCCATGATCAAACAACAACAAAAAACAACCAAAGAGAAGAAAATAGAGGAAGAAAGGAAAGAAGGAAGGATGTAAGGAGGGAATGAAAGGGGGAAAGCAGGAAGAAAAAGAAAGTAGTAAAAATACTACAAGGCTTGAAAAGAGCTTAACATATAAAGGTGATATGAAAATAGTTTTCTGATTTGGAGCACTGAGTGAGTGTATTGGTAATCTTCACTGATACACAGAATAAAAGAGAAAGACAGGGCCAGGAGTTTGGCCTACTGGTAGAGTGCTTGTCTAGCATACATGAATACCCGGGTTTGATTCCTCAGCACCACGTATATAGAAAAAAGCCAGGAGTGATGCTGTGGCTCACATGGTAGAATTCTGGCCTTGAGAAAGTCCAAGGACAGTTCTCAGGCCCTGAGCCCAAGCCCAGGACTGGCCAAAAAAAAAGAGAGAAAGACAGTTGAATTTTTGACACTATTGGATTTCAGGTGGCCACTGACACCTCAGTGGAGCTATCCTATAGGTTTTGCTGGGGACTGAACCTAGGACCTTGTGCAGGGCAGGGAAGTACTCCACAATTTGAGAGACCTAGTCCTATTTAACTTTTCACCTTATGACAGGGTATTGATCTGTAGTCCTGGCTAGCCTTGAATTCATAGCCTCAGACTCCAATAAACACTGGCATGTGTTATATATTTGCAAACTCTGTTATAAATTTTCAAAAATTTAACTTTTGATCTATTATTTATTTGTCCATTATTTAAAGCATTCCATTTGAGAATGTTTAGATCCACAGTGTACCATATAAGACACCGACCTGAGGTTTCCTCAAGGCTACAGCTCTACCACTTGAGCCACAGCACCACTTCTGGCTTTTTGCTATGTATGTGGTACCGAGGAGTCGAACCCGGGTCTTTGTGCATGCTAGGCAAGCATTCTACCACTGATCTTCACCAACCATACAACAGACAAAGGCCTCATATCTAAAATATATCAACAGCTCAAAAAATTGAATCACTCCAAAACTAATCTCCAAAGTAACAACCATCCCATTAAAAAATGGGCCAAAGACTTAAAGAGAGTCTTCTCTGAAGAAGAAACAAAAATGGCCTATAGACACATGAAGAAATGCTCAACATCTCTGGTCATAAAAGAAATGAAAATCAAAACAACTCTAAGATTCCACCTCACTCCAGTTAGAATGGCCAGCATCAGGAAAACTAATAAAAACAGATGCTGGAGGGGATGTGGCCAGGAGGGATCACTACTACACTGTTGGTAGGAGTGCAAACTTGTTCAACCACTATGGAAAGCAGTATGGCAGTGCCTCAAAAGGCTAAACATAGAACTCCCCTATGACCCAGCAATTCCACTACTTGGCATTTACCCAACCATCCAGAAACTAGGGCATACTAAATCCACTAGCACAACAATGTTCATTGCAGCATTATTCACCATAGCAAAGATATGGAACCAACCTAGATGTCCCCCAGTTGATGAATGGATCAACAAGATGTGGTATTTGTACACAATGGAATTCTATGCTGATGTCAGAAAAAACAACATTGCCCCATTTGTTAGGAAATGGAAAGACTTAGAAAAAAATCATACTAAGTGAAGTAAGCCAGACTAAAAGAACTTAGGCTCAATGGTTTCCCTCATTCATCATAATCAGTAGAAACTAGCAGAGATTTGCAATAGAGCAAAACCTTGATACATAAGGCCATATAGTATGAAGCTAATTGAATGGACCTCTAGGATATTGAAACAAAAGCCATATAATGAATGACTGTTGTCCTTAATGTTATCTCTCATCTCTTTTGCTGTCCCTTGGTTATCTCATATTGTTACAGTATCTCACTTTGTTATCTGATATATTGGATATAATTGTATTTGGTTACTTGAAATTGGACAGGGAAGGGGGGAAAACCAAGATGGGGGGATGGGGGAGAGGGTAATGGGGACCAAGACATGTGAAAGGATATCAATGTATGTGAATTAATGCACCTTCTATCTGGCAAATATCATGTAACCCTTTTATTAATTACAATAAAAAATATTTTTTAAAAAGACACTGACCTGAATTAGAGAAGATGATGCAGAGAGTATAATGGCACATATTGAGTATCCTCAAGCATCTATGATGTGGTTAACAACTGTTTTTTGAATGGGCTGCTACACTTGTAATACAGAGTAGTGCTTAGTAGTTGAATTTTCCAGTGTAGTTAACTATAGCCCCTAAACAGTGTTCTCCCTAAACAGTGTTCTAACAACAGACCTTTTTTTCTTTCTTCCTTTTTTTTTGCCAGTCCTGGGCCTTGAACTCAGGGTCTGAACACTGTTCTTGGGCTTTCTCAAGGCTAGAGTTCTACCACTCGAGTCACAGCACCACTTCTAGCTTTTTTCAATGTATGTGGTACCAAGGAATAGTACCTGGGTCTTCGTGTATGCTAGGCAAGCACTCCACCACTAGACCAAACATTTTATTTAAACGTCTTTTTTTTTTTTTTTTTTTGCCAGTCCTGGGCTTGAGCTTAGGGCCTGAGCACTGTCCTTGGACTTTCTCAAGACTAGAGCTCTACCACTTGAGCTTCAGGACCACTTCCGGATTTTTTTTCTATGTATGTGGTACCGAGGAATGGAACCCGGGTCTTCATGCATGCTAGGCAAGCACTTTAACCACTAGGCCAAACTCCCGGCCCTTAAACGTCTTTTTTCTTTTCTTTTCTTTTTTTGTCAGTTGGGGAGCTTTAACTCTGGGCCTGGGCACTGTCCCTGGGCTCTTCAGCTCAAAGCTACCACTTGGAACCACAGTGCCATTTCCAGTTTTGGGGTGGTTAATTGGAGATAAGAGTCTCACAGACCATCCTGCCTGGGCTGGCTTTGAATTGCTATCCTCAGATCTCATCCTTCTGAGTAGCTAGGACTACAGGCGTGAGCCACAGCACCTGGCTTCAGACATCTTTTTTTTGTTTTTGTTTTTATTTTTGTGGGTCACTGGGCTTGAACTCGGCCTGAGCACTGTCCCTGAGCTCTTCAGCTCAAGGCTACTACCTTACCCTAGAGTCAAGCCCCATTTCCCATTTTCTAGAGGTTAATTGGAGATAAGAGTCTCAGGACTTTTTGACTGGGCTGGCTTTGAACTTTGAGATCCTCAGATCTCAGCCTCCTGAGTAGCTAGGATAACAGGTGTGAGCCACTGTGCCCTGCTGGTCATCTTTTAATTTGGTTTAGAACTGAAGTTTCTGAAGTGAAATTAAATACCTTGTCATAAGACAACTTTTACTAGTAAATACAGATTCACATCTTTAATCAAAATTGTTATTAATATTATTTGTGGGACTGGGAATTTGAACTTAAGGCTTTACAGCTGGCTAGGCAAGTGGTCTACTACCTAAGCCACATCCCTAGTCTTTATCTTGATTTCCAAGTGAACAAGAAGTACAACCATGGGGCCAGGAGTTTGGCCTAGTGGTTAAAGTGCTTGCCTAGCATGCACAAAGACCTGGATTCAATTCCTCCATACCACATACATAGAAAAAGCCGGAACTGGTGCTGAGGCTTAAGTGGTAGAGCTCTACCCTTGAGAAAGCCCAAGGACAGTGTTCAGGCCCTGAGTTCAAGCCTCAGGACTGACACCAAAAAAAAAAAAAAAAAAGGAAAAGAAATTCAACTATGTATGATAAAATGCCCATTTTCCCTATCATATATAAAGAAAACACATGTAAGTCAATCTATAGTTCTTGGCTTTTACTCCCTGAAAATTTCCCAGATACATCCCTTCCTTGATGGCACTGATGGCTTTCTTTTCCCCCAGGTCTCCTTTCTAGAGCTTTTAATCAACCGTTATTATGTAATCAATAAAACATTCTCGTCTTCCAATTACTCAAGCAAATTGTCTATACTTCTTATCAAAAAGATTTGGCAGAGGTATTCTGAGAAAAGTTTTCCTGCAGTAAATACTGTTCTTTATTCCATTGTGACTCCTCAGGTACTAACTTGGGGGCTAGGAACTCTGTGGTAAACCACTTGCCTAGCATGTACAAGGCTCTGGGTTTGATTCTATGAACCCAGGGGGTGTGTTAAGGGTAAGAAGCATAGGCAAGAGATTGACTGGTTACCATCATCTGGAATTATGCAAACTAAATACAAAAGAAAGACTCATTATAAAGGGAGTTTTGATGAAAAAAATCACTTCTTCAGTCAATATTTTATTTACAAAAATGAGAAAGCCATTTCAGAAGGCACACCAGACTTGTGAAAAGAAACACCAACATACAGACTATATATTAGATAGCAAATTTTATGCAATAAAATTATCTCATAATGCAATGATAATGTAAAGGACAGAGCAAGAAACTCAACCTAAGAAAATCTCCACAAGCCATCCAAGAGTGATTTCTGAGCTGGCTGAGACTTTCAGGACAGCTAGGATGATGGGTATATGGATTTAATGGTGGTGTGGAGGGAAAGAGGGAAAGAGGGAAGGAAGGAATGGGTCAGGCCTGTGCTGTGTATATTCTCAGAGACCTTCATAATGAAGCTAATGAGGAAAACTAAAATCCTTTAATTGGGCTGGACATTTCTGGAGCACAATGGATTATCTTGGGGCTTAAGATAGTACTAAATATTGGCGGCTATGAAATCTTGCAAGAAATTCTGGCACTATTTTTTTTTACTATTTTGTGTAATCAATAAGTTTTTCCTCTATGTTGTACTGGACATTTTCTCTCTCTGAACTTAGTCCTCTTTTATAACCTTCATCATTATTTTTTTCTATTATGGCTATGAATACATAGCTAACATAATTATCCTAAAGCATTGCACTTTTACTTTAACCAGCACTTATGGGAGGTCTAAGTGTATTCCAGCAAATATTATTCACACTACGTTGAACTGAAAATTCCTCAAGATCAGTGTTCAAGGGTCTCTACACAGCTGCAGTGAAAAAGAAAACATTAGAAAACAACAGTCCTTTTCTTGAAGACTTTTTCTTTTCTTTTTTCTGCCAGTCCTGGAGCTTGAACTCAGTGCCTGGGCAATGTCCCTTAGCTTCTTTTGCTCAAGGTTAGCACTCTACCATTTGAGACGCTCTGGTTTTTTCTGTTTATGTGGTACTGAGGAATCAAACCCAGTGCTTCATACACGCTAGTACTAAGCTTTAGTACTAAGCCACATTCCCAGCCCTTGAAGACTGTTTCGGCCTTTTTATCTATCAGGAAAAATACCACATATGTAAATTAAGCTCCATATGTGTGGTTTTTTTTTTTTTTTTTTTTGCCAGTCCTGGGCTTGAGCTCAGGGCCTGAGCACTGTCCTTGGATTTTCTCAAGGCTAGAGCTCTACCACTTGAGCCTCAGCACCACTTTCGGATTTTTTCTATGTATGTGGTACCGAGAAATAGAACCCGGGTCTTCATGCATGCTAGGCAAGCACTTTAACCACTAGGCCAAACTCCCGGCCCCCCTCCATATGTTTTTGAACAAGTGCCTAATGCTCTCATAGCTGTTGAATGGCTTGAGCCTATGAAAACACTAATCTCTGCCAATGGCCACGCCTACCACTGTTTGCTTGGAGACACCCCTGAAACACTGACTGACCTACTATCTGAAGTCAGAGAGAGAAATAGTTCTACTAGAATGTAAGCTTCACATCTGTCATATTTGTATTGTTTGGTGAATGCAGAAGAAGGCATTCAGCATTTATGTGGTAGATATTGAATAAGTAAGCATAGAAAAGAGATGAAGAACCTAAACATGTCCACTTTAGAATGATTTCCAAGTTCACTCAGAAAATAAAGCAGGCAATGAAATAAGCAAAAGAAGATGCTGAAACGTGGGAGCTTTTGATGACAAGCAATGATGTGAGGAATATATCACCAGGATACATTGAGTCACCAATAATCCACAGAACATTTAGTCTATGTGTGCAAGCAAAGCACAATTTTATTGCTCTTGCTTCCACCTGCTGGTAGAGGAGAGTAATTTTTTTTAGCAAAATGGTTAGCATTATCAGAAACAAAAAATGAAACAAAACAAAACAAATGATGAACACATTGTGCTTCCCAAATTCTCTTGCCAAAGTGACATAACACTGTTCTGGTGAAGACATTCACAAAGAATTTTAATCTACCATGAATTTGGCTACAGATTTTTAGAGGGTAGAAAATTATTGTCCTAAATATGGAAACATTCCGGTGTTCATTTTAAGTGGCCCAAAACATCATTGGAAAAACTGTTTTTTGGATACAAGATCTTGTTATATAGCCAAGATGGCCTGGAACTCTGTGTGTAGGCTGGCCTCAAACTTGTGGTACTTTTTTTTTTTTTTTTTTTTTGCCAGTTGTGGGCTTGAGCTTAGGGCTTGAACACTGTCCTTGGACTTTCTCAAGGCTAACACTCTACCACTTGAGCCTCAACACCACTTCCAGCTTTTTGCTATGTATGTGGGGTACCGAGGAATCGAACCCAGGTCTTCGTGCATGCTAGGCAAGCACTCTACCACTAGGCCAAACTTCCAGCCCCAAACTTGTGGTACTTTTGTCTCAGTCTCCCAGTGCTGTGATTATAGGCATATGCCACCACACCTGGTCACACTTAATTTTTCTTTCATTGTCCTTTTTTTCACCCTCTTTTTTTTTTAACTAATAGAGTACTATGTAAATCTGGTGATAAAAATCACCACTGGAACTAGTAGACCAATCCTGATCTCATACAGTAAAAACAAACCTTATTTTATTTTTGGTCAATTGTGGGGTTTGAACTCTGGGCCTGGGTGTTGTCCCCGAGCTCTGCAGCTCAACTCTAGCGCTCTACTACTTGAGCCACAGACCACTTCTGGTTTTCTGGTGGTTAATTGGAGGTAAGAGTCACACAGACTTTGTGCCCTGGCTGGCTTTGAATTGTCATCCTCAGATCTCAGCCTCCCGAGCAGATAGGATTACAGGCATGAGCCATTAGCACCTGGCTACAAATTTTCCTTTTAAAGCAATGCCACGTACAACTTTCTGCATCAATTAACACTGAAGATAAAGCTGAATGCCAGGCTCTACTCTACTCTAGTGGTAGAGTGCTTGCCTAGCATGCACGAAGACCCAGGTTCGATTCCTTGGTACCACATACGTAGCAAAAAGCCAGAAGTGGTGCTGTGGCTCAAGTGGTAGAGCTCTAGCCTTGAAAAAATCCAGGGACAGTGCTCAGGCCCTGAGCCCAAGCCCAGGGTTGGCCAAAAAAAAAAAAAGCTGAATGCCAGTGGCTCCAGGCTATAATCCTTCTTGGAGGCCAGAGGTCTGGAGGAGTGCACCTGAAAGTCTAACTGCAGATTCCATCTCTAAAATAAGCAGCAGAGAGCAGGGCTGGAGGCACAGCTCAAATGGTAGAGCATCAATGGAGAAAGAAAGCAAGAAAGCAAGCATGAAGTGTTGAGCTCTCCCATACTCAGAGAAAGCCAGCCCAGGCAGGAAAGCATGAGACTCTTTTCTCCCATTTTCCCACCAAAAAGCCAGAAGTGGTTTTTGTGGCTCAAGTAGTACAGCACCAACTTTGCATGAAAAAAAAAAAAAGAATCCCAAGAGTTAGCACTTGGCCCAGAGTTCAAGCCCAGTACAGGTACGAAAAATAAAGGTTCATATCACAAAGGTATAAAGAATAAAACAGAAAATTCAATCTCTGAAAAGATAAGTAACACAAGGAAATTATGTGTATAACACAATTGATTATTAACTACATGTTTTAGATGCATTTGTTATAAACAAAAACATTTCTATTTAAAATCTTGTACGTAGATTGGGTGGAAAACTTAGCACCATGCCAGTTAAACAAATGAATGCTAAGTTCCTAGATAATTAATTAGTCAAAGGTCTTCTATAGAAAACCATCACATCCAACTGTATTTTCTCTAGAAGCCAGAAGGAATCACTCTGGGCACATTTAATTTGTGTGTGGGACATACTTTTCAATGGAAGTCCTCACTCAGAAGAGAGAGACTCTCCTCCTTTAGTTCCTTATCTCATAGTTGGGCGGGTTCTCTCCTTCTCCATCCCCCAGGCAGTAATCTATGCATAGATACTAGTGTGGAAAACACCAAGCTGATAATTAGTTTGCTTTTAAGACAGATTCAACTGCTGTTGTTTGTTGCTTTTACCTGTGACAATGACATTGTAATTAGATACTTTAGAAAAAGTATTGACTATGTTATGATTAAAAAAATAGGAAATGACCTGAGATCTCAGGGGGGAAAAAAAGAGATGATTACATGTCCCATCATACTAATTATGAAGCCCCTACTTGTAATTTGACAACTGTCAACATAAGCCCTAATTGATCCCAAGGTTCAGACAGGAACTCTTCACATAAAAAAATACAAATGCTTTTGCCTCAGTTATAGCTTAGAGTCAAGGGAATGTTGAAGATACGTCTGGTAAATATATTAGAAATTTATTAGTGCATTTCAAGAATTAAGTGTACATTTTCATACATTAATATATTTATAGAGTGTTGTGTTTTGACTGTTAGCAAGCATAATCTCTGAGGAAAATCACCAGCAATATGTTTGAATATTTATCTCAAAAAACATTTTCATGCATACCAACTGTATTATTTTCAGCTTGTGTTATAAACTAGCTGTTTTTACTTACTAGTTTTAAATAGATATTCCACTGATAAAAAAAACAATAAGTTCATATTGTTACAGTATCTTACCTTGTTATCTGATATATTGTATACATGCTTATTTGTTTATTTGAAATAGGATAAGGAAGGGGGAAAACAAGATGAGGGGAGGAGGTGGGGGGAGGGAAATGGGGACAAAAACATGAGAAGGGGTAGCAATGATTGTTAAGTAATGCACCGTCTATCTGGCAAATATAATGCAACCCTTCTAATAAGTACAATAAAAATATATTAAAAAATAATAAGTGGTAGGCATGTCTCATGTCCTAGGCCACTTTCTCCCTCTGGTTACCTTGTTTTAAGTGGAGGGCAAGATAATGGGAGGGAGGAAGTAATTATGGAAAAGGATGAGCTGTGAGCAAACAACTGTGAAGCCTGGGGATAGGGAAGCTCATCATACCATTTCTTTTGTTTATAGTTGAAAAGTTACACAATAAAACGTACTTTCAAAATGTAATTAATAACTATTCACTCTAGCTCTAGCTGCTATTCTAAATTTAGACATGTAGCTAAAAAAAGGTCTGAACTCCATATTAAAGCACACTGACTGAAAAGCATATTAAAAAGGATAGGAAGTGGGGGGAAGAAACCCATAAGGAGGAAGTTAGAGCACCAGCAGGAGAAATACTTGGCAAGTGAAGCTTCATAAACACATCCTTTACTTTGGGTGATATCCAGTGATGTTAAGTCACAAATTCCTACAGGCCCAGACATAACCATGCTACTTTAGTGCATACACAGTGAAAGTGATGTCAGAAAGACAACACTTAACTAACAGCAATTTCTGGTGTGTCAAACATTTACGTAGCAGGTGCTGTTCTAAGCATTTTACACGTGCTCACTTAATCTTTCTAACACTGACATAGACCCTCTATTACTATCCCCATTTTCAGAGAAAGTTACATAACTTACTCTAGGTCACACAGCTAGAAATATCCAGTAATTCAGCCAGTGAATCCACTAAGGACTATACTCTGTAGCTAACTACACTATCACTTTTGCAATTCTACCCTTCTCTTTAAGGTGATCACCACTTCAAAGCTAACCCATCATTACTGTCTGCTATTTTCCTTTAGTCTCTCCTGACCTTGAGAGGTGGGCTGGGATATAACCAGAGGACCTGGCCTTTGTGACGCAAGTCTTGTCCCACTTCTGTGGGTCTGGCACAGAGGACCACCAGCTGTCATTACTTATGTGAGTATGCCAGCAACAGTCAACAAGAGAAATGAAAGTAAAGATGACACCCCATGCCTTCGTTCTTGGCAAATGTGACCTCAACATGATAAAAATGATTTCAACACCTTTGATGGTCTGTATTTCAAAAGCCTTCTTTTTAAAGTAGGGAAGAGAGTCCCTTCACCATAAGACATTTAAGAAAAGGCAGCCTTTAAAAAGTTCCTAATAAAGATGAAAGAAGACTAATTATCAGCCTTATTTGAATTTAGAAGATAGAAGACACATTGAAACCAAAGGATAGCACCTACTTAAATGTAACTCAAGGCCATTTATTTATGAAGTGCTCATTATGGCCGTGTACTGTGCTAAGTGCTCTCTATCCACCATCTCTCTATACTCCTCACTCTACAAATAAAGAAACCCAGGCTGAGAAAAGCAGGCTTAACAACCCTCTGTAAGTGAGAGGGAGATTTCAGCTGGAATTCAGGCAACCTCATCCCAGATCCTACTTACTAAGCTGCCAATTTCACTCTAACAATTTTATTTTATAAAAGCAAAGCTTCTTTCTGGTTTCTAATAAAATAACAGAACTGCAGAGCTGGAGGTCTCATCTAATTCTGCTTTCTACAGCAGCCCCCAAACTATGTGGTGGGTGAGGGTGGGATAAGAGGGCAATTTAAGATGATGGCCAGGTTTCTGCTTTGCCAGGATATGAGCGATAGTGCCAATCACCAAGCAAGAGGATTCAGCAAAAGCAGGATAGGATGGGCCCTTTTTTTTTTTTTTTTAAGAGATTGGGGTAGAAGTGGGGTAGGGTAGGGGAGGTAGGGAAAATTTACATGTATTCAGTCTTATGTGTAGTTTGTGACTCCAGTGATACCCAAGTAGAACTATGTGCCAGGTATCTGGAGCTCAGGGCTAGTTGCAAAGACAGAAGATAATAAGGTCTCAAGGAAATTTCTGACTATCATAACAGAGAAACATATTGGAATTCATTTAGCAAATACTTACTGATCGTGTATCCATACCAGATACGTATAAAGACAACATACTGTTATAAATTAAATTATACAGTTACACAAAAGATATAAATGGTTGGAAAAAGAGACAAAAGGGAAGTCAGCAAAGGTCCTCAGGGGAGGGTATAGGTAGGAATTACCCAGGAAGAGGTGGAGTGGGGAGGGGAAGAAGCAGCAGAGCAAAATGGAGAGGTGATTACCATTGGCAAAGACCCATTTTCAACCACTGCATACGGTGTTCAGGAATTACAATCAACCTGGAGTTGGTAGGTGAGAAGTGCTGTGAGCTGAGGCTCAGAAGGCTGCTGAGGGTGTGTGGGGGGACTCTTTCCATACCATGCTAGAGCCAAAGTTTCATGTGGTAGCCAGCAGAAACCCTTTGGTGAAATGCTGAAGCTAGGCACCATATTTGAACTAGGCAGGAGGTAGTTGTGGGAGGGCTGAGAGGATCATTTTAGGGGGAACAGAAAACCTGTGAGAACAAGTACTCAAAAGTATGTTTTCCTTTCCCTTCTGTCTGAATGATTGACAAGAAGTGTACTCATTACCTTACATATGTAAGTATAACCCCTCTGAACATCACCCTGACAATAAAATTAAATTAAAAAAAAGAAAATAAAATAATTTTAAAAAAGGATTTGGCCTCTGACTCAATGCCGGGTGAACACTCACTGCCTGTTCTCTGGCAGCACCTGCTGACTCAGACTAAACTAGGAAACAACTCAAGGTTTTGAGAGGTGTTTTTTGTTTTTGTAGCTGCCACTCTTAGGTTATCCTGGTCTATATAGGTAGTTTATTTAACATAGGTAGATTATTTAGCATAAATGTAAGACTTCACATTTAATGTGAATCAGAAGCACTTTACTGGACTGGTGTTCCAGTTAACAGAAACCACTGGAACTTTAATTTTTGATCTTTTCTTGGCTTTATAATCACTGGAAAATTTTATCAGTCGGTCATCTTTCCTTAGTCATTAAGCTCGGTGACTTCTGAGGGTGGTGCACTGGGGACTGAACCTAGGGCCTGTGTATGCTACACAGGTGTTCTTCCACTGAGCTACATCCACAAGTGAATTTCAATACGACAGGAGGCTTGTTCTTAGTACTACTGCTTTCTACCTTGAATGGAAGCGAAGAAATTATAAATTACAATGATACACTTGACATCAAGCACTGTGCTGGGTGTTTTCCTGCACCAGTTCCTGTGGTCTTTAAAAAAAACAAAATGAAACAAACAAACAAACTACATAAAGTGTTTAGCGTTAACTCTGTTATGGTTGTAGAAACTTAGCCTATTTGAACCCAGGTGGCCACCTTCACAGTCCATGTGGTTTGCAGTACAGTACATTCTTCTTTATGGTCCCTTTAATTAGTCTGAGCTGTCTGTGTCTTGATGGCTGAACTGAATGTGATATTTTTTAGGTTCTAGTAAACAGCTGGGAGTATAGAACACCCACCCCTACGCCTTTACTGTCCAGATCTTAGTATCCTTCAAGGCCGAGTTGTGACACATAAATTATGTTCTTCCCCCACTTTTTATCTTTGAAGTAATCTTTCTTCTTTGAACTTTCCCCCTTATCAATTTCTTTACTTCTGTCTTTGGAATTTATCACTTTCAAGCTTACACTCTCAACTGCTTAAATATGTGCCTTTTAACCCTTATCATGTTGAATTCCCTAGGCCTTTTAACAAGTAAAATAACAATAAAAGAACTAGTTCTATGAAGTTTACTGTATATTCTTTAGGATATTGTTCATTACATTATTCAATCTCTCCTATACCATTTATCACACAAACTTTGTTTCTGATAATTCACAGATAAATGTGTATGTATATATATGTATGTATACATCCACATGTAAGCATATATACACATACATATACATGTATCTTTCTGAAATTGACCAAGCATGTGTGTTTTTCTCAGGACTCTGCCCTACCCAGTGCCATGTGTATTCTCAGTCCCAAATAATACCTACGTCATAAGCATTTAGAGAGCCTGACTTTCCTGCCCTGAGCTGTCCCCAGGCACATATATGGGTTGCTTGCCTTCCGTTCTCTCTCAACTTGAGTGTTTCTGACCCAATATACAAACACTGGCGCCTCTTTCAGTTTTGTTCAAATCTAGACCACCTTATTTAGTTTGGCTTCTATATTACTCATTAATTTAGGTTATTGTTCTACATAACTATCAACCTGGTCTGTAAGGCACAGCACCAAGTGACTTTGAATACCTTCAGGGATGATGGGAGAATATGACAATGTTCGGATCTTTTCATATATGGCTTTTCCTCTGCCTCATGCAATCTTGAATACATACTCAGAATTCCTCTGTGGGTGAAGCATAACCTTGTCAATGTGCGTATTTGTATATTAGTGCTTTGTTTTCTATAAAACAACTAGGTCTAAGTTGGCTCACTTACCACAGACATAGTAATTTCCTCTGGCAAGTGGCATTTTGCTGAAAAAACATTATAACCATTCCATCATAGAGTTTAAAATACTATTTTGTACTAAAAGGTATACCTATATTGTCAATAACAAAGTGACAAATCTTGTTCTATACTCCTTACATATTAGCTTCTACTTCAGAAAAATTTACCAACTGGTATCTGTGCTCTGCAAGTCTTTCAGGTGTCAGATTGAGTGGATTTTGTAGTGATCAGCACCTCTCACACTGTAACCACATTGAAGGTATAAACCCTTTTAGTCTTGCCTACAGCTGTTGTCCCACAGTTTACTTAAGTGGCATATATTGAATACTAAAACACAGATAAAAGGTATGTTTTTGCTTAACCTGCTCACCCACCTGTGTGTGGCTATGATCACCTGGGTGTAGTTTCATCCTTGTGGATATTGACTGTGGGTATCATAACGTGACATCATACAATGACAACCACCTATGTATAATTTTAATTACCTATGTGTGGTGTTGACCTTTAAAAGCTCAGCCCCACTGAAGCTTGGGGTGAATCAGCCTGAAGGTGAAGAGTAGCCATTGTGCTGCTATTAAATTGACTTCTGGCTCAGTTCACTGAATGCTGGTGACTATGGATGGGGGGTTTAGGCCCCGCTCCAAAGTGGCTAGGAGATTACAATGATCAGATCTCAAGTACTTTTGGAATAAACATGAAAATAATCGGTGAATAAAGAAACCAGTCAATCAATCCTCAATTTACTGGCGGGGAAAAAAAAAAGACACAAGTAACTTTACCATAGATCACTTTGCTGATGAGTTACAGAGCCAACATTTAAGGTCAGCCTGGATCTAAGTCTAGACATGGCACTGCCATGCAGGCTGTGGCATATAAGCATATAGTTGATAAACATCAACTTCCTTGTTTCATTATGATTTTAGTGGAGCTGTTTCTCCCCCAAAGAAGTTCTATGCTTTCTCCTAACCAAAAATAAACAATACATAAATTTGAGAAAATATTAGGATGTTCCTTGATCCAACCCTCTGGTAAAAGCCAACATTCCCCCCAAAATATATAATGTCTTACTGCCATTCTTGTTGCTGTTTATGCCACTAGTTCTTGGACTTGAATTCAGTCAGGGCCTGGGTGCTGTCTTTCAGATTTTTCACTCAAAGTTAGCACTCTACCACTTGAGCCACAGCTCCACTTCTGGCTTTTGGTGGTTAACTGGAGATAAGAGTCTCATACTTCCCTGCTGGGACTGGCTTCAAAGAAGATGAGTATGATTTAAATATACCACATTTGTGTATTAAATTACAATAAAACATTTTACTTTGTACAATTACTATTCCCTAGTAAAAAAGTTCCATGAAAGTAGCTGGGCACGGGTGGTTCACACCTGTAATCCTTGCTAGTCAGGAGGCTGAGATCTGTAAGTTGTGGTTTAAAGCTAGCTCAAGCAGAAAAGACTGAGACTCTTACTAGAGGTGTAGCTCAAGCAGTAACTGCCAGCCTTGAGTGAGAAAGCCAAGTAAGACTGTAAGGTCCTAAGTTCAAGCCCCAGAACACTTTTATCTCCCTCCCCCCGCCCTTTGTGGGGCACTTCTATAAAGCATTTCTATAACCAAATTGTGTTTCATAAACATCATTTATTTTTAGGTAAAGTCTTACTATGTAGCCCAGCTATTCCTGAACTTGCTCCGTGGCCTAGACTTGCTTCAAAATTATCATCCTGCCTCAGCCTCCAGTTCCATATCTGCCTGGAATTCCATTTTTACTTGGTCAAACTACTCATAGGCATATTAGTGACATTCTGACTTAAATATATGGCAGAAACTGTCAAAATTGTAATGAAGTATGTTATTTCAAGGAAAACAGTTGATAGAATGTGTTAGTGATGACATTCCATCTTTAAAATGAAAATCAGAATCTTGGCTGCTTTCCAAGACTTTTCTAATGGGATAAAGACATTAAGAAATGTAATTGTTTGACATTATATCATACAATATGTCAGTGTCAGGAAGAACTATATAATACAGTGCAACATTAATTTTCAAATGACTTCCTTCATGTTTTAAAGTCATGTATGAGTAGAAGACCTATTGAAAAACACAAGATGCAAAGATTTTGCAACTAGACTTTTACTACTTGTCAAACACTAGTGTGATATCAAACAATGTCCATGATGGTCTATAAAAGTTATTAAATATTTCTCTTTGTGCTGATTCCGGGCTTGAACTTAGGGCCTACTTGCAGTCTCTGAACTTGTTTTGCTTAAGGCTAAGACTCTACCAGTTGAGCCACATCTCTACTTCCAGTTTTTTTGTTTTTTGGGAGTTTTTTTTGGTAGTTAAGTGAAGATAAGAGTCTCCTGGCCTTACTTACCCTGCTGACCATGATTCTCCGACCTCAGCTTCCTGCATAGTTAGGATTACAGTTGTGTGCCACTGGTGCCCTAGTTTTAAATTATTTTATGGTATGAACAGATACAACATAAATATAAACTCTTAGGTTGTCAGCAATTTTCAAGAGGTACATTGGCTCTGGGACTAAAAAGTTTGAGAATAACTGTCTTTCCCAAAGATTCATTCTCTTCTTTTGCATATTCATTAAACAAAGTCCTTTAGTGCTTCATTTGATAGCAATAGCTATTATACCAACTTGCAGCAGTGAGGCTAGCCAAACCTTAAATGACAGACTAAAAGATGGTCACAATCACCATATTTAGTCTTGTTAATTACTGTTGTCACCTGGATTCATAAGAACTACAAAGACTCAGAAACACAAAGCTCCTTTCAGGGGTGGCCATATACAATAGAGAACTATAAAAAAAATTTTTTTTAAAAAAGCTTAAATGATGACGTGTTCCAAAGTAGTTTTGTAGACATCAAGGGAAAAAAGAGAAACCTCAACACATTTGTTTTCTTCTGTCGAGCCTTCAGTTTGAAGTAGATTTGGGAAAGAGGGGTGGCAGCGTCATTGTTTCCCCAAACCAGTGCCTCTGTGCCAAGAAATTTCATTCTCTCACCATCTTGCTACTGGTGGGTTGCAGAGGGGTGTGGTTAAGGGCAAGGAAGCAATCTACCAGCCTGAAACCATGTTCAAGCAGTAATTCTGGGACAACCAAGTCAACGTGCCCCGGGAAGAGGAGGAACGAAAACCCCAAACGGAAGTTAGAAAGCACAAACGGAAATAAATAGCAAGACCAAAGCAGTTTCCTGCACGGATACGAACGGCTAGCGTGCTGACACGGTGCGCGAGGGGTACAGGAGGATCCGTCGCTCCTGAGTCCACCACAGCTGCGGCATTTTGAAAGCCAGCTCTGCTGTGGTGGGGGTGGGAGACGGTGGGAGGATTTTCGCATCCCGCCCATCTTCCTGCATTCTGTGACGGGTCTCCCAGACGGCGACCCAAACAAAGGGGAATGGACGTCCTCCGGAGGGACAGGGAAAGGAGGCCCCAGGTGGCCGCGCCAGGTGTTCCGAAGGGGCCGACCTGCAAGCAGGCAGCCGGGAAGGGACGGTCTGAGGAGCGCGGTCTGAGGAGCGCGGCCTGGGTGCGGAAAGGCCGGGCGCGGCCGCCTGGCGTGGCCCAGGCCGCGCAGAAGACCCCGCTTTGCCCACAGTCAAGGTTAACGCGCGCACCGGAGGTACCTGTGGAGGCCTCGCACAGCTGCTGAAAGGCACCTGGTGATCATGGGCACACCGAGAGGCCGGCAGCGGCGGACTCGAGATCCTTCGGTTTAGGGGTGTAGCAAGAAGGCGGTGCAGTCCGGGCTCCGGGGTGACCACAGAAGGCCTAACAGAGGAGGCCACAGCGACGGAACCCGGCGGCGGCCAACCCAGCCAGCGCCCTCCCACGTGCGGCAGCCCCACGCCGGCCCCCACGGAGGCCCCGCCTCCCCACACGCCCCCCGGCGACGGTCCACGCCCACAGACCCGCCTCCATGCTGCGAGCCACGCCCATGGACACGCCCCGGTGCATCCGGCCACGCCCCAGGGGCGGAGCCGGCGAAACCCTCAGCGTCTGGGAACCTTGCGCGCAGCCTAGTGGGCTGAGGGGGCGGCGGCGGCGACGGCGGCGGTGGCGGCGGCGGAGGAGCTGCGGCGTGGGAGCTGGAGAAGTTTGGGAGGTCGCAGGCAGTGCAGGAATCCCCAGCCAGGCTGAAGCCTTGAGGACGAGGGGGCGGGCGGGCTCCTCCCGGACGCTCCCCGACCCTCAGCCGTCGTCTTGCATCCCCTCGCTTGGTAAGGGGTTTCTGTCAGAAATGGTGCGTCTCTCGCAGCCCAGGACGCAGGCCTGGCACTGCGCACCGGCTGCACGCCCCGTGTGGGTTGAGGCTAGGCCTGGGTGCGCGAGGGAGGGAGGGAGGCCGGCCTGGAGTGGGAGGTGGGTATGAGGAAGAAACGCCTGGAAGAGGTTGCGAGGCTCATTTCTCCTCCGCACCCCATCATCCACCTCCCTCCTACCCCCATGTCTGTTTTCACCTTCTGCCCTGAGGCCTTATTTAGTATTTGTAATTATGCTGTGGCCTAGAGGTTGGGCTGGCCTTCACACAACTAATAAACATCCTAGCGGCCAGCACCACACCCTGAATTAGGGAACCCGGGGAGTAGATGGATGATGCGATTTAGTGGAAATAAGCCATTAATGCCTGATGGCCCTGCGCCACAGTTTGGATGCGATAGTATTCCATGTGAATGAACCTGACTTCTAGCTTGTCCACGAAGAGAGCGCAGCGACTGCAGAGCCCTGGTCCGTTTGTTAGTGTCCAGGGGCTTAGGCAATTGTTTCCTGACGTGTCAGGATATGCTGTTTATCAATAAGACCATTCTGTGATTAAACAACCTTTCTTGAGTGCATTGCCTTATCCAATCCCTCAGCCTACAAAAGTAGGTGCAGTATAAATTATTAATACTTTTTTTTTTTACAAAAATCTCTTGAAATAGAAGCCTATCTTCTGAGTCAGCAGTATGAAGCCTTCCTCAAGTCAGTACTGAAGCCTTGGGGGTGAATTTCTGTGTTTTTATGTATAGTCTTAATCCTTTTATGTATATTTGTCATATATTAAGAGTTAATGAGAATCTAAGCTGATCTTACGCATGTTTTGAAAAAAATTACTGATGCAGGATTCAACACAGACAAATACTACTGGGTTCAAATAAAAATACATAATAAATGTCAGTAACATTAACTCTCCAGAATCCCAAGAGAAAGATTAGGGTAATGAAAGGGTTTCCTTTGTTGTTTGTTTGCTTGTTTCAGGTTTTTTTTTTTGTATGTGTTTCTTTTTTGGGGGGGGGGGTCCATTGTGGGACTTGAACCTAGAGCCAGGACACTATCCCTGAGCTCTTTCTCTCAAGGATAGCATACTTTGGAGCCACAGTGCACTTCCAGTTTTCTGGTTGTTAATTGGAGACAGAGTCTCATAGACTGCCCTGCCCTGGATTCCAAAGGTGATCCTCAGATCTCAGTCTCCTGAGCAGATTTTTAAAAAATAACTAAATAAATAAACTTTTCTTCTTTTTTGTTTTCTTATGCTAGTTCTGGAGCTTGAACTCAGGGCCTGGGAACTGTTCCTGAATCTCTTTGTGCTCAAGGCTAGAGCTCTATCACTTGAGCCACAGCATCACTTTCAGCGTTTTCTGAGGAGTTTATTGGAGATGTCTCACAGACTTTTCTGCCTGGGCTGGCTTCGAACTGCAATCCTTAGATCTCAGCCTTCTCTCACTAGGATTTCAGGCTATTTTTTTAGACTTTAATGTAACATATAGTCCTTGCTATTAGTTACATTTATATTTTCTAACTTTCTTGAGTTATTCTTTGAAGTGTCTCAGTCAAATTTGTTCATTTTTCTTATCAAGGAAGTGTTTAAGGTTCTAAAATGTCATCTATCAAGCACCTGGTTTATGCAGTGATTCGGTTCTTGCGGGAACAAAGTCAGATGGATACATATTCTTCTGATGAACAAGAAAGTTTGGAAGGTAGTTATTTGTTTTTTGTGTTCATTTGTGTTATAAAGACCAAAACAGGTACAAGCCTAAGCTTATACTCCATTATAATATATTCTGAATATTTGTTGATATTTCAAGCAGAGAGGCCTAACTGTACGTTTTATTTCTGTTTTTGAAACATGCTTTGTTTTAAGTAACAGGACTACTCATTAACAATTGACAGTTACTATATCAACAGTATACCATTCATAAAATAGAGAATGTCTTTTTTTTCTGACAGCAACTAGGCAAGTATTATTCCCTTTTAGCAGATGAATAAATGAAACTAGATGAGTTAAGTAGGGCAACATTATAGCCAATATGTGACAATTTTAAGATTTAAATCCTGGTTCCTGCTCTGAAAATTTTGTTTTCTCCTTTTTCTGTAATAACAATGCACGTAGTTTAGAAATAGCACATGAAAATACCTTAGCCATTGTAATAGCACTGTATAAAAATATAAATAAATAAATCATTAGTGTGCTCTGACACGTATCTGTTTTGAGACTTGAAATGAAATTCCACCCATGTTTTATGTGAACTTTAAATACTGGATTTGGTAATCTATGAAGTTTAGCAAGACTTGGATGATAGCGTCATGTGTTTCCTTGACACTATCTTTATGCTTCATGTTTATGCATTATGAAATTCAAGTGCAGCATAACCAGCAAAAGATATAATTCTGCAGATGAGCTGTGGTGGTTCAATGAGGCTAGCTTTCTTGTGGTCTAGAGACTTAATTATTGCAATGAGAGTACATTTGGGAGAACTTAGCAAATAACAGTGCAGTCTGAATTCCCCATCTTGAAACATCTTCTCCTATAAAGGGAACACATACTTCCCTTGTAAATCTGCTTGAAGGAGGTGGGAATAAAAATTGAGTATTTGCTCTAAATCTGCTAGCAGTCTGGTGGGATGATGTTTTTCTAGGTGGCAGTGAGAGGAGCAGGTGATGCACTGTTGGGGAACATTGCAATCAGTCCCTTTCATGTTTTATCTTTTTGTTCTTCACTGTGAGACTGGAGATAAAGGTGATTGGTTATTTAAGGAGATTTTTGGTGATAGTTACTCTGTTGCAAACAGATGAATGCAATCATTTATTAAAAAGATTTTAAAAGATGTAGCTTTTCTAACCAAAGGCAGTGTATTTTTAAGGACAAAAAAAAGAGTTGAGAGTATTTTTAAAAACCAAGATGTTATGTCCTATTTTTAGGATGTTATTCAGCCAAAAGTATATGCCTTCAGCTATTTGTTATCTATGACAGTCAGAAATTGTGCCAATTGTTTGTGACTGACCCCTATTTTTGACTAAGTCTAATTTAATTGAACATGAAATCATGTGGAGGTGTCTGCCCACCTTCTAGACATTTTTAAGAAGTCCTAGAAAAGAAGCATCTGTTCCAACACCAGATTTGCCCTATTATAGAATTTGTGTGTCATCAGCTTTGAGTCTTTTTATCATTGTATATCATCCATATGGGGCATGGTGTGTATATCTGTAATCACAGCTATGTGGGAAGTAGAGAGTGTAGGATCTTGGTTTGAGACCCACTCTGTCAGAGTTAAAACTAGAAACCTTATCTGAGAAACAAAAAAAGCTAAAAGGTCTAGTGGTATGACTAGTAGTAGAGTTCTTGCTTAGCAAGCCTGGGGTTCTGAGGCCTTGAGTTCAGTCCTCAGTATTGCCAGAGAGGTGGGGGAAAAGAAGAAAGAGAAAGAAAAGGAATGTCATGGGTTCCTCTTCATTGTTAATGTGTATGACATCTACTTCACTTCTGACTGTTGAGGTTCTTACTCACTGGACTTAACTCTTGACAGGTCTTCCTGTTCCCTTGGCTCTGGAGTTCTTGACTTTTTCTTCGTTAGTGATTTTATATTGGTTCTAATCTTCGGGTGCTTGTGCAAAGCCTGGAGACTTTGTGGTTGGAACTCTGTGGAGGGAGCTGGTATTGCTGGCATGTAGTGGGTAAAGGTCATGGGGGTGCTAACCATATTACAATGCATGGGACAGTACTTGCAACAAGAAACTATCTGATCTAAAATGTCAGTATGCTGAGGTTGAGAAACCCTTCCCTAGACCTTATCATTACCAAAATTGCATTTTTCCCCAAATCTCTACCTTAAACATTTCACTTCCTCACTATTACCATCTATCTTTCTAGACTACTCCCTTCTAGAATCCCGGCAAATCTTTGAACCTTCTAATACCTCCTGTCTGTTGATATCTTATTACTCCCACTCAGATTCTAAACCATCCTAACTTCCATGTTGATTATTATGTCATTTTCTTCCCTTTCTTTCAAAACTCAACCTGGCTTAAATCCAATTCCACCTATTCTGTGCCCACATCCAGATGGTTGTATGTTGATAGAACAAAATATATAACTTTGCTAACTGTTGGTATTTGAATTCTTGACTATGAAACTCTAGCAGATAGATTTCTTTCTTTCTTTCTTTCTTTCTTTCTTTCTTTCTTTCTTTTTTTCTTTCTTTCTTCCCTCCCTCCCTCCCTCCCTCCCTCCCTTCCTTCCTCCCTCCCTCCTTCCCTCCTTCAAGGGGCTTATCTCAGGGCCTTAGCTCTGTTCCTGAGCTTTTTTTTTTTTTTTTTTTTGCTAGTCCTGGGGCTTGAACTCAGAGCCTAGACACTGTCCTTGGGCTTTCAAGGCTAGTGCTCTACCACTTAAGTCACAGCACCACTTCTGGCTTTTTCTGTGTATGTAGTACCCAGGAATCGAACCCAGGGCTTTATGAATGCTAGGCAAGCACTCTACCCCTAGGCCACACTCCTGGCCCCCCTGAACTCTTTTCCTCAAGGATAGTAGTGTACCACTTGGAGCCACAAGTCCATTTCCATTGCTTTGGCGGTTAATTTGGAGATAAGAGTCTCACAGACTGTCTTGCCCCAGTGGCCTTGAACCACAATCCTCGCATTTCAACCTCCCAAGTAGCAAGATTTGCAGGCATGAGCCACCAGTGTCTAGCTCTAGCATACTTTCGATGTTGCCAGGTAATCATATTATGTGTTCTATTCCTTCATGCTTTCAGTACCCTAGATGATCAATTGTATACGTTCTCATGGCTTTTTAGAACACTCTACCTACATAAACACACACAGAAAGAAAGAGGAGGAGGGGAGTAGAGAGAGTGAAAGAGGGGGAAAGGGAGGAAGGAAATAGAGACAAAGAAACAGAAGAAGAATGAGGAACTTTGGCTTTTTGACAGCTGTAATGAGAATTGTTCTAGTGACAGTAGTATTTCTTTTATGACATGGGGAATTTTCTCAAGTTCACAATGATTACATAATGTATTTTGTAGAAGTCACATAAAATGCAGAGGAATCTGTTTTATACAATCCGGAATCACAATGAGCATGTTGGCAACATTCTTGGTTCCTTTCAAACTAGAACACTATCAGGATGAGAATCCTGAGAAGACTGGATCTGCACTATTCTGTCTGTACTCTCCATCAGGCTCCTCACTTGTCCATCTCATTTAAGTGGGAACCTATGTAATTTTCTGCTTCTATTTTTCCATATAGCTTCCTGTTTTGGGGGTTTTGGGTTTTTTTTTTTTGATCAGTTGTGGGGCTTGAACTCAGAGCCTGGGCACTATCCTTGGACACTTTTTGGTGAAGGCTAGTGCTCTGCCACTTGAGCCACAGCACCACTTCCAGCCTTTTCTGTCTATGTGGTACTGAGGAATGGAACCCAGGGCTTCTTGCATGCTAGGCCAACACTCTACCACTAGGCTATGCTCCTGAGCCCTAGCTTCCATTTTTAATCCACCCCAATGTTTCTAGCAGTCTTCCTTCACTAAATCCTAAATGCTGCTTCATTTGCATGTTGCATTAAGTCCATATGTTTTTCGGTTTTTTTGGGGGGGGGTTGGTATGGTACTAGAATTTGAATTCAGGGTTTTAAACGCTTTAGCCAAATCCTCAATCCTTTTGCTTTGTTTGTTTTTCAGATAGGATCTCAATTAAACTTTGAACAAATTGTTCTCAAACCATGGGTCTTCTGTCTCTGCCTTCAATGTACTTAGGACTATAGACATTTGCTACCATGCTTGGTTCTCTATCCCCATAAGACTAGCAGTTGAATTTAGAGCTTTACGCATTTCAGTAGGTGTTCTACCACTTGAACCACATCTCCAGTCTTTTTTGCTTCAGTAATTTTTCAGGTAGGACATCTATCCTCCCTCCCACCCACTCCGATCTGTAGTTCCGATTTTAGGCAAATGCCAATGTGCCTGACTCCAGATTGTTCTTTTTAAAATTTTATTATCAGGGTAATGTATAGAGAGGTTACAGTTACATTCATAAGGTTCTTTTTTCTAGGGTTTTTTGGGGGAGATGTAGGGGTGGTTGCTGGGTTGGTCTTGGACTGCAGTCTCCCAAATAAGTGGGATTATAGGTATGAACTGTCCCAAAGTCCAAATTATTCTGAAATGCCAGATAAACTACCTTAGGTCTAATGACAAACTTCCTAACATAATTTCCTTATACTTACTCTTATATTATTCCCTACCAACTACTTACCTTTTTCCTGCACCAAAATTAGAGGTGGCACCCATCTCTTTTTAGCATGCTATACATGTTACTCATAGCGTTAGTCCTCTTTTTGTTGACCATCGATGCTATCATAGGGACAGTGATTTTTTTCCTATGAGGTTGACTATTCTTTTCTACCACTTTAGAAAAGTGTAGTATACACAGGCACTTGGAAATCAGCATGCATAAATGAATTTTTAAATACTAACCTACCTTTATGTAAGTGAGTGTGCCAGGATTAATATTTAGTGTTTCCTTTATGCCAGATACTTTGTTTCTTTATTTTTAAAATAAGAATCCTATTATATCTATCTATCTATCTATCTAAATCTCTATATATATATTATTTTGTTTGTTCAAAGGATTAAAACATTGGTGGTTAATTAATTAGATGTTCAGGAGTAAGTTAATGACTTGATTTTCTTTTTTTTTATTGTAATATATAGAGGGGTTACAGTTATATTCGCCAGATAGTAGTTGCATTACTTCTAACACATTGATACCCCTTCTCATGTTTTATTATTTTTTTTCCAGTCCTGGGCCTAGGCTCAGGGCCTGAGCACTGTCCTTGGGTTTTCTCAAGGATAGAGCTCTACCACTTGAGCTACAGCATCACTTCTGGCTTTTTCCTATGTATGTTGGTACCAAGGAATCAAACTAGGCAAGCACTCTATCACTAGGCCAAACTCCTGGCCCTCTTCTCATGTTTTTTCCCCATTTCCCTCCCTCGACCTGATTTTCTTTCTAGTAACCTACAATAAGAATTTTTTAATACATCCAAAAATTATATTCTGTATAACATTTACCTTTTTGGTGAATAAGAAACCATTGTCTTTCCATCAATATTTTGTTTGTAAACAAAATCTCTGTGAATCTGGGCTAGATTTCCTGATATGTGTTCAAGAGTACTGACAGATTACAATTCTGCTAGAGAAGACATTATTCTTTTAGTTACTAACTTTTCTTTCACGCAAAAAAATTTGTTTCAAGTTGCAATTCAGTGCTTGGAGACAGTTTTTAAGATCAGCCCAGAAGATACACACCTGGCAGTTTCACAGCCTTTGACAGAATTGTTCACCAATTCCATCCATAAGGTATGTTGGTATTGTGATGTAACAATGATGACAGTTTTATGTTGGATTTTTAATACTTGAGGGTCTAAGTCTATAATAAGTAATTAACTTCTTCCTGGGTGTAAGATAGTTTGTAGGATACAATTGTGGTCTAAAGTATAGTTTATCTTTTGTATACTTTATATCTTTATATTAGTAGCATTTCTTTCTCTAACTTTCTTTTATATTCAACAATATATCTTTGTCAACATTTTAAGTCCTGTATAGTGTGACCATTTTCAGATTTCTGACATTTATTTGATATTCTTCTAAAACATGAGCTAACTTTAAAAACAAAAGCTTGAAGTCTAGAAAGTAAACTTGCAGTGATAGGCTCATCTGGAGTTGAATTGTTTCTCAAGTGGATTTCATCAATTTAGTTATTGAATGGACTCAGGGAAAAACACAAGTGTTCAGGATGAGCATGAAAACCCAAATTTTCTCACCCCTCTATTCAAGGACTGTTTTCATGGTCCTGATTTCTGCATTTTTCAAAAATCTAGACTTAGGCCAGGAGTTTGGCCCAGTGGTAGAGTGCTTGCTTAGCATGCACAAAGACCCAGGTTCGATTCCTTGGTACCATATACTTAGGAAAAGCCAGAAGTGATACTGAGCCTCAAGTGGTAGAGTTCTAGCCTTGAAAAAATCCAAGGACAGTCCTCTGGCCCTGAGCTTAAGCCCAGGACTGGTTTAAAAAAAAAATTTAGACTATGGTGCAATCTCAGTGTTGAAGATGTAGCTCAGTGAGAAAGTAATTGCCTCCTATGTGCTCATGGCCTCAATAGGAATCCTTGCTTCAAGAGTTGAAGCAGACCTTTACTTGCAGATTTCTGAGGCTGAGATAACACTTGAACTTGCTTATTCTTTAGTTACTTTTGCCATTGACTTTGTACTGATGAGATCTGAATTTATTTTCATTTTTCCTTCCAGGATACTGTAATTGACTTTTATACTCTTCAGTAAAACACTTTCCGCTCTTTACTGTAGCTCTCTGGTTGCATTTATTTGTAAGAAATTTGTTGCATATATTTTTTTTGGCAGTCATGGGGCTTGAATTCAGGACCTGAACATTGACCTTGGACTTTTCTCAAGGCTAGTACTCTACCACTTGAGCCACAGCACCACTTCCAGCTTTTTTTTTATGTATGTGGTACAGAGGAATCGAACCTGGGTCTTCATGCACGCACTCTTCTACTAGGCCAAACTCCCGGCCCTTTGCATACAATTTTTAACATATAGTTGATTGAAACTGGCTCCCTAGGGCACCCACAACAGCAGTGTTAGTCATGGTGTTGTCATCTTTCTGGAGTCCTCCCATGCAGCTATGGGTTTCCTTAACAGACTGTTAAGTAGTTTAGAATGTGTCTGAAACAGCCTCTATGTTGTATAATTAATGAGAAATTATTTGTCTCACTTAGTGTGCTTAAATGCTTTTTCTTTTTTTTGCCAATTTGGGGGCTTGAACTCAGGGCCTGAGCGCTGTCATTAGGCTTTTTCCTCAAGGCTATGGCTCTGCCAATTGAGTCATATCACCACTTCCAGCTTTTCTTTTTTTTTTTTTTTTTTTGTCAGTCCTGGGCTTAAGCTCAGGGCCCGAGGACTGTCCTTGGATTTTTCTCAAGGCTAGAACTCTATACCACTTGAGACTCAGCAACACTTCTGGCTTTTTCTAAGTATATGGTACCAAGGAATCGAACCCGGGTCTTCGTGCATGCTAGGCAAGCACTCTTCCACTAGCTCAAACTCCCAGCCACACTTCCAGCTTTTCTATGTATGTGGTACCAAGGAATCAAACCCAGGTCTTCATACATGCTAGGGAAGCACTCTACTACTAGGCTAAACTCCCCCCCCTTGAATACTACTTTTTTTTTTTTTTTTTGGTCAATCCTGGGTCTTGAAATTGGGGCCTGAACACTGTCCATGGGTTTTCTCAAGGCTAGAGCTCTACCATTTGAGTCATAGCACCACTACCAGCCTTTTCTATGTATGTGGTACCAAGGACTAAAACCTGGGTCTTCATGCATGCTAGGCAAGCACTCTACCATTTGGCCATGCATGCTATTTTTTTCATATATTTTTTATTGTAATAAATAGAAGGGTTACATTACATTCGCCCGATAGAAGGTGCATTACTTCACATACATTGATACCCTTTCTCATGTCTTGGTCCCCATTTCCCTCCCCCCCCACCCTCATCTTGTTATCCCCCCTTTCCTATCTAATTTCAAATAACCAAATACGCATATATCCAATATATCAGATAACAAAGTGAAATACTGTAACAGTACGAGATAACCAAGGGACAGCAAAAGAAATGAGAGATAACATAGTACATTAAGGACAACAACAATCACTCATTATATGGCTTTCACGCATGCTATTTTTAATAATGCTTTTCTAACACTGATTTTCTATCTCTACCCCACTTCCTCAATTAAGAAATATATTAAATGGACCCATTGCCTTTATTCAAAGCATGTAACACTGTCTTTATTCAAAGAATGTAACACTTGCCCCTATAGTATGAGCTGCTCCAATATATCCAATGAATATGAGACTTAGTTTTCAATTTATAATTCGTTTTAATGTATACTGGGTTTTTCCCCCCTTATTCAAACAGGTTTTAAAAGAGGATAATGTGGCATTTGGTCCATGACAGACAAACACAAAACTCTTCTTATTGGCTGCCTCAGACCATCTGCCTGTACTGATAATTTTGTATGGTTTTGAGTGATCTTATAAGTATCCAAATACTCTGAGCAGAAAAAGCTCCCCTGAATTTACCTAGAAATTTTAGAAATTTAAAATGGAAGAAACCCTAAAAGCAAGTACTGTAGGATAGTAATATGTCTTTGAACTATTGTATTATGTAGTGAGCCTCTTGAAGTTTCTCATTTCATTTTTACACTCTCCCCACCCCTCTCTCTCTTTCTCCTTCTCTCTTTTTGTGGGTCATGGGGCTTGAACTGGGCCTGGGTGCTGTCCCTGATCTCTTCAGCTCAAGGCTACCACCCTACCCCTGGGCCTGGGCACTGTCTTTGAGTTCTTCAGCTCAAGACCCTGCCCTTGAGCCAAGCCCTACTTCCCATTTTCTAGAGGTTAATTGGAGATAAGAGTCTCAGGTCCTTTTATGCCCAGGCTGGCTTTGAACCTTGATCCTCAGATCTCAGCCTCCTGAGTAGCTAGGATTACAGGCGTGAGCCACCGGCGTCCAGCTAAGTATGTTTTTTTTTTAATTTATTATTATTATTGGTAAACTGATTTTGACTTTGTGTATCCTTTGTTTTTTGGCCAGTCTTGGGCCTTGAATTTAGGGCCTGGGCATTGTCTTGTGCTTTCTCAAGGCTAGAGCTCTACCACTTGAGCCATAGTACCACAGCTGTTGTGTATCTTTTAGCTAAGATTAGTGATAATGATTTTTCTTTAAAAAGTTTCCCTAGTAGAAACAAATTTAATTCTTTTTTCTTAAAGTGGAACTGCTGGGGTTGGAAAAGGCAGATTAAGAAATCGATTCACAGTTGCCAATTCTTACCTAGAAAAACTTGACAGGATCATATTTCTAATAAAAATATGTAGGAAAACTCATTTCTTGTTAACATTTAGTATTTAGGTGTTAGATTTATATGAAATGGAAATATAGGTAAGTTACTAAAATGTGGCAAATTACTATTACTTCATTTATTGTATTCTAGGATGACTTTGTAATCAAATAGAAGTACATTAACTCTTATTTAATTTCAGAATGATATTTTGCCCCTCTCCAACTCAGTGCCTGAAGATGTGGGAAAAGCTGATCAATTAAAAGATGAAGGTAAATGCTTCATGCAGAAAACATTTATTTAGTAAAACCTTCTGGAGAAAGTAATTGTTAGTTGATAGGTTGCTTTATATTCCCAAGACAGGCCTATCACAAGTTCACATGATATTAGTGTAGAGAAAATGAACGTTATGGCAAAAAAAGCCTTGGAGGGCTGGGAGTATGGTCTAGTGATAGAGTGCTTGCCTAGCATGCATGAAGACCCAGGTTCAGTATTTATTTATTTGTTTGTTTATTTATTTATTTTTGAAATAGAGTCTTGCTATGTAGCCTTAAACTCATGATGCTCCTGCCTCAGACTCCTGAGGATTATAGGTATGCACCACTGAACCTGGCTCAGAGTCTTCTTCCTTCCACTACTTTGTGATTATCATTTAAGGATGACATTGTAAAGTGCTGTGTTCCAATAAACAGATTTGTTTTAGTTTCCATTTTATTTCCTCTAAAAACTGCTACCACTACCGTATCTGGCTATGACTTCATAAATTTCATACAAAATAAACAACCAAATCTTATCAATGTTCCCCAAAGAATTTGGACCTAACTATCCAGACACAAATGCATTTCTTGTGTTAGTCTCTGATTGCAGATCTTAATATGATATTTTTCCACTCAGGTTTTTGTGTGAAATCTTCAGTGATGAAATATGTTTTTGACTATTATGTGCATACTATATATGTAGTATGTATATATACATATACAATATGCATATATGCTTATATATAGTATACTATTAATGTAGGTATATAGATATGGCATATTTTTGCAGTTTGGTTTACTTCTAGTAATAATGTTGAGTAAACATTAAATTGAAATTGTATTTTTTTACACCATAAATATATGCCAGTTTTATTTGTTAACAATGCTTCAAAGTTGGAGGAGGAAGATGGAGAATTTTAAAAGATGTATTTTTTTCTTGTTTTTCCATATATTTTTATTGTAATTAATAGAACGGTTACATTATATTCACCAGATAGAAAGTGTATTACTTTACATACATTGATACCCTTTCTCATGTCTTGGTCCCCATTTCCCTACCCCTCCCCAGAAATTGTATTTTTGTCTCTCATCTTCCTGTATGACAGAATGTTGAGAGAGTGCTTTCCCTTTGGAATATTCTTTTTGACATCATGTATGTTAGTAAGGTAAGGGTTAGACTCACTTAATGGGACTACATAAATAGACTGAATTAATTACTGATTTTATCTTTAAATAAAAGCTTTGTTTTCTAAGACATGTCATCTCATACATGTTACATGTAAAGTTAAAATGATTAGCATTTCATCTAAATTTTTTATTTGTGTAATTGACTGGTAGATTGTCAGGCATAAGGTTATTCCAGGCCATATGTTATATTTATCAGACTGTGTTAATTAAGGATTATAGCTATAGCCAGGCACCAGTGCTCACCCTTATAATCCTCGCTACTCAGTAGGCTGAGATCTGAGAATCACAATTACAGGCTACCCAGGGCAGGAAAATCTGTGAGATTATTATGTCCAATAAACCACCAGAAAACTGAAATTAGAGTTATGGCTCAAAGTGATAGAGTGCTAGCCTTGAACAAAAGAGCTTAGGGTCAGTACCCACACCCTGAGTTCAAGTCCTGTGACAAAAAAAAAAGCAAGCAAGAAAGAAAATAAAAGGATTATAGCTAGGTAATACCTTCCTGGAACACTGCTTTCAAATATTTCATGTACTTGGCTTCTGAAGAACTGCAGAAAGATCAGAAGAAATCAGGAAGGGTTTCTTGCTGTTATTCTCTGACAAGTCACTGAAAGTATCTCACTGGGTTGTGAGAATTAGATACAATTTTTATAGGAGAATCAGTATAAATTTCAACACAAATGCTTCATTGTTGTACTTACTTTCTTCACAGATTGCATTTGTGTCACTTTCTTTTTTTTTTTTTTGGTCCAGTCCTGGGGCTTGAAGTCTAGGCCAGGCTATTCACTGTCCCTGAGTTTTTTTTGCTGAAGACTATGCTCTACCACTGAAGCCACAGCTCCACTTCTCAAACTTTTCTGTTTATGTGGTAATGAGGAGTTGAACCCAGGGCTTCATGCATGCTAGGCAAGCACTTTATCTGTAAGGCACACTCCTAGCCCACAAATTATTATATATTGAGTATTTTGTGAATTGAAGCTTTTAAGTTATTAAATTACATTATACATATATTTTAACACATATGTATCTTATAGTAGCTACATTTCTAAAGTAATTTATAGGGGAAAAAAACAACAAATATTAACTAGTAATAATGATAAGAAGAATACAAGTGACCCCAAACTAAAAGGCACAAGAGCAACAATAATCTTTTTTTTTGGGGGGGGGGGTTCATGGGGCTTGAACTTAGCCTGGGTGCTGTCCCTGAGCTCTTCAGCTCAAGGCTACCACCCTACCCTGAAGCCAAGCCCCACTTCCTGTTTTCTAGAGGTTAATTGGAGATAAGAGTCTTCAGTCCTGGGCTAGGAGTTTGGACTAGTGGTAGAGTGCTTGCCTAGCATGCATAAAAACCCAGGTTCAATTCCAATTCCTCCGTGACAGTGCTCAGGTCCTGAGCTCAAGCCCAGGACTGGAAAAAAAAAAAAAAAAAAGGACAGACCCTATTGTGCCTGGGCTGGCTTCAAACCTGATTCTCAGATCTCAGCCTCCTGAGTAGCTAGGATTACAGGTGTGAGCCATCACTCCCTGCTATTAATTTTAATGACTCAGAAAAAAATAAAACATGGAAATGTAAGTATCCCAGGCTAATATAGCTAACTTTTTGCTTAAGGAAAAAGAAATTGCATTTATTCCTCTCCATTCCTTTAGAAGGCTTTATGGTCATGTTTGTTTTTGTTGTTTTTTTTTTTTCTGGAAAAAAAGAGACCCAAATTAAAATTTGTAGTTAGAGAAAACAGATCTCTTGAGGTATAATTTACATACCTTGAATTTTATGTACACTTGCAGAGTTACACAGCTATCACCAAAATCAATTATAGATAACTTTGTCACTGTGAAAGGAAATTAGGTACTCATTCACTGTTATTCTTTATACTCACTCTTGTTTCCTAATTTACAGTAACTTTTCTATGATTTGAGATGTTTAATTCACCTTCAAATTTTCACCTCACCCCTTGTTAAGAACAGAAAAGTGGGAAGAATTATAGAGGCCCCTGAGTTATAAGTCCTTTTCCTAATAGCAATTGTTCTGTGTTTCTAATTTTAAGCATTGGCTTTTGCAAAGACAGATGACACTATTTTCCTCTCCTATTTAATGGTATTGAGGAGATAGTCACAGGAAATCCCGTATTTTGCTGACCAGTTGCTAAATTGCTGCCAGATGTATCTGCAGATGTCCTTCCTGACTATCAGTAATCTGTAGGCTTGCCTAGAGGTTCTGCCTTTTTAGAAATTAATCTCCTAAAATCCCCCCTTTAAAAAGATTCTATCTCTGGAAAGACAGCTCATAAAAATATCATCTGCCAATATAACCTATTAGCAGGATTAGTTTCACCAGCTTATTCACAGCGCTTTCTGAGAGCTTGACTATAAGGACAGGGAAAATTAGGTCCAGATTAGATGGTGCTAGGGAGGAATGTGATAGGGCTGCCCTGCAAAAGAGATTAATAAGGAGAGGAGTATGGGGAAGGGAGAAAAGATCTTTTGACTTGGTGAGTATATTTCCTCACATGAGGCTGTAATTGAAAAGATATGCAGACTTTCATTTGTAAGGCATTGCATAGTTAAAATGATCCAAACACACCAAAGCTAGAGATACGTGCTCAACATAAAATCTTCCTTCAGTGTGACCAAAAGATATTCTGGTAGACTGACCTTCATATTATTATATGATCTATTCTGTGGTTAGAATTTATTTGACAGACTGTATTTTTGCTATGCAATGTACTTTGTATATCACCTACTTTATTCCAGGCAATAACCACATGAAAGAAGAAAATTATGCTGCTGCAGTGGATTGTTACACGCAGGCCATAGAATTGGATCCCAATAATGCAGTTTATTACTGCAACAGGTAACTGGGCACATCATGGTAGGTTTTCCATTCTTAAAAATTGGGATCAATGGGCCCAGGAGTTTGGCCTAGAGGTAGAGTGCTTGCCTAGCATGCATGAAGACCCAGGTTCAATTCCTCGGTACCACATACATAAAAAAAGCCGGAAGTGGTGCTGAGGCTCAAATGGTAGAGTTCTAGCCTTGAGGAAATCCAAGGACAGTGCTCAGATCCTGAGCTTAAGCCCAGGACTGGCAAAAAAAAAAAAAAAATTAGGATCAATAATAGTTCTGAAGGAATTGAACATCTTATTGATTTAGAAAATTTTGAAAGTTTAATTAAAAAAATAGCTGCAAACAATTGCAAGCTCAGAATTGCAGTTCTACTCTTTGCTTCTAATATTCATTTCTACACTTATTACTAATCAAAATATTTTTCATACATACCTAAGTTGAATAGTACTGTTGTTTTATTAAAATGACTGTTATGTATTAGAAAATGATCAGCTGGAGCCGGGAGTTTGGCCTAGAAGTGATAATATATACAAAGTCCATGGCTTAGCTCTAGACTTTCAATGTTTTTTGTTGTTGTTGTTGTTTTTTGTAGAAATAGTAATTTTTCTATAACTTGTGGGTGATGAGGGAAATATGAAGTTTCTGTGACTTTCTGCCTTATTTCCTGTACCAGTAGTACACAAACTAGAATCATGATTTTGTTCTGATAAAGAAAGGGTGTCTTGGCCAGGAGTTTGGCCTAGTGGTTAAAGAGCTTGCCTAGCATGCATGAAGACCCGGGTTCGATTCCTCGGTACCACATACATAGAAAAAAGCCGGAAGCGGTGCTGAGGCTCTAGTGGTAGAGCTCTAGCCTTGAGAAAGTCCAAGGACAGTGCTCAGGCCCTGAGCTCAAGCCCAGAACTGGCAAAAAAAAAAAAAAAGAAAGGGTGTCTGAAGATCTGGTGAGTGACTGCATTGTTCACAGGAGGCTTCATTAGTGATGCTCAGTAATCAGCCTTCAGAGGCAGAGCATATAGTCTGCTTTCTTACCAGTGTAGACTCCAGCATGTTTAGCTTCATCTCAGCGGATTCGTATTCAGCTCGAATTCTCTGCTTTTCCTTTTGTGAGCTCATAGATCTCCTCTCATTCAGCTTGCCATTTGTTACCTAAAATTGTTGAACTAAAGACATAGCCATCTTCTTTTCTCCCACCTACTCTGTTGCTAAGTTTGATCTTACGGCTTATTGTTTATCTTTTTGTTAGTATATGAAGCTGAAATCAGGGAGCTTCTTTTATGCTTTCCTTTCCAGTTTTCCTACTTTTTTTTTTTTTTTTTTTGCCAGTCCTGGGCTTGAGCTTAGGGCCTGAGCACTGTCCTTGGACTTTCTCAAGGCTAGAGCTCTACCACTTGAGCCTCAGCACCACTTCTGGCTTTTTTCTATGTATGTGGTACCGAGGAATCGAACCTGGGTCTTCATGCATGCTAGGCAAGCACTTTAACCACTAGGCCAAACTCCCGGCCCCCCAGTTTTCCTACATTTTAGTCCAAGTTCTTGACTTGCTAAACTGAGCAGTTGGGTATTAAATTGGCCCTTCTATCCCCCCCCATAAATTGTATCTTGTACAGTGAGCACCCATTGCTGCATTTGTTCACCCTGTGTCCCTCCATTTCTGTGGCTCCCCTTATACTCCCAAAGACATACAAATGACCAAATGGAACCAAAAGAGAGGGAGAGGGAGGGAGGAAAAGGGGGGGGAGGGGGGAAGGGAAGGAGGGAGGAAGGAAGGAAGGAAGGAAGGAAGGAAGGAAGGAAGGAAGGAAGGAAGGAAGGAAGGAAAAAAGGAAAAACAGCACAAAAGTAAACACCTCCTGTTACCATTTCCTGGAATTCATTTCAATAAATATTATTTTGTAAGATCAGATGCATATAGGTATTGGTGCCTTTCTGTTCCTCTTTCTGTTTAAAAAATCTGCTATTCAATGTATTGTAAGTAACTACAATAATAGTTAATAGTTTCTTTTGACAGTTAAATTATCCTACATTTGGATGGGATTGATCAGGTTATCTTTTTTTTTTTTTTTGGTGGTACTGTAGATTGAGTTCAGGGCCTTATGCTTGCTTAGGCAGGTCCTCTATACCTCTAGTCTTATTGATGAGTGCTAAACTCCTGTTTGTCCCTCTTTTCTTTCTTTTCTTTCCTACTACATGTGATTAATACTTAGAGTAATTTTGTTAGATCTAGAGTTCCATTTAAAACCTCAAGAATTGATCATTATTTTTAACAGCTTCTAGTCAGGTGTTATATTAATACTTTGAGTTATATTAACACTTTGTGTTCACAGATCTGTAACAAATAACTGATCTCTTATTATGCACTTCAAATATGTAGGAAGTACAATGATAAGCCTAGTGTGGTATAGAAAGTAGCATTAGCTATTCCCAATCCACAGTTGGATGGATAGAAGGTGAGAAGCTTATTGTTGGGCATGTAGCCACTGGCATCTAAGTATCTGTCACAGAGTTGCCTTGTTTTCTTCTTTGTTTCTCCTCTGAGTTACATTTTCTTGCTTAGTGTTATTGAAGAGAGGTTACATTCAGAAGGCTTTCAGTCTAGGCAAATACTTTTTTTTCTGGAGTAGGCTTTTTTGAGTTTTTTGCTGAAATACAAGATTTGCTGAAGTAGGTTATGCAAACTTATGGGAGACTAAAAGATGTAGCTTATTCTGCCTCTTAAATGAATTAATGGAAGAGAGTGACAGTGGATTTGAATGTAGCTTTTATCTGTACTTTACTATTAAAGTGGCCAGTTCACAGTGACCTCTCACCTTTTGTGCCTCCCCTGCATTCCAGATCCTCCAGTGTTTTCTGTTTGGTAAAATTAGAAAGGTAGGTAGATCCACTGCATAACTTGCATATGTTTTTTTATACTAAAGCAAAAGTAAAAGGAAACCTATACTTTTTCTGAACTAAAGTTTCTGGGGTTAAAAAATTGTCTTAGTTTTACTTAGAAATTTACTAGGAATGATTTCAAAATTTGTGCAAGAAATACATAAATTCATTAGGACTTCAAGATCAGTACTTTGAAAATGCTATTAATATATCTCTTTGCTTTCTCTTAGGGCTGCTGCCCAAAGCAAATTAAGTCACTACACTGATGCAATAAAGGACTGTGAAAAAGCAATAGCAATTGATTCTAAGTACAGCAAGGCCTACGGGAGAATGGGGTAAGTTCTGATAGAATGTTCAGTGTAGTACCAAGTAGTATGAAGTACAAATTTTAATGACTTTTGATTTTGAATTCCTGCTTAATATTGCACCCTCTTAGCTAACCGTGAAGTAAAGACAATACAAGGGAAGAAATGACTACAATGTCTCTGACTTCGTAGTGAGATGACTAGGTATTTTATAAGTGGCTGTTAGAGAAAAGTCATATAACTATGAGTCAATTCATTTCATGGCTATGACCATAAATCTCAAGCACTAATACCACCAAATAGTAGTAGTTTTTCTCTTTCTGAGTTCATTTTTCCATTTTTGGTATAATTTCAACTTTTTCTCCCATTTTTATTATCTGTCCATGATGACTCGGCTGATGATATTACTTTATGCTTGAGAAAATAGACCCATTTTGAAGAAGGCTGTTGTTGTTCCTACTTGTAAATTCATTGATCTATCTACATTGGTATCTATTTAGAGTGCCCCTTTTTATGCCTGTTAAAATAGAGGGCTTTATTACCTAAGACTATAATCTCTACCTTTGTATGTGTGACTTTATACCATTTTCTCCATTTCTAATAGATAATAATACCAAGCATGTAAATGATAATTGAAAAAATCCTTAGAACCATCCTTTTACCCAGTGTTTCTCTCTAACTGCCATCTCACCTCTCAGTTCCTTTTTTTATAAACACCTGAGCCTGTCTCATTCTCATAATCTAATGTATTTTCAGCTCACTCCATACACCTTTGTCTCTATTACTGTGATGATTTATTTTGTCAACCTGACTGGGCTAGGATATGCCCAGATTGCTAGCAAAACAGTATTTCTAGGTGTGTTTGTCATTGTTTCTAGAAGAGATTAGCATTCAAAGCTCTAAATTTGAGTAAAGATAACCTTCCCCTACATGAGTGAGCATCATGCAGATCTTTGACAATCTGAACAGGCAGAGGGCCTAATGAGCTTACTCTTCTTGAGCTGGTGCACCTGTCATGGACTCTTGGCCCTTGGAATTCCTGGGTCTTGAGTTTTTGGATTGGCCTGGATGTAATACTGTTAATCACAATGGTTTTCAAGGTTCTCAAGTCTTCGAGTATGGATTAAAGTTGTATCAGTTTTACACATGGGAACTTCTGAACAGTGTCATCCCTTCCCTGTCTCTGTTTTTCCCTCCCATCCCCGTCCACAAGTTATATCATTTATTTATTTTTTTATTTTTTTATTTTTTTATTTTTTTTTTTTTGCCAGTCCTGGGCTTGAGCTCAGGGCCTGAGCACTGTCCTTGGACTTTCTCAAGGCTAGAGCTCTACCACTTGAGCCTCAGCACCACTTCCGGCCTTTTTCTATGTATGTGGTGCCGAGGAATCGAACCGGGGTCTTCATGCATGCTAGGCAAGCACTTTAACCACTAGGCCAAACTCCCGGCCCCTATATCATTTATTTTTTAATTTAATATTTTTTGCCAGTTCTAGGACTTGAACTCAGGGCCTGGGCACTATCCTTTGGGTTTCTCAAAGCCAGTGCTCTATCACTTGAACCACAGCACCACTTCTGGCCTTTTCTGTACATGTGGTACTGAGGAATTGAACCCAGGGCTTTGTGCATGCTAGGCAAGTACTATACCACTAGGCCACACTGCTGGCCCTATATCATTCTTTCTTTCTTTTTTTTCTTTCTTTTTTTTTTTTTTTTTGCCAGTCTTGGGGCTTGTACTCAGGGTCTGAGCATTGTCGTTGGGCTTTCTCAAAGTTAAAGCTCTACCACTTAAGACATAGCACCACTTTTAACTTTTTCTGTGTATGTACTACTGAGGAATCAAACCCAGGTCTTTGTACATACTAGGCAAGCACTCTACCATTAGACCAAACTCCCAGCCCATATCATTCATTTTTAATGAAAGGTCTAGTGAGTCTCACTGTTGTATTTGTTCACCTTTTGTCCCACCATTTCTGTACTCCCCCCCCCACCATTCACCCTCCCCAAAACAGATAAATGTACAAACAAGGCAAAATGCACAGAAAACAAAAACCAGCAACAAAGGATAAGAAATTTGTTTCCATTTGTTTGAGTTCATTTTGATAAGCATTATTATATATGATCATATGCATATAGTTATTGAGCCTTTGTGATCCTCTCCTAAGAATATTTTCCTTTGGTCTCACTGTGTGAATATCTACAAACCTATATAATTTATCATGTCCTGGTGTATTTTTGTCTTTTACCATCCATTGTGTTTACTTGCAGATTTATAGTTACCACAAAATGAGGGCAACCATGTAGCCTATCATTCTTTGGGTCTGGCTTACTTCACTTAATATAATTTTTCCCAACTTTTTCTATTTCCTTACAAAGGTACACTATCATTCATACTGATGGCGTAGAACTCCATTGTATATACTCATTAGCAGACTTAATGTAACTGTAACTACTCTGTACATCACCTTTACAATAGTAAAAATAGATATTAAAAAGTTTTAAATATCAGAATAAAAAGATTCCATCCCTAAAAAAATTAAATAGTATTAGCATTATGGATTTCCATGCCACAGAATTGTTATTATCAAAAATCTCTATGGATGGTCCGAGAACATGGCCTAGTGGTAGAGCTCTTTCCTAGCATGCATGAAGCCCTGGGTTTGATTTCCTGATAACTGCATACATAGGAAAAGCCAGGAGTGGTGTTGTGCCTCAAGTGGTAGAGCACTATTCTTGAGAAAGCCTAAGACCAGTGCTCAAGCCCTGAGTTCATGCCCCAGGACTGGCCAAAAAAAAAAAAATCTCTGTTTCTCACTACTCACTGTAGCCATTCATAAAGTAAATTACTTCACATATCAGGAAAATGGAAGGGTATATTGTTGGGGTTTTTAGTCCTCTGTCCCTCTCAACCCACAAGAGGGATAGAGGGAACATGCCCGGACTAAGACGAGGCTGAGAAAGGAAAGGGCCGGCTGGCCGCCCGCACCCAGTCCTCCCTCGCCAGATGGAGGACAAACAGAGGCGCCAGGGAGACTCGTCAAGGCAAAGACTGGTTTATTTGGAAGTACAATGAGTTACTATAGGATGCAGGAGCCTATCAGCATAAAAGTGGGCAGGGCAGGGGAGGATGCAACCACAGCCACGCCTTCCAACCCAGCGCAGGCACCATCTCAGCCAGGTGCAGTCCCAAGCCATTTCCCTGATGTGATGTGCCCCACAGTATATATAAGTGAAGGTTATCACATTAAGTTCATGATCCACATGGGAAAACCAAATTTGTCAGCAAGGAGAATGGAAAGAATTCAGATTTACAAGGTCTTGGAATTAGAGGGAATTTTAGACATATTTCTGTCAATTACAGCACAAGGAGTAAATTATAACGAGTTAATTATAATCATAGTTGAACAGTAGATACAGATATCTGACTTTGTGACATTCTAATGTTCTTTAGTGTAACATGTATACTGTATATTTCCTCCAGGCTGGCCCTCACCGCCATGAATAAATTTGAAGAAGCAGTTACAAGTTATCAAAAGGCTTTAGATCTTGATCCCGAAAATGATTCTTATAAATCAAATCTAAAAATAGCAGAACAGAAACTAAGAGAGGTATCTAGTCCTGTAAGTTGTTATGTGAAATGAGTAAAATATTTTCTTTCATTTATAATTTTCTGAGATTAAATTGTGGAGCTTGGAGTGATTCTCAGAACTCTTTTACAGACAGGAACTGGATTGGGCTTTGACATGGCTAGCTTGATAAATAATCCAGCTTTCATTAGTATGGTGAGTATATTTCTCTTTTTGGTCTACTGTTTCTCTTTCTCATAGAAGTATACATTTCTAATAGCATTTCCCCCATACTTTTTAAAAATTCAAATTTAAGGTTCACACATTTATTACTATGACCATTCTTGAAGTAACGAAAGAAAAAATTGGTTTAAATGTCTAGCTGTCAGTCAGCCCATGCAGTGTTGACATTGCAGCTTGACTGGTTCACAGTAGGACATAAATACATGGGTATTTGGTACAATTCCTTACAAACACAGCTTCTCCTCTAGTATCTTCTCTTGGAGTTATACATGATTACCAGTTTTCATCTGAATCCACTGGGGCCTGGGATGATTTTGCTTTTGTTTCTTGGCTAGGAACTGCTCGATTCTGAAAGTCTTGTGAGAAGATGTAGTGAGAACCCCAGCTGAGCTTAGGAACCATGATGGTGGACCTTTCGCCATACTTTTAAGAGATTTTGTTTTACTATGTTTGTCTAGCTGTCCCCAAGAAATTGGGCTCAAGAAATTCTCTTGTCTTAGTCTACAAAATACCTGGGACTTTTTTTTTTTTTTTGTGGGGCTTGAACTCTCGACACCTGGGTGCTGTCCCTGAGCTCTTCAGCTCAAGGCTTAGCTAGTACTCTACCATTTGAGCCACAGCACCACTTCCATAGACTCCAAAACTTTTATGAATAAATGTGGTAATAGTGGTAGCAGAATGCTCATGTCAGAGGCTAGGATAGAGATTCTTCATCCATAAACCTTCCTCTGAAGAAAGCCAGGGATGGACCTGAGGAAGCAAGTAGGATCCTCAAAATGAACTATAAAAATCAGCACACATGTGGATATGTACAGTTTTCATAGTGAAAAACCATGTTTCTGATTAGACATCCATCGGACCCTGAAAGTATATGAAATGTTGAAATCCACTGGATTATATGAAACTGACCCTAGGAGGATATATATCTAACAGTTAAGATGGAATTTGGGCTGTAACGGTTCCTATGCTTGTCCTCAGCTTTGCCGGCTCTGTTTTGTTTTGTAAGCATTTATTTGGGGCTAAGAGTATAATAGTTCAAGAGTAGATTGATTGAAAAAGATGAAAAATGGGGTTTTGGAGAGCACTAGTAGAGTTCCAGAACTGCTCTACATGTCTAGTAGTAGTAGTACTGTAGCCCTATAAGAATAGGCTTTTCTGTCTCAGTCAGACCATGAAGCAGCCACCTCTCCTACTTGGAGTGGAGCCTCTCAAGTGCAGCAGAGCCCTTAATTCTCTAAAACTTGTTATTTTTCCTCTTGGCTTAACTGATCTAGTGGTAAATGCTATTTCATTTTATAGAATTTGTAGTATTGATATGTGATCTCCTCTTTGTCTGTCTGCTAGTGTTTGCTAGTATGTGCCAGTATCAGAGCTTGAGCTCAGGACCTTCTACTCTCAGCTTTTTCTCTCAGTGCTAACCCTCTACTACTTGAACCATATCTCCAGTCTGGCTTTTTTTTGCTGATTAATTGGAGATAGAGTGTTTTGGATTACTTCAAACCACAGTCGTCAATTTTCAGTTTCTTGAGTAACTAGGATTATAGGCATGAGCTGTTGGTACTTGTCTTGTTTTTTCTGTGCCAGTTTTTCTAGTGCCACCACATCTTTACTTTCCCTTGTACTTTGTGTGGCACACAAAACATTACAAATGTTAGTATATACATCCTTTCAGTCTTCTACCTTTAAAAAATTTTTGCTAAAGATCCTATTACTACTTTTAATGGGAGATACTATTTTTCAATTCTAGGCAGCAAGTTTAATGCAGAACCCTCAAGTCCAGCAGCTGTAAGTTGAAAGAGCTCATCTACTTTCCCTTCTCCTTGCCAGGCTTCTAATTTGAGCACACCAGCTCAAAATGATAAAAACTACTCTGAATCAGAGAAACTTAAAGCCACTCACATTTAGTCTAACTTCTTTCATAGATAAATTGTCCACCTATATTATCTATCTGTATCTATCTATCTCTAAAACAGACGTTCTACTTTTCCCACTGGTTATGAATATATTCTAATTTCAGTGATGTATGTCTTGCATGACCTAGGATGTCAGGAATGATGACAAACGCCATTGGAGGACCTGCTGCTGGAGTTGGGGGCCTAACTGACTTGTCTAGCCTCATCCAAGCGTAAGTGTTAGTTAATAGAACTAATGAAAACATATTTTCTTTTTTAAGTTTCTAAGGTGAGATACCAGAGGTTTATTATTTTAAATCTTTCACTGTTAATATGATTGGACAATTAGCTTCCCTAGAGTTAGTAAAACTGAAAGTTCATAGTTACCACTTTTCAGACAAAACAGCAGAGATTCAGATCTGGGTGGTTTTTCAGCTCTTCCATGAAAAGAGCAATCATGTGTGTTCAATATATACATCCCCTCCCCGAAGGACTCCCATGTACCTTCTTAGTAGAAGAAAAGATCATTTTTTTTAAATACATAAAATAAATGAATTTTTAAAAAGTAAAGAACGTTTTTACATCCCTATTCAAGGGCTAAAGAAACTCAGAAACAAGTTAGAAACTTACCCAGAGTTTCAGAACTGTCTACATTTAGTCTTTTGACTAAATTTAATAAATACTTGATTTTGTTGCTATTAGGGTCATTAGTTTTTTACCTGGGGATAGCAACACTGTCCTCACTGACAAAGACTGATCACATGCTACTACTGAAGACAGATACATTGCAGTCTCATGTATAGCTATTTTCCATGTTACCAATGAAATATAAGGACTTTGTTTTTCTGGCCGAATTAAATAACTACTGAAGTTTGTAGATGGAAGTCAAATTTCTTTCTTTTTTTTTTTCCCTGTGGGTCATGGGGCTTGAACTCGGCCTGGGCGCTGTTCCTGAGCTCTTCAGCTCAAGGCTACCCTTGAGCCAGACCCCACTTCCTGTTTTCTAGAGGTTAATTGGAGATAAGAGTGTCAGGTCCTTTTGTGCTGGGCTGGCTTTGAACCTTGATCCTCAGATCTCAGTCTCCTGAGTAGCTAGGATTCTAAGCATGAGCCACCGTGCCCGGTGGAAGTCAAAGTTCTATTTTAAATATATATCCATATTTTATAATCATATTTACTTCAGTTATAGGGCACTTGCTCATCATTCTTTTTTTTTTTTTTTAGCCAGTCCTGAGGCTTGAACTCAGGGCCTGGGCAGTGTCCTTAGACACTTTTGCTCAAGGATAGTGCTCTGCCACTTGAGCCACAGCACCACTTCCAGCTTTTTTCTGAGTATATTGTATTGAGGAATTGAACCTAGGGCTTCATGCATGCTAGACAAACACTTCACCATTAGGCTACGTTCTCAGCTTTGCTCATCATTCTTGAGCCACTGGCATTGCAACGGAATAAAGTTACTTTATGTATGTATATTAATACCATTAAGAATACTTGTTAAAACTCATCACTGGATGGACAACTTGAATCTTATTACTTTATCAAGTTACCTTCATTTCTTTTCTTGTTTAAGACATTTCTGATGCTGTTACTCTATTATTATTTCTATTATTTTTACTTTTTTTTTTCCTTGGGGGACTGAGCTTGAACTCAGAGCTTTGGGTTCTTGTTCCTGGCTGTGCTCTTCCATCTGAATCATGCCTCCAGCATGCTGGTTATTTTAGAGATGGAGTCTTGTGAGTTTTTCTGCTAGTTCTTTGAACCACGATCCTCAGATCTCAGCTTCCTGAGTAGCTAGGACTACAGGCATGAATCACTAGTACCTGGCTTATTATTATTTAATTAGAATACATGTGTAATATGTTTCTCTAAGATATTTCCATGTATGCACACAGTACAATGTAATAAATTTAACTTCTCCATATTCCCATTCTGTCACTGGAAATTTTTATATAAAGCCACAAATATATTTGCAACTTGTGTTCATGACTTTGTAAGCATTTTTAGAGTGATCTTTAAGTGACATGACTGTCACATCTAACATATGCAACTGAGGTCACAAACTCAGGGATTTGTGTTAAAAATTCATTGCCTTGGACTGGGAGTTTGGCTTAATGGTAGAGTGCTTGCCTAGCATGCACAAAGACCCTGTTGAATTCCTAGGTACCACATATATAGAAAAAAAGCCAGAAGTGGTGCTGAGACTCAAGTGGTAGAGCTCTAGCCTTGAGAAAGTCCAATGACAGTGCTCAGACCCTGAGCTCAAACCCAGGACTGGCAAAAATAAATAAAAAAATTCATTGCCTTTAAAAAATTAGTTGTTAGGGCTGGGAGTTTGGCCTAGTGGTTAAAGTGCTTGCCTAGCATGCATGAAGACCCGGGTTCGATTCCTTGGTACCACATATAGAAAAAAATCCAGAAGTGGTGCTGAGGCTCAAGTGGTAGAGCTCTAGCCTTGAGAAAGTTCAAGGACAGTGCTCAGGCCCTGAGCTCATGCCCAGGACTGGCAAAAAAACAAAAAAAAACAAACAAAAAAAATTAGTTGTTAATTCATCTCTATAAGCTTCTCCTGCCTTATAAAAAACTTATAATCCTTGATCCATAAGAGTTCAACTTGTAAGACTTGAGCATATACAACAAGCATGTATGTTTCTTTGTCTTTTGTTTCTTTGTGATTAACAGTAGAAGGGTAGATTTAACCTAATTCAAGTACTCATTTTATAGTTTGGGGTTTGTTTCTTCATTTTACCTGAAGGTTGAGAAGCAGTGGGTGTTGTTTCTTATAAACAACTCTGTGCTGTAATGATGCTGTCTGGAAGCACTAGTAAAGTCATGGTTTGGAAACTTGATTTTATAGAAGAGCTTTCTTTGGAACGCCTTTATCTTACAAGCACCCCCCCCCCCAGCTCCCTTCAACAAATCTTTACTTCTTTCCAAAGAATATAGGACATGCATACCATCCTATTCTTCCCTTGTCCTTTTTTTTGTCTTTCTCTGGAAGCCAGTGTTGCTGTAGCCCTGGGTTCTGGGGAATCTGAATCTGGGGGCAGTTGGATTTGTCAGCTGTTAGCTGAGCTCCAAATTATTTCCATTGTTTGAGCTGGAGGTCCCCATACCAATGTAAGCTACAGATGGTTTCGACACTCCTGCTGCTCTTCTCTGGAGATTCCAGATTACCTGAAGGTCTTTTTGCATAGGTATTATGTGAATGGCAACTTCCTAACTCTGCATTTTTACTTTAGGGGACAACAGTTTGCTCAGCAGATACAACAACAAAACCCTGAACTTATAGAGCAACTGAGGAATCACATCCGGAGCAGATCATTCAGCAGCAGCACTGACGAACATTCCTGATCTGACCAGGAACCCCTAGTCCTCAAAGGAAATGGTTTATCACTATGAAGTATCCACTGTATATAGTATAGAAAAAAAACAAAACAAAAACAAAAAGCACCATATCTGATATTTGAAAATAATAGAGGAAAGCCTCTTGTGTATATTCTTAAAGAATATATCTGTTTAGACAATAGGTTTAACACAAATACACTTGAACATTACATGACTTTTTTGGAAAGAAAATGATCAACAGACTTAAGTGCTAATGCAGCACTGGGACAAGGGTCCATCCATTTTCAAACTTTTATCATTTTATTTGTTATTAGACTTCATATAGGAGTATATTTATTAAACAGTAGGGCTATTTACTGGTGAGTTCTTTAGCTCCAGGTTCCCTTCAGCAAAGCTCTTTTAGAGGGACAGTGACTTAAGTGGAAAGGTTTTTTTTGTGCTGGTTTAAAGAAAAATAGTTGGCATCAAGCATGTCAGAAAGAAGCTTATTATCCAGGTTTAGCTTTGCTATGTGCTGCCGGTAATGATTATGTGTCACAGGTGCCAGTACTGTCATTAATGTTGCTTGTTCAAATGAGTGACGGGTAATTTTAAGAGCTAGTGGAAGCGGGTGTGATGGCTCACGCCTGTAATCCTAGCTACTAGGAGGCTGAGATCTGAGGATCAAGGTTCAAAGCCAGCCTGGGCACAAAAGGACCTGAGACTCTTATCTCCAACTAACCTCTAGAAAACACGAAGTGGGACTTGGTTCAAGGACAGGGTGGTAGCCTTGAGCCAAGAGCTCAGAGACAATGCCCAGGCCCAGGGGTAGCTGAAGAGCTCAAGGACAGCACCCAGGTCGAGTTCAAGCCCCGTGACCCACAAAAAAAAAAAAAAAAAAAAAAAAAGAGCTGGTGGAAAGCAGTATTGGTGGAGAGATGTTTTGAAGAGGAAAAAAGTATAAAGAGGAAATAAAGATAGGGTGCTCAGGTTTTTCTGTCGTTCTTTACTGAAGTTGAACACTAGCATGGCTCGTTATGCTTAAGTATATAATAAAATACATTTGGGAATCCTTAATAGTACTGGTTAGGTCAGTGATTTCACTGTTCAACTTAATTACCACAATTTCCCTGGTGGTAAATTTACCTTGGAAATATCAAGTATACCTATATTTGAAAAAGCCAATGACTTGACTGTAAATTAAGGCTTTTCTGAATGGAATTTAATTATGTATACTTTTTTAAAAAAAACTTTAGTAGCTGGATAACAAAGAATACTTGTCATTCATATTGGTTGTTCATGTGATCCTCTGCTGCAATTTAGCCTGGTGTGCCAGTCTTCTACTTAACTTTGTTACAGTGTAAATCTAATAGACATAAAATATTTTATTATACACATACTAAATGCTCTATTCATGTAGTGTATGGTTAGGCAGTGAAATGTTGGTACTACCATATAGCTTTACATAGAGTGACAAATGAGACAGTTCTAACTGGGATTTTGTTTTCTAATCATGAAATTGGCAATATTGGGACGATAGAATCATTTTGCCAGTGCTGCGAGGGTAAACTGAAAAAAAATTAATTTTAGTAAAGATAATGTAACTTGGGCTTCAATGGTCCTATTCTCAAAAGACTTACTTGGTTTCTGGGCTGGGAGTTTGACCTAGTGGTAGAGTGCTTGCCTGGCATGCACAAAGACCCAGGTTCTATGTATGTATCACATACATAGAAAAAAAGCCAGAAGTGGTGCTGAGGCTCAAGTGGTAGAGCTCTAGCCTTGAGAAAGTCCACGGACAGTGCTTAGGCCCTGAACTCAAGCCCAGGACTGGCAAAAAAAAAAAAAAAAGAAAAAAGAAAGAAAAAGAAAGAAAAAAAGACTTGGTTTCTTAAAGTTTAAATCCTTTTTTTTTTAATCTTTTGTGTGATAGTGGTTTTATGATTTCACTATAATCATCAGATGAGGGAAACTCATTAAAAAATGCAACTATAGGGCTACAACCTTCAATTCTGATGTAGTATTAAGACCTAGGAATGAACCAAGTGGTTAAGCTTGGCCCAATCAACTAATGTAGGTCTAAGGACTCAAAATTTCAGCAATATTATGTTAAATCCCCAACTAGACCAGCAAATACCAAGAACTTGTATTTGGGACAGAATGAAAACCTATATGAACCTAAGGTCCTGTTTGAGAAGAGCAGGGACTTAAATCTGAGGGCCTCTGAAATCAAACTATGATTAATTTTCATAAAGTTACACTCAGCTTCTGGTGTTTACGTATTACAAAAATGAAGAACTAATCACATGAAAGTTATACTTGTGATTTACAAAAAAAGGCATAGCTGATCTTGATCCCTAATTAAATTTATCCAGTGTTGAATAAAAAATTAAAATTTCTAGTGTTGACTACTTTAAATGTACTGAACATGCTTTTAAACCATAAATTGGTAAGTCTCTAATTGACTGACTAGAGAAAAAGAAAAAAGAAAATGCTGATTAATGGTATCAGCAATGAAAGAGTGCTGGGAATGAAGCTCATTTGTCTAACACTCAGGAGACCCTGGGTTTGATGCCCTGTGCTGCAAAGGAAAGGAAATAATTGACACATTACAGAACCGAAAGATAATAGAAGGATAACGTGAACAAAGACTGTTATTAATTCTTACCACTAAGGTGAAACACAAATGCTTGATAGGATAAAAACCAACAAAACTCACTGACCAGACCTTTATTAAGAAAAATTTTTCAGAAAAAACTATTGGCAGGATGACTACCAATGGTGAATCTACTAAACCCTTAGGGAAGAATAATACCAAATCTAGAGTCCATAAAAGAGAAGAGGAGGGCTGGGAGTTTGGCCTAGTGGTAGAGTGCTTGCCTAGCATGCACGAAGGCTCGGGTTTCGATACCTCGGTACCACATGCATAGCAAAAAGCTGGAAGTGGTGTTGAGGCTCAAGTGGTAAGAGTGCTAGCCTTGAGAAAGTCCAAGGACAGTGCTCAGGCCCTGAGCCCAAGCCCAGGGCTGGCAAAAAAAAAAAAAAAAAAAAAAAAGAGACACTTCTGAGATCACTTTATTTGGCAGTAGTACTCTAATGACAAAACAGATAGTGTAAAAAAAATACATGTTAACACACTTTTTTCATTTGCTGACATAAAGATACCCATGCTTTTCATATGAAATTATAGGAACTGGTGTACTCCCATTTCACTTTTCTATTTTGTTTCTCTGGAAATACCACCTATAATAAATTCAGCTCCATGACATTGGTCTACTTATGTGAGCTTCCATTCTAGTCAAGCCATTTTTGCTCTTCAGATCCCTTCAGCACTTTGGATCACTGGATTGCAGTTATTTCAAGATACTTTTCTATAGTTTGATTGTACTAGCTACTCTTAAAATTTTAAGGAAAATTCCTCTAATATTATTCTTTGTCTAGAAAATAAAGTAGGTAAGAGGGCATTAGAATGAATCTTACATCCTAATTAGGAAGGCTTGATTTGATTAACCAAATTTCATTGCAGTAGCTGTAACCCAAATGTGCTCTTCATGCGAATGACATTTTCTTTTTACTGTACCAACTATTAATGGAATTGGTTTTTTTTGTTTTTGCCAGTCCTGGGCTTGAGCTCAGGGCCTGAGCACTGTCCTTGGACTTTCTCAAGGCTAGAGCTCTACCACTTGAGTCTCAGCATCACTTCTGGCTTTTTTTTCTATGTGTGTGGTACCAAGGAATCGAACCTGGGTCTTCGTGCATGCTAGGCAAGCACTCAACCACTAGGCCAAACTCCCGACCCTATTAATGGAATTTTTATAATATACTTTACGCAGATCTTTTATTAGATGGTATTATCTAATGTATTTTAAAATATAAACAATATGTGTTAGGTCACTGCTAATTAAATCAAAGTATGTAATATTCCAAGTGACTGTTATTAAAACTTGAAAGAGATTAGGTCTTGAGAAAGTGATTGGAAAACAAAGTCGCAAATGTAGTGGCTATATCACCTTATTTAATAATTTTATGTAACTTAATCATTGTAGAGGAATGATAAACTTACTCATTATTTGCAGACATTTCATTATTTCTCTAGTTTAAAAACAACTTCTGAGTATAGTTTTTGTTGTGGACCAAATTTGTCATGGCAATAAATTATGCATCTAAGAAAAAGTATTTGCTTAATGTATTCTTACATGTAAGAAATTACATATTGTGAAGTTTCAGCTCATCAAAATAGGATTCTTATTTAACAGCATAAGCTTTTATTTTCTTAGTAAAATAGTGAGTATTTTGTTATATTCCTGTAGCAAAGCTGTTTATCACAACTTTGTTTTATTAATGGCATATGAGTATGACTACATGGAAAAGTTTATAATATTAGTATATAACTTGAATTTAAAATTAAGTATCAAGATAGGAATCCTTTAAATTATTGTTAATAAAACAAATAATTTATTTCTCACTGAGGAAAAGAACAAGGCTTTTATTTAAAGTAGCTATTGGTAGTTTTTATTTCATTTTTTAAAATCGTATTTTATTGTTGGGTTAGAGTTACATTTATCAGGTAATAGGTGTATTACTTCTCTGACCTTGATATCCCTTCTTATGTTTTTGTCCCCATTTCTCTCCCTCCGTACACTCCCAATCATCTTGTTTTCCCCCTTCCCTTCACTATTTCAAATAAACAAACAAACAAAAAAAAATATATATATACAATATACCAGGTAACAAAGTCAGATAAAGTGACCACATGAGATTAACCATGAGGGGGGGGGAAGAGAAAAGAAATAACTTCATATAGTACATTCTGATCAACAATCATAAAGATAAACCTTTTGCTTCTATGTCCTAGAGTTCATTTTGCTTAGTCTCATCCTATATGATCATATGTACATAGCTTTTGAGCTGTTGTGATTATCTGCTGGGAGAATCCTAGATGTGTACTAATTATTACAAATGAGTGAAACCATGGAGCCTATGTTCCTTTGGGTATAGCTTACTGTACTTAATATGATTTTTTCCACATGAGACGATGTCATTCCTTTCTGATGGGAGCATAGAATTCCATTGGGTATAAGTACCACATCTTCTTGATCCATTCATCTACTAAGGGGCATCTGGGTTGGTTCCATATCTTAGCTATGGTAAATAATGCTGTAATGAACATCTTTGTGCCAGTAGCTTTAGTATGCCCTTTGTTTCTGGACATTTGGGTAAATGCCAAGGATTGGGACTGCTGGGTTATAGGGGAGCTCTATTTTAGTCTTTTGAGGAATCACCATACTGCTTTCCAGAATGGTTAAACGAGTTTACACTCCCATCAACAGTGTAGTAGCAAAACAAGGCTTATTTTAGGATTAGAAAATTATTATTATTTATTTATTTATTTATTATTATTATTATTTTTTGCCAGTCCTGGGCTTGAGCTCAGGGCCTGAGTACTGTCCTTGGACTTTCTCAAGGCTAGAACTCTACCACTTGAGTCTCAGCACCACTTCTGGCTTTTTTTCTATATATGTGGTACCAAGGAATCGAACCCAGGTCTTTATGCATGCTAGGCAAGCACTTTAACCACTAGGCCAAACTCCTGGCCCTTATTATTATTTATTTATTTTTTGCCAATCCTGGGCTTGAGCTCAGGGCCTGAGCACTGTCCTTGGATTTTTCTCAAGGCTAGAGCTCTACCACTTGAGCCTCAGCACCACTTCCGGCTTTTTTTTTTTTCTATGTATGTGGTACCGAGGAATTGAACCCGGGTCTTCGTGCATGCTAGGCAAGCACTCTGCCACTAGGCCAGGATTAGAAAATTATTATGCTTCTTGGTTAAGACTTAACTGAGTAATCAATTCAATGTAAGAAAACATTCTATCTGCTGCTCAGTATTTTAGGTTAGATGCATTGTGTGTGTGTGTGTGTATGTACACCAACAGACACATTTGCATATAATAATTATGAAAAGAGCTACAGCTGTTTATCCTGTGTTAACTAGTAATCAGGTTCCATGCCCAGCTCAATGGTTTTATTTTTTATTTATTTATTTTTTTGTGGGTCATGGGGCTTGAACTCAGCCTGGGCTCTGTCCCTGCCTGAGCTCTTCAGCTCAAGGCTACCACCCTACCCCTAGGCCTGGGAGTTGTCCCAGAGCTCTACAGCTCAAGGCTACCACCCTACCTTTAAGCAAAGCCCCACTTCCCATTTTCTAGAGGTTAAATGGAGGTAAGAGTCTCAGGTCCTTTTGTGCCCAGGCTGGCTTTGAACCTTGATCCTCAGATCTCAGCCTCCTGACTAGCTAGGATTACAGGTGTGAGCCATCGCGCCTCGGCTCCCAGTAGCTTAAAGCAAATCATTCCTGTTGACTGAGGAACTAGGAAAAAATTGGAGTTCACTAGTTATCTGAGTATTTCTAAAGTGTTATGAGAATTCTGAAATCTTAAAAAAATAACTACCTGCTGACGGAGGCCAGCAGACTGGCTTACAAGTAGATCTGACCAAATGCCTGTTACAAACTTTGCTGCTCTTGCCCTCAGATGACAAAGTTTATTATTTGTTTGCAAAGCCTAAGATATTTTTCATCCTGTCAAAAAAGGCTGCCAAAAAAAAAAAGCCTCACTAAATTTTAACTTGCTAGGGACAAAGTGTCTTAAATACAGAGCTGTTCTACAATGAAGCCCAATGACCATGTAAAATGAAACGAAGTGTAGAAAATAGACATTCTACACCTAGAATATAACTCACAAGATAAAACCAGTAGTTCTGTTTTCAAAACAAGTATTTAATATTTTCGTTGTTTTACAGGGAGAAATTTAAATAATATATACTTATGCTTTGATGATCATTTCACAAAATGAACAAAAATACAGACACTAAATGAAAAGTGGAACATTAGAAATGCTTTAGCTTTCCACTTCAATGGCTGAAGATACCACACACACTTGTGCTATGTCGTCATATTCGTATGTTCTCTTTAAAAACGTGTCTGTTAGTCTTAAGCCGGAAACACTCTAATGAGAAAAAGACAGAGGCTTCAGTTTTCATTCACTGATCATTACTAAATAGCTGTGAGGTAGTCTGAAAAGAGAACATACCTGTAGTCCCTGAACTGAAGACAGTAGAGTAAGGGCAAGGCAGAGAGAAGAACTCGGAAGTAGCTTTCCCAGCTGTCTTCCTGAGATACCACACCAGTGGATAGAACTGGTATTGCACATTTCTAAAACCAGATCCATGGTCCTTTCACTGCTGAAGGAATCAGAAAAAGAATAAATCTTGCTCATTTTACAAGGAGGTATTATGATGTTTGTCAATATTTTTGTTTTCTGGTCTAGAGAATTAAAAACCAGAGAGTTGAAGAAAGCTACTTTGCCATTATTTTACTTAACACAGAACCAGGTGCCAAGTGCTGTGGCTCCTAGTTACTTGGGAGGCTGAGATGAGGAGGATCACAGTTTGAATTCAGCTCAGGCAAAGATGTGTGAGATTCTCCGCCCTCCCCCCAACCCCAGGCCCCAACCAATGAAAAGCTGGGCAAAGTGCTCATGCCTGTTACCCCAGATATGGAGGGAAATACAAATAGTATAATCACAATAAAGACTGACTCATCTGGGCAAAAAGTAAGACCTTAACTCAAAAGCAACTCCAGGAAGGCCAGGTGCCATGGTTCATGTCTGTAATCCTAGCATACCTATATGCGCAACGTGCCTAACTACTTACTGGGCTCCTAAAATGTGGCAGGCAATGCATTTACAAAGACATGTGTCTTGTTTCTTGAATAAATCACAATCTGCTGAGGAAAAAACTAATAATTATAGCAATATGAGGGTGTTACAAACAACCTTAAATTAAAATTTGCTGAAATAGCTTGAACAACTGATGAAGTTTGGAAGGATCTAGATAGAGAAGAAGGTGTTTCTGGGATTCTGAAGGATAAATATATCTTAATCTAATACCAAAAAGCTAGAATGGACATTGTTATAAAAGAATTACAGAGACACACTATTTAGGGACTGAGATTCATCACTGCAGTATTATCAAACTATCCTAATTTAACACACAGCAAATAATAATACAAGTATTATAAAAAGAGACAGAACTGGGATTTAATTCTAGGTTTCCTTCCTTTCAAAGTAACGTGTTGTTTTCCAGCAGTTACATTATTCTTTTTTTCTGTTTTCTATCAGAACTCTTTCAGCCTGTAACTCCAGCACTAGGGAGACTGTGTCAGGAGGATTATGAATTTGATCCCAGCTGAAGTACATATTGAACAAAATGTCAATTTTGACTACACAGCAAGATGTCTCAAAAAATAACAATAAGCTGGGCACAGATGGCTCATTGCTTCTAATCATGGCTACTTAAGAGAATCTAGAAGATAAAGGTCCAAAGTTATCCAAGACAGAGAAGTCCTTATAACTTCACCTTCAATTAAACACCAAAATACTGGACTAGAGATGTAATTTAAGTGAAAAACCAATTGAGAGCTTAGAGTCCTGAGTTCAAGCCCTGGTACTGGCACAAAAATTAATAATAATAACAAAACAAAATGAAACATTGTTTTCCAAGCTATGATTCCTTTAGTTCAAAATAAAGTGGTAACTTTTTAAGTTTTACTAATATAGCTTAATTCCAAGGCTGCATCAGAGAAATTCACCTTGCTACTTCAAGTGTACTTTATTCCATAAGAACCTGTTCATAAGCTGGGAGAGGTGGCTCATGCCTGTAATGCTAGCTACTCAGGAGGCTGAGACTGATGATCACAGTTAAAAGCCAGCCCAGGCACTCAAGTCCATGAGACTCTTCTCTCCGATTAACCACTAGAAAACTGGAAGAGATGCTGATCTTTGAAGAAAAAAAAACCAAAGAGAACCTATTAGTTCATGATTGAGTAATTTCATGGTGAAGGAAGTATCAACCATGACAATAATATGGTATTTAAAGTCAACTATGCCTCCTTTGAAATTGTGCCCCCATACTTTCTAACTGTTTGAGCTTGGAAAAGTCACTGAACTCTCTGAGGGGGGGGGGGGCGTTTTTTCCATAGAATGAATAATTAACACCTGCATGGGTTTTGCTGCATGAATGAAATAAAAATACAAAAAAAATATCCAATACAGTAAGACCTGAGACTATGTAATACCCTGCTAACATCAAAGAATCCTATAGGTCATGTAGAAAGTTTATAGAGATTTTCAGTTTCTCTTAGGTTGGTGAAGAGGAAAGGAAAGTCATCCAGAAACACTGGCATTACCTGCAGTTTGTTATTTTACAGGTAATATGAAAAGGTTCTTCTAAGTTAACAGTGTCTGGGATTGCCTCCAAAGACAGCCTGACATCTCCATAACCTGGAGCCTACAAGCAAAAGCAAGCAAAACAGTTAACATATGTTACAAAATCTTCATATTCAAATGAAATTACACTTACTCAAAAGACTATGAATCTTCAAACTGATGATCCAAGAAAACAACTGATTCATTTACTGTGTCTTCACTTTTGCTGCTACCACCACAGAAACAGCCTGCAGACTTGCAGACTCGTTATGTCTTACTTATAAGTTTCATGGTATTCCATCTCAAAGGGCAATTTTTCAGAAATACTAGTTTCTGTAGGCATCACTCTTTTTTTTTTTTTTGGCCAGTCCTGGGGCTTGAACTCAGGGCCTGGACACTGTCCTTGGGCTTTCTCAAGGTTAGCGCTCTACCACTTGAGCCACAGCACCATTTCCAGCTTTTCCTGTCTATGTGGTACCAAGGAATCCAACTCAGGACTTTATGTATGTTATACAAGCAAGCATTCTACCACTAAGCCATGCTCTCAGCTCCAACGTAACTCTTTTTTTTTTTTTGCCAGTCTTGGGCTTGAGCTCAGGGCCTGAGCACTGTCCTTGGACTTTCTCAAGGCTAGAGCTCTACCACTTGAGCCTCAGCACCACTTCCAGCTTTTTTCTATGTATGCGGTACCGAGGAATCAAACCCGGGTCTTCATGCATGCTAGGCAAGCACTTTAACCACTAGGCCAAACTCCCGGCCCTTCCAATGTAACTCTTAAGCAAGGTTACTGCCTAATGAGACTGAGGCTCTCAGTTGCAAACTATCTAGAAACAAAATAATGATTTTTTTATCAAGACAGGCAAGAATAGACTTTGGAAAAATCAAGGTTTTGGTCAGCATGGCAGGGTAAGAACCAACTGTGGCTTGAATTCAGGGCCTGGGCACTATCCCTGAGATTTTGTGCTCAGGCTGTCATTCTACCACCATAGCTCCATTTTTGGCTCTTTTGCTGCTCAATTGGAGATAAGTGTCTCACAGATATTTCTGCCCTGGTTGGCTTTGAACTGTGATTCTAAAACATCAGCCTCCTGAGAAGCAAGTATTACAGGCATGAATCACTGGCGCCCAGCATCAATTGCCACATTTTAAAGTTGGATGCGATCATTATATTTTGTAAAGTACTGTCTCAAACAGTGAAAGAAAAATAAATTTTAGGGCTGGGAGTTTGGACTAGTGGTTAAAGTGCTTGCCTAGCATGCATGAAGACCCGGGTTTGATTCCTCCGTACCACATATAGAAAAAAGTCGGAAGTGGTACTGAGGCTCAAGTGGTAGAGCTCTAGCCTTGAGAAAGTCCAAGGACAGTGCTCAGGCCCTGAGCTCAAGTCCAGGACTGGCAAAAAATAAATAAATAAATAAATAAATTTTAAAGTATACCAGTGTATTGATCCTATACCAAATTCTCACTAGCATAAGACTTAAGACTGATAGCTATTCCTACTTTAAGAGCAAAAGTTAGGTAAAATATTCACTGGTTTCAGATGGCTTAGATATTTAACATTTTTTAAAAGTATAAATAGAAGTCAGGTGAATAATAAGCATGCATTACTGAAGAAAGGAAACTGGATGAGCAAAGTTTGGTACCAATGGCTCGCAGCTGTAATCCTAGCTACTCGGGAGGCTGAGATCTGAGGATTGCAGTTCCAAGACAGTGTGGGCACGAAAGTCTGTGAGACTCCAATAAACGACTCAGAAAAAGCCAGAAGTGGTGTTATGGCTCAAATGGTAGAGTACTCACCTTGAGCAGAAAGGCTTATGAACAGCACCCAAGCTCTGGGGTTCAAGCCCCAGGGCCAGCAAAATAAATAAATAAATAAATAAATAATAGAAAATGAAAGAAAAATTGATACAGATATCTTAATTTGCTTATGAAACTTAAAAATATACATGTATTAACCTTCTTCCTTTGCTGTTGTTGTTAGGGGGAGGGAGGCGCTGAACTCTGGACTTGGGCCCTATCCCTGAGCATCTCAGCTCAAGGCTACTGCTGTGCCACTTTGAACCACAGCACCACTTCCTGTTTCCTGGTGGTTAATTGGAGATAAGAGTCTCTCGGACTTCCATACCTGGGCTGGCTTTAATTTGAGATCCTCAGATCTCAGCTTCCTAAGTAGCTAGGATTACAGGTGTGAGTCACCTGTACCCAGCTTGTTCATTCATAATACCAATTTTGTACTGAAAGATTGATGGAATTTCTTCTCCAGGATGACTTGAAACATACAGTATTTTCATTCTTAGCAATAAACCTAAGAAAAGTTTTTCTAACTACTTGCTCCTCTACTTCTCCATTTCCACTGAAGTTTTTCTAGACTCACCATTCGTTGCAGCTGGCTGGTTTGTAACCTTCCCCTTTCACCCAGATTTGTTTTCCATACTATATCCAGTTTTCCAATTACTGTTACTCCCTTAATGATGCCTGCTTTTTCTGCAAATTCCTTCTTGGGCTTTAGACAGTATAAGTACTGGCGTGTATCCATTGGCTGCAAATATGCTCTTGATCCAAATGTAGATACACTGAGAGGTACAGAGATAAAGACATATACAGAGATGGAGACAATCCTTTATCATCTTTTAAAGAAAAGGTCATAGCTGTGATTTATTCTTTTAAATAGGAAGTAGATGATTTACCACTCACAGATTTAGATGAGGCTAAAAGTTGCTACACAAAGAAAACAAAATTGTACTGGCAGATTTACTGTGTGTGTGTGTGTGTGTGTATACACGTACATACATGTGCGGGAATGCTTGAATTCAAGACCTTTGTGCTTTCCCTGAGCTTTTTGTGCTCACCTGACACTCTACCATTTGAGCCACAGCTCCACTTCTGACTTTTTGGCACTTAACTGGAGATTAAGAGTCTGAACTGGCTTTGAACCCTGACCCTCAGATCTGAGCTTCCTCAGGAGCTAGAATTACAGGTGTGGGCCACCCACACCCGACTAGCATTTACTTTTTTTTTTTTTTTTTTTTTTTTGGTGCCAGTTGTGGGCTTGGGCGCTGTCCCTCAGCTGCTTTTGTTCAACATCAGTTAGTGCTCTACCACTAGAGCCACAGCTCTACTTCTGACTTCTTGGAAGATGAGTCTCACTGACTTTTCTGCCTGGGTTGGCTTTAAACCACAATTCTTGGATCTTAGTCTCCCAAGTAGCTAAGATTACAGCCATGAACCACTAGGGCTCAGCTGGCATTTACTTTTATTTTCAATTAACATAAACCTTGAAGTTCTTTTCTTTTTCATTTTTTTGGGGGGTGGGGTAGGGGGGGTGGAAACTCAGGGCCTCAGGTTTTCTTGGCAAGTATTCTATCACTTGAGCCAGCTCTCCAACCTGGATTTTTGTTGATTATTTTAGAGATGAGAACATTTCTGCCTAGGCTTACTTCAAACTGCAATTCTCTGTACTTTCCCCCTAAACAGGTAGGGTTACAGGTGTGAGCAACTGGTACCTAATGACCTCTATTTTCACATTACCTATTTCTGAGAACGTAAATCTTTTCTTTAAAACAAAGTAAAACAAAAAGTCTATTACATTTTTTAAACACACACACACACACACACACCCAAAAAAAAACATCAAGGTAAGTAGATGATAAAAAAAAGCATGTATCTTTCAAAGCAAAACCCAACATTCCATAATTATTTACCATTCTCCGGATTGGTTGACTGAATTTAATTCTGTTACATTGTACATTACAGATGGCTCCAATGAGACTTTCTCCATAAACATGGGTGAGGTTGTAATATTTTGAATTTGGGCTTCAAGAAATACTTCATCAGTCTGAGAATATGAAAAAAATCCACCAAAATATGACAGAATTTAAAATATGCACCTCAATGAGAATCACTTATCTATATGAAGAAAAATATTAACCACAAATGTGATTAGTTCATGCCTGCAAATCAAAGTTATCATAATTAATACCAAGAAAAAACTTCATCCTAACATAATTAACAGTGGCAAAGTCAAGTGTTAGTCAACTGATAACCCTGCCAAACAATGGATGTGGGATAATCAGAATATATTTTGTATTAACAAACAAAAATATTTACGTAACTGGAATTTCACTCACAAGTTTCAAGTCTGCTGTTAGTATGGTGTTAAAACAAACTAGTATGATGAGTATACTTACATATCTACAATTTCAGTGTTATGATAAGATGTTCAGATCTTTATTATAATACTCCAGCATAGTATACTTTCAATTATTATGGTATTATTTCAATTTAGATACTCTACTGGCTACTAGGATAAAGAATAATCTATTTTATACCCTTATAGAACCTAACTTTTTCAAATTAAAACCATGTACAAGTGGTTTTTAATGATTTCTTAGTTCATTTGAAATGTACTCTGAGGGCTAAAAGAAGCATATGTGAATTATACCTGATATTTTAAATCAGGCAAAGCATTTTTTATCCTGAGTGTCAGATTTCAAAATTGATGTCATTCATTAATATTTTGGTTACTAGGTGATTTTTATTAAAATAAAAAACTTCTAATTCTCCAGTTACATGGGATAAACACCCTTATTTTTATACCATTTGGTTATTATCATTTTATATAAATGAAAAACAAATATTGATATACCAAAGGTTTCAATAATTATTGATTTCAAGTTTATATTTGTATAGTATGTTTAAATATATAATATATATACACACATGTATATATACATATATATATAAATATACTCGGAAGTAATATAAAATATTGGGAAATTATGAGCTTTGTTGAACACTAAAGTCCAGAAAATGGAAATCATTTGCACAAAATACCATGATGAAGTTATAATTTAATGAGTCTAATATAAGACATATTCATCTTTGGGGCATCTAATCAAATGAAAACAGAAATATAATGATTTATCAAAACACTGTACTATTGAAGGGCAGTATTCTTTTACTTTTTCTCAAGAAAATAAGTAAATATATCCCATAAATCCATTGCTTTAAAAAAATAGAACATTTCAATTTTTAAAATGAAATTATCTGTATAAAATTTATGAAGAGCTTAGATGACATGAAAGGAAAACAAGCAGCATAATGGAAAATCAAGTTAGTCTGAATAGTTAGTATAAAGTAATTTGACATTTGAAAAATTCAGACAAGAATTTAGTGCTAAGGCTGATGTTATTACAAATGTAATGAATAGAAGCAAATGCTGCTTACTGTGAGTAGATAAATTTCAGCCAACTTGGGAAGATTTGCTTTTTTTTCTGTTTACTTTTGTCAAAAGGCCATCTTTATCTGACCTATACTTCAAAGTAAAAATACTATATCTGAAAATAAATTTCGATTGTACATTCTACCTAAAGGACAATAGGGTGTTTGACAGCATGATGATGAAAATGCCAGGGTTAAAATATACAAGGTTAATATGCCTCTCAAAAAAATTAAAAGACATAAAACTCTTCCAATATGGCAATATAACCTTTGACCTAATTTTTCCTACAAACAAGACAGATATAATATTAAAAGTACATTTAAATTATAAATGTCTTTCTGAAGTCAGAGAACTGGTATTCAAAACTAACTGTTTTTCCACTATGTTTTACAGAGAGATTAATTAGGCAGAGTCAAAAAGTGTTAAGTAACAAAAGCAATAAATTTATAATAAAAAATCAAATTACCACAGAACTGAGGTCACTCTAATGGAAAAATAAAAAAGAAAAATTAGAAAAATCAGAGTTAAATGTTAAAGAAAAAGAATAACTTCAAAATGAGATGCATCTCTGCATTTCTAAACTTACTAACAAGACAGCATTAGTATACAAGAAAGTAAATAGGAAGCAACATAAATATGACAAACTATTTCTCTAAAAAAGGTGACATTACTAAGGATTAAATGACAAAGCACAGAAAAGAACATTATAGCTGAATACTTAAACAAGAGCAAATAGCTAAGGGTACATCTTGGGGAAAAGACATATGTCTCATGCCTTTCTGGTTTTATAAATCATTTATCTGTATTATAATTCCTAATAGATACTTAAGGATGGATATACATTATACTCAACATTGAGAATAGATAACACTCATAATAGCATCTCATTTATCTAATCGTGCAATCCTTTTGTAAAAGAAGGTCTTGGTTAAGAGTTCCATGGAACACATTTCAGGAAATGCTGAACTAGACCCTTGCCTCAATAAATTGAAAACTTATTATTTTCTGTTAACAAATAGCTATTTTTATTCCTATACATATTTGTGCTATTCATTTATTAAGGATAATGTCAAATGTCATCTCCTTCATCAAAGGCATAATTGAAAATCATTTTTCATCTCTCTGTTTCCAAGGTTTAGGAATACTTCATGACTTAGGGTATATGAGAGATGCTTATATTGCACCTGGGTCATGTCAGTTTCCTCCACTAGAATTAAGTTCCCAGAGGATTAGTACTGCCATGAGAATCTGTACCTAGCAGGTGACCAAATGTCTGAACCCTACCTTCTGATTTCACCAATCATCTTACATGGTTTTCTTTAAAAACTGTAACAAAACGTTTCATAAAAACTTGTTTTCCTTCAGAGATTCATAAATTAATAAGAACATCATGAAAAGTGTGTTTGAGATTTATGGGGGGGCTAATAACATCACTGCAAAGGACTACAGTGCAGAGAAAGAAGAATCAGCTACTGATAATAGTGTTGTTTACTATTCCTACAACCTAACTGCAATATAGAATATACCCTATGGCAATGAACAGTATTTGTTTGCCTAACCGGTATCACAAATTCTAGAGATCCTACATGCTATTTAGTTCTATCTAGGTGTTTTAGAGATATATGTTTCAAGCATTCATAATTTTGGATTGGAGTATGGCTTAAGTGGTAGAGTACTTGCCTACAAGTACAATGCCCTGTGTTCAATCCCTAGTTATCACATACATACAAAAGTTAGGTGCAAAATTGAAATGTTATGTCATATATAAGGCTAATTGAAGGAAAGCATGCAAAATTGTCACTATAATTCTCAAAGTTTATAAATTCATAGAAACTGAAGGAATGTCGACTAATGAAAAAAATCTATTACTTTATATGATGGAAATGTGATTAGTTTTCTTTTTTTATAGGGATTATACCACTTCTGTAGTCCTAGTTATTTGAAAAACTATTTGCAAATTACTCTAAATAAAACTACTCATCAAATATCTTAATATAATCCTATTTTTTTTGTTGGTGTTGTCCCAGTCCTGGCGCTTGAAGTCAGGGCCTAGCTGCTGTCCCTGAGTTTTTATGCTCAAGGCTAGCATTCTACAGTTTTAACCACAGCTCCAACTTCCAGATTTTTTGGGTGCTTAATTATAGCTAAGAGTCTCATGGACTTCTCCTGGGCAAGATCTCAGCTTCCTGAGTAGCTAGGATTATAAACATGAGCTATCGATCTGGCCATACTCCTATGTTTCTAATAAAGAAAAATTTAATAAGCATTTATGGGAGTCGAGTATTATGAATGAAACCTTTCACAGAAAGTAAGAGACCACTTAAAATGTACTAAACTGAATAGCTATATTGTAATTAATAATTATAATTATTTTTTTATTTTTTTAAAAAGTAAAATGTACAGTATCTCAACTTAACTATCCCCCAAATGGAAACTCTTTAAGCATCAATGTGAATGAGGCTGTACCCTCATATGTATATACACTCTTCACTATGGACTTTAAATAGACTATCAATATATCTATCAATACATTTAACATAGTAAGTTGGCCTGGAATGTGTTTATCTCTTCCTAGTTATCTTTTCCTTCTAGACTCTTCTCCAGTTCCCCTTCTCTTCCATAAAGCATTTTTAGACTATACTTATTCTCATCCCAAGATATTACAGCATGTTTTTATATCATTTAGATTTGTTACTTACTGTCCTTAGAAGTTTTTGTTACCTATATTTTCCTTTTATTCCAATAGATCTTTGCTACTGATCAAGTTACTAACACTGACAGCTAAGTAATTCAGGTGGAATACAAACTTTATACTGGATGCTGATTGTAAAAAAATGCTTGAAAAAATAGACATAAATTTATTATAAATACATTTGTAATCACGTGGTATAGCATAATATAATCATTACAAAATTCTGCATTTAGCTATCTTTGAATTCATTCCTCTTTTAGAAAAAAATGATTTTGAGGAATAAAAGGGCTGTGAAGAGATCTTTCTAAATTTAAAGTCTTCATTTATTTATTTATTTTGATACAGGATCTTCTATGTAGCCCATAGCCTCCTGAGTGCCAAGGAAAAAAAAAATCCAAAACATCAACCCTTTCTCCTAAAGCAAATTGTATTTTATCTCTTATTAGGTTAGAAGATAGATTATCTACATTATCTACTATTCTTTACATTTTTCTCTATTTTTGTCAAATTTGGTTTTCCCAAGGAACTTTCAAGCCTTTCATCAAACACAGAAATACTAACTCCCAATTCTGGCTGGTAAAAGGTTAGTCTGAAAAAGGCTTAATATGCTAAGTTTTACCTGTCATTTACCTACAAATATCCAATAGACTACCATTTTTAAGCAATAGCATCCTCATCAAACGGAATGTAAGGCCATCACTAAATGAGAAAGGTGAAAGTCTTACAAAAGTAGTAGGGAGAAAAGAAATTAAGACATACTGATTATATGTAGGTTAAAAATAGCTGATTAAGACACATAATGAAATCATTTTTAATTAAAATTTATGCTCATTTTTGGTAATTCAGTCATATCAGCAATTACTTCAATTTGATAAGAAATGTAATACCTCACTCAAATTTTCAGCCAAACAAATTTTAATGTTTAATGCAAAGTCCTAGTAAGTACCTAATACTTACCTCTGCATTGTAAAATTTGGTTTTCACATCCAGTGGTTTGAGAACCTGGTTAAACAAAGTATATTAATTAGGAAATTATTGCTGGATTACTTTATTAGGTTTAAAGAACATGGATAAATGTCAAAGCCATTGTCAAAAATTGTCAAAAGACTTAACAGATATGCAATATTCCTGCAAAAAAAAACAAATAATTTCTCATTAAACATTTCTTTTTGTGTGTGTGGGGGCGTGTTATGGGGCTTGAAGTAGGCCTGGGTGCTGACCCTGAGCTCTATAGCTCAAGGCTAAAGCTCTACCTCTGGGCTTGGGCATTGTCCTGAGCCTCTTAAGCTCAAGGCTATCACCCTCCCTACCCTTGAGCCAAGACCCACTTCCCGTTTTTTTAGAGATTAATTAGAGATAAGAGTCTTAGGTCCTTTAGTGCCCTAGCTAGCTTTGAACCTTGATCCTCAGATCTCAGCCTCTTGAGTAGCTAGGATTATAGGTGTTAGCCATCGTGCCTGATTCATTAAACATTTCTTTAGAAATTTAGTACTATTTATACTCATTTGGAATTTGCACTCATTTTATCACTCTTCCAGATTTTGGTGTGTTCTGTCAAATCATGAGACAAATACTCTTCAAAAAAAATGATTAGCAGGGCTGGGAGTTTGGCCTACTGGTATAGTGCTTGCCTAGCATTCACAAAGACCCAGGTTCAATTTTGATTCTTTGGAACCAAATACATAGGAAAAAGCCAGAAATGGTGCAGTGACCTCAAGTGGTAGAGCTCTAGCCTTGAGAAAGCCTTAGGACTGTGCTCAGGACCTGAGTTTAAGCCTAAGACTGGCCAAAGAAAAAAAAAAAAGGATTAGCCAGGTGCCACTGGCTCATACCTAGAATCCTAGCTACTCTGGAAGCTGAGATCTGAAGATCATGGTTTGCAGTTCTAAACTGGCCTGGACAGAAAAGTTCCCATGAGACTCTTATCTCTAGTTAACCACTCAAAAACTGGAAAGTGCTAGCTTTGAGCAAAAGCTCAGGAGCAGTGCGCAGGCCCCAAGTTCAAGCCTCACAACAAGAAAAAAAAAAAAAAGTCAACTTATGGTATAATACAACTTGTTCCATGTCACTTCTTCCATCCTCCAAGTATTATTATTATTTTTTTTAATTTTATTTTTAACCAGTCCTGGGCTTGAGCTCAGGGCCTGAGCACCGTCCTTGGACTTTCTCAAGGCTAGAACTCTACCACTTGAGACTCAGCACCACTTCTGGTTTTTCTCTATGTATGTGGTACGGAGCAATCGAACCCGGGTCTTCATGAATGCTAGGCAAACACTCTACCACTAGGCCAAACTCCCAGCCCCCCAAGTATTATTTTTAATAAAAAAAAAATCTTCCTTTGCAAAAACATGACACTGACAATAATAATTTCTCTGCTCTTTAACTTTTGATTGACTTTAGCCTGCTAAACAAGCCTGAGTAGTGACTCTTTTGATCAATATGGAGTTTGTTTCCCAAACAGATCAACAGAAACAATGCATTTTCAGGAAAATAAAAGGTATCAAAAAACTACTGTTATATTTAGTACCTGAAATTTGAAGAATTTTCTAAAGTACATTTTTTCTCCACCCTGAGTTGTATAACTCACAGCACACACCAAGCTGAAATAGAAAGATATCTTAATGACTGGGAAATATGTTTGCTTTCATTTCTTTTCTTTTTTTCATGTAATATTTATCTTTAATTACCTTAAGTCTTATTGCCATATCATTTACAATCCCTTTCGCTAAAAAGTTTGCAAAAAAGCACCACTATCAATCACACAGACACAGTAGTTCCACCATTTAGTGTTTCTGAATAGCTGCATAAAGAAAATCCTGAATTATAACTTTGTTTTAGTAAAGAATTAAAAATAAACTCAGTATTGTATCTAGCATGGTCACTTTTACAAGCATCTGAACTTAACAGACCAACTATAAAATGTGACAAGTATTAAATATTATTTATTCGACATTTATACATAAGCCACACTAAAATGCCTTTCAATGAGTAAAAGGCAGAAGGTAGATTTCAGAGATGGGGAATTCTAATTAAATTGGTATAGTCAAGACCAAAAATGTAGACATTGCCTCATCTTTAATCATTGCCTCTAACAGGCTAATGATCACATATTTAAACAGGTTGATTTTTCTTGATGCTGAAACAGTGAAGGGATTTTGCCAGTATTTAAAGATGTTCTCATAATTAGCTATATAAATCTGACTATAAAACCAATCTTTGACACATGGGGAGAAGGTATTACTCCATATCATATCACAGAATGAGGGTTTGGGGGAGGGAATCTTTTAAAGATCATATTCACTTAACCACAAGCCAGTTTTACTTAAATCGGGACTGTCCAAAAATATTCAGTCAGCCATTTATGATTTGAAATCTGATTATCAGAGATCAATTGAATTATGGTACACATTAAAAAGCCATGAGACATTTGTTTTGCAATAAATACATATGGCAGTGCTATTACTCATTTGTAGCTTTTTTGAGATAAGCTATCAAATCTGCCCTTTCTCCCTTTTTCCTAATGCCAGTGAAGATCATTTTGTTCCAGGGAAGTACTTTTTGAGATTCTCCAAGTACTCCATCAGTGTATCCTCTCCCCAGGTGATGCCTTTGTTCTTGCCATCTGTGTAAATAAATCCAGCTGCTTGGCCTGTCTTCCGACCAAACAGACCATGGAGGTTAGGCCCAGTCTTGTGCTTGCCTCCCTTTTCAATGATGTGGCACTGGGCACACTTCTGAACAAAAATCTTAACTTTTTCAACATCACCCATTTTAAATTCACTCTCTCGTCGCTATCACAAAGAGGATACTGGATACAAAGGCAGACTTCCCGCTCTCTCTTTTCTTTCTTTCTTTTTTTTTTTTTTTTTTGGTGGGTCATGGAGCTTGGACTCAGCAGGGTGCTGTCCCTGGGCTCTTCAGCTCAAGGCTACCACCCTACCCCTGGGCCAGGTCCCTGAGCTCTTCAGCTCGAGGCTACCGACTTACCCTTGAACCACAGCCCCACTTCCTGTTTTTTCTAGAGGTTAACTGCAGATAAGAGTCTCAGGTCCTTTTGTGCCCAGGCTGGCTTTGAACCTTGGTCCGCAAAATCTCAGCTTCCTGAGAAGCTAGGATTACAGGCGTGAGCCACCGCATCTGGCTTGTTTTCATTTCTTAAGAGTAAATCTAAAACACTTCAAGTCTACTTACAAATATTAATAATGTGAAAATGATCAAAGATTTGAGTATAAACAGATAAATTAAAAGCTCTCTTAGCCGGGAGTTTGGCCTAGTGGTTAAAGTGCTTGCCTAGCATGCATGAAGACCCGGGTTTGATTCCTCGGCACCACATACATAGAAAAAAAAAAGCTGGAAGTGGTGCTGAGGCTCAAGTGGTAGAGCTCTAGCCTTGAGAAAGTCCAAGGACAGTGCTCAGGCCCTGAGCCCAAGCCCAGGACTGGCAAAAAAAAAAAAAAAAAAAAAAAAGCTCTCTTAAACCAGGCACCAATGGTTTGAGCCTGTAATCAGCTACTCAGGAGGCTGAGATCTGAAGATCATGATTCAAAGCCCACCTGAGCAGAAAAGTCCCCATGAAACTCCAATATAAAAAATTTTAAAGAGCCAAATTTTTTGAGAGGTAGTAAAATTAATGCTTACATGTGTGTTCCAATTTCTTTTACTTCATGGTGAATAACATCATCAATACAACAATCGGGTTTAAGTTCAGTCACTGCAGCATTGGAGCCTGAAAGATTTAAGCGCTGAGAACTTGTCTGAAGATCAGCCTTGAAAGAAAGTTGAAAAGAAAAAAAGTAGCCACATCTGACTATTCTCTACAGTGTGTTTATGATATTGGTAGAAAGAATAGGAGACATTTAGACTATTTGGGCAACAGAACCAGCAGGGGCAGGGAAAAGAAGGTGAAAGAAGAACGTTATACTGGCTCATGCCTGAAATCCTAGCTACTCAGGAGGCTGAGATCTGGTTCAAAGCCAGCCCAGGCACAAAAGACCTTGAGACGCATATCTCCAATTAATCACTAGAAAATGAGAAGTAGGGTTGTGGCTCCAGGGGTAGGATGGTAGCCTTGAGCTGAAACAAGAAAGGGAGAGCAGTAATTCTCTGGGTAAACCTTTCTATGCTTAGAATCATGACATGGGTAACACATGTATACACACAATCCCAAATAAACTTGCTGGGCACGATGCTTCACTTTTGTAATTCCAGCTATATGGGAGGCAGAAATAAGAATACCATTCAAAAATAACTCAGACAAAAAGGCAATCCTATGGTACATGTCTGTATTCCCAGCTACATGAGAGGTATTGATAGGAGGATCAACTGTGCTAGACAGTTTTCTGAAAAATAACTAAAGCAATAAAGGTTGGAGGTGTCGTTCAAATAAAGCTGAAGTCCCAAGGCTAAATCTTAGTATTACCAGAGAGAGACAAGGAGACAGACAGACAGACAGATAGACAAGAGAGTCAGACAGGAACAAGACGCAGAGGAACAACAACTACATTAGGGGGAAAAGAAAAGGAAACCTTGATGATAAATCTGTACACAAAAATAATAAGACAAAACATTGTACTTAATGTCTTTATTTTCACAGGGATACAGGTTATCAATTCTGATACTGATTTTTGTTTCTTTTTTTTTTTTTTTTGCCAGTCCTGGGCTTGAGTTCAGGGCCTGAACACTGGCCTTGGACTTTCTCAAGGCTAGAGCTCTACCACTTGAGCCTCAGCACCACTTCCGGCTTTTTTCTATGTATGTGGTACCGAGGAATCGAACCAGGGTCTTCATGCATGCTAAGTAGGCCAAACTCCCGGCCCCTGTTTTTTGTTTCTTTTTGCCAGTTTTGGGCCTTGAACTCAGAGCCTGAGCACTGTCCTTCGGCTTTCTCCAGGCTAGAGCTCCACCACATGAGCCACAGTACCACTTCCAGCTTTTTTTCTATGTATGTGCTACTGAAGAATCAGACCTGGGTGTTAGTACATGCCAAGGAAACACTCCACCACTAGGCCAAACTCCCAGCCCAATTCAGATATTGTTTTATGTGTAGTAACTCCCTTGTACAATTACTTAAAGATGATAAATACAATTTTTTTTTTAAAGAAAAAGAAAAGCTGAGTAGTGGTGGCTCATACCCATCATCCTAGCTACCAAGGAGGCTAAGATCTGTGGATCACGATTTGAAACCAACCAGGCATGAAAGTCAGTAAGATTCTCATCTCCAATTAACCACCAACAAAAACAGATGTGGTGTTATAACTCAACATGGTAGAGTACTAGCCTTGAGCAAAAAAAACTCAAGAACTGCACTCAAGCCCTGAGTTCAAGCACCACAACTGACAAAAGAAAAAGAAAAAAGCTACAATAAAACCTTTCCTGTCATACTGGAAAGTGAAATATCAGTATGCACATATGTTTATTTATTTGTGTGTGGGGGGGTGTCATGGAGCTTGAACTCAGCCTGGGTGCTGTCCCTGAGCTCTTCAGCTCAAGGCTACCACCTGACCCTTGAGCCAAGCCCCACTTCCCCTAGAGGTTAGTTGGAGATAAGAGTCTCAGGTCCTTTTGTACCCGAGCTGGCTTTGAACCTTGATCCTCAGATCTCAGCCTCCTGAGTAGCGAGGATTACAGATGTGAGCCACCACGCTTGGCTGCACATGCGGTTTTTTAAACTTACATATACAGATGTAATTTTTTTGAAAACATATAAATTTATGCACATAATACTAAATGATAGTAAATTATACAGAAATATCATTACACGTTAGAGACCAATTCACTGAGAACTAGAGAAGGACATTAAAGTCACTAAGATATTATTACCTTTTTCTTTTTCTTTTTTTGCTAGTCGTGGGGTCTGAGCACTGTTCTTGTGCTTTTCTCAAGGCTAGTACTCTGCCACTTGAGCCACAGCACCATTTCCAGCTTTTTGTATGCATGTGGAACCAAGGAATCAAACCAGGGTCTTTGCGCATACTAGGCAAACACTCTTACCACTAGGCCAAACTCCCGGCCCAGATAATATTACTTTTTCTAAAGTGACACTGTCCCCCACTATATATTCACCCTTTTTATATCTCTCTGAACATACATTACCCTGTCACAAATAGTGGCCTCCTCAGTTACTGTCTATGGCATCAAATTTTACTTGCTTGGAAACATCTATCACAATTTGTAATTTCCTCATTTATGCTTTTATTTATCTGCTTTTATTTGTCGCTACTATCAAAAATATCTATGGATATAAAAACTTTGGTTCTCAGTCTCCTGACTAGCTAGGATTACAGGCATGAGCCACTGGAACTTAATTTACATGACTTTTTAAAAAATCCCTACAATTTGGAAGTAGGTAGTGTATTGACTTCATTTTATAGAAAAATGAATAAAAGGCATAGAAAACAAAAATTTCTAAGTCTGCATAAGTAGTTGTATAAGCCAAGGTTGAAAATGGCTACTTTATTTTGAAAATAAGAAAAAAACTCAACTGATATCTACCTAACATATTCTTCTGCAACTTCTGCCAATTAGTTCTCCTGTGACATTGTTAACATTACTATCAACTACAATGTATAATACGTATTATGTGTCTTTTTCCTTTTGGCTACTATAAATTGTATTGTATAAAACATTTATTCCCTAATTACCTATTCCATATGCCAGTACCTGTTGTAAAAGTTAGAGATAATAGGGAAATAAAATGGTCTATGATTCTTGCCCGCCCTTGTGGAGTTAACTGTCTCCAGAGAAGAGAAGGAAGACAAGCAACAACATACAAATAAATACATTATTAAAAGCTAATAAATGTCTTGGGAGGAACACAGGCAAGTAAACAGGTAATGAAGGGATGGCTTGAAGGGAAATGAAACTGTAATTGCAGGGAAGACTTTCAACTATAAATTTGTATTGGGGAGAGAAATAATCAGAGAAAAAGGAAAGCCAAACTAATAAAATGACGTGTGAAAACTCAAGACATCTTTTTTTTTTTTTTTTTGCCAGTCCTGGGCTTGAGCTCAGGGCCTGAGCACTGTCCTTGGACTTTCTCAAGGCTAGAGCTCTACCACTTGAGCCTCAGCACCACTTCTGGCTTTTTTCTATGTATGTGGTACCGAGGAATCGAACCCGGGTCTTCATGCATGCTAGGCAAGCACTTTAACCACTAGGCCAAACTCCTGGTCCAACTTAAGACATCTTTAGAAGCTATCATGATCTTAGCATAGTGAAGTGGATTCTGTCAAAGAGTACAGAAAAAAACAAATCACCTAGAATTATGCCTGGTACTGGTGAATACTCATTTTGTCATGCAAGCTACCATGTTTTGAAGATAAGGAAAAATGTTTTTCTTATAATGTTTTGTACCTTTAGGAATATTTGTTCATTATAATTAAGAATTTCCGTATCAAGCCAAGTGACTCATGTCTGTAATCTAGCTTCTCAAGATACTGAGATCTTAGAATTGTGGTTTGAAGCCAGCTTAATATGAGTCTGTGAGACTCATCTACAATTAATCACAGAAAAAGATGGAAGTAGAGCTGGGGCTCAAGTGCTAGAGCACAAATATTGAGCAAAACGATCTCAAGGACAGAGCTCCAGAGGTAAAGCCTCAGAATCAGGGGGAAAAAAATTTCCAGTACCAAGCATGCATTTCAGTAAGGCTTCAAAACATAACAGAAAGTTTCAGAACATGCTTCTTTTTAAAACTAATACTTTTAAACAACAATGTCACTTACTTTTACCAATATATCTTTGACAACTTGGTTGCTATCATTGTGAACGCTGATATAACTGGAAAAGGTTTCTCCCAAAAATATATTCCTACAAAAAAAAATAAAATCTTAAGCAGAAATTCAATCAAGTTTTATCATAAATATTCGGTTTGAGTACTACTAAGAATATCAAATGGAAAGCTGGGAGTGGTGGCTCTCACCTGTAATCCTAGCTATTCAGGAAGCTGAGATCTGAGCGTCAAGGTTCAAAGCCAGCCTGGGCACAAAAGGACCTGAGACCCTTATCTCCAACTAACCTCTAGTAGAAAATGGGAATCAGGCGGTAGCTTTGAGCTGAAGAGCTCAGGGACAGTGCCCAGTCCTAGTTCAAGGCCCACGACCCAGAAAAAAAAAGAAAAAATATTATCAAATGTAAAGTTGAGTGTGGTGGCTCATACCTGTAATCCCAGCTACTCAGGAGGCTGAGATCTGAGGACTGTGGTTCAAAGCCAGCCCAGGCCCTAAAGAACATGAGACTTATCTACAATTAACCACCAGAAAATGGGAAGTGGTGCTGTGGCTCAAGGGGTAGGGCAGTAGCCTTGAGCTGAAGAGCTCAGGGCCAGAACATAGGTCCAGAGTTCAAGCCCCATGACTGACAAAAAACAAACAAACAAACAAACAAAGTAAATCAAATGGAGAAAAATTTATTAAAGTATAGAGACAGGGGAAGGAAAGAATGGTTCAATATTCCTTCATTTAAATTGTTCACATAATTTAGGGCATTTCTCAATAAAACCATACAATATTATCTTGGCTCTCAACTGCTGCAGAAATTGCCGGCATCCCTAGAAAAAATAGTCACTGCCATCAGAGCCATGCTAAGCGTCTTCAGAATTTTATCTAAATAGCTAGAAAATGTCAACTTTCTATTTTCAAAATAATTTATCCTCTGAATCCAGAAGACCAAAAATAATTCATCTTGGAGTATTTTTTTTAACAATTTAATGATTTTCCAATTTATTCTAATAAGATGTCTAATGACTTCACTCTATCTAGTTTTATATATTTTACATGAATGTATTTTCAAAGTTTTAAGATATTAACTAGTCAGTTACCTCAATCTGTAAGAATTAAAAAAGTTGAGGTTGGGAGTTTGGCCTAATGGTAGAGTGCTTGCATAGCATGCACGAAGATCCGGGTTCGATTCCTGGGTACCACATACATAGGAAAAGCCAGAAATGGTACTGTGGCTCAAGTGGTAGAGCTCTAGCCTTGAGAAAGTCCAAGGACAGTGCCCAGGCCCTGAGTTCAAGCACCGGGCCTGGCAAAAAAAAAAAAAAAATTAAAGTTGAAAAGTTACTTTTAATTATAAATTTTCTCAGCTGCAAAAAAAAAGTGGAACCAGGGTTTCTATCTCATTAACAGGGTAGAAGAAAACAAAAGCTAACAACAAAAGAAATTAAAAATGGAAAGTTATTAATTAGCCACCAAGTCTGATAACTTCTGTTAAGAGAGGGCTGTGAGCTCAAATGAAAAGTTTATTAATGCAAAAGACATTTAGAACAACTTAATTCAAATAAAAGAATCATGGTTGTTTTAATATATATATATGTATACACACACACACACACACACATATATACACATATATAATATCTAGGAGCCAGGTACTGGTGGCTCACGCCTGTAATCCCAGCTACTCAGGAGGCTGAGATCTGAGGATCACAGTTCATAGCCAGCCAGGGCACAAAAGTCTGTGAGACTCTTATCTCCAATTAACCATCAGAAAATTGAAGTGGCACTGTGGCTCAAGGGGTAGAGTGCTAGTATTGAGCTTAAGGACAGTGCCTAGGCCTAGAGTTCAAGACCCATTACCAGAAAAAAAAAAAAAAAGATCTAGGGATTATGAATATAGTGCTATGGTACAGCCCGTGGCAAGCATGCTCAAGGCCCTAGATTCTAGCCTTGGGGAAAAAAAAAAATCTAAAGAAAAAAAAGTTAATCCTTAATATGTGGCTATTAGATCCAAACAGTACAAGAGTAATGACTCAATACTTGAGTACTCAAGGTCATTGGCATGAATTTGGAGATATAAATAGAAATATAAACCTATGATGGGATATATATTCTATAGACATACTGATATATAGATTGATATGTATCTATGACACACAAACTCAGTTTAATTTTAATTTTGTTCTTAAATTTATGTGCCAGTGATTGACATTTGAAATATAATGCAAAAAAAATCAGTGTTAATAAAATCTTTTAATAAAAAAACTATCAGGCTGCAAACCACTGTTACTTTATTCATAGTATACAAAAACAAAACTAGAATCACATAATCCTTATTCACTCATTTTACCATTTAAATGTTTCATGATCATTTTCCCATTCTATAGTAACTTTTTTTGGGGGGGGCCAGTTATGGGGCTTGAACTCAGGGCCTGAGCACGGTCCTTGGACTTTTCTCAAGGCCAGAGCCTTACCACTTGAGCCACAGCATTACTTCTGGCCTTTTTTCCCCTATGTATGTGGTACTGAGGGATCAAACCTGGGTCTTTGTGCATACTAGGCAAGCACTCTACCACTAGGCCAAACTCCCAGCCCATTCCATAGTAACTTTTGAAACATTATTTATAATAGCTTTATGTGAATGAATCATTCTTACCCAAAATTTTGAGGTAAAGTCAACATTTCTCCCAACATTAACGTTTCTGCACCACTTACAGTTGAAGGATCATCTCTCATCAGTTGGTTAAAGAGATCTCCTGTAGCAAGGGAAAAACAAAAAATTCTAAAACTTCCTTCTTAATGAAGTTTACTCACATAAAGACATAGGGGTAGGTGTGTAGGGATTTGAACTCAGGGCCTAGGAACTGTCACTGGGCTTTTTTGCTCAAGGCTAGAGCTCTACCACTTCAGCCACAGCTCCATTTTCAGCTTTTGGGTGGTTAATTGTAGTTAAGAGCCTCACAGACTTTCTTCCCAGGGCTGGCTTCAAACAACAATCTTCAGATCTCAGCCTCTTGAGTAGCTAGGATTACAGGTGTGAGCAACCAGTGACCAGCAAATCTAATTTTTAATCTTTCTAAATCAACATAAAATTTTTACTTACAAGACATAGCATTGCAATTCAATATATACATACAATATATACATACTGCCAAGTTTTATCCTTAAGTATTTAAAAATACTTCTGGCCAGACAAGATGGCACATGCCTGTAATCCCAGTACTCAGAAGGACAAATCAGAAAGATTAAGAGTTCAAAATCACCTAGGATAAATAACAAGATTCTTAAAACAAATAAAAAACAAAAAAACTGATCTTGTAGAGGAAGAACATTTCAAAAACAAAAGAAAATGCAGGTCATGTAATATATAGACACCAATAATTCTAAATAAAAAGAGTATTAATATATACACTGATGGATAATTTCAGGACAAACTAAACTAAAAATCTCGCTGACATGGGATATTAACATTATCTTGACATCTTAGATTATAAATGGGGACTATAACTCAAGAGTGCCACCCCAAGTGGTATAAATACCAAGAATAAGGAAATCAAAAAATAGTCTGCCTAAGATTAGCAAGACTGAGCTTATTCCACAATAATGTAACCAACTCACATTTCAACTTTATCCTAGGTGCTACAAGAGTAAGTACACACTCATACATACCAGGCAAGTCTTTCTCTTCACATGTAACCGGAATGTTGGTGAATAAAGTAGGCTTAGTCAAACGCATCACTAAGAATTAAGAAAGTAAACAAATTATTAACATTTCTTTGGATTTATAATCTCAAGTCTAGTGTACGGTAGTCATCAACATTATACAAATATGAAATTTAACCTAAATATAATACTAATTATTTCTTAAGAATATCTCAATAATTATTAATATATAGCATATGATAACAGGTAAGGATTAATGATTTGTTAATATGTAATAAACATCTTGAGAAAATTTTTGCCTTAATTTGAAATTTCTACATTATAAAAATTAAATGCTGGGGCCAGATGCAGTGGCTCACACCTGTAATCCTAGCTACTCAGGAGGCTGAGATCTGAGGATCAAGGTTCAAAGCCAGCCAAGGCACTAAAGACCATGAAACTCTTATCTCCAATTAACCTCTAGAAAATGGGAAGTGGGACTGTGGCTCAAGGGTAGGGCGGTAGCCTTGAGCTGAAGAGCCCAGGGACAGTGCCCAGACCAGAGTTCAAGCATCATGACATGCCCCCCCCCATACACACACATAAATGCTGGACCGGGAGTTTGAACTAGTAGCAGAGTGCTTGCCCAGGTTCTATTCTCCTAGTACTACATACATAGAAAAAGCTGGAAGTGGTGCTCTGGCTCAAGCTCTAGCCTTGAGAAAGCCTACAGTGCTCAGGCCCTGAGTTCAAGCCCCAGGACTGGCAAAAAAAAAAAAAAAAAAGAGTAAAGTACAAATAAAAGACATTAATTATAGCAAAATTGGAAAAGATTTTTTTTTTTTGCTGCCAGTCCTGGGCTTGAGCTCAGGGCCTGAGCACTGTCCTTGGACTTTCTCAAGGCTAGAGCTCTACCACTTGAGCCTCAGCACCACTTCCGGCTTTTTTCTATGTATGTGGTACCAAGGAATCGAACCCCGGTCTTCGTGCATGCTAGGCAAGCACTTTAACCACTAGGCCAAACTCCCGGCCCATGGAAAAGATTTTTAAAGATTAAGGTATGTTGGTCACCAGTTGATAAATAAGTGTACTTTTAAGTAATATAAACTACATAAAATATCATACAAATATCAGCTGTTATGTAGATTTGTATGGTTTCAACCCTAATTAGACTTTTAGATTACGACAGAAAGTAACCAAACCTTATCTGAAAGACAAATGAAAAAAAATCAAGGAATTAACAGGGGAAAAAAGGAATTATAGATACTATATGCTAATGTGCTCAGCCGAGTACAATGTTTACATTTTGGCTGGTGAACACATTAAAATATATTAGAATCTTCTTTAGGCTCAAGGTTTTACCACATTCTACAGCTTTAATACTTGAAGGCCCTCAAGCTGTAAATACTAAATTACTTTTTTGGCATTTTGTGCAGGTTAAGTTAAAGTGAATCATGCATCTTGGCAATTTTCAAAAAATATGAGTTCTACATTTGATAAGTTAGCAGGTAAAGTTAAATGTGTCTAGGATGAGGAAAAAAAGTTTAAAAAAATCATAGGTTGAACAAGTGCAGCAGTAATATTCACTAGACACTATGATGAAAATGAATTATACAACTTATGGATGAAGTAAAAACTGGGAGAGTGAGGGAAGGGATGACATTGTCCAAAAAGAAACATTCTCATTGCCTGACTTACTTAACTATAACCCCTCTGCATCCCATCTTAATAATAACAATAAAAAATGTCTTAAAGAATCAAAACAAAGCAAAACCCTTATAGATTGGAGGCTTCCACATTTTAGTGGGTTCTAAATTTTTAGGCCTGATTATTAATTATTAACCTGGTGGATGACAAAGTCAAATCCAATCTTTAATGTCCCAGTTTCTTTCTTTCTTTCCTTTTTTTCTTTTTTTTGGCATTCATGGGACTTGAACTCCGGGCCTGGGAGTTGTCCCTGAGTTCTTTCAGTTCAAGGCTACCGCCCTAACCCTTGAGCTACAGGGCCACTACTGGTTTCTGGTGGTTAACTGGAGATAAGAGTCTCATGGACTTTAGTGTCCAGGCTGGCTTTGAACAGCAATATTCAGATCTCAGCCTCCTGAGTAGCTAAGATTACAGTTGTGAGCCACTGCACCTGGCTTTTCTTTTCTTTTCTTTTTTTTTTTTTTTTTGCCAGTCCCAGGCTTGAGCTCAGGGCCTGAGCACTGTCCTTAGACTTTCTCAAGGCTAGAGCTCTACCACTTGAGCCTCAGCACCACTTCCAGCTTTTTTCTATGTGTGTGGTACTAAGGAATCAAATCCGGGTCTTCATGCATGCTAGGCTACCACTAGGCCAAACTCCCAGACTCCGGCTTGTTTTTTGTTTTTTTTTTATGTTTTATTTATACCACAAGTTACCTGTAGAAAGGAATTTCATTTTGACCTATAATATAGTTTAAGAGACATGTAATATAGTTTAATCTAATTGATTTCCTAACTTTTAACCCTTGATTGACAACCCTGTAATATATTAAAGTCCTAAAAATTAAAAATTCTTCCATTAGTTTATTTTTGCTGGTACTGTGGTCTGAATTCAGGGCTGTGAGCTTGCTAGCAAGCACTCACCAGCACTTTTGGATGACCTTATTTTTCCAGTAGAATCTTGTAGGATGGAATGGACTGCTATTCTCCAACTTATATTCCTTATGCATCTGGGCTAACAGGCATGTACCACTACTGGTCTTGAACCTCATCCCTACTGATCTTGCCTCCTGAGTCGCATAAGTGTGCCCAGCTCCAGTGTTCTTCTGTTTTTGTTTTTTCTCCTTGAAGCATTAATTCACATAATTAGGTCTTATTTGAGACAGTAAAAAGTGAACTAAAAAGTATTTGGGCGTTGGGAGCATGGCCTAGTGATGAGTGCTTGCCGAGCATGCATGAAGCCCTGGGTTTGATTCCTCCCTACCATATATGCAGAAAAATGCCAAAAGTGGTGCTGTGGCTCAAGGGGCAAAGTGCTAGCTTTGATAATGCCCAAGGACATTGCTCAGGCCCCGAGTTCAAGCCCCAGGAATGGCAAAAATTTATTTGGGACTGATAATGTAGCTTCATGGCTGAATACTTGCCTAGCCTACATGAAGCTCTGGGTTTGATTTTTCAGTACCACATTCAATAATAATAATAATAATAATAATAATAATAATAAAATACTTGGGGCCATAAAAGAAATGCGAATCAAAACAACTTTGAGAATCTATCTACCTTATTCCAGTTAGAATGGCCATTAATCAAGAAATCTAATAATAACAGATGCTGGTGGGGATGTGGCTAGAAAGGATCACTACTACACTGTTGGTGGGAGTGTAAACTCGTTCAGACACTCTGGAAAGCAGTATGGTGATTTGGCAAAAGACTAAACATAGAACTCCCCTACGACCCAGCAATTCCACTCTTTAGCATTTACCTAAATGTTCATAAACAAGGGCATACTAAAGACACTAGCACAACGATTTTACTGTAGTACTATTTACCATAGCGAAGATATGGAACCAACCCAGATGCCCCTCAGTAGATGATTGGATCAAGAAGATATGGTACTTATACACAATAGAATTATTATTATTATTATCATTATTTTGCCAGTCCTGGGCTTAAGCTCAGGGCCCTGACCACTGTCCTTGTTGAACTTTCTCAAGGCTAGAGCTTTACCACTTGAGCCTGAGCACCACTTCTGGCTTTTTTTCTATGTATGTGGTACCAAGGACTCGAACCTAAGCCTTTGTGCATGCTAGGCAAGCACTATACCACTAGGCCAAACTCCGGGCCCTACACAATAGAATTCTATGCTGCCATCAGAAAGAATGACATTGCCCTATTTGTAAGGAAATAGAAAGACTTAGAAAAAAATCATATTAAGTGAAGTAAGCCAGACCTAAAGGAACATAGGCTCCATGGTTTCTCTAATTTGTAATAATTAGTACACATCAAGGACTCTCCTAACAGAGGATTACAATAGCTCAAAACCTAGGTACATAAGGTCATATAGGATGAGACTAAATGAAAGGATCTCTTATCTTGTGTGATTGTTGTTCTTAATGTACTATGTTATTTCTCTTCTCTTTTGTTGCCCTTTGGTTAATCCCATATTGTTACTGTATTTGACTTTGTTACTTGGTATATTGTATATACATTTGAAATAGGAAAGGGAAGGGGGAAAATAAGATGATTGGGGGGGGATATGGGGACGAAGACCATGAGAAGGGGTATCAATGTGTGAGAAGTAATGTACCTACTACCTGGCGAATGTAACTGTAACCCCTCTATACATTACCCTGACAATAACAAAAAAAAAATAAAAAAAATACTTGGATAGAATGAAGCCTATTTAGGAAAAGATGATCTCTAGTTAAAAGCTGGTGGGCTCCATGTATTATCAGCTAGCTCAGGCTATGAAGAATTCTTCCAAAGAAAGCATTTATTGTGTATTATCAAGTTCCTTCTAAGTCAGACATGTAGTACAAGACAAATATGTGTCTGTCTTCCTAGTGAGTCTAATGTTACTGGTTTTTTTCTTGGGAAGCCAGTTTAACTGTCTAATAGCACACTATGTAAGTTCTGTGAGCTAAGGTTCCATGCTGTCTTCCCTCCTATATCCTAGCACCTAGCACAAAATGCACATTTAAATTTGTTAAATACATGCTTCTACAAAACTTACAACCTTTCTGTATCGTTGTTGGGTGATGTGTTAACCTAATTAACATTTTGTTTATAAGAAACTTGCAATGATCTAATAATCAGCTAACAACAGCATTAATAGTCGAGGACTAAATTACTAGAAATAAGAAACATAGCTCAGTGGTAGGACACTTGTTTGAAGCTCTAGACTCCAAGCCCAATATCACAAAAAGAAGCACTGAATTATTTGTAATAAATAGAGAACTTGGCCTCTTATCCATAGATGATACTTTCCTTCAGAACAAGTTATAGCATATAGATACTTCATAATCTTGGACAAATTCTACTTCTTGTCTCTTGGTTTTACTATAACACATTCACAGTTATAAATCATTGGGAACATCCATAAGAGCCCGAATAGCACTTCCAAAAGAATGGCTTTTATTTTTACTTTTAAACAGTTATTATACTTGAGTAAAGAAAAAGCATAGTCAAACTCAAACTAGATTTTAGATTCATCAAAATATACTTTCAATCACTAGAAAAGTAACAGAACAAAAGGACAGAACATTTTACCATATTCATATCAACAGTAATTTATCATAATTCCATTTAAAAGAATTCTGTTAGTAAACAGAATCCATACTTTTTTTACTTAATTGACAAGCCTAGGAATTTACCTTGTACTTATCATTTCTGAGACACAAGTCATAAATATATTACTACAGTTATTTCTTCACAATGTAAAGAATATCCTACATTATAGAAACATTACATTTTATAAAGTCTTGAAAATGTATTAGCCAATGAAAATGTATTTATCTCACTATTTCAGTCCATACTTGGTTCATTCAGAATATTCCCTTTTTGAAATCAATGGAATTCATTACATACTAAAAATAACACCATATTTATGTACAAACAAATTAATTTTTCCAGTAAGAGCTAATTTAATTTTAAGAAGATTTCCCACATATTCACAGTAAAGAAGATCACAGAACACCCATATTTGGCCTAAATGTCTCTGAATTGTAGCATTAGAGGAAGGAAGTTCATTGTGTCTAATAATTCGATTGAGTTTCACCCAAATGTCTTCTAGAGACTGATTACTGCAAACAGTATGTTCTATTGTCCATCTTGCTCTATAAAATGAGTGCAAATTTAGTGCCTTTATGCTTTCTTGTAACTTTTTAGACAAAGGAAAAATCTTTTTGGTACAATTGTTACAGGCAATTGAAACACTCCAAGATCTCCTCTTGTGTTGTCTTCTTTGTTCTGATTTTTCATCCAAATTTCCTGAATTAGTCTGTTCAGTCAGTGTGTGTGACTGGATTAGGTGCTGCCTCTTCAAGGTCGGTTGAAACTCCAAAAGATCTACTGTGCAATCATAACTCTGTGTTTTAACACCATGTTCTGAAATGGTCAAGTTCTGTTTCACATGTTCAGCTGCCTCTCCAGAAATAACAGGTGGTAATTCTTTGGGTCTGAGTGGAAGTTTGGACCCATCATGAGGAAACCAAGGTATGAATCTTGATAATGGATGAGTGGGAAAGTCTTGAATTGCCTTTTCTGCAATTTTTGGCAGTTGTGAGCAATCATACTCATATGGTCGATAATGCAATATTACTTGTGTGGTCATTCTGCAGTAATTCAATAACTCTTAATGAAGAGAGAATTTCTTAGCTGAATTCCTCAGAACTAGAATGCAATTTATTATTACAAGACTGCAATTTATTATTACAAGACTGTATCGCTTGTCAAATCAGAGGTAACAGGACCTGAAGTGGAAGTATTGCAAAAAAAATAAGATATAGTACAGAAAGCCTGTATACAAACAGGTAGGGAGAAAAATACAATTTTTTTAAAAGTCCCAGTATATAATTTTAATTAAATACCATTAGTAAATGTAAATGTAACTGACAAACTTGAAAATCCTTTCTCAAAAGAATAGGGGCTCTGAATTGAATGCTAATAAAGACACTTTCAGCTCAAAATCTCAGTAGTCAACATGTTTAACTCAACAGAAATAAAACAATTCTAAGTATTAATACTAATATATTAAGCTATCTTAGTCTTAAGCCTATAGCACAGGCCAGCACCAGTGGCTCACTCCTGTAATCCTAGCTATTCAGGAGGCTAAGATCTGACAATCACTCCTCTAAGCCAGCCTGGGCAGGAAAGTACTTAAGACTCTTATCTCCAATTAATCAACAGAAAACCAGAAGTGGTGCCGTGTCTTAAAGTGACACAGCACTAACTTTGAGAGAAAAATCTCAGGGACAGTACCCAGGCCATGAGTTCAAGCCCCACAACTGAGGAAGGAGAAAACCCATAGCAGAAACATAGAGTATACTAATGATTCTTTTTTCTTTTTTCTTTTTTGCCAGTCCTGGGCTTGAGCCTTGGACTTTCTCAAGGCTAGAGCTCTACCACTTGAGCCTCAGCACCATTTCCGGCTTTTTTCTATGTATGTGGTACCGAGGAATCAAACCCGGGTCTTCATGCATGCTAGGCAAGCACTTTAACCACTAGGCCAAACTCCTGGCCCACTACTGATTCTTAAAATATTGGAGTCACATAATGTAGTACTTGAAAAAATGAGACATCTGAAGTACAATGAAATTAGTGTAATTTTTAAACTATATGGAAGAAAATGAGTTTCCTTTATTTTTGTGAATTCTACTAAATACATACTTATGTATGATACATCATTCTCAGAAATAAATTCTGAAAACATAAATATGGTTTATTTAATTCTGCATTATAACCAGACAGGAACTGGTTATAAACAAAGTCTTCTCTGTGTAACTTGAGTACTTTCACTGCATTAGGATCCTGAATCTCACTTTGGAGGAAGAGTAAGAACTAGACCCCCACTCCCTCCTAACTATCAGTTACCTTCAACTTAAGCCATTGAGTGTAAGTTTCGGCACACCTAAGCTCAAAAATAAGGCACTCCAGGATCTGACCTTCAAGTTGACCTTCCTAACTAAAGCTGTAAGATGCAAATCTTTTCTTATCCTAACCTACTATTACAGGAAAAACAAACAAACAAAAACAAGGATGGATCTCTTCCCACCCCAAATCATTAGATAGCTAATTAATGATAGATACACTTGTCATATATCACAAGAGATCCCAAGTCTGATTATGAAGAGTTAAGAAGAAACTGATCAGATAATCCTGTCCACTAACAGGTATCCCTCAATATGGATGCCTTCAGAAAGGTAAGTGCAATTCAAACCAATTCAAGTATCTAGTATTTTTCCACCTCAATGCAAGAAGGTATTGATGAGCAGAGCACCCAAGAAATAAAAAGTTGTGTTTGTGGTAAAAGACATGAAGTTGAAAACACGTGAAACAAAAAGAAATGGGAAATCTAGGAAAAAAAAAAAAAACCTGTCCTGATGATTTTTCCTAACTAAAGATTCTGTCAAATCAAAACTGTGGCGTACAGAAAAAGAAAGCTTTGATTCTGGACATATTTCCCACACACAGTATGTCTAATTTACATATCATAGTACAATGTGTTTCTAAATCCTTGGCAATGCCAGGCAATACTAGTTCTGCATATAAAAGATAAAAGTCCGGGGACTTCGTGTCACACAGAGATACATGGCGGCTGTAATTTAATCTGGTTCAGAGAGCTCCCCATTCGGGTCAAAACATCAGTTTTCTGAGGCTACTATCTGGAGAATACAGACAGCAGTGTGGACCACGGCCGTGGATTATCAGGTTTACACTTTATTTTAGGGAACCCCCCCCCTTTTTTTTTTTGCATGTTGGTGTGTATGTGTGTGCGTGCGTCAGTCCTGGGCTTGAACTCGGGGCTTTTTTGGCCGTTGGGATAGCATTTTAGACAAGGAGCACGTCCCGGAGGCCGGGGTACGCCAGAGAGTCCCCGAGAAACCCTCAGCGAAGGGAAGAACACAGAGGGGCGGTCCACAACCACCACAGTTTACCTTTCAGCGCCAGAAGGTGCTCCTGTTTGGGGGGATTCACTTCCATGTTGACCGGCACTTTGCCCGACGGCCTACGGCGGCTGACGAGATCCACGGTGGCCCGGAAGAAACAGAAAAGCGCACTTGCCGGAAGGCCGCGTCCGACGCCCTCCCTGCGGCTTCCTTTTGCTGGTAATCCCTTAGATTCTCAAATTCTGCTATGTCCTTTACAGCTATAACGGCTTCTTTCCTCCGAAGGCCATCCCTAATGTCTCAGAGACATTAGGCATTAAGAGAAGCTATTTTATATAAAATAATCACACCTAAGGCCTTCAGAAAACCAACGCAGGGTGGTAAGCCAGCAAAAGCCTACGAAGCGGAGGGGCGGGGTAGAGAAGAAATTAAAGACAGTGGCATGCTGGGATTTGTAGTTTTTATATGTGCACACCACCGCGTGCAGGGAGATGTAGTCCCCTCTCATCTCTTCCCCGCTGGTTTGCAGTTTGGGGAGGAAATCTTTCCCAAGTAGTAGACACATCTAAATGTTTACTTCTACTCCTTGTTTAACCCTTTTTTTATTCTTATTTTTCCATCCATGACTCGCAGACTTTCTGGAAAATGAGAGTGCGCGTGCGCACTTTGGCTGTGCCGCCAACCGGCCTGCAACTTCGGTGGGGGAGTGGTAAGAGCGGAGAGTCGCGCCTCAGCTGAACTGCGCCTGTGCACCAGCCGCGAGCGCGCGGGTGCCTCTGGGTAACCGGTGGCTGAACCCCGCCTCACAGTTGAAGGCTCCGACGGCTGCATCTTCGCCGCCCCTCCTTCCAGGATGGCTACCCTGGTTGTAAACAAGCTAGCAGCCGGACTAGACAGTGGCCGGCAGGGCAGCCGGGGTATGACTGTGGTGAAGGTGAGCGACCTTGCGTGCTCTGTTCTCCACCATCGGCCTCCCTTTGGTCCATCCTGGAAATCTGGCTGCGTCGTTTGAGACCGGGTCTCGGACGGGCGGGATGCGCGACCTCGGGCCCGCCCCTCCCTTCTTCCCACTAGGCCTTATTGATCTTCCCCTCCTTCCCGTGACCCTTTCCCTTCCTCCTCTGGGCCTGCTAGGTCTGTTCACACAGATGCCAACCTCCGTCACGGGCGTGTTTGTAAGAAAGGACCTTGTAGGCCTGTCAGAGAGATCTTGTTGCTCTTTCGCTAGGTCCTTTGCTTTTAGCAAAGTTCAGCAGGCATTAAAAAAAACAAAAAAAGGACCAGAATTAGGCTGAGCCATTGTCATCCTTAATATATGCATGTGTAGGACATGTTAACTAGTATTTTACATGGAAAGAAACTCCGGTTTACAGTATGTGGCAAAAGTTCTGAGTCTCTGAACTTCAAGTCTGTGCTTTTCATGACTGTCCTTTATAATGATACATCTGTTGTTTGTTGAGCTGCCTTTTAGTATTCTCAGAATTTTGAGATGTCTCCTACTGCAGTGTAACTGGTCATTAACACTGTGATGTATGAATTGCCCTATGCTTGAAGTTGGGCTTTCTACAATGTATAAATAAATGATCAAAAATGCATAGACTAATGGTTAAATTAACATACCTGAAGCTATTTTTCTCTTACATTGAAATACGGAAAGATATGAAGAGGAGGTTTACTGTGTACCTTCAAGGATCATACATAGTCTTAAGAGACTGATAATTCTCTTTTGTAACTATGTGTCGGCATAACTGAGAACTTTCCTGTAATTCTGCTTATATTGACATCAGTATAATTTTTTTTAATTCCCACAAGTACTTTAATGTGCAATCAGAATTGACTTCAGAAATATCTGAAGTTCTTTTAATGTCTTGAATTTCTCCCTAAAGTTTGGTTTTATATGACAACAAATGAAATATTTATGTCTATCACTTAGTATTAGTCAATATTTGTGAACACTGATAGGTGTATTGTATGGTTAAGAGTTTCTTTTTTGAATTGTGCTTTTGCTAAGTAGAAGATATTGAAGACTTTTTTGTGAACTTGTAAGTTTTAGTCCAAAATTGGAGTGGGTGTCATAGCTATTTCCATTTCTGTTAAGCTGTTTACCTTACAATCTCAAAAGTGAACATAAGTCTGTTGTAACCCTGCTTTGTTAGACCACTGAATTATAGATAGAAAAGGCACACTTTCTTGTTCATTTTCATCTTAGTGTGTAAAATGTATCTAACTGCAATATGAGAGCCCTTTTTGAGAAAGCAAGAAGTGTTTGTTGGAAGAAAAAGGTCAAAGTAAATAATGCTAATGTGTAAGATGGCTTCTTGTTAAATAAGTTGATGGTGACAGTCACTAGAGAAAACAAAAATCACAGAATTTTCAAAATTATGGTTTAGTCTTTTAAATTGTGGTTTATTAAATTTGATTTATATATAAGTTTGAAGATTGTAATATTTGCAATGTAATATTTGCCTGTAATCCTAGCTACACAGGAGGCTGAGATCTAAGGATCAAGGTTCAAAACCAGCCTGGGCACTAAAGGCCATGAGACTCTTATCTCCAATTAACCACTAGAAAATGGGAAGTGGGCTGTGGCTCAAAGGTAGGGCGGTAGCCTTGAGCTAAAGAACTCAGGGACAGAGCCCAGGCCCAGAGTTGAAGCCCTATGACTCGTTACAAAAAAAAAAAAAAAGTTTGTTTAAAAAAATCTATCTGGGGGCTGGGGATTTGGCCTAGTGGTAGATTGTTTGCCAAGCATGCACAAAGACCCAGGTTCGATTCCTCAGTACCACATACATAGAAAAAAGCTGGAAGTGGTACTGAGACTCAAGTGGTAAAGCTCTAGCCTTGAGAAAGTCCAAGGACAGTGCTCAGGCCCTGAGCTCAAAGCCAAGACTGGCAAAAAAAAAAAAAAAAAAATTATCTGGGGTTGTGCACTGGTGATTTGCACCAGTAATCCTAGCTACTCAAGAGGCAGAGATCCCATTCAAAGCCAGCAGGGGCAGAAAAGTCCCCATGAAACATTCATCTTCAATTAACCACTCCAAAACTGGAAGTGGAGCTGTGACTCAAAGTGGTGGAGTGCTAGTTTTGAGCAAATGAACTCAGGGACAGCCCCCTGAGTTCAAGCCCCACAGCTGACAAGAGGGAAAAAAAGTCTTATCGCGGCTTAATTCATTAGGCTGTTAGCTGCAAGTCCCATTCATAAATACCGAGAAAAAGATTTCTTGCTGTTTACTTGCCAAGCAGAAGTTTGCATTCTTTTTGAATCTGTTTTTTTCCCTAATCAATAGGATTTTTTTCTCATGCTGTCAAACAAAATTTTGATAGCAGTGTAAGTTCTCATGCAGTGATTGGATTAAAGAAGTAAGATATAAATGAACTAAGATTTAATTTTTTACTTTATTGTCCTGACTTTATTATATAATCCCAATGAGAACATTTATAAGAATGTTGAATTTATTTTATAATATTTAATTCAGTGCTGAATTGAGTTTGGAAAAGTGAAATTTCTTTTAAAATACAGGCTAAATTAAAATGTCTACATCAGTATAATTTATGCAAAGCTTTTCTCCAGCAGTTTGCCTTTCTCATAGGAAACCAATGTTTTAAGTTAATTGGTTTCCTATGTACCCTTCCAGGAAGACACTAATATAACAACTTTTTTTTTTTTTTTTTTTGTCAGTCCTGGGCTTGAGCTCAGGGCCTGAGCACTGTCCTTGGAGTTTCTCAAGGCTAGAGCTCTACCACTTGAGCCTCAGCACCACTTCCGGCTTTTTTTTCTATGTATGTGGTACCGAGGAATCGAACCCGGGTTCTCATGCATGCTAGGCAAGCACCTTAACCACTAGGCCAAACTCCCGGCCCCTAATATAACAACTTTTTTTTTTCTTTCTTTTTCTTTTTTTTCCGCAAGTCCTGGGCTTGAGCTCAGGGCCTGAGCACTGTCCTTGGACTTTCGCGAAGTTAGAGCTCTATCACTTGAGCCTCAACACCACTTATGTATGTGGTACTGAGGAATTGAACCCGAGTCTTCGTGCATGCTAGGCAAGCACTCTACCACTAGGCCAAACTCCCAGCCCAACACCTTTCTTTCTTTTAACACCTTCACACATAAATAAATATGTTTATCATTTTTACTTTGCTTTATTCATATGGAATCATTCTCCCTCATTATACCTGTCCTCTAAAGGTCTTCCTAAGGCTTTCTTACTAATATGGGTAATTTTATAGCATATAAATTTATAATTTATTTTCCAATTTGGTATTGATGCATATACTTTGTTTTCAGTTTTCATGTTTTGAACTCAGGGCAGGTATGTTTTAAATTTTTAGATGACTCAACTAGTCCTATAATGAATAGTATACAGATCTTGTCATATGTGTTTGATATATTTATAGTATAAATTCTTTTAACTAGAATTATTGAGTTATTTAAAATATTAGTATTGGCAAGTTGCTTCTGCAGAGGCTGTTGACAATGAATACTGTACAGCAATCAGCAGTATATGACATTGATCTCATATATTGTCATTAATACAGACTATTACCCAACTTTTTGAAATAAAGGTATCTTGAGGGGCCATGAGTGTGTCCTAGTGTTAGAGTGATTGCCTAGCATGCTCGAAGCCCTAGGTTCGATTCCTCAGTACCACCTATGCAGAAAAAGCTGAAGTGGTGCTATGGTTCAAATGGTAGAACAATAGACTTAAGAAAGCCCAAGGACAGTGTCTAGGCCCTCCCAGAGTTCAAGCCCCAGGACTGGCCAAAAGAAAAAAAAAGTACCTTGATACAGTTTTACTTTACATTTCTCTAAGAGGTAGGCTGAACTTACATATTAAATTTTTTACCCATTTTCTATTAACTATGTTACATTTACATTTCTTTTGAAATCATACTGTAATGAAAGGCAATTATGAATTATCTATTTATAATTACATTTTCATCTCACTTGCTTATTAGACAAAATTAATTTCTAAAAGTTTAATGAGGGGCCAGGAATTTGGCTTAGTGGTAGAGGGCTTGCCTAGCATGCACAAAGACTCAGGTTCAATTCCTCAGTAGCACATATACAGAAAAAGCCAGAAATGGTGCTATGGCTCAGGTGGTAGAGTGCTAACCTTGAAAAAGCCCAAGGACAGTGCCTAGGCCCTGAGTTCAAGCCCCAGAACTACCCCCCCCAAAAAAAAACTTTAGTGAATCCAGACTGAGTTCTGGTGGCTTATGCATGCATGTAAGCCTAGTTACTCAGGAGGCTGAGACCTGGAAGATTCTAGTTTGAGCCAACCTGGACAGCAAAGTCCTCCAGACTCCATCTCCAAATAACCAGTAGAAAGGTAAACTAAAAGCCAGGTGCCCATGATTCATGCCCAAAGTCATAACTGCTTAGGAGGCTGAGATCGGAGGCTCACAGTTCAACGATGGGAAAGACTCTTATTTCCAATTAACTACCAAAAAGCCAGAAGTGTAGCTGTGACTCAAGTAGTAGAGCAAAATAGCTCAGGGATAGAACCTAAGTGCTAAGTTCAAGCCCTGGGACTGGCAAACAATGGAAGGAAGGAAGGAAGGGAGGGGAGGGAGGGAGAGAGGGAAAGGAAAAGAAAGGAGAAAGCTGGATTGGAGCTGTGAAGCACCTCACTTAAGCAAGAAAACCAACTTATAGTTTGAGTTCCTGAGTTCAAGTCTTGGTATCTGAAGACTAAAACAAGAACAAAAACAAAACAAAAATACCCCAAACCATAATATATCCAGTCCGAGTTTTCTACTCTGATGTTTCTTTTATGTGCTGTGTTCAGTGGTGAGTTGAATTATTTTCTATTTTGTTTTATTGGACTTTGTTTATATACACACATAGATACTTGATATTTGAAACACAAGCCTTTACTGCTCTGTCTAATGGAAAGATAGGCTAGAAAGTCAAACAAAAGGTGTTAGTAACGGATGAGAGTCTCTACTCATAAAGACCCATTATTTACACAAACTGCTTTGTCAAATGGCAAAAAAAAAAAAAATACAACCCATATCCTAAGATTTTAAGAAAAGTAAGGGAAGAGGTAGGTTGGGAGGGGGTAGATGAAACTGTGGAAAAGGGTTACAGTGATCAAAGGACACTATTCATACACTTTATTAAGTGCAGTTTCTTTGTACAACTATTTAAAGATAATAAAAATGTCACAAATGGAGTTACCACTTTACCAATAAAACAAAAAAAGATGTTAGGAGTATTTGAATATTACAGTAGACACATCCAGAAAATATGGAGACCCAAAAGATAGTATAGTCATTTTAGTTGGACTGAGATATAGGTAGAAATAGAGAGAAAAGTTACTCGGGAATTGTTAATTAATGTGACAAAAGAACATTTACGGAGAAAATATTTGTTTAGTTATTTTTTAGTATAAAGGAAGTTAAGAAGTATTTTTATCACATAAAAGCTATATGATACACTCAGAATCAAGAGTTCTAAAGTGTATGGCAGGAAAGCACTGTGGACCAAATTGTAGCAGAAAAATAGAAGCAGTAGTTTGTAGTACAACAGAAAAGTTTATTGTATGTATTTCAAACTGAATACTGTGAGACACTATTGTTAGGCATGGAAGCATTGAAAATGTTTTACTGGTAGAAACGTCGTTTATTCAGTAAGGCAATTACATGGTCCTGAGAATCAGAATATGCTGATATGTGTGGCTTTTGGCAAATCATATGCCTGTAATTGAACCTAAGGGGATAAAATAGTTTTCTAACTCAGGGTTATATTTATTAGTGAAGAACGGAAATCTAAGTCTTAGCTGATTTATTGGACTTTATTTGCTGTAAGTCAACAATTGAAAATATTTGAAAACAACTTGTGGTCTTTTCTGACAAGTTTTTTTTTATCATTTGGGAAAGTAACAACTGTAGATTGTTTTTATTTAAATTAATGATGAGTTATTGCCATGAAGTAGTTGTACAGAAATTGCTTTCAGTAGCATTCATTATACAGATACAGTTTTCAGAAGAAACAGTGATGTCAGTTAATAACTTTATTTTGGTCTTTAAAACTTATTATTTTAAGGAAATATCATTTATCATCTAGTTTTGACAAGGTCTTTCGGATGGAATGACTGAAAAAGTGATTTAAAGTTTATAACCCAGACCATTTTTTTTCATGAAGGAACAAATAATAAGTTTGAATCATAGTAGTTCAATGTTTTTTAAACTTAAAATATGTATGCCTTTAAAGTTGTTTAAAGAACACATGTTTCTATTCCCAATTCTAGGTTCTGGAGTGTGGAGTTTGTGAAGATGTCTTTTCTTTGCAAGGAGATAAAGTTCCTCGCCTTTTGCTTTGTGGACACACAGTCTGTCATGACTGTCTCACTCGACTGCCTCTTCATGGAAGAGCAATACGTTGCCCATTTGATAGACAAGTAACCGATCTGGGTAAGAAAATTATTCATTTGTATTTAAGACTGAAAATTAGCTGGATATTAGTGACTTCTGCCTGTAATCCTAGCCACTTGGGAGACTCATTGCTGTCTGAAGCCAACCCTGGGCAGGAAAGTAAGTGAAACTCTTATCTCTAATTAACCATCAAAACACCAGAAGTGGGGCTGGGAGTTTGGCTTGGTGGTTAAAGTGCTTGCCTAGCATGCACAAAGACCCAGGTTCGATTCCTTGGTACCACATACATACAAAAAAGCCAGAAGTGGTGCTGAGGCTCAAGTGGTAGAGCCTTGAGAAAGTCCAAGGACAGTGCTCAGGCCCTGAGCTCAAGCCCAGGACTGGCAAAAAAAAAAAAACAACAAAAAACAAAACAAAACAAAACACCAGAAGTGGAGCTATGGCTCCAAGTGGTAGAGTGAGCATAAAAAGCTCAGAAACAGTGCCTTCAAGTTTAAACCCCACACTCCCCCCACACACATACAGAAAAAAAAGACTGAAAAATTACATAAAACAAATATTATAGAAGTAATGTCTTTACACTTGATATTTTAAATTGTAAAATTCTAAAGATCTTTCAAAAATGTTTGAGTTTCTGTTAAGGTTAGTAATCTAAATGTAAACTAGCGCTCTCTTAAATTAGTAATATTCATCAAGCATAGAGATGTTTATGTTCAATATGTATCTGTGAAAACTTTACACCTGGGAAATATTTACTTCCATTATTTAAAGAAATGAGAAAAATACTTATCATAGATTAAATCATTTGTCTGAACCTACTAATCCAACAAAACAATATTTTCTTGCAAATAATGAGCCAATAAGACATTGCAGTCTCAGTATATTTTTACTTACTCGTATCAGAGAAGAAAGGTATTTCTATTTGTTATGACTGTTCCTTCTTGTATGTGCTTGTGTGACTGTGTCTGTCTGTGTGTTATTCCTGGTGCTTGAACTCAGGGCGTAAGCACTGTCCCTGAGATTCTTTTTCTCTGGCTAATTAATGTTCTACTCCTTGAGCCATAGCACCACTTTCAGCTTTTTTGGAGTAGTTCACTGGAGATAAGAGCCTCATGGACTTTACTGCCAGAGCTGCCTTAAAACTTCAGTTCTCAGATCTTAGCCTCCTGGGTAGCTAGGATAGCTCCTGTTGCCTTAGAAGGTTTTATGAACTTGTCAGTTTCTTGCACATATTTAAGCATTGTCTTTTTATATTCCAAATTAAGTTGTTCATTTTAGATACTATATTTGTATATGAGAACCTTTATTAATAATTGAATTCTTGATTATAGAAGTTTTTTGAAGTTACTATTCTTGATAATAAAATGTTGCTAAAGACTGTAAGGGTGAGTTTTTTTATTTTCAGCTCAGCAGCATTATTTATCATTATCTTTATTTATTAGGTAGTATGTTAGTCATGGGGCTCAAACTCAGGGCCTGGGCACTGTCCCTGAGGATTTTGGGCTCACTCTACAACTAGAGCACCAGAATCTGTTTGTTTGTTTGTTTGTTTTGCTGGTTAATTGAAGATAAGAGTCTCATAGTCAACCTGGGATGGCTTCATGCTCCAATCCTCAGATTTTAGTCTCCTGTGTAGCTAGCGTGACAGACATGAGCCACTGGTGTTCGGCTTTTATTTTACTATTACATATCAAATAGAACACATTCAGAACAATGTACTGACCTACAAAAAGAAACAAGAGTATTTATCTGTTTAGACTTGAAATATTTTAATATGCTATGTGGTTTTAAACTGTTATAAGATTTGGAAGCCAGATATGTGGCCCATGGCACAGCACCTGCTTTGTGTTTTTCTTTTCACTGGATAAATTTTATTTTGGGGGGGGGGTTGTGGTGCTTAAATGCTGGGCCTTGGCACTGTCCCTGAGCGCTTCAGTTTAGTTCAAGGCTACCATCCTACCCCTGGAGCCACAGTGCCACTTCTGGTTTTCTAGTAGTTAACTGGAGATAAGAGTCTCATGGACTTTAGTGCCAGGGCTGGTTTTGAACGGTGATCCTTAGATCTCAGCCTCCTGAGTAGCTAGGATTAAAAGTGTGAGCCACCACACCCAGCTGGATAAAATGTTTTTAATTCTTATTATAATGTATAGATGTTACATATGCCAGGTAATGAGTACATTTCTTTTTGAACAATGTCACCTCTTCCCTCCCTTTCTCTCTTTTCCCCTCCTATCCTCATGCAAAAGTTGTATAGGTCATTTTCAACATAGTGTCTCATGAGTACTACTGCTGCCTTTGTTCATCCCAGGTGGAAGGTTTGTTTTTTGTTTTTTGGGGTTTTTTTTGGCCAGTTCTGTGTTTAAACTCAGGGCCTGAGCACTGTCCTTGGATTTTCTCAAGGCTAGAATTGAACCCCAGTCTTTGTGCATACTAGGCAGGCACTCTACCACTAGGCCAAACTCCTGGCCCCCTGGTGGAAGTTTTTAAGAGGCTGTGTATGATGAATCAGGAGACATTTTCTTCCTTGTACAGTGAGCGGGGCAGGTTGTTTAGAGGCATTGTGATAGGTATCCTTCCCCATGAAATATGGGGAACAAACTTGTCTTTCTCAATGGCAAAGATTCTCATGCTCAAATAAATAAATATTTGTTGTTTTTAAGCCATCAAGATCTTAAAGTTGTATCGACAGTTACAGAATTCTTAAGTTGGGCCAGGAGCATAGCCTAGTGGTAGAGTGCTTGTCTAGCACACATGAAGCCCTGGGTTTGATTCCTTGGTACCACATACACAGAAAAAGCCAGAAGTAGCATTGTGGCTCAAGTGGCAGAGCACTAGCCTTAAGCAAAAAGTGTCCAAGGACATTGCCTAGGAGAATTATCCCTAACTGCTAACTGGCTTTTATGTAAAAATTCAGGAGCATTGTGTGTATGTGTGTGTGTGTGTGTGTATGTATCTGTCTGTCCGTGTGTATGTGTCTGTTTCTGTTCTGTTTGTATGAGAACATGCACATATGTTTGCATATGTAAAAGTAACACTAAAAGGAATTGATGCCAGTTACTAATGGCTCATGCGTATAATCCTAGCTACTTAGGAGACTGAGATCTGAGGATTATAGTTCAAAGCCAGCTCAGGTAGGAAAGTCTGTGAGACTCATCTCTAATTAACCACCAGAACACCAGAAGTGATGCTGTGACTCAAAGAGGTAAAGCGCTATTTCTGAGCAAAAAGAGTTCATTGGCAGTGTCCAGGCCCCCAGAGTTCAAGCCCCATGACCCGCAAAAAATAAATGAATAAATAAAATGGATTTATTATCCTGCTTTGGCATAAAGCTCTGGATCTTTGTGTAAAAAGGAATTTATACAGTCATTAACAGTTTTAAATTGAATCTTTAGCTCCTGTCATTCCAGGGTTCTTAGAGATGGATTTTTTTTTATTTTTTTATTGGTTGTAGGGTTAGAACTCTGGGCGCTGTCCCTGAGCTCTTCAGCTCAAGGCTATGGCCCTAGCCTTGGAGCCACAGCGCCACTTCTGGTTTTCTAGTGGTTAATTGGAGATGAGTCTCACAGACTTTAGTGCCCAGGCTGGCCTTGAACCAAGATCCTCAGATCTCAGACTCCTGAGTAGCTAGGATTACAGGCATGAGCCACTGTGCCTGGCAGAGATGGATATTTTTATGCAGGTATATTATTCATATAGTAAGTTACAAACATGAATCTTATATTTTATTTGTGATCATAAATATTTTTAATTGGATAAGTTTTTTGCTATGGATTCAATCCGTGCTTTGCACATGCTAAGTATGCACTCTGCCACTGAATTTCACCCCTGTCCCCAATAGCATATTTTTTTGCCAGTCCTGGGGCTTGAACTCAGGGCCTGAGTACTGTCCTTGGGCTTTTTCTTCAAAGCTAGCACTCTGCCACTTGAACCACAGCACCTCTTCTGGCTTTTTCTTTTTCTTTTTTTTTTGCCAGTCCTGGGCTTGAGCTCAGGGCCTGAGCACTGACCTTGGACTTTCTTAAAGCTAGAGCTCTACCACTTGAGCCTCAGCACCACTTCTGGCTTTTTTTCTATGTATGTGGTACTGAGGAATTGAACCCGGGTCTTCATGCATGCTGGGCAAGCACTTTAACCACTAGGCCAAACTCCTGACCTCAATGTGGTACCGAGGAATTGAACCCAGGTCTTTGTGAATGCTAGGCAAGCATTCTACCACTAGGCCAAACTCCTGACCCCCCTATAGCTTTAAAAAATAAAATCTGCCAGTCATAAAGGTATTTCCTTGTGTAACTTTTGTTTTAATTATTTTCAAAGTACTTATTTTAGAAGATACAAGATAAGTAATAAAATCAAATTTGTTAAGTGATATAAAATAGAATTTTGAAGTATATTTCTAATTGGAATGGTTGGAGACTCCTATTTTGTAAGAAAATACTAACAAAATAGTTGTTTGGGCATGAAAACAGAAGTAGACAAAATTTTGAAATGTAATTGTTTAGCCCTGTAATAATTTAGCCATTATTTATGATTAAACTATATGACTTAGAAATTACATTTGAGATATAGAGTAAAATGGTTAATATTCAACTTTGTTATAGTTAGTATTTGTTTTATGTTTATCCTAGGAGATTCAGGTGTCTGGGGATTGAAAAAAAATTTTGCTTTACTGGAGCTTTTAGAACGACTGCAGAATGGACATATTGGTCAATATGGAGCTGCAGAAGAAGCCATTGGGATATCTGGAGAGGTACTGGTCAAACTTAGTGAAATGGTTATTACAAGATGCACTTTTCTTTCATTGTAAAGCATTTGCCAGCACAATATAACTATATTTGTTTTAGTAGCTCAATTCTAGAAACACAGCTCATTAAATTATAGTTCTGATTACAAAACTAGTTTTAAGAAAACTAGTTTAAACTGATATATAATTCTTTGAAAATGCTATGCCTAGCTCTTATCATTGAATGTTAATTCTGTGTTGACATTTTAAATTTGTCAGTTTTAGTAAATCGAAAATACGATTATTTCATGATACATACACACATTTCTTGTAATTGAGAAGCAAATTCATTTCAATCTTGGGTCTATGTTTAATTTAACAGTGAATGATAACACTAATGTATTTTCTAATTTTTAGTTGTGAAAAATTAACTAAATCTCTCCTTCCAGTTATGGCCTTTTAATAATCCACAAGGTTCCAAAATATTCCTAATTATCTGATATGTTATATTTTACCCACTTGAATGCTTCTTACTCAAACCCTTGAGTGTGTTGGTGGTTCACTTCTATGATCCTAGCTATTCAGGAGGCTAAGACTTGAAGATTGCAGTTCAAAGCCAGCCAAAGCAGACAGATTTCCTGGGACTTTTATCTCCAATTAACCAATAAAAAGGCAGAAGTGGAGCTATGGCATGAGTGGTAGAGTACCAGTCTTAAGCAAAAAAGCTAAGCAAGTTGGCAAGGCCTTGAGTTTAAGCCCCAGGACCAGTACCAAAAAAAAAAGCAAAATATAGGCATACAGGTCTCACTCAAACGTGTTTTTAAATAATCCTGTGTTGAATCTGAGCATCTCTGTTTTCAAAAGCTTTATAAGAAATTCTGCTGTATCAGATTATTTAAAGAGAATTATATTGAAAAATAAAACATTGGAAATGTCTTTAATGGGTACTGTTTTTTAATCTTTATAATAAAAAGACATTTAACCATGCTATATAGAGCAGTTTTATGTGTAAATTTGATGGAAGAGATCTTTGCTCTGACTATAAATCCATGAGAGCTAGGAAATGTAGCTTCATAACAGAGCACTTGTCTAGCAATGCAAGAGGCACTGAGTTCAGTCATACAATTGAGAGAGAGGAAGAGGTAGCTAAGTAGAAGAAAGGGGAAAAGAGAGGACAAAACATAGATACTATATTCATGAAAATTGTTAATTTGGTCTCAAATTAGTAATTAGTCTTAGAGTAGTTTCTTACTTACCTAAGAGATGAAAACTTTCTCAAGTTATCCTAGTATTTAATCACTAGTTCATTTTCATTGTTAAATAAAATTTGCAGGAGCTTTTGATCCAGCTGACCAGTTAACATAGAGTTTAATGGTAGTTTATTAACCACAGAAACTAAACTTGGACATTTTGCAGACATCCCTATGACCAACCAACTAAGCTATGATCCTAATTAAATTAATTAAATTTGATTAAGCTGTAGCCAGTTGAGTTGTTTCTATGCTTTACTTCCATTTTCCTATACTTGCTCCTGGATTATAAAGTGAAATGTTTTGTTTTGCTCAGATAAACTTTACATCGTATGTTTGACTTAAGGAATTTCCCCTTTTGATATCACATATAAAGACTGTTAAGAATTTTCCATGTTTTAATGAATGGGTCCAATTTTTTTTATCAGAGCATTATTCGTTGTGATGAAGATGAAACCCACGTTGCATCTGTATATTGCACTGTATGTGCAACTCACTTGTGCTCAGAGTGTTCTCAAATTACTCATTCCACAAAGACATTAGCAAAGCACAGGCGAGTACCTCTAGCTGATAAACCTCATGAGAAAACCATGTGCTCTCAGCACCAGGTACATGCCATCGAGTTTGTTTGCCTGGAAGAAGGTTGTCAAACTAGCCCACTTATGTGTTGCGTCTGCAAAGAATATGGAAAACACCAAGGTCACAAGGTAGGAATTTAATTAAATTGGAAGGATGTTTACTATCTGAGCACTCATTTTCACAGACCTGGTTCTTTATGATGGGTAGAAGAGTTAAGTGATATGAATTGGGCTTGGTAGTGCAGAAAGAAATAAGAATTTAACTTCTGAGTTGATAAAAATTTCAGAGCAGGAATTTCTTTTGAGCAGGAAATAAAAATTCTCGTTTCTGCACGCTGGTGGCTCACACCTGTAACCCTAACTATTCAGGAGGCCAAGATCTGAGGAACACACTGTGAAGCCAGCCTGGGCAGGAAAGTCTGTGAGACTCTCATCTCCAGCTAGCCACCAGAAAACTGGAAGTAAAGCTATTGCTCAAAGTGATAGAACACTAGTCTTGAGTCAGTGCCCAGGCTCTAAGGTCAAGCCCCACAATGAACAAGAAAAAAAAAGTCTCTCCATGTGCATGTTTTCATATCATGGTGCAGTGTTTAGTCTATTTTATCTGTTGATGAACTATTACTTGTAATATAACTTTAGGAATAATTTCTTAGTGATAAATGGATTTCTAAAATTTAAATTATTTGCAATCTTTTTCTCTTACAGAGGGAATTAAAATTCAAATTTTTAAACTTATGTTATATTTTTTAATATGTTGTCAACCATGATGGAAAGATTTAATCAATGCTATGAATTGTTTTCTATAATTACATTGTATTTTATAGCATTCAGTATTGGAACCAGAAGCTAATCAGATCCGAGCATCAATTTTAGATATGGCTCATTGTATACGGACCTTCACTGAGGAAATCTCAGATTATTCGAGAAAATTAGTTGGAATTGTTCAGCACATTGAAGGAGGAGAACAAATAGTGGAAGATGGAATTGGAATGGCTCACACAGAACATGTATGAGTTTTTTTCTTCCTCCTTTGTTTTACCCTTTTTCATTCTCACCTTTATACCTTCTAGTAAACTTTGCACAATTATAATGTACCAGTACATTAGTAATGTTTAAAAAGTTTTCATTTCAGCTTGGTGCTGGTGGCTCACACTTATAATCCTAACTACTCAGGAAGCTGAGATCTGAGGATTGCAATTGAAAGCCAGACAAGGCAGGAAAGTCAGTGAAACTCTTAGCTCCTTTTAACCACCAGAAAAGTGGTTGTAGAGTATTTAACTATTTATATTGATTGAAGTGGAAACTAGGAGGCATTTATACCTGTTAGAAGGTTATTCATCTAATTAGGTCCAACTTGTAAGAAAAGATGATGAGGCATGACAGATTCCAGATATTTTTTGTTGTTGTTGGTTGTGGGGCTTGAACTCCTGGCCTGAGCCCTGTCCCTGAGCTCTTCAGCTCAAGGCAAGTGCTCTGCCACTTGAGCCATAGGGCCACTTCTGGTTTTCTTTTCTTTCTTTTTTTTTTTCACTTCTGGTTTTCTGATAGTTAATTGGAGATAAGACTGTTCATGACTTTTTGAATTGCGATCCTCAGGTCTCAGCTTCCAGAGTAGCTAGGATTATAGGCATAAGCCACTGGAGCCTGACATCCAGATATATTTTGAAAACCAGAATTCGCTAAGGGACTAGTTGTAGAATATGAAGTGAGAAATATAGATGATATATACATTCATTGTATCTATGTGTGTTTTGTTTTTATATTTTCACTTCAGCAACATAAATAGAGGTCCCACTTATTGAAATGGAGGTAACTTTGGTGAGAAAGATTTTTTTTTTGCGTGAGACATAATTTATAAACAGTTGGATAATAAAAGATTTGTAGTTGAAGGAGAAGATCTAATGTAAAGATAAATATTTGGAATTGTTGGGCTGGGAATGTGGCATAGTGGTAGAGTACTTGCCTAGCGTGCATGAAGCCCCACGTTTGATTCCTCAGTACCACACAAAAAAAAGCCAGAAGTGGTGCTGTGGCTCAAGTGTTTGAGTGCTAGCCTTGAAAAGAAGCTCAGGGACAGTGCCCAGGCCCTGCGTTCAAGCCCCAGGACTGACAAAAAAAATATTTTGTTTTGGAATTGTTAAAGACATAAATGTATTATTTTTTGTATTTTATATATAACATGTTCATTAGAGCTATAATTGGTTGAAAACTTTTATTTTCTTAGGTACCAGGTACTGCAGAAAATGCCCGATCATGTGTCCGTGCTTATTTTTCTGATCTACATGAAACTCTGTGTCGTCAGGAAGAAATGGCTCTAAGTGTTGTTGATGCTCATGTTCGAGAAAAACTGATTTGGCTTAGACAGCAACAAGAAGATATGACTATTTTGTTGTCCCAGGTTTCAACAGCATGTCTGCATTGTGAAAAGACTTTACAACAGGTAAGTAGTTTAAAGGTGGTTAGGGTTATACTTGTTAGACTTAAGTAGCTAATTATCAGAGATACGCAATATTCTTTTTAGATATGCATGCTATTAATTTTAATGAATATTTGGGTTTTGCCACATGTATTAACATTATCTTAGGATATGGTTTTTAATTTCAAAGGCTTCCACTTATTATATCAGTATCATATTCTCCCTATCATAAAGCTCTGGATTCTATGAGCTCTCTAACTTGTCATTCCTTCAATCATGATTAGACTTCTTGGTCTCTTTTAGTAAGCATGTCTTTTTCCTCTCTGTTCAAAAATGTTTATATCTCTGCTTGTAGAAATTTTCCTTTTTTTTTTTTTTTTTTTTTTTGGTACCAGTCTTAGGGCTTCACCTCAGCGCCTGAGGACTGTTCCTGAGCATTTTGCTCAAGGTTAGCACTCTGCTACTTGAGCCACAGCTCCACTTTTGGCTTTTTGGTAGGTAATTGGAGATAAGATTATTTATACAGTGATTCTTAGATCTTAGCCTCCTGATTAGCTAGGATTACAAGTGTGAGCCATTAGTACCTGGCACCAATTCCATTTAGTGTTTCTTTTACCTAAAACTAGCAAAATTTTACCTTTTCTTTTAAGGTCCTGCTCAAATATTTGATCTTTGAAATTTTCTCCTCCTTGGTCTTTTTTCATGTCTTTCTGAATGTACTACCTATCTCTGTTCTAATTTAGTGATTCTTCACTGCATTGTCACAGAAAACTTGTATTTTATAATGGTTGGGGAATCCCAAGCACTATGTTGCCTTGTTTGCACATTTACTTTTTAAACAATTGAGATTCAGGGTCCACAGATGCCAATATTTTGTTGTTGTTGTTTTTTTTTGCATCTTCTTTCAGAAGTAAGAGGTATAAAAATAATTATAACTTTAGGAATTTGGTAAAGCTACAGTCTATCTTATATTTACTGACATACTGCCAACAAATAAGCTGATTTCAAATTATAAATCTCTTACTATCTCTTAACCAGCTGACTATACTTAGATGAGTGTAAATGGTAATTGCATCAGTGTTGAATAGTTCATTATTGAGTCTTTCTCACATTTCATTGGAACAGTGATAGTAATGCCATTAATGTGGTTGTTCAGCTCCAATCCTGCTCTGGCTTCATCTGCTTTGCAATACTGGGAATAGAACTATACAGTCTACTTATCTGTATTGCCAGCAAGCTTTATATTAGGTATTGTCAAGTTAGAGTTTCTACAAATACAGAAAACTTAACAAGGGAACCATATTTTTACTTTTCAAGAAAAATTCTTCCCCTCCAAAGAAATTATGTGCCATCCAGATATGATACTGGCTGGTCAGTATTTGTTGACTTATTTATATGTATTGTGTATTTTATGCTCAGAACAGTTTTAGGTACTTAATATAACTGTGCTAGGAGATAGTGAAGAACTGACATTGTCCAAAAAGAAATGTACTCTTTTCCTTACTTATGTAACTGTAATCCCTTTGTGTTTTACAATAACCAAACATTTAAGGAAAATATAACTGTGAACAAAATAAACAAGTCAACTAGCATATGTTCAGAGACTAGCAAAAAACATCTGGAATAAACAAAAGAAGGGATACGAACAGTTGAAATTAGTGATTGTAGGAATTTTATGCAAGGAATGCCCTGTTGACCATTGTAATAATTTCAGGGGCAACTATTGTAGGTTTTGAGCAACAGAGTGACTTGATCATACTTGTTAGAAGGACCACTCTAGGTAACATGTGAAAAATAGAAAGAATTGATTAGGAGACTATTGTAGAATTCTAGGTGAGACATAAATATTGGATGTTATAAGTATCAAGATTATAGCTAGGTATTGGGATGCATGTCTGTAATCCCAGATACTGATAGGTAGAGATGGGAGGACTACAGTTCAAGGACAACTCAAAGAGAAAAGTGAGACTCAGTCTTAAAAGCAGTCTTGGAGTAGAGGTATGTATATACATTCTCACCTACTTGGAAGGGTCAAGAAATAGGAGTATTGTAATCTGTGGTAAGTCTGGCAAAATCACAAGAACATTCTCTGAAAAACAAACTAAAAATAAAACGAACAAACCCTAGCTGGGAATTGGTGGCTCATGCCTGTAATTCTAGCTACTGAAGAGGCTGAAATCTGAGGATCATGGTTCAAAGCCAGCCCTGGAAGGAAACTGTAAGACTCTTACCTCCAATAAACTACTCAAAAAGAGCCAGAAATGGTGCTGTAGCTAAGTGGTAGAGTGCGAACATTGAGCAAAAGAAGCTCAGGGAGTGCCCAGGCCCAGATTTCAAGCCCAAGGACTAACATGGCAAAAAAAAAAAAAAAAAAAGAGTATAAAAAGCAGAGAGAAGGAGGAGGATGAGGACGGGGATGAGGACAAGGACAAAACACACACACATACACACACACACACACACACACACACACATACACATTCAAAAATTACCAACACACACACACACACACAAATTACCAACACACAAACGCACATACACACACACAAATTACCAACACACACACACACACACACACACACACACACACACACACACACAAATTACCAAAAGATTGGGGCCACTGCTTAAGAGGTAAAATGCTTGTCTAGCAAAGCAAATCCAGTACTACAAAAATAAGAATGATGAATATTTGCTAGGGTTTGTTAAGAGATGGGATTATGGAGAAAGAAAGCAAGAATTACTTCAAGGGTTTTATTCTGAGCAACTGAACAGTAGAACTGTGATTAACTAAATAGGGTACTTAGCAATAATTAAAGCAGATAATATCACTGTTTTCATTGAACTTACATATTTAGAGTCCTTTTTCACATGAAGGCTATATTAATATGTACTGATATGTACATAATGTTCTGAAATAATAATATAAACTGGAAATGCTTAATTTTAAAGAGAATATAGAACTCTAAGATGAAATTTCACAGTTTAAATGTTAGTATTTATTGAAATAATATATGCAAATTTTAAAGTATATTTTAGACCTTTTGTAGAGTGAAGTAGTTACACAGAATAGGTGTAATAGGTAATAGGTGTTCAGCTGCCTGAAATTTCAGGCTGATCATTATGTTTAATCAAGCACCCAGATCAGGTAATAGAAGTGTCATTATCTTATTCTTTGTGTTCATTACCTGACTTCTCCCACAAGGATAGACTTTCTTACCTCTAAAGCATGTTTCATCTTGCTCATTTTTTAAATTAATATTACATTTGCTCTTAATCAAAAGGCAAAGAAGCAATTGCCTTGGTAATTAGAATAAATGGAATTTTAAAGTATAAACTTTTCTTTTATACTCTACATTGTGAATTCACATCATCATATATGGTTGGTTATGTTTTCATTCTAAAGTAGTGTTAAATTTATGAATATACCACAATTTTATCCATTCATTTGTTGAAAGGAACTTAAATTATGTATTGTTACTTAGTTACTATTACCCTAGTAAAATTTATATTGAAATCAACTTTGAATTCTGTACCATTAATTCACTTTTATTTTAAATCAATATTGGTATTTTTCTATGGAAAAAATTCATGAAATTTATATCTCTTTTCTAGGATGATTGTAGAGTGGTTTTGGCAAAACAGGAAATTACAAGATTATTAGAAACATTGCAGAAACAGCAGCAACAGTTTACAGAGGTCGCAGATCATATTCAATTAGATGCTAGTATTCCTGTCACTTTTACAAAGGTAATGCAGTTTAATTTTTGGTGTCTTTTCTTTATCTTTTTTCTTTCAATTTGTAATATTGGAGTTGAACCTAGGGCTTAAAACATACTGGACAACCACTTTAATACTGAGGTATAGCCCTAACCCCTTCAGATATATTTTTAATAAATCACAATTAATGTATATTGAACAATTATCTCGAGACAATCAGAAAATTCATGAATCATATATTCATGAATTATTTTTAAGAAAAACTTTTATTAGTAGAAAACAGGAACAAATGACAATGAATCTTCTTGTTCAAATCAGTTTTAAGATTATAAACTTATTTCCTTTTTCCTCTTCTTATCTGTTGTTTCCTATATTATTTTAGAACAAGTCCTAAAGTTATCTCATTTCATCCTAACATTGTATCATTTCATGTCTGAGATATTTTAATGACATCTCCCCAAACTGGGGATTTTGAGCAAAATTAATCACTCATACCCCAAAATTTGAAATTAATTTCTATTATCTTCACTAATATTATCAACTAAACAGTATTCTGTTTTCTCTGTTTCGCTCAAACCTTTGCGCACGCGCGCACGTGTGTGTGTGTGTGTGTGTGTGTGTGTGTGTGTGTGTGTGTGTGTGTGTGTGTGTGTATGTGCATGTGCCAGTACTCTGGCTTGAATTCAAGCCCTGGATGCTGTCCCTTCACTTTTTTGCTTCCTCAAGGCTGGCACTCTACCACTTAAACCATAATGTCACATCCAGCTTTTTGCTGGTTAATTGGTGATAAATGTCTCACAGACTTTCCCACACAGACTGGTTTATTTGTTTGTTTATGCCAGTTCTGAGGCTTGAACTCACAGCCTGGGCACTGTCCTTGGACATTTTTTTACTCAAGACTAGCACTCTGCCACTTGAGCCACAAGGCTACTTCCGGCTTTTTCTGTGTGTGTGGTACCAAGGAACTGAACCCAGGGCTTCATGCATGCTAGGCAAGCATTCTACTACTATGCCACATTCCCAGCCCCACAGGGTTGTTTAGATGATCCTCAAATCTCCGTTTCCAATAGGATTATAGACCGGTGCTCATACTTGATTGTTATATTTGTTTGTTTTTATACTAGGTTCCCTAGATTTGGAAAGGCTCATGATCTTCATCTTGTTTTTCTTGCTTTTCGTTTCTAGGGACACTTTAGTGTTGTTTTTTTCTTTCTAACTGTATGAAACATTAACATAGTTTAGGGTCAAATCCGAAAAGTAAGATTTTTTTTTAAATTTTTTGTTTTGTTTTGTTTTTTGCTAGTCCTGGGGCTTAAACTCAGCCTGGGCACTATCCCTGAGCCTCTCTGTGTTCAAGGCTAGCACTCTACCACTTGAGCAACAGTGCCACTTCTGGCTTTTTCTGTTTATGAGGTACCAAGGAATCAAACCTAGGGCTTCATGAATGCTAGGCAAACACTCTACCACTGAGCCACATTCCCAGCCCAAAGTAAGGTGTTTGTTATTTTTTTTTCCCAAAGAAGTATAGCTGCTATTGTATCTTTTTCCACCTCTTTTTATAGTGTTCAACATAGAAAACTGCATAAGTTTTAAGATCTGCATATTGCTACTCAAATAGTATAAATATATTTATGGCTTCTTTCTACATTTAAATATAAAATACATGCTTTTTTTAAGTTATTGCCAGAATTTGAGTATAATGAAGTTAACTAGAGAGAAATAGAAAAAGAAACATTTGCTCCCTATGCATGAAATGAGAGTTGAAGAAGGGACCAAATAATGGCTTGTTTTTGAGGCCTTTAGGCTTTCTGAGTTGAGCAAATAAACATGGTCTTGTCACACAAAACCCAGGTAACCTTCAGGACTTCCTTTTGCTAGAAATGGCTTTCATTCTCCCCATCTCTACCCAGATTTTTACGTTTTCAAAGGTTGAGTCAGATTTACATATTTATTCTTAAATTTTAAAAGAGAAGGTATGCCTCCTACTCTAGTGATTTAAAATTAAAAGGAAGAGCCAAAGGGGCCCATACTTATACTTCTAGCTAGTTTGGAGGCTGAGATCTGAGACTGTTATTTTCAAGGACAACTGTGGCTTAAATGGTTGAGTAGTCTTTTTTTTTTTTTTTTTTTTTTTTGCCAGTCCTGGGCTTGATCTCAGGGCCTGAGCCCTGTCCTTGGACTTTCTCAAGGCTAGAGCTCTACCACTTGAGCCTCAGCACCACTTCTGGCTTTTTTCTATGTATGTGGTACCGAGGAATCGAACCCGGGTCTTCGTGCATGCTAGGCAAGCACTTTAACCACTAGGCCAAACTCCCGGCCCTGGTTGAGTAGTCTTAAGCACAAACCACACACACACACACACACACACACACACACACACACACACACACACACACACACACACACACACACACACACACACACACACACACACACACACACACACACACACACACACACACACACACACACACACACACACACACACACACACACATTAAAAAGAGTTAACTTACAAGCCTGCCTTTTCGATTTTGGTTAAAAATAATAAGTAATTTCCCCGTCTCATCATCTATTTTGTATCATTTCCCCTTAAAAGACTTGGTTTCCTTTTAATCTTATTTTTTTCATATATTTTTTATTGTAATTAATAGAAGGGTTACATTACATTCGCCAGATGGACGGTGCATTACCTCACATACTAATCTTATTTTTTTTATAGCTGTTTTGTTATAAGAATGAATTGTTGGCCCTATCTGGAAAAAGGGGAACCAAAAAGGCATTTCCCTCATATGGAAGGTGACATAAGAAATTCAGTTGTCAGAAGATTAAACTATAGATGACAAAAACTTAAAGAGACGTAGTTAAAATTTAGCAGTTTACAGAAGTCTCACTGTTTTCATTGCATACAGCATTTAGGATTATGATTGAGAGCATTCCATGAGCACCATCAAATTCTCGTTGTTCTATACTATGGGACAAATCTCTGACAAGGTAAAATAAAGAAAAGGTATATTATACATGGCTTAGCTTTATGTTTCTTTCAAACTTATGGGATAGCATATGTACTTTTTCTATCTTGTTTCTTTTTTAGTACACATTCTAAAGATCACTCCATAGTAGTTTACAGGACATTTTTATTAGTGGTAGGATTATAGACAAGTGCCACAATGTCAGAATTCTTTGTAAGGTGAAAAAAAATCAGAAATTATCTAAAATATAACAATCATGGGTTGGCTAAATTATGATTCATGAACTGTAACAAAACCATTAAAGAAAAGTTTGGTTTTTATATATAGAAATTAAGATTCTATTGTACAATTTTGACTGGAAAATATTAGCATTATTTCTTTTTTAAGTGGAATAATCAGCCAGGTGTCCTGGTGTATGTCTATGATCTCATCAAATTGAGAGGTAAAGTTAAGAAAATAGTGGTTCAAGCTGGGCAAGTGGCTCACACCTGTAATCCTAGCTACTCAGGAGGCTCAGATCTGAGGATCAAGGTTCATAGCCAGCTTGGATACTTAAAACCATGAGACTCTTATCTCCAATTAACCACTAGAAAATGGGAAATGGGGCCAGGGCTCAAGGGATAGAGCTGAAGAGCTCACGGACAGCTCCCAAGCCCAGAGTTCAAGCCCCATGACCAGCCACCACCACCCCCCCCCCAAAAAAAAAAAGAAAACAGTGGTAACGGTGGTTCAAGGCCAGCTCAGGGGAAATTATTGCAAGCCTTAATCTAAAGAAAAACAAAACAAAAACAAAACAAAAAACAAGCTAAAGTGGTAGAGTATTTGCTAGCAAGCTTGAGGCCCTGAATTCAATCCTCAGTACCATAAAAAGAAAAAAAGAAGCACGGGGTTTTGTTTTTGTTTTTGTATATTAGTGTGTGCCTTAGGGAAATGTGTGGAGGGATATGCATTCCAAGTATTAACATTAGCTACTTCTGGGGATCGAGGAGCAGTTTGTATCTTTAACCATTAGAGTCTTATTTTAACATTTGAGTACAGAATAAAACAACATTAAAAGAAGATCTGATTGAACTAGGGTCTGGAAAAAAAATAAGTAGGTATATGTCTTTTTCAAAATTCATGCCAGAGATGAGTGGTTCATTTTACTAAGGAATTTGTTAGTTTTGTTAAGAAATTCATCTCCTTAAGATGATAAGATTTAGAAGATTTCTAGAACTCCAACTCAGATTGCAGTGGACTGAGGATGCATAGGGAGACATGGAGCTAAACTAAGGTGCTTTGTAAATGTGTGAGTAATGTCACATTTTAAGTTCATATCAAAATTATAAAAAAGTTTAAAATTTTCTAAATTATAGGACAATAGAGTTCACATTGGACCCAAAATGGAAATTCGAGTTGTTACATTAGGTTTAGATGGTGCTGGAAAAACTACTATTTTGTTTAAGTTAAAACAGGATGAGTTCATGCAGCCCATTCCAACAATTGGTAAGTATGAATACAGCTTTTTTACCTTCTTGGACATTGTGTAGATAAACTCTACCTTACCAGCTGTATGCTCTGGGTCTTCATGGATATTGTTGTGCCAGTGCTTTTTTGTGGCTCTTAGACACCAGCATTTAAGAGAAAAAAGATTCTGTGACTATGTGACTTTGGCGGAGTAGTGAGAAAGAACTGAGCATCTGTGGGTGGGGCAGTTAGAAGAAACAGATGATTGGTAACCTTGACTGAAAGTTAGGGGTGAGAAGAATGCTATAGACCTGCAGCATTCCAAGGTGCTGTGAATTCCAAGATCCTAAGGATCCTGGTGGGTATAGAGTACAGTAGGGGTAAAGTTGGTTGGATGAATGCTAAAGTTGCTATTGATGAATGCAGAAAATTGCTATGTCACAATTTTAAACTGGGATGCCTGTGTTTGATGTGTCATTCATTGGAAATGTAAGTAGAGTATAAAGGTAATTTATTTTTGCTAAACAGGTTTTAATGTGGAAACTGTAGAATATAAAAATCTAAAATTCACTATTTGGGATGTTGGTGGAAAGCACAAATTAAGACCATTGTGGAAACACTATTATCTTAATACCCAAGGTAAGAGTCAACAATAACATCATTTTTTTAAAGGTTTCAGGATGTTAGTTTTCAGCAAACTAATTTGACTAGCAAAACTAATATTTGGACAATAAATACACATCAAGGATAGCCTCTTATTTTTAAAGAAATGTTGATAGTTTGACTAAGATATATATTTTGTGTATATTTATGATAAGTCATTATTAGAATGACAACCATATTTACTTAGGTGTGCAGATAATTTAACAGCACTTGACTCTTGGTTATTCTTAACATGTAAAGTATATTGTTATTCATAAGGGTGTGATCACTGACAATAGAGTAGTGGTATAGAATTAAATTTTTGGTGTGTGTTCTTGCTATGTTCTGTCTATTTCTCCATTCTACACTTTGGCCTCCTACACCCCAACATGAAGTGTGTGTGTGTGTGTGTGTGTGTGTGTGTGTGTGTGTGTGTGTGTGTGTGTTGATACTGGGGCTTGGATTCTGTTCCTTAACTTTTTTTTTCCCTTCATATATCAATCTCCTGAGAAACTAGGATAATAAGCATGAACCACTGATTCTTTGGTTTAAATTCCATATGTCATTCTATTTCAACCTAAATATGCACCTACCTGTTTGTTTTTACTTTGGCATTTTTGAATTGTGCTTAGTTTCAGTTATAAGTGAGGAAAAATGAAATTTTGAATTTGAAGAAATGTTCAAAGCCTAGGGATGTTTTGCATAGGGGAGTATTACTTTGGAGAGGAAAAGATGGTAACAGTATTTTTTAAATACTTTTGTAAAGATTATTTGTAAAAGTAATCAAAGAGCAAGTAGCATTAGTCAGTGGAAGATCTTAAGACACACATGTTCACAGTCTTTGAGAGAAAAGTATTGATGTACAAAACAATTTGTGTTTGAAATAGTAAAATGTCATCAAATCTGTCATAGATGGGGAAACTAAGCCTGCAAAATTATGAGAACTATCCAAGATTATATTTTGATTATTTTAGGTGCTCCAACCATTAAACAGGCAGGCTTTGTATGAAAATAGAGATAGTAAACAAATGTAGTTAGTATACAGTGATTACATCATTAAATATTTGAATAATTTGCTGAAACTTAACAAGTAACCACTTTTTTTTTTTATTTTGGTAGCTGTTGTATATGTTGTTGACAGCAGTCATAGAGACAGAATTAGTGAATCACACAGTGAACTTGCAAAGTTGTTAACGGAAAAAGAACTACGGGATGCCTTGCTCCTGATTTTTGCTAACAAACAGGTAATAAGTTTTTCTAAGAGAATACTTATATAGCATTGGATGTTTCATAATGCAGCTGGATATACTTCAAAGACAATCGGTTTGATAGATATTTACAAACTTTCTGCTAGTTTACTATCATATAATCTACATGGAAAGGTCTTTGTTGGGTACCCTAGTATGTAAAATTATATCCTAAGTATACAAAAAGAAATAATAGTTTAAAGTTCACTTGTGTACTTACAGGATCAGATGTAAGATTCTGAGAGAAAATTAGAAAATGATTTCAGTAATACTCTAATAGGGAATAATGAGAGAAAAGTTCCAAAAGTTCCAAAATTATCTTCAAAGATTTAAAAAGTAGGATTTCAAGAGGTAGTGGCAGAGCCAGGTACCAGTCATGCCTGTAATCCTGAATACTTTTACAAATGACTTATCTGTAGATTATTACACATATTTGACATATAAAAGCATGACTTTAGTATTCAGTAGATTGTGTAAATCACATTTCTTTGGTACAATAGAAGGTAATTTTGATAGTCAAAATAATATGGAAAGCCAGGCACAGTGGCTCGCGCCTGTAATCCCAGCTACTCAGTAGGCTGCAATCTGAGGATCTTGGTTCAAAGCCAGGCTGGGCACTAGCGTCTATGAGACTTTCATCTCTCATTAATCACCAGAAAACCGGAAGTGACACTGTTGCTTAAGGGGTAGGGCAGTAGCCTTGAGCTGAAGAACTCTTCAGTGCCTAGGCCCAGAATTCAAGCCCCACTACCGACCAAGAAAATAAAAATTAAAAATAATAATATGCGAAACCCATACATGTGGATTAAAAAAGATATCTACTCCAATTGAAATGGTCATTTTTAAAAAGCCTCTAAACAAACACTGAAAGATGGAGAAAGCGTAATGTATATTTTTTTCTTCACATGAATATAGGAATTTTTGGAAAATTATGTAAGAAATTGTTATAGATTGTTGCTCCTGAAAAGTACAAGTAAGGAAGAGTGGGAATATAATGAACTCTTCATGACTTTCAGTCATGCTGCGCAGCCTTCATTCATTTCATTGTAGATTACTCTTTTAATACTTATATGACACAGGGTCATATAAATAATTTTAATCAAAACAATTTTTTCTGTTTATCTCAGAATAATTATTAAAGATGCATCAAGGTTTTAACTTAAACTTCAATATATTTCTACATAAATAATAACGAGAAAAATGGTCATCTGAATGAAAAATTTTGTTGTGTGAATATCTTTCAGGATGTTGCTGGAGCTCTGTCAGTAGAAGAAATCACTGAACTTCTGAGTCTCCATAAACTCTGCTGTGGTCGTAGTTGGTATATTCAGGGCTGTGATGCTCGAAGTGGTATGGGGCTGTACGAAGGGTTGGACTGGCTCTCACGGCATCTTGTAGCTGCTGGAGTATTAGATGTTGCTTGATTTAAAGTGCAGTTGAAGATAAGAGTTATTTTGCACACACTATGTTATAAGTAATTCTTCATTCCAAATATGATAGTTAATTTAGAATGTGTATATAAAAAACACCTTTAATGGGGAACTAAGTATGCTATTGCTTTTTTAAAATTCTGTGAAAAATTTAAATGAGACTGGTTTAAACAGATTTTTCAGATACATCTTTTTAAAAGTACATCTGTTATTTAAGTTTTCAGATTATAATGTGACCCATATATTGGAAGGGGAAAGTATTCACAGAGGAAGGGTAAGTGAAAGTCTGTTTTTTTAGTGATAAAAGAATAGCGAAATGAGTATCTAGCAGATCCTTTGTGGAGCAAGTAAAATATAGTTTCTTTAACCTGCCTTCTCACTGAATTTTAGTGGTACCTAGTAGTGGACATTGCAGATGCTCAGTAGAATCTAAACTACATATTTGTTTAATGGGATTACTTTATGTTCATTATAACAACACCTTGATGAGTAACAACCATAAAGCTATAAAAATTAGTATTCTCATTTTATTGAAACTTTCTCCTAAAGTATTTGTATAAAAAATATTACCTAAGTAGACTGGGTCGTTAGATTAATACTAAACTGAATAATAAAAAAGCTGTGAAAGTCATTTCAAATTAACTTATGAAAGACTCATTTTCTAGACTGAATCTAGCTAGATCAGCAGTCTATTTGCTCCTTCTGTGTGGTTTTTAACATATTAACTTTTCTTGCTAAAATAATACTGCATTCTTTTTAGAAATGTCTGTAGAAAAGTCCAGAAAGTCACACAAAGAACCAGGTACAGTTTTAGGTACAAGGTAAAAAAGAGAGAGCGATGCCTATTATTTTAGATATTTCCTAAAGTAAGTATGATTACTTCACAATAATACACAATCCAAGCTGTTTAGAACAAGGCCTCAATTATTTAAGAGGAAACATATGTCTAAAGGAGGAAAGGAAACATTGACAAAGTTTACCGGTTACAGTGTTGTGAATAAAACTTTTAACAATTTTGTACTCTTTACTAGTTCTCAGTTCTCATTTTTTAAGTGATAGTCTTATTATGGAAGCTCAATTTATTTAAATAGTTCCCTTTTTTTTAATGCTCTTTTTGTGTTAGGATGGAGTCTTAAATCTCACTAGTTGAATTGTTTTAAGGACAATGATGTTCAGTGACAGGATGTGACCTTTTAAGGAGGTACTGTTCTGGTTCAGTTTTTTTCAAATGTACTTTTGTTTGTTTAAAAAAATAACAATAAAACTGTTAGAAAACAAAGCATTAAAAAAGCCCACCAGTGTAATGGGAAAATGTAAATAAAGAAATATAGTATTTTGTCCTTTATTTTTCAAGTAAAAGGTCATGCTGTTGCAAGTAGTCTGTGTGTATAAGAAATACTTTTCAATTAAGTTATTTAATATTTGACTGATTTTGAATAACTGTGAAAATAAAGGTGTTGCATTTGCCTGTGAGCCCTTGAACTATTTTCTCTACTAGTTAACTGAAAAAACAAAGTATAACACTAACATGTGAACTTTCCTTGTGAATTATCATTTCATTAATTTTTCTAAACTTTGTAATTTACATTCTTAGCATCTAACCTGACACTATTTAAAAATTGTGCATAGGCCTCAATCATGTATATATCATGTAGTGTTTGTGACTTTTCTTAATGAAATATTTTTGTCAGATTCCTGTTACTGTTTATAGTTGTATTCTTTTATTAATCATTACTTAAGATTGTGCTTGCTTCCACTGAAAAATGTCAAATTTAAGAATCACAGAAGTTTTAAATACAGTATATTAGGATTTGCCCCGTCTCTGAATTTCTGTATTGTTTGAATATTATGTATGGATTGTGTAAAACAGGTTTTGTTAAGTGCATAGCCTGGTTATAATTCAGGAATGCTTTATAACTACCCAAAGCCGTTATTTATACTTCATATATGATCAGTATGGTCAGAAATAAAATGTTAAAATTATAAAGAAGCACTGTTATTCTAAATAGTCTGTTCCTTAACCATCCATCTAGTAATGTTGCTGGTAACAAATTTCAGAAGTCATTATTCTGGCATGGGGATTTAACACAATAGTACCATGCACAAAGCCCTGTGTTTGATCCCTAGCACTGCAAAGAAAAAAAAGGCATTATTTGCACTTTGGTTAAGTGAAGCAATAAAAGAAAAGGGGTGAGAATTGAGGTATAATTTATTAGATTAAGGAAAAAGATTTAGGAATAACTTATTTTGTATTTGCATTGTAGGTCAAATTTAAAAACAACTTTTTTTAGGGGTTCTCATTTTTGCAGTGAACCAAATAAAATGTTTATTTTTTAAATTTCACATTCAATCTTGTTTCAAATGAGAACATAGCATTTTAAATGATCATTTGAAAAATAATAGTTTGCTTGGAAATGTAGCTCAGTAGTAGAGTGATAATTTAGCCTATGTAAGTCTAAATTTGATCTCCTTTGGGGGGAAAAAAGAAAAACCTGAATTGTGATCACTGTGAGCTAAGACTGCTAAGAAACTTTTTTTAATTTAAATTTTATTTTATTATTTTATTTTCATATTTTTATTGTTATTATAAAACTGATGTACCAATGGGTTACAGTGATATAAGTCAGGTAAAGAGTACATTTTTTTTTACTAAGAAACTTTTTATGTAACATTGGGCTAGTTCTCAATTTATAAAACTACTATAAGAGGAAAGAAGGTCCTAAAGTATAAAGAGGAATAAGGGTTAAGTATGGGATAATATTATCATGCCTTATAATGCAACTTAACTTCAGAAAAGACCATTAGGATCTATGCATAATCTAGAACCAGTAGGACCCCTCTGTAATCCTAGCTACTTAGGAGGCTGATTTGCAGGATAACAAATAATAATTAAAAAAAAAAAAAGGCTGAAGGCATGGCTCAAGTGATCAAGTGCAGGCTGAGTAAACATGAGGGCAGTGCCCTAAATTCCCTCAGTATCTCTCTCTCTCCCTCTCTCTCTCTCTCTCTCCCTCTCTCTCTCTCTCTCTCTCTCTCTCTCTCTCTCTCTCTCGCACGCTCTCTCTCTCTCTCTCGCACACTCTCTCTCTCTCTCTCTCTCTCTGTGTGTGTGTGTGTGCATATATATGTATATATATACACAGAACAAAACGTGGCTATATGAAATTAGTAGATATAGCAGTAAAATTAGTTCAGAGACTTCACTGATTTCATTTCTTCTTCAGTTACCCTTTTTATAATTTACTTTATAACTAGAAAGAAAAACATAACAAGTATGTCTTTTAGGTCCATCAACAAATTAAAGTTTTAACATGTAATAGAAAAATTTATGTGATCGTTGCCTGACTTATGTAACTGTAACACCTCTGTATATCACCTTTATAATACCAATAAAATATTTTAAAAACAAAAATGCACTAGTCAAATAGGATTTTTCACTCAAATCAAAATAGTTGTACAGGGCTGGGAATTTGGTCTAGTGGTAGAGTGCTTGCCTAGCATGCATGAAGGCCCAGGTTCGATTCCTCGGTACCACATACATAGAAAAAAAGCCAGAAGAGGTGCTGAGGCTCAAGTGGTAGAGCTCTAGCCTTGAGAAAGTCCAAGGACAGTGCTCAAGCCCAGGATTGGCAAAAAATAAAAAGTAAAAATGTAGTTGTACAGTATTTTGTGGGAAATGAGGCATCACCACCACTTGGTGTCAGTGTAGCCACAAATTTACAGTAAGGCTGTAGGACTGAATAAATCTAGGCAGTAACACCTGAAGTTAGAAAGGGTAAAAGCTACATTTAAGATATTTGCAGCTTAGTCAGGCATTAAGTGGTGACTCATACCTGTAACCCTAGCTACTCAGGAGGCTAAGATCTGAGGATCATGGTGCAAAGGCAGCCAGGGCAGAAAAAGGCCCCTTGAGAGTCTTATCTCCAATTAACCACTCAAAAAACTGTAAACAGGGCTGTGGCTCAAAGGCACTACCCTGAGCAAAAGAGCTTAGAGACAGTGCCTACACCCTGAGTTCAAACCCCACAGCTGCCAAAATATATATATATATTTTTTTTGAGGCTTAAGTTTACATTCTTTAAAGAGGACAGAGAATACACAGTATTCATCTATCTGAATTTTTCTATCCCTTATAGGGACTATGATACAAAAAGCAAATATAGTAAGTAATTCTAACTCATTGTAAGAACATGAATTCCTGAAATAATTCTGTTTGCATCCTATTGGTTTCTGAAAACCTCTATCTAGAAATAGTCATAGTTCAAATAATCTGATCTGAGCCTACTGGTAGCTTGGTTTAAAGGCCCTAGCCACTGGTATAGAGCTAAATGTCTTCTATTTCTTGTGGCAATCTAGGGTTTAAATCCAGAGCACCCTGCTCGATTGGTAGGCACTCTACCATGGAGCCCTGCCTCCAGCCTTTATACATACTGGTGACATTTGTGATAAGAGCACTCTTCTTCCCAAGTGTGAGTCTAGGCAGAACCAAGTACTTAAGATTCTCACATAGCTAGGAAGGCATCCAATTCTTGCTAGGTGGGGGCCTTGTAAACTTTGACCAAGTGACCTCAAATTATAATCCTGCCTTTCTCAGCTTCCCCAAGAACTAGGATTAAAATGTAAGCCACTAGTGGCCAACAACTCTAACATCTTTAAAAACTTAAAAAGTTGCTACCAAATTTTAGACCTGCAGCTGGTAAAGCACCAAAGCATCCTGTATGTTTCCATTCTAAATACATAACATCACACAGACAAGCATAGAGCTGAGGTGGATTTTTCTATTATTTTTCTATTAGCAAGTGGGAAGGCGTCCCTGAGGACTAAACCATAACTGGTGCATTTTTTTTTAAACTCAGGGCTTGAGCACTGACCTTGGGCTTTCTCAAGGCTAGAGCTCTACCACTTGAGTCACAGCACCATTTCTGGCTTTTTCTAGGTATGTGGTACTGAAGAATCAAACCCATTTTTTTGTTTTGTTTTTTTGTGGGTTGTGGAGCTTTTAACTGTGGGCCTGTGCTTTGTCCCTAAACTCTTCAGCTCAAGGCTAACACCTGACCCTGGAGCCACAGCACCACTCCTGTTTTGTAGTGGTTAATTGGAGATAAGACTCTCATGAAGCCAGGTGTGGTGGCTCAGGCCTGTAATCCTGGCTACTCAAGAGACTGAGATCTGAGGATCTCAGTTCAAAGCTAGCCTGGGCACAAAAGGACCTGCGACTCTTATCTCCAATTACCCTCTAGAAAAAGGGAAGTGGGGCTTGGCTCAAGGGTGGGGCCCTAGCTTAGGGACAACTCCCACGCAGAGTAGGGTGGTAGCCCTGAGCTGAAGAGCTTAGGGACAGCACCTAGGTTGAGTTCAAGCCCCAAGAACCCCCTATCCCCCTCCCTCCCAAAAAAGAGAGTCTCACGGACTTTAGTGTCCAGGCTGACTTTGAACTGCGATCCTCAGATCTCAGCCTCCTGAGTAGCTAGGATTACAGGCGTGAGCCACTGTGCCCAGCAGATCTGCACTGTTATTTTATTTTGAACCTGGGTTTTTGTGCATGCCAGACAAGCACTCTACAATTAGGTGAAACTCCTGGCCCAATGGATGCATTTTCTGCAGTAACCTCACAAGAAGCTGCTATGGTAGACAGCATGTCACATGCATTTAAGGCTTGAACTAAAACTGGTTCCTGTCCTTTGACAGCAGGAAGCCATTGGTCAGCAACCTTCTAGATTTAAATACAGAGAGAGTGACATCTGTACTACGGATCTGTGACATTGTAGAAGCAGATATCACAACATCTTGTCTTGGTATGGTGGGTTGATGTTTAAGTTGTGGAATTGGAAATTTGGGTGTATGTGTTTGCAGTTATTTAGATGTTGCTTATTTTTATATTTACCTAGATTTTATTCCTCGATGGTACTGGGCTTTTAAACTTAGGACCTCAACTTAAGCCACACCTCAAGCCATGTTTTTCCTGATTAATTGGGAAATAGACTCATAAACTTCTTTGCTTTGACTGGTCTCAAATTGAGTCTCCTAATCTCAGCCTCCTGAGTAGCTAGGTTTACAGGGTCTGAACTACTGGAACATAGATAAATGTTTTTCTTTTTTTCTGGAATTACTAGGACTTGAACTCAAAGCACCTGTGCTAGGTGGACTGCTAGTGACCCAGGCTTCCAGATCCTCTTTTGTACTGGTTACATTCAAGATAGAATCTTCCTTCTTTCTGAGTGTATGCCTAGACAAAAATCCAAGTCTTTAACATTCACAGGTAACTAGGATAGAAGGCTCTCGTCACCAGTATCCAGCTCTTAGGAGACAGTTCTTATAAACACCTCTGGGCAAGGTCTTTGTGATAGCTTCTCATCACCCCCACCCCATTCCCACCCTGACTCCTTATCACATACGGTTAGACCATCTTAAGTCTCAAGGAGACTGTTTCATCTTGATTGTGTCCTTGAGGGGTTGAGAGACACCTTGGAGGTAAGGAAAGTGCACCTATGGATGTATCCTGATGGGTTTCCAGAGATAATTAGATCTGGAAGTCTCTGACTTAATGATTTAATTCACGGATCGATTCAGAATTTGTACTGGGAGGTGATGAAGCTGTGGAAGGTTTACTCTGGTGAAAAGTGTATGGGGAGGAAGTGTTTGTGGTGGCTGAATCTTTACCTGGCCACTTCCCATTAAGGCTCCTCTCTGCTTCCAGTCTGCCATGATATGAGCTGTTCTCCTATGCTCCCCCCACCATGATAGTATGAAATTTCTGACTTAACCTAAATCTTCCTAATTTTTGTCAGTCATATGTCACACCAAGAGGTAAGTCTATAACAGGTACTTGACTGGGTAAAAGCTTGGCATCTCTGTTTTCAGTTTCTATCTGCCTTTGCACGACGTAGTTATCCTGTAGCCACTTGAATTATAGGAATGACAGGACTGATGGATGGACAGCTTTAATGAGAGTAGAGCTATCCTCTAGATAAGCCTCTTGCCTAGAACTACACTTCCAGGCTGACCAGTGAATCCCAATCTACAGAGGAGTAAACTGATACTCAAAGAGCTGAGAATTTTGAGGTTGCAAACACTCAGGCTCTGCTGTGAACACATGACTGAGGAGACATTGTTGACCACAGGAAGGGTCTAAAACATTTAAATTTAGCAATGTTCCCTCACAAAATCCTCCAAAAGAGGCAAAAATATGTTTACAACTTGAGAGAAAATGTGTATCATTTATGTGTTACATACACATGTATTATATATACATAAGCATACATATACTATTATGCACACATATACATGTATGTGTATAACATATTCAAGCATGTTAGAAGTCACTGATATCTTCCATCAATGGGAGCATGGTGGAGCAGTGCTGCTCACCTCACAGAGGCCACATCAGAAGACAGGTTTCTGTAGGAGAGGACAAAGAAACAAGAGGACACAGTAAGGGACTGGGAGTTTGGCCTAGAGGTAGAGTGCTTGCCTAGTATGCACGAAGACCTGGGTTCAATTCCTTGGTATCACATACATAGAAAAAAGCCGAAAGTGGTGCTGAGGCTCAAGTGGTAGAGCTCTGGCCTTGAGAAAGTCCAAGGACAGTGCTCAGGCCCTGAGCTCAAACCCAGGACTAGCAAAAAAAAAAAAAAAAAAAGAGGACACAATAAGAGGGAATGAGGCTAAGGCACTGAACCAAAGAAAAGTAGAATATTTGGGAACAATAGAATGTTGGGAACACAAAAAAATTCAAAGAAAAAAAGTTACTTTTTTTCTTTTTTTATACTTCTTGTAGGTAATATGACATCTAAAAACCAATAGATCCTGTGGTTGCAGTCAGCTCTCACAGCCATCACCTTTCTCAGTAGCAGAGTATTTGTTTGGGCAGTCTGTCCCCTGCTGGACAAGTGGAATATGACATGCAGAATTTCAAAGCTCTCCAAAATTTCACTCATTGGACGTAATGAGTGAAAAGGTCTAATCCGATGTTTCTGAGACTAGGGGATAAAGCAAGCACATAAAGTAAGTTCATAAGATATTCTGATTTCCCTCAGATTCTTTATTTTTGCTTAAATATTTAGGTTGCTTTTTCAAATCAGACAGGGAAGAACATATTTTTTAATTCTTTAAGATCCCAAAGAAACAGCAAAAGCATAGTTGTCAAGGACTAAGTCCCCTAAAACTTTCTTTGAACTAGTTTGGCCCATCAATTGGACATAGTTGATAGAACCCAAAATAACCAATTTGGGTTAACCCCATTCATTTTCCTGGGAATTTGTACCCAAACTTCAAAGAAGCATCAGTGGAGGCTTCTAAACCAAATGGTCATATGAACTCAGAAAAGGGGGAAAATTAAAGACTGCAGATGTCTCATAGAGAAAAGCAGCAAGGAAAGCTGTTCTGTTTTAAATCTTAGTTTCTCCTGAAACTCTTATAGTGATTATACCAATTTGTTTTATTGAAGTTTAGACATTTTCACTACTAAAAAAATGTCATATGACATCTAGAAATAAATGTACTCATTGACTTCTGTAACTGTAACCCCTCTGTGTATCTATCACCTTTATAATAAATTGTTTTAATATGTGCAGATATCGCTCATTGTTGGGGGCAGTTGATTCCAGGACTTCCTGTGGACATCAAAATGAGAGGAAGTTCAATTCCTTTCTGTATGTAGCTAGCTTTCCCAAATCTCATACAAAGGAAATAATCATTACATTATGTATAATACCATATACAATGTAAATTTTTTTTTTGCCAGTCCTGGGCTTGAGCTCAGGGCCTGAGCACTGTCCTTGGACTTTCTCAAGGCTAGAGCTCTACCACTTGAGCCTCAGCACCACTTCTAGCTTTTTTCTATGTATGTGGTACCAAGGAATCGAACCAGGTCTTCATGCATGCTAGGCAAGCACTTTAATCACTAGGCCAAACTCCCGGCCCCCATACAATGTAAATTTTATTTAAGTATTTTGATCTTGTGCCCCGTTTTGTGTGTGTGTGTGTGTGTGTGTGTGTGTGTGTGTGTGTGTGTGTGTGTGTGTGTGTGTGTGTGTATTTTTGCTCACAGCTAGTTCTATGCCATTTGAGCCACAGCTCCACTTTCAGCTTTTTGGTGGTTAATTGAGAGAAGAGTCTCATGGATTTTTCTTTTTAAAAAAATGTATTGTGGGGCCGGGAGTTTGGCCTAGTGGTTAAAGTGCTTGCCTAGCATGCATGAAGACCCGGGTTCGATTCCTCGGTACCACATACATAGAAAAAAAGTCAGAAGTGGTGCTGAGGCTCAAGTGGTAGAGCTCTAGCCTTGAGAAAGTCCAAGGACAGTGCTCAGGCCCTGAGCTCAAGCCCAGGACTGGCAAAAAAAAAAAAAATGTATTGTTGGGGTGATATACACAGGGGTTACTGTTACATTCATCAGGTAGTGGGTACATTACTTCTTGAACATTTTTACCACTTCTCATGTTTTTCTCCCACTTTCCCTCCCCACTCGTGGGTTTTTCTACCTAGGCTGACTTTGAACCACAATTCTCAGACCTCACTTCAGGGTAGCTAAGATTAAAGGCATGAGCCATGTACATTAAGCTGTGCAAATTTTTTTTATATCACTTTAGGGGATGATAGTAAAGCAAATCTGTACTGCTGTATCAGGGAATAATTTCTATATGTTCATTTTTCCCACCTAACATTTTTTTTGTAAGTCATGGGGCTTGAACTCTGGGTCTGGGTACTGTCCCTGAGCTCTTCAGCTCAAGGCTACCACCCTACCCCTTGCGCCACAGGTGCCACATCCGGTTTTCTAGTGGTTAATTGAAAATAAGAGTCTTAAGGATTTTAGTGTTCGGGTTGGCTTTGAAAGGAGATCCTCAGATCTCAGCCCTCTGAGTAGCTAAGATTACAGGTGTGAGTCACAGTGCCAGGCTTCCAACTAACATCTTTAAGCAACTTAAGGAACATACATTGAAACTTAAGGAACACACTTAAGGAATGTCATATTGAAGCAGTTCCTTATAGATGAAGACGCTCTTGGCTTATTTTAGAAATTAATTAGCATGTTCTATGGCAAGCATTTCCTGCCTGAGGGTTTTTTTTTTCTGTAAGGAGGTCCTGAAATGTGAACTTCAGTCTTTTTTTCTCACTTTGCATTTACATACCCACTCACAGAGTTATGTGGCTGTTGCGTGTGTATTTTTTTATTAAAGAATTTATTAACATTGATTTTTACATCGTATATCAAATGACGGTGTTTAACAAACAAGTATTCAAGAAGGGAATATCTATATACAATCATTGGCACTTAGATTTTAGAACATAATTAAAATTAGGCTGAGAGTTTATATGTCATAGATACATATTAATCTATGTAATAAAACATGTTTATAGAGTCATAAATTTTTCTATGTAGTTGTGTTTATATTTCCAATACCATGTAGATAGCATTGGGTACACAAATATTGAGTCATTGCTCTTGTACTGTTTGGATCTAATAGCCACATATTAGTTGCTTGTGTATTTATTTTTTTCTTTTGTAGTTCAAATGCTAACTTCGAATTAAATACATATTCCTACAGTTTTTGTCTATCTCAGAAAGTATGTTCTCTCTTGCCTCAGTAATATCTGAGAAGTTTATCAGAGTTGTCAGCGGGGAGGTACTCTCTGGGAAGTTATTCAGGATAATATATTTTTTGAAGGTGATTTTTTGAAAGATTTTATTAACACTGATTTTTACAACATATTTCAAATGTCATGTTTAGCAAACAAGAATTCAAGAAGGGAATCTTTATATGCAATCACTGGCACATAGATTTTAGAACATAATTAAAATTAAGCTTAGGGTTTGTATGTCATAAATACATATCAATCTATATAGTATCTATAGAATTCCATCATAGATTTTTATGTCTATGCAGTTATGTTTATATCTCTAAGATCACATCCATAAACTTGGGAACCCAAATACAGAGTCATTGCTCTTGGACTGTTTGGATCTAATATCCACATAACAAGAAGACCATGTGCCTTTTGTTCCTTTGGTCTTGACTTATCTCAATCAACATGATTCACTCTAGTTTCATCCACTTCCCAGCGAATGCCATTATTTTATCTTGTCTGTTGGCTACGTAGAATTCCATTGTATATATGTACCACCTTTTTGTAGTTGAAGGTGATTTTTAAGCATTAGCTACTATTGTAGAGAAAGCAGCTGTGTTTACCTAAAGAAATGATGTTGGGCCATACTTTTAAGTAGGTCACTTATGCTTTGTGAGAAATGGCAAAAAAAATTTAAATGTAACATTGGTAAAATGTATTCTGAATATGCAAGTATTATATACTGTGATGAATAATAGGAGAGGAAAAGGAAACAACATCCTCCTTGAACTAACTCTGCTGGCACCTGGAAGGAGAAACATTCCTGTCTAATGGCTTATCTTTTATTTCACCTCCTTTCAGGCTATTCAGAGGTCCCATGATTCTTTTTATGTCATGGTTCTCCAAGCCAGTGGGTTCCTTATTTAGCAAACCTTTAGAAGCAGAATGGCTGGGGTGTGAAAGGGAGTGTGGGCGGGAGTTCTCCTGTATCTCAGTTGAAAAAAAATAGAGCACAAAAAAGTTCAAAGAGATTGCATCAAACTGAAGAGTTTCTGCATGGCAAAGGACATAGCTAGTAAGAGAAATAGCCCACATAATGAGCGATCTTTACTATGTATCAGACAAGGGCCTCAACTCTAAAACATAGATATTATTAAGCCACTCCCAGACAAATCCTCAAAGTAGCAACAACCCCATTAATAAGTTGGCTAAAAACTTAAAGACTTCTCAGAAGAACTAAGAATGGCCAACAGACAACATGAAAAACAACATTGAGATTCTACCTCACCCCAGTTAAAACAACTATTTTTTTAAAAAAACTAACAATAACTGATGTGGCCAAAAAGGAACACTACTACCATATAGTTGGTGGGAATATAAACCTGTTCAGCCAATCTGGAAAGCAGTATAGAGGTTCCTCAAAAGACTAAACATAGAACTTTGTCGTGAGCCCACAATTCCACTCCTGGTTGTTTATTTAATTGATCACAAACTAGGCCACACTAAAGCTACCAGCACAACCAGCATTGATTACAGCATTGTTTACCAAATTCAAGATGTGGAGCTAACTCAGAGGCCCCTCAGTGGATGAATGGATCAAGAACATTTGGTATATATACACAATGGAACTCTATGCTTCCATCAGAAAGTATGATATTACCTCATTTAAAAGGAAATGAGAAGACTTGGAAAAAATATATATTAAGTGAAGTATGCCATACCCAAGGAACCATAGGTTGTATGGTTTCCTTCATTTGTAGTAATTGGAATATTCCTATAAATCTACTCGTAAACACAATGGTAAAAGACAACAAAAATTACACTAGGCTATGATAAACAGGACTCTAAACATTCACACAATGGGACCAAAGGTAGATCTTTTTTCTTTCCTTTTTTTTTTTTTTTTTTGGTCAGTCCTGAGGTTTGGACTCTGGGCCTGGGTGCTGTCCCTGATCTCTTCAGCTCAAGGCCACTGCCCTACCTCTTGAGCACCATTTCCAGTTTTCTAGTGGTTAATTGGAGATAAGAGTCTCATAGTCTTTATGCCTGGGCTGGCTTTGAATCGTGATCCTCAGATCTCAGCCTCCTGAGTAGCTAGGATTACAGGCTGGAACCACTGGACCTGCTCAAAAGAGGCTATTCTTAAAAGATCACAAAGAATCAATAGCTATGTGCTTATAATCATGTTTACTGACAAGTGAGCTCCAAGAAATGGAAACAAGGCTTTTTGTTACTCTACTTTTTGTTTATATTTTGGTTGGGTTTTTGTTGTTTTTCCTCCTTTCTCACTATTTTTAACACTATTTTGAGAAAATACTGTAATATATTTTATGAGTGCTATAAAGTCCTGAAGTTAGTAGGATTGGAACTCTGACTTGTTACTTCTAGATGCTACTGACTCAACAAAGCAAACTTAATTTAATTCAGTCATACTAATTACATTAAGTTCAATAAATTAAGATTCAATTCCCTAAGTTGCTACTGAACTATACAATTCCAAATGTTGCTGTTTTTTTTTTTAATGTGCTTTCTGTCTTGTATATAAGTTATCTGTTCTGGGGAGAATAGGAGGGAACACAAATTGTAGGACAAGGAGTGAACTAATGTCACAATGATACTAGACACTGTAGAATATGAACTATACAGGAAGGAATAAAAACTAGAAGAAAATGAGGGAAGAGGTGACATTGTTAAAAAAGAAATGTACTCATTACCTGACTTATGTAACTGTAACCCTTCTGTATATCACCATTACTATAAAAATAAAATTCCCAAGAGGGCCAATAAATGGCTAGGATTATGTAACATGTACAGAAGGCTTCCAAAGGCAGAGATAGACCAAACCATGAAGCTCTACTGTGGCAAAGGGCCTGACATCTATACATGCCCAGCTGGACCAGACCTGCAGAGTCCAAATGAGAGGTTTGTATGTAAAGCAGGAAGTCTCCCCAGAAACCACAGGAGGCTTCTTCATGCTCAGGCCCCAAATGCTCAGGTACTATTCTACTGAGGGACAGAAGGAATGCTATGTAAAGGAATGTTGATACCATAAGGGAATAACATATTAATATTTGTCTACTTAAGTTGTTTTGACTCCATATCAATGAAAAAGAGACACGCAGAACTTTAGTTCCAAGACAAGTGCTTACTAGAGGTTTGTTAAACCCACAGGTAGACCAACTTTCAAGCTTCATTGTGGTTAGTAAGTGATGCTATGAATAATAGAGTTGGAGTGGGGGGGTGATATAGTCCTTTTGAGATGTGACCCATAGACCAGTGTATTGATTATGCTTCACCTCTGGCTCTCTTTCAGTGATCTTGAAAACTGTCTATTGAACATAGTAAAACCACAAGGTGGCAGATAACTGGGTCCTGGGAGGTGGAAGAGTTGTTTATCAATCAGGAATGACTTCTCATTTAAAAAAAAAAAAAAGAGTCTTCCATTCCAGCCTAAGAAACTGTTCCAACTTCAGTGGATTTAAACAAGCCGTCTGTAATCTCTATCAGCACTGGTGATATCGCAGCTGGGAATTGAGTCACTAGAAGCACTCATGATAGCAGTCGGAAGTATGCATCTTCTTTCTCTTTTATTCTTTTCTCATCTCCTATGCGAAAGATCAAATCTAGAGCACATTTCCCAGGCAAGGGCTCTTACCTCTGAATTATGCCCTCAGCATCTGTCGCTGCGACTCCCTAACATTTACCTTTACCTGTTATAACAGGCCCTGAGCTGGGCTCTGAGGGACAAGAATCGGTGGGACAGAATTGATCTCTTTGAATCTCAGGCCCTGCATTCTAAGTTAGAATCTACCTTCTTGGGGAAGGACGTGTGGGGGAAAAAACTCCAACTACTCATTACAGACTTAAAAATAAATGAACAAATGCTAGCATTCATGAACTCTGAAGTTCGAATCAACCCACTCAATTAAGAGTGATTTTCCTCTCTGGAACAGAAATTACCTTTTAGTTTCCTAAAAAGCAATGCAAGCTTTAATGAACCTTGTCTCTTTTCCAGAGAGTTGTAGGGTGTGTGGTGTAGAGATAGATCTAAACTTATGGTATCAATAGATGAAATAAAACTATCAAAACACTGAAATCCAGTTCTTATTTACCATTTATCTGTATAATTATGGAACAATTATTTCTGGGAGACTAGCATTCTCATGCATACTTGGAAAAAATATTTTCTGTCAAATGAAATTATCTCCATACTGTACTGATATATCTTGGTACTGAGGTTTCCTAGATTTACTTTTTAAAAATTTCAATGGAAACTATCATCTGTTGCTTGTATATAGCTAGCCATGTAAAAGGCATGTGTCCTCACCAATAGAGTTAAACCTATATAACCCCCCCACCCCAAATTGGGAATTTTCCACTGATTTTACCAACCTCTCATTCCCAGCCAGCTGTGAGAAGAATGAATGCCTTTGCCTCCAAAAGGACAGCTCCCCCCACCCAGGGACCTTTTTGTTGACTGTTAAAGAATACTTTCTAACTTCGTTGTATTGCCCCATCACCTTAGTAACCAATTATAAACTGTGTGCTGGACTCCTTTGCAACAAGGAAAAGGGTCACCAATACTCCTGGGGTTAGTATAAAAACCAAGCCGACCATCTGATTTGGTGTGCCTGTCTAGCTTTGGGTAGAGTGGCAAACCATCCTTCTGTGTAGAAGTAAAATGCTTGACAAATCTTATCTTGAAATGTCTATTCATTTTCTAATACTGGAGGGTCTTGGGTTTCCACCTCTGAAAAACAAGGAGCTAGGAACTGCACTCTATCCCAAAAGCTCCCCCCCCCTTTTTTTTCCCAGTCCTGGGGCTTGAACTCAAGGCCTAGGCACTGTCCTTAAGTTTCCTCAAGGCTAACACTCTACCACTTGAGCCATAGAGCCACTCCCAGCCTTTTCCGTTTATGTGGTACCAAGGAATAGAATCTAGGACTTCGTGCATGCTAGGCAAGCATGCCCTCTACCACTAGGCCATGCTCCAGGCCCAACCTCACTTTTTCTTTCACTCCCTCTGTCCCGCCTGTCTGTCTCTCTGCCAACGCTGGGGCTTTAACTCATGGCCTGGGCACTATCCCTAAAGTTTTTTCCCCAAGGCTAGTAGCGCTCTACCATTTGAGCCACAGCTCCACTTCTAGCTTTTTGCTGATTGTTGGATAATCCCATAGACTTTCTTGCTCAGGACTAGCTTTGGCTCCCAACCACAGTCCTGAGGTCTCAGCGTCCTGAGTAGCTAGGTTACAGGTTCCCCGGCTTAAAAAAAAAGCGTTTTCAATGAAAGACGGCCAGACCAAATAACTGAGGTAAGACGTGAACATCTTCACGCCGCTGGAGACTTGATAGCCATTTTCAACAGATCTCTACAAATACCAGCCAGCAGCAGGCAAAAGGTGCGCATGCGCAAAAGCGGGTCCTTCTCGCGTCCCGTAGTTTGCTTTTCCTTCTTGGCCCCCACCCACCGCCGGCACTTCGCTTCCGGTTCGGCCCGGGAACCGTCCTAGCCCCTCTCCTTGTCCGCTGGTCAGCGTTCCTCTTGTCATTTCGGGAAAGAAGGCAGTTGTCCCTACAACCTACTACTCGTTAGGCCGTTCGCACCGAGCAGGGGTCGTGCCAAGTCCCTTTGCGTGTTCCCCACAGCCCGTTCCGCTACGGGCGGCGAGACTCGGGGCGCCATGGCCCGGGGCCGCCGCGGCCTGGCGGGTGTGAGGCCGCCTTTCGCCGCCCGCGCGCTCCCGTGGCCCCTGCGTCCGCCGGCGTCGCTCGCGGTCTGAGCCTGTCCTCCCTGCGCCCGCGGGCCGCCTGGTGCCGGTCTTCATGGCCTCCGAGGACCCGTCCCCGCCGCCCCCGCCGCCCTCGCCGCCCTCGCCGTCCTCGCCGTCGCCGCCCGCCTCCCCCGAGCCTGAACTGGACCAGTTGCGGCGAAAGGTGGAGAAGTTGGAACGCGAGTTGCGGAGCTGCAAGCGGCAGGTGCGGGAGATCGAGAGGCTGCTACACCACACGGAGAGGCTGTACCAGAGCGCCGAGAGCAACAACCAGGAGCTCCGCACGCAGGTGCCCCCTCCACCCCTACCCCCGGATCTCAGAGTCGTTCACGACTGTAGGATCTTTTGAAGCAAAACTACGCGTTCTGGATCCTTGGGCTACACGCGTCTCTCGTGGTTGTTGCGAATTTATCTCCCGTAACTTGGACTGCATTATCTTCATCGTCACCTGTGTCAGCCAGCGTCCGTTGGCTGTAGAGAGTTTGGAATGTATTTTACGTCAGGTTTAATTGGTTCAAGTCTCGACCACGGACTTGAAGTTTAAATGTATACCTTTTTGTGGGGGTTAAGGAGGTGTTATTCAAAGCGCTGGTATAATGTCGAGTGTGAAGTAGATACTAAATAACGTGTATAGTAATAGTGATAGCAGAGCCAAGAGGCAGTCCATCTCTAGGACTATAAGGGGGAGCCATTTCAGATGTAGACCCTGTACTTGGCATGCGTTTGAGAGAACCGGCTCATCCTCGGGAACTTGCTTTCCCTGGTTCTAATCTTGGAAATAGGAGTTAAATCTGTTCATCACGTGCCTAGATGGTGTGTTATTTAGTCTTGCCACTTTCTCAATTTGAGCTTGAGCATGTACCACTAAAGGTATGTTTACAGACTTGCTTTTTAGCTGTTTTCATGCATATAGCTTGTATTGCTTGTTGGGGAGATCCTGTCAAACTGAGGTACACGAACCTAGGCAGTTTTCTCTGCATAAGGGAACGACCACAATGTCGCTCCATGTGTGCAGCATCCTTTCTGGGGCAGATCAGGGCATGAGATCCTTGCAGAACATCTAGTCACTTGAATTATTCCCTTCTGGGTCAGTTACTTAGGCATAGAACAAAAGAAAAAGTGTTCATTAAAGCCTATAGGTGGCTCTAATAGGGCTGGATATGTAGCTCACTTGGTAGAGCTACTACACTCCAGATAAATTCCATCCCAGTACTAAAATAAAAAATTGGCATTACAACAGGTGGCTCGTGCCTGTAAGTCCTAGCTACTCAGGAGGCTGACATGAGGATCGCCGTTCAAAGCCAGTCCCAGCACTAAAGTCCTTATCTCCTGGTAACCAGCAGAAATCCGGAAGTGGAGCTGTGGCTCAAAGGGTAGGGACAATGCCCAGGCCCAGAGTTCAAGCCACAAAAAGGACCAAAAAAAAGAATGGCATTAGTGTTTGTAGGCGAATAATTAATCCAGAGGGAAGAACACTGAGTGGTAACAGGTCTATACTGGGATGGTAATATAATTTTAACTGTATTTCTTGTTTTTGTCTTGTTTTGGTACTGAGGACTGAACCCAGGACATTTATTGCCACCGAGCTACATTATAGCTAATAATTTACAATTTTAATTTTCCAAGAACTGCTGAACTTTAAACTTTAGTATAAAAGCCATTTTTTTTTCCTCTTTTCTTTTAGAGGGGAGGACTTTGCTGGGGATAGAACACAGGACCTCTTGCCTAGAAGGCAAATGCTTTACCACTGACCTATATTCACAGTTCAAAATGTTTCTGATCATTAGAAATGACCTCCTTCATAGTGTTCCATTATTTAGTTCAAATTTGTTTATTGTGCCGTTTTAGGGCTTGAACTCAGTCTGAGAGCTGTTACTGAGCTCTTTTGTTCAGGGTAGTGCTTTATCACTTGAGCTACAGTTCCACTTCTGGCTTTTTTGGTGGTTATATGGGGATAAAAAATCTCATGGGCTTTCCTGCTTGGGCTGGCTTTGAACCATGATCCTCAGATCTCAGCCTTCTGAGTCTAATAGGTAGATTTAGAGGCATGAACCACTGGTGTCCTGTTTTTTGAGAAGATATTGGGAGTCTAGCAAGAAAGTTTTAAAACATCTTTGAGTTAGACAAAATAACTTGTAGTCACAGCTCCTTAGGATGCTGGAACAGGAGGATCACAGACTAGGCAACACAGTGAGAACCCATCTGGAAGAGAATTTGTTTGTTTGTTTTTCCCTGAAAAAATGAAAATGTAAGTATTTTTAGTTCTTTTGAAAAGGAAACTAGAAGTAGGAAGTAGAGCTATGATTCAAGTAGTAGAGAGTGCTAGCATTGAGTACAGAAGCCCAGGGTTGGCACTCAAGCCCTGATTTCAAGTCCCAGGACTGGCACAAAAGAAAGAGAGGGAAAGGGTAGGAGATGGATAGATGGTGGGAGATAAAAGGAGGGAGGGAGGTACAAACTAGCTGTTCTTGGCATATATCTAAAAATAAGAAAACTTTTCTTATTTATGAGAATAATGTATATTATTCGATTTCTTTCTGATTTACTTTTTCTGAAGGTTTTTTTTCTTTCAGGTGGAAGAACTCAGTAAAATACTACATTGTGGCAGAAATGAAGATAATAAAAAGCTTGATGTAGAAGTACAAACAGAGAACCATCCTCCTTGGTCAATTTCAGGTATTTATACTATTATAACACAAATGATATTCTAATACTGCTATATTCATGTCATTCCAATGTAGCATTTTCTTTAAATTTAAAATAGAAATCTAAGTAAGTATGACGATTGTTATTGACTTATCCATATGGTATAGTATTTTCAGATTATCAGTTTGCACTTTTCTGGTAGAAAAAAGTTGGCAGAAAAAATGACATTTCTACAATTGTTACATTGTTGCTTAATGTGTTTTCATTGGTATATTCACCATTTTTGGGGGGGGCAGTTCTAAGGCTTGAACTCAGGGCCTGGACACTGTCTTTGAACTTTCTCAAAGCTAATGCTCTATCACTTGAACCATAGTGCCACATCTGGCTTTTTCTGTGTATTTGGTACAGAGCCGTCGAACCTCAGCTTCGTACATGGTAGGCCAGCACTCCACCACTATGTCACACTCTTGGCGCTCAGGTGTTTTCTCGTTTATATGTTTCACTTAGCTTTGTGGACAGTGCTAGTCTCTTAGGTCTAGATATAAATGGTGAGCCCCACTGCTGATTTCTTCAGTGCATTATTTTGTAAGGTAAAATAACTGAGCTATTGAGGTTGTTTTTTTTTTGTTGTTGTTTGTTTTTTTTGCCGGTCCTCGGCTTGAGCTTAGGGCCTGCACTGTCCTTGGATTTTCTCAAGGCCAGAACTCTACCCCTTGAGCCTAAGCACCACTTCCAGCTTTTTTCTATGTATGTGGTACCAAGGAATTGAACCCGGGTCTTTGTGCATGCTAGGCAGGCACTCTACCACTAGGCCAAACTCCTGGCCCAGCTATTGAGTTTTTAATTAATGTATACCATAAGAAGAAACATTCTTTACCATTTTGTCTCGTTTCATTCTGGACACACTTCACCTGAATTGCTAAACATAGCAATATTATTAACATTAAATATTTCTTTTTTTTTTTTAGTCAGTTGTGGGACTTGAACTCTAGGCTCGGCGTTATTCCTGAGCTCTTTAGCTCTTTAGCTCAAGGCTAAACCACACGCCATGAACATTAAATGTTTCTGCAATTTAATTTTAAAGAGGTTTGTATTTCAAGAGACCTGTGGGAAAATCCAATTCCAGCAAATAGCTTGTCTTTGTCAGTCAGTAAATAACAATATTAAGGTATGTGATTAGAAGTTAAGAATTGCTGGAGTTTTTTGTTGTTGTTGTTTATTGTTTATTTTTAAAACAGAACATAGCCTATCCTTTACATTTTTTTTTTTTTTTGTGCCAGTCATGAGGCTTGAACTCAGGGCAGGGCCTGAGGACTATCTTTGGGCTTTCTATGTATGTGGTACTGAGGAATCTAATCCAGATCTTCATGCATGCTAGGAAAGCACTCTACCACTAGGCCAAATTCCCAGCCCTAAAATATTTTTTTATGATACTAGATTAGAACTCTGAACCTTGGACTTACTGAACTGACATTTATTACTTGAACTACTTCATATGTCCTTTCTGTATTGGTTATTTTGATAGGGATTTAGTCTTGCTTTATGCTCAGGCTACCCAGCTCTGTGATCCTCCTATTTATGCTTCTTGGAATTACTAGGATGACAAACACTGGTCACTATAACCATTATGTGTGCTTTCCTACAGCTGGGATGACAGGCTGTGCCACTATGCCTAGCCATTGATCAAGATCCAGTCTCTTGAATTTTTTATTTTTTGCTTAGGCTGAACTGGAACCTTAATCTTCTAAATAGTTAAGATCACTGGCTTGAATAATTGCATTCAGCAGCTCATTTTTTTAAGTTTTGCTGTGGAAAATCTAGATTTCCTTCTATTTTCTTTTTTTGGGGGGATTTTTTTCTACTTTATTTTTTATTTATTTATTTATTTATTTTTGCCAGGGTTGGGCTTGGGCTCAGGGCCTGAGCACTGTCCTTGGACTTTCTCAAGTCTAGAGCTCTACCACTTGAGCCTCAGCACCACTTCCAGCTTTTTTCTATGTATGTGGTACCGAGGAATTGAACCCGGGTCTTCATGCATGCTAGGCAAGCACTCTACCACTAGGCCAAACTCCCGGCCCTCCTTCTATTTTCTTTTAAGAAAATAGGGTACTTTAGACATTAAGAAAATGGGGTACTTTAGACATTAGAATAAAAGATGTATACAAACTTGTCTATGCTATTGGTTTTAATCTTGTTATAAAATGTATACAATTGTAAAAATCATGATTCTAGTGTTTCTCAGTGTCAGTTTTAGCTTAATTGCTCTTTTTCCTCCCTCTTTTTGGTCGATTATGAGGCTTCAACTTTGGGCTTGGGCACTATGCCTGAGCTCTTCAGCATAAGACTACTGCTCTATCCCTTGAGCACAGTTCCACTTCCAGTTTTCTAGTGGTTAATTGGAGGTAAGAGTCTCATGGACTTTTATGCCCAGGCTGGCTTTGAACCTCAATATTCAAATCTGAGCCTCCTGAGTAGCTAGGAATACAGACTTGAGCCACCAAGCCTGGCTTTAATTGCTCTTTTTAATATTTCTTTTTTTTTTCTACAGATTATTATTATCAGACATACTATAATGATGATAGTCTTCCAAATAAAGAGAATGAACTCTCTCTCCAGCAATCTCAGTATGTTGAAACTCTTAATTCTGAAGAGCAGGCACAAGTAGAAAATGTCTACACTGGTACTGATTTAGGAGAAAATGTTAAATATGGACAAGAAGATCATTTTACCTCCAATTCACAGGTAATAAAATGCTAAATACAAAACTTGATGTTAGAGGAATTATCCTTTGGGTTTTTTTTGACAGTGCTGGAGTTCAAACCCAGGGCCTTGTTCATGGTAGATAAGTACTGTACCCCAAAGCTGCATATACAGCTTTCCTAACAAGTAAATATTTTAATGTTTCCTATATGTTATGTATCTTATTATTGTGCAGTCTTTAGACGTCAGGTTTTAGGATTTGTTTGAATCATTAGGAAGTATGAAACCTGCTATTTTATCTAGCACTTTCTCCTCTCAAAAATTTCTGGGTCGGAGGCATGGCTCAAGTACCAAGTAAGCCAAGTGAGCTTGAGTTCAAAAGAAAAAGTCATTGAATATATAGTTATTGAACAATTTAGCTTGTTTTATAGACTATCACATTTTATTTTTTTATAGTGCTTCTCTGTGGTATTCTGATGCCTTTTTAAAACTGGATCAAAGGGCTTGGGATGCAGCTCAGTGATAGAGCACTTACTTAGCTTGTGCAAGGCTCTTTATTGTCATCACTGAAGAAAAAAGCAAAATGGAGTCAAAGTTGAATTCATATTAAGGTTTTTTGAACTAGCTCAAATTATAATCACTAGTTCTTTTCCTTTGTAAACATTTAAACCATTTTTAAATGTACCTTTAAGTCTATTTATTGTTTCAAATGCCACTAACATTTTGTCTTATTTGACATGCCTACCTTTTGTAGGAGCAAACATCTACATTAACAACAGAAGGAGAAGGTACATCCTTAGAAGGTTCATCATTAGCTGAAAGTTTGAGAGCTGCAGCAGAAGCTGCTGTATCACAGACTGGTTTTACTTACGATGAAACTACTGGACTGTATTTTGATCACAGCACTGGTTTCTATTATGATTCTGTAAGTATCTCAGGCCTTTTAAATACTGAATTGTATATTTAGCTACCTGATAGCAAGCATTAAACCCTATACTGAAGTTAAAAAAAAAGGCAAGAAATTGCCTGTAAAAATTATAGTCGAAGCTTATGCTGGCGGCTCATGCTTGTAATCCTAGCTATTTGGGAGGCTGAAATCTGAGGATCACCGTTCAAAGCTAACCTGTAAAGGAAAATCTGTGAGAGTCTTATCTCCATTTAATCACCAAAAAGCTGGAAGTAGAGCTATGGCTCAAGTGGTAGGTACCACAAGCTGAAAAGGCTCAGGGGCATTGCTAGGCCTTGAGTTCAAGCCCAGGATGGCAAAATACAAAACAAAAAGCACCAACAAAGAGTTGATTCAAGCTATTTGACCAGACAGTTGTCAAATAGCATATGATACTACACTTCTAGCTTTTAATTACATAAATTCCATTTATTATAGATTTATATTTTAGAATGTTCTAATGACTTTTTACATATGAAATAACAGACTAACATGATAACTTTCAGTAAAAGGAGATTATTTAATTGTATTGTAAAATGTTTAAGACCCTAAAACTAATTTTTTTTTAGTTAAAGAATTTATAAGGAAGCAAAGTTTCCAAAAGATTGATTCAGGTGCTTATGTTTATGAATTTGCTATAGGCCACAGAAAGAGTCTTTTCTTCATTTCTTAAAGTTTGAATCTATTTGTTTTAAGATAACATGTATCTAGGTTGTCTACCAGCCTGGCCTCAAACTCCTGGGCTTAAACAGTGCTCTCACTTCAGGCTCCCAAGTAGCTGAGACTGTAGGTATAATTGCAAATCCCCATGCCCACCTAGGGAGAGTTTCCTTGAGTTCTCAGCTGTGTTTATTATTGGTTAAGGTTTTGTATTTTGTAGCTTTCAGGTATTTCTTAAAGGATCTGATTTGAGCTAAAATACATTTGTATACATAGCTTGTTTCTCTTCTGTACACAAGGTTTAGGTTTCTTCTTTGGCACTACAAAATAATAAATAGGCCGGGAGTTTGGCCTAGTGGTAGCATGCTTGCCTAGCATGCACGAAGACCTGGGTTCGATTCCTCGGTACCACATACATAGAAAAAAGCCGGAAATGGTGCTGAGGCTCAATTGGTAGAGCTCTAGCCTTGAGAAAGTTCAAGGACAGTGCTCAGGCCCTGAGCTCAAGCCCAGGACTGGCAAAACAAACAAACAAAAAACAAAAATTAGTCTGGGCTGGGAATGTGGCTCAATGGTAGAGCTTGCCTAGTATGTATGAAGCTCTGGTTCAATTCCTCAATACCACGTAAAGAAAAAAATCCACAAGTGTCTCTGTGGCTCAAAGTTTTAGAGTGCTAGCCTTGAGCAAAAGATGCTCAGGGCCAGTGCCTGGGTCCTGAGTCAAGCCCCAGGACTGGTAAAAAAGGAAACATAACAGGGCCGGGAGTTTGGCCTAGTGGTAGAGTGCTTGCCTAGCATGCACAAAGACCCAGGTTCAATTTCTTGGTACCATATACATAGAAAAAAGGCCAGAAGTGGTGCTGAGACTCAAGTGGTAGAGCTCTAGCCTTGAGAAAGCCCAAGGACAGTGCTCAGGCCCTGAGTCCAAGCCCCAACTGGCAAAAAAAAAAAAAAAAAGTAAACATAAACAACTAGTCTGTTAGCCCAGTGTTGGTGGCTACTTACTCAAGAAGCTGAGGTCAGAGGCTTGTGGTACAAAGTCAGCCTGGGCAGAAAAGTTCCTATGAGATTTTTATTTCCAATTAACCACTCAAAAACTGGAAGTGATGCTGTGACTCAAAGTGATAGAGTGCTAGCTTTGAGTTAGAGAGCTCAGGGACAGTGACCAGGCCCTGAGTTTAAGCCCCATGACTGACAAAACAAAATGTTTGCCATGCTGGTCACCAGTGGTCACATTTGTAATCCTATATACTCAGTAGGCTGAGATCTGAGAATTGTGATTCAAAACAAGCCCAAGTAGGAAAGTTTTTAAGGCTCTTATCTCCAATAATACTAAAGTCATTGGTGAAGAGATTTTTTTTTCTTAAGGGAGTATGCTAATTGGCAGTGGTAACTAATAGGCAGAAATTTATATTTAAATGCTTATCCAAAGTTATTACTTGATTTCCAGGAAAATAGTTTCCAAGTAGAGATTATTCTGTGTCATTCTTTCTGTGTCTTTCCTTCCAACATCTATAAATAGATATATTTCTCTTTTTTTTCTTTTTTGCTGATCCTAGGGTTTGTGAGCTGCCCCTGAGTTTGTGATCTTCAGATCTCAGCCTCCTGAGTAGGGTTATAAGTGTGAGTCACCTAGCTTAAACAGTTACATTTTTAAGTAGATTCAGAATTGGATGTTTTGCCACTTTTATTATGCTAACTGATTTTTTTTTTTTTTTTTTTTTTTTTTTTTTTGCCAGTACCGGGCTTGATCTCAGGGCCTAAGCATTATCCTTGGGCTTTTCCTCAAAGTTAAAGCTCTACCACTTAAGCCACAGCACTACTTCCAGCATTTCTATGTATGTGGTAACCAAGGAATTGTGCAAGCACTCTACCACTAGGCCAAACTCCTGAGCCCAGGCTGATTTCTTTGTATTTACACTTAATATTGTTTTTCTTATTTTTGAAAATGCTTCTGTATAGAGTTGACAAACCCAGTGGATTTTAAAACTTTTAAGTTGTAGGAGTCTCATGGTCATTAGAAATTAGAAAGTTCTATTCAGTTTATTTAAGAGAGAGATGATGAGAGCTCTTAAATATTTTTGTAAGAAACCTACGTTATGTGAGCTGACTACCAGTGGCTCAGCCTGTAAATCCTAGCTACTCAGAAGCTGAGATCTGAGGATCATGATTTAAAGACAGCCTAGGTAGGAAAGTTCTATGAGACTGTTATCTCTAATAAACTGTCAAGAAAGTTAGAAGTAGAGCTTTGTCTCAAATGGAAGAGTACTCACTTTAAGCAAAAGAAGATCAAGGACAGTGCCCAGGCTCTTGAGTTATCAAGAGTTGGCAGGCACACATGCCCACAGACACATGCACATGCACACATGTAAACATTTTGCAGATTTTGTGTGTGTATATTACACATGGTAACTTTCTGTAGTAGTATTGTTAGCAAAATATATTGTTCTTTTTCAGGAAGTTAGTTGCTCAATCTCAATATATCTTAGATGTTTCCAAATCTAGTCTGCATGGATTTATGATGTAATAGAATGTTGAGTTAAATCTTGGTTATGGAATATTGGCCAGTAGCTAATAACAGGTGATTACATAATTTTATGTTTTTAATCCATAATCTGCTGAATTCATTTGTGCATGGATTCACAGATGAATTCATTTGACTTCTTTTTTTTTTTTGCCAGTCCTGGGCTTGAGCTCAGGGTCTGAGCACTGTCCTTGGACTTTCTTAAGGCTAGAGCCCTACCACTTGAGCCTCAGCACCACTTCCAGCTTTTTTTTATGTATGTGGTACCGAGGAATCGAACCCGGGTCTTCATGCATGCTAGGCAAGCACTCTACCACTAGGCCAAACTCCCGGCCCTCGTTTGACTTCTTTATTCATAAATCTTGTTTCTTTTACTGTGGAATTAATTTGTGGCCTGAAAATACAGCTAGCTCAAAGATAGAACACTTACCATTTACTTAGCATATGTGAGGCCCTGGCTTGGCTTCCCAGCACTGCAAAAAAATAAAAACATAGTGGAGACAGTTAATCACTCTTTAGCCTATTATGTCCTGCTATTTATAAGCTTAACTTTATCAGATCCTCTTTGATTACTTCAATGTACTTAAATCGTTGTTTTGTGACATGGAGGAAAGGTTTGAGGCATATACTACCAGTCCATAACTTTGCAGTCATTAGCCTGAATGATTTCTTAGGCAGTTTTTTTGATATATGTTTTAGTATTTATTTTCATATCTTTATTATTGTTTGATAATGTGTTAAGCTAAATCATGTGAAATTTCTGACTGCATAACGTTAAAAATATTCAAATACTAGCTGGTCTTGAACCTCAGGGCCTAAGCACTGTCCTGGAACTTCCTCAAGGCTAGTGGTCTGCCATTTGAGCCTCAGCACCATTTCTGGCTTTTTCTGTGTATGAGGTACTGAGGAAATGAACCCAGGTCTTGATTCATGCAAGGCAAGCACTCTACCATTAGGCCAAACTCCTGGCCCTAGCAATTTCATTTGATGCAAAATAATACTTAGATTTATTTTCAAACAGGGAGGATTAAGAAGAATGGCAAAATTTTTCATTTTTTAATTTATAATCTGAAAAATACTATTGCTTAAATAGACATTTAACTATATGAATGCACTTGACATTTCTGATTTTTTTCCTTGTCTTGTTTTGAAAGGAAAATCAACTCTATTATGATCCTTCCACTGGGATTTATTACTACTGTGATGTAGAAAGTGGCCGATACCAATTTCATTCTCGAGTAGATTTGCAGCCTTACCAGACTGCTAACACAAAGCAAAATAAAGATAGAAAACTGAAGAAGAAAAGAAAAGATCCAGATTCTTCTACAACAAATGAGGAAAAGGTAATGTTTTAAATTGTCATAATTTTGATTATTTAATTAAACCAAAAATTGTTTGAACTTTGGGGCCTGGACATTGTCCTTGAGCTCTTCAGCTCAAGGCTACCACCCTACCCCTTGAGCCACAGCACCACTTCCAGTTTTCTATTGGTTAATTGGAGATAAGTGTGTCATGGACTTTAGTGCCCAGGCTGGCTTTCAACCTTTGAACCACAATCCTCAAATCTCAGCCTCTTGAGTAGCTAGGATTACAGGCGTGAGCCACCGCGCCTGACATTTAACTCTGGATTTTTAAGTGTATGATCATTAAGGTCATAATTCACTAACCAAAGAGAGTTCAGTGGAACAAACATGGACTTTTTCATAAATTATTAGTCACTAGAAGTACAATGTATTTCTTAAAATTTGAAGGAGGTAGGTTTGGAACAGATAAAATATATTGTGTTTTATAACTTAATCGTAAAGATAAGTTCATGTCATTTCACAATTCACAAAAGAAAAGTAGTTTGTGCTGGATGCCAGTGACTCATATCTGTAATCCTAGTTATTCTCAGAAGGCTAAGATCTAGAGGATTGCAGTTTGACACCACCTGCCCTGGCTGGCTTCAAGCTGCATGTCATAAATCTTAGCCTCTTGAATAGCTAGTATTATAGGTATGAGCCACTGGTGCCGAGCTACTAATTTACTTTTAAATTTAACTCTTAGTAAATTTAAAAAGAAATATTGCATCATATTTTTATGACAGCTTTGGTATAAACTACATGGGTCAAGTAATATAGGATAAGGAGTACTTACTATTGGACTGGGAATGGTAGGATATTGAGAATAAAATAGAGGAACAAACAGACTAAAATTTTAAGTGAACTCTATATTAGCAACTGATTACATGTGGAAGTTAAGGGAGTATCACTGATAAGGTTTTTAATTTGGGAGATAGGATAATAAGGTTTTCAAGAAAGGGTACATTGGTGTCTCATGTTACTCAGGAGGCTGGAATATGAAGATCAAGTTCAAAGCCAGCCTGGACAAGAAAGCACTTCAGACTCTTACGTTCAATTAAACATCAATGAAAGCTGTAAGTGGAGCTTTGGCTCAAGTGGTAGAGTGCTAAGCTTGAGCAAAAAAGCTCAAAGACAGTGCTGTGGCTCATGCCTGTAATCGTAGCTACTCAGGGGGCTGAGATCTGAGGATCGAGGTTCAAAGCCAGCCTGGGCTCTAAAAATGGGCACTAAAGACCATGAGACTCTTACCTCCAATTAATCACTAGAAAAGGGGATGGGGAGATGTGGCTTCAGGGGTAGGATGGTAGCCTTTGAGCTGAAGAGCTCAAGGACAGTGCCCAGGCCCAGGGGTAGGGTGGTAGCTTTGAACTGAAGAGGTCAAGGACAGTGCCTAGGCCTAGAGTTCAAACCCCTGTGACCCACAAAAGACAAAAAAACCCTCAAAGACAATATTCACCCTGAGTTCATATCCCTGTCCTAGGACTTGAACTCTCCCCCAAACGAATGTTGAAGCCAGGTGCCTATTATTCATACCTGTCATCCTAGTTACTTGGGAGACTAAACAGGAACATGCAGTTTGAAAAGTTCATGAGAATGTCTAGCAGAAGCTGGGTGTCATGGACAAGGCTTATCCCCGCTGATAGCGAGTCTAAAAATGGGAAGGTAGGTAGTGAGACTTCATTTTAAAAAGAATCAGTGGGCTGAGGAGTTTGGCCTAGTAGTAGAGTGCCACTAGCATGCACAAAGACCCGGGTTCGATTCCTTGGTACCACATACATAGAAAAAGCCAGAAGTGGTGCCTGTGGCTCAAGTGGTAGAGCTCTAGCCTTGGGAAAGCCAAGGACAGTGCTCAGTCCCTGAGCTCAAACCCAGAACTGGCAAAAAATAATAATAATCAGTGCTGTGGCCAGGATTGGTAGAGCACTAGCCTTGAGAAAGTCCAAGGTCAGTACCCAGGTCCTGACTTCAAGCCCCAGGACTGGCATAGACACAAAAAATTAGTGCTGCCTGGCACCTGTGGCACTTACTTGTGAAAAGCTAGCCCAGACAGGAAAGTTCATGAGACTCTTACCTCCAATTAGCCATCAAAAGTTGGAAGTGGTAGTGAGAGATCACTACCCTTGTGCAAACAAGCGTGGGGAGAATGCCCAGGCCCTGAATTCTAGCTTCAAGACTAGCGCGCGCACACACACGCACACACACACACACACACACACGCACGCACGCGCGCGGTCCATGCTAAAAAGGGTTGGAGCCATGGCTCAGTGGTAGAGCCTAGCAAGTGTGAGATGCTAAGTTCAAACCTCATCAGTGCCAAACTGATAGTCCATGTACATTATAACTTATTTTTTCATTATTCATACATTGCTACTAATTCACTGAAACTAAAGACATATGTTGATATTATTTATCTGCTAATGATATTTAAAATTATTCTTCTTGCTTTTACCTGTCTTTTTTTACCTATCTTCTAGGATTTGAATTCAGATCACAAATCCTCTAGTATTGAATATATGAACTGCAGTGAGGCAGAAAATTGTGCAAGTGGGAAAAAGAAGGCCAAAATAGACTTTCATTACAAAAATATTTTCCCTAAGTTCACCGGTGCAGTTAATGAAAACTCTGTAGAATCTCATCTGAAAGAGAAGACTTCTAATTCAACTTCATTTAAAGATGAAAAAATCATAGAGAGTGACAGTGAGCCAGAAGAAGGTGAAATCACAGACTCTCAGACTGAGGACAGTTGTAATGAAGACACTAGTAGTGAAGACAACGGAGCTCCAGAAGAAATGGAAGAGGAAGGTAAGCACTTAGATAACTGTAAAGGAAAAAATAATTAGGGCCAGGAGTGTAGCCTAGTGGTAGACTGCTTGCTTGGCATGCATGAAGCCCTGGGTTTGATACCACATACACAGAAAAAGCTGGAAATAGCGCTGTGGCTCAGGTGGCAGAGTGATAACCTTGAGCAAAAAGTGTCCAAGGACAGTTAGTGCCCAGGCTATGAGTTCAAGCCCCAGGACTGGCAAAAAATAAATAAATAAAAGAGTAATTATAAATATTGGTGACTTACCTAGGGTACTTGTCAGGAAGTAATATGGTTATTTTGAAGACATTAATCAAAATTATTTGAGTGACCACTTGGCAATTTTAGAAGATAGGATATGAATAAATGATAATATATGAACCTTAAGAAAGTTTCATTGTATTGAATAGCCTCAGTAACATCATAAAACAATTCTTCCCAAATTCTGACATCTGTATTAGGGCTGTTTCAGTGGGTTAGCTATTTATAGCCTACTTTTGCAGTTAAAGAGTAAATAGGAAGTTACCTTTGAAAGGTACAGTCCATGAATTGTTGTTATGTACATATTTTGGTTGTTATGTACATAACTTTTGTATGTGTATGTGTTGGTTCTGGGGCTGAGTGCTGTCCCTGAGCTTTTTTAGTCAAGGCTAGCCCTCTATCACTTGAACCATATTCCAGTTTTGGCATTTGGGGGGTAGGTAATTGGAGTTAAGAGTTTCATGGAGTTTCCTGCCGTGGCTAGTTTTGAACTGATCCTCAAATCTCAGCCTTCTGAGTAGCTAGAATTATGGTCATGAGCAGTGACTTTAACAGTTTTTACTTGAAGATAAAAACATATAAAAATAGTATATTAATTATAATAAGTGAATTCTTTTTGTTCTTTTAAAGTCTAGAATTTTTCTTAATTTTAAAAATGGGCCTAATATGAGCTAAAATTATTTTAATTAAAATATTGGGTTTTAATATTCTAAGATCTTCTTTTTTTTTTTTAAAGGTAAATATATGTTTTGTTTTATTTATTTATTTATTGCCAGTCCTGGGCTTAAGCTCAGGGCCTGAGCACTGTCCTTGGACTTTCTCAAGGCTAGAGCTCTACCACTTGAGCTTCAGCACCACTTCTGGCTTTTTTCTATGTATGTGGTACCAAGGAATCAAACCCGGGTCTTCATGCATGGTAGGCAAGCACTTTAACCACTAGGCCAAACTCCCAGCCCCTAAGATCTTAAAAGTTAATTTTCTTTGTTACTGATAGATGCTAAATGTATTGCATACTTTTGAGTAATTTAGAATAGTGTTAAGCCTTATTTTATGTAACATGTAGCAGAATTGAAGAAGTTTATTTTAGCCAGAAACTTTTTTTTTTCATTTGTAGTGCTGATGTCCGAATCCTAGGCTTTTCCTATGCTGTGCAGGCACTTTGTAGTAACTATACTTCCAGATTTTGTCAATACATTCTTAATGGATGCCAAGTTATCCATGTGAAAAATGTTTTCATGGCATTTGAGTTAATGTTTCCACACTTCTTTCCTTCCCAGACGCAGAAAAAATTTGGCCTCCATGTATTAGAGTAATTGTTATTAGATCACCAGTGTTGCAGACTGGATCACTTTTTATTATTACAGCTGTAAACCCTGCTACAATTGGAAGGTAAAAATGGTTAATTTTGTTATGTCATTCTTTTACTTCTGAAAGGTTTGATAAAGTGTGTATTATATACCAAACCCTGTTCTATGTGGTATGAATACAAAAAGGACTAGGGCAAAGTTTCTATCTCATAAAAGCACAACTGGAAGAGAGTAAAAGACATAAGCAAATAATTGGAAATGTAGAGCAGAAAGGACAGTGTATCATCAGGGTACCTGTGAGACTTGCACTTTAATATCCTTCTTAAAAAAAGGTATTTACCATGCCTCTGACTGTTGTGTCTGTATATGTTTTGAAATTCTGAAGACTAAACTTTACTTCACTCTGCAGAGAAAAAGACATGGAGCATACTCTACGAATCCCTGAAGTGGGTGTCAGTAAGGTAAGATCTTTATTGCTCCCTAGGGAAATAGGTCATTTCATTAAGAGCAATTAAAATCTGGGCCCAGTGGCACAAGTCTGTAATCTCAGCACTTGGAAAGTGGAGTCAGAATGATCTTGAGTTGTGGCACTTTGGGCTATAGTCTTACTATATAAGACTACCAGTCTCTATTTTGTTTTTACTTAATGGAGTATAAGTGAGCCTAAAAATGACTTGAAGTGATTTTTGTCTACTTGGAATGAAATTTACTTTTCATTAATAGTGTGAAGGTCTAGTTTGTATCGCTTTTCTGAAACTCATTTGAAGGGGGGAAATCCTTGTCATTTTAACTTGAACCAAATTACCTGCCTATTTTACTTTATTTTGACCTTGGATTATCTTACCTCCAAAGAAAACTCAATGTGTAACTTAATTAGTAAATTATTTACTGCCTCAATATGTAGATAGTGGTGCAGTCTCATTTCTAGTTTCTTTTTTTGCTTTCTTTTCTTAGACAAATATCTACTAAACAAGTAGATATTTTGTTGGGAAAAATCAGCTTAACAGCATATGTAACATGCGTCCAGATAAGTGGCAAATGCTAAATTAAAGAAAATAATATTAAGAGCAAAACATTCAGATATTTAACCGTAAGACAGAAGGCTTTTTGAGTTTAAAATAAATAGTGTGTTGGTGGCTCACGCCTGTAATCTTACCTGCTCAGGAGGGTGAGATGTAAGGATTGTAGTTCAAAGTCAGCCCAGGCAGAAAAGTCCTGAGACTTTTCAGCTAGCCATCAAACACTAGAAGTGGGGGATGGGAGTTTGGCCTAGTGGTACAGTGCTTGCCTAACATGCACAAAGGCCCGAATTTAATTCCTTGGTATGACATACGTAGAAAAAGCTGGAAATGGTGCTGTGGCTCAAGCAGTAGAGCAATAGCCTTGAGGAAAGCCCAATGACCATGCTCAGGCCCTGAGTTCAGTCCCCAGGACTGGTAAAAAAAAAAAAAAAAAAAAAAAAAGTCAGGAGTGGTGTTGTGGTACTGTGGCACTAGTGGTAGAGTGCTCTCCTTGTAACAGCGCTTTGTGAGGCTCTGAATTCAAACTCTAGTACTGGCACTAGGTAGAGATAAAAGGCACAGCAGAACAATACATGTAACAAAATACATCTCCTTTATGTTTAAAAGGATTTAAACCATTTAAGAAAGTGGAAAATGGTCTAGAAAATAATATATTTTATATTGCTTGATTTTTCTCTTAAAGTTTCATGCAGAAGTTTATTTCGACCATGACTTACAAAGTTATGTCCTTGTGGATCAAGGCAGTCAAAACGGCACAATTGTTAATGGAAAACAGATTATTCAGGTGAGTGCATATGTTTTAATTTCCTTTACTATTTAAATTAATTAATTAATTTATTAATTTATTTATTTATTTTTGGTATCAGTCCAAGCTTAAGCTCAGGTTGTGGGCATTGTCACTGAGCTTTTTTGCTAAAGGATAGTGCTCTACCAACTTGAGCCATAATTCTACTTTTGGCATTTTGGTGTTTATTTGCAGATAAATGCCTCACAAAGTTTGCTACTCAGGCTGGATTTGAACTTCAATTCTCAGATCTCTCATGAGTAGTTAAGTTAGGATTACAGGTGTGAGCCATCAGTCCTTTTTATTTAAAAAAAATTTTTTTTGTCTGTCAAGGGGCTGGAACTCTAGGCCTGGGTGCTGTCCCTGAGCACTTCAGCTCAACGCTACTGCCCTGCTCCTTGAGCCACAGCCCTACTTCCTGTTTTCTGTTTTCTAGTGGTTAATTGGAGATAAGAGTCTCCCAGACCTTAGTGCCCAGGCTAGCTTTGAACCGAGATCCTCAGATCTCAGCCTCCTGAGTAAGTAGGATTATAGATGTGAGCCACCTTGCCCAGCTTCTTTTTTATTTATTTATTTTTTTACCAGTCTTGGGCTTAAGCTCAGGGCCAAAGGACTGTCCTTGGGTTTTTCTCAAGGCTAGAACTCTACCACTTGATCCTCAGCACCACTTCTGGCTTTTCCTAAGTATGTGGTACCAAGGAATGGAACGTGGGTCTTCATGCATGCTAGGCAAGCACTCTACCACTAGGCCAAACTCCCGCCCCTTTTTATTTATTTATTTTTTTAATGCCATAGTTATATCATTTGGTTCAGATCAGAGTTCAAGCGCAAATGTGTTGTTTGGCATTTTCAGAATGGGTAGGAAAAGTATATAATCAGAAGATGCTTGACTGTTGGCTTTTGACTTATAATTATGTATCTATGCCTTATTGGATTTTAATGAATTATAAAGCTATTTAGAGTAAAACTTTTTTTTTTGCCAGTCCTGTAGTACAAACTCAGTGGCTGAGCACTGTCCTTGGGCTTTCCTCAAGGCTAGCACTCTTACCACTTGAGCCATAGTACCACTTCTAGCTTTTTCTGTGTATGTGGTACTAAGGAATTGAACCCGGGTCTTTATGCATGGTAAGCAAGCACTCTATCACTAGGCTAAACTTCCAGTCCAGAGTAAAACATTTTTAAAAATTATTTTGAGGACAATGCTAGTGATTCAACTCAGAATCTTGAGCTTGCTTGACGAATACTTAAACCACTCCTGTTTTTTTTGCTTTATTGTTAATGCATTGTGCTTAGTGCTTTTTGGATTCTCCTACCTAGGCCTCCCATATATTCCTATCTCCAAAATAACTAAAGCAAACAGGACTGGAAATACCTGCTCAACACATGTAAGGCTTGAGTTTTAACACCTAGTACCATAAAAAAAAAAAAGAACATGGAGTGAAACTGAAATAGCAAGAAGAAAAAAGGAAAATATAATGTACTTATCCCTTTCTCTTATGTCATCTTTTATTTTTGTTTTATGGGACCTTGATCCCCAGATCTCAGCCTCCAAAGTAGCTAGTATTACAGGCCTGAGCCACGGCACCTGGCTCTTATGTCATATTTTTGAATGATGGTTTTGTTTGGTAATACATTCAAGATTAGAGTAGAATGTATATAGAGAGTTGAGCATACACACATACATACACACACACACACACACTTTTTTTTTAAATGATGCTGGGGTTTGATCCCAGGCTTTTGTACATTGCTAATAAATGTGAACTTGTACACTACATAACACTCCTAATCTCTAGTAGATCCTTTCTGTGTGTCATCCATCAAGTTGTAGAAGTGTGAGCGTGTGTGTCTGTTTTACTAAGAATCACTTCAAATGTTTATTATAATTAGATATTCTTGGTGGCAGACATAAAATAGCCATGTGTGACTGTTGTAGGTTTTGAATTTTTCTCTTCTAGCCAAAAATGAAATCTGATCCTTATGTACTTGAACATGGAGATGAAGTGAAAATTGGAGAGACCGTGCTTTCCTTCCACATCCACCCTGGCAGCGAGACCTGTGATGGCTGTGAGCCAGGGCAGGTTAGAGCTCACCTTCGCCTTGATAAGAAAGATGAATCTTTTGGTATGTGGTATACCAGAGCTATACTCCCAGTTTACCCTTGTCCTATAATAACAACATAGAAAATAATGGGTCAGGGAATTAAAGGTTATTGGTGGTACATCTTGATAGTTGGTAGTGGTATGTCATATGTGTATTCTTTATTTTAAATATTATTTTATTGTTGGGGTGATGTACAGAAGGGTTGCAGTTACATTCATTAGGTAGTGGATACATTATTCTTGAACATTGTTACCCTTTGCCACTTTCCCTCCCCCCACTCCTTCCCACTGATCTTATTTTTCCCTTACCTTCCCTTTTTCACATATACAAATAATAAACATATATATATGTATTATACCAAATACCAAAGTCAGTTACAGTAACAACCTTAAGAAGAAAACAAAATAAATAGCTTTACATAGTACATTAAGAACAGTGATCACAAAGATAAACCTCTTGTTTCCATATCCTGGAGTTCATTTCGCTTAGCCTCATCCTATATGGACATATGTACATAGCTTTTAAGCTATTATTGTCCTTGTTTAGGAGAATCGTAAAAACTGTTACAAATGCATATTCTAACTTTTTTTTTTTTGGTCAGTGTGTAGCTTGAATTCTAGGCATGGGCGCTCTCTGAGCTCATCAGATCAAGGCTCCCTCCCTACCCCTTTGGGCAGCACTGCTTCCACTTCCAGTTTTACAATGGTTAATTGGATATTAGAATCTCATGGACTTTTTCTTGTCTAGACTGGCTTTGAACCATGATCCTCAGATCTCAGACTCCTAAGTAGCTAGTATTACAGACATGAGCCACTGGGGCCAGCTATTCTAACTTTTTAATACAACTCTAAAGTATTACCAGAGTATTTAGTTCACTCAACTAAAACTGAAAATTTTAAATAAGATACTTTGAACTAATAAGAGGCACTCTTTTTTTTTTTTTTTTTTCCCACTCATGGGGCTTGAACTCAGGACCTGAGCACTGTCCTTGGGCTTTTCTCAAGGCTAGAGCTCTACCTCTTGAGGCACAGCCCCACTTCCAGCTTTATCTATGTATGTGGTACCGAGGAATCGAACCTGGGTCTTCATGCATACTAGGCGAGCACTCTATCACTAGGCCAACCTCCCAGCTCTTTTTTAAATTATTCCAGTTTTTCCTGTAAATATGAAGTAAGCATGCTTATTTCTTTGCTGATACTAACTTAAATTGAGTACATCACAGTATATAACAATTGTTGAGTTATATGATTTTTATTTATTTTTTTTTAATTTTTATTTATTTATTTTTTTGCCAGTCCTGGGCTTGAGCTCAGGGTCTAAGCCCTGTCCTTGGGCTTTCTCAAGGCTAGAGCTCTACCACTTGAGCCTCAGCACTACTTCCGGCTTTTTTTCTATGTATATGGTACCAAGGAATCGAACCCGGGTCTTCATGCATGCTAGGCAAGCACTTTAACCACTAGGCCAAACTCCCGGCCCCGATTTTTATTTTTATTTTGTGTATACCAACAATTTTTTTGGAAAATTTGCTATTTCACATTTGATACTCTATTACAATAATCTTAGTGGAAATTTGAGATGTATATTGTTCAATTGGTTTCTGTTTCTTTTCTTTTTTTAAAGTGCTGGTCTTATGACTTGAACTCAGGGCCTGTGCAATGTCCTTGAGCTTTTGTGCTCAAAGCTAGCAATCTACTATTTGAGCCACAGCTCCACTTCAGCTTTTCCTTTTTTTCTTTGTAGTTAATTGGAGCTAGAGTCTCACAGATTTAACTGCCCTGTGTGGCTTAAAACTGAGATCTTTTTAGATCTCAGTTTCCTGCATAGTTAGGATTATAAGCATGAGCCAGCAGCATTTGCTTCTGTTTCTTTCTTTCTTTTTTTTTTTTTTTTTTTGCCAGTTCTTGGCTTGAGCTCAGGGCCTGAGCACTGTCCTTGGACTTTCTCAAGGCTAGAGCTCTACCACTTGAGCCTCAGCACCACTTCCAGCTTTTTTCTATGTATGTGGTACCGAGGAATTGAACCCGGGTCTTTGTGCATTCTAGGCAAGCACGCTACCACTAGGCCAAACTCCCTGCTCCACATTTCTTTCTTTTTTTTTTTTTTTTGCCAGTCCTGGGCTTGAGCTCAGGGCCTGAGCAATGTCCTTGGGCTTTCTCAAGGCTGGAGCTCTACCACTTGAGCCTCAGCACCACTTCCGGGTTTTTTCTATGTATGTGGTACCAAGGAATCGAACCCGGGTCTTCATGCATGGTAGGCAAGCACTTTAACCACTAGGCCAAACTCCCAGCCCTCCACGTTTCTTTTATCTTTATATAATCTTTGATTTTTGGCTTGCTTCCCAAGTAGTGAATCTGTCAGCTTCAGTGAAATATTTTTATCTAAACTCACTTTTTTCCTTTCAGTTGGCCCAGCATTAAGTAAAGAGGAAAAGGAATTGGAAAGAAGAAAAGAATTAAAAAAAATACGAGTAAAATATGGTTTACAGGTAAGGACGTGTTAAGTATTATTTCATATGTTGAACTGCATATTTTATTTTAATTAGACTATCGCCAGATAATGCCAGGTACATTTTATATATAATAAGGGGGTACTTCCTGTGATTTTGAGATTTATGTAATTTGTATTCTGGTGTGTGTGTAATAGACTAACTAGATTGATGTAAAATATTGGTTTACATTTGAGTTGACATTCCGAGCTTCAAAATACTTGCAGTAAGATGCTGTAGAAGATTAATTCTAATTTCAAGACTTAAACTATAGTGATTAATCACTGTCATGATTAAGACAGTGTTGTATCTGATACAGATGGCATCATGTATTATGTGAATCCATATATATATATATATATATATAAGACTTGATTTTACACAAATGTGTAAGGGCAGACTGGTGGAGAAAGTTGTTTTATTTTTCAACAAATGGTGCCAGAATAATTGGATGACCTTATGTCAAAGAAAGAGAACAAAAATGACCTAAAAATATACCATATAATACACATACACACACACACACACACACACACACACACACACACACACACACACACACATATACACACATACACACACACACACACACACACATTTTAAAAAATGGAAAATTAGCTGGGTACTTGTTTCTCAATACCTGTAATCTTAGCTACTCAACAGGCTGAGATCTGAGGATAGCAGTTCAAAGCCAGCCTATACAGGAAAATCTGTGAGCCTCTTATCCCCAGTTAACCACTAGAAAAAAGAAGTAGAGCTATGTCTCAAAGTGGTGGAAAGTTAGCCTTGGGCAAAACTGCTCAAGGACAGTGCCCAGGCTCAGAGTTCAAGATTCATGACTGAAAAAAAAAAGCAAAAAACAAAAACACAGCACACAACATAAACTACTTTTCCAAAGACACTGCTAAGAGATTGACTAGACAAGCTTTAAACTAGGAAAGAAATAAGACTTGTCACTTGTATCTCTGATAAGACATATCTACAATTTTTGTGTGTGTTTTTTCTTTTTTTTTTTTTTGCCAGTCCTGGGGCTTAACTCGGGCTGAGCCACTGTCCTTGGGCTTTCTTCAAGACCAGTGCTCTACCACTGAAGCCACAGCACCACTTCCGGCTTTTTCTATTATATGGTACCGAGGAATTGGAACCTAGTCTCCGTGCATAATAGGCAAGCACTCTACCCCTGTGCCAAACTCCCAGCCCAGAACACATACTTTTAAAACTCTAAACTCACTAATAAAAAAAATAGCTTAATTAAAAATAGACTGTCTTGCACAATGGTACTAGTCCCTTATAGTCCGAGGCTGAACCAAGATGATTGCTTGTGCCCGTGTTGAGAGACCAGCTGAGCAACATTAGGTGCTGTCTCAAAAAAAAAAAAAAAAACAGAAACAAACAAACAAAAAAACAACCCAGTTACAAAACAAGGCAAGAGATCTGAACCAACACTTTCCCAAAAAAGATGATATTTGATGTTAAAGATATTTGGTCTTTAAGAAAATGAGAACTAAAACCATAGTGAATCAGGTACTACTGAATTGCTCCTATAATCCTTGCTACTCAGGAAGCTAAAATTTGAGGGTTTTGGTTCAAAGCCAGCCTGGTAGGAAGACCCATGGGACTCTTATCTCCAATTAAGTGCCAAAAAAGCTGTAAGTGGAGCTGTGGCTCAAAGTGGTAGAGTGCTAGCCATTACCATAAAAGTTCAGAAATAGTGTCCTGGCCTTGCGTTCAAGCAACAGGACTTGTAAGCCAGCACATGTGCCCACACCCAAAACAAACAAACAGTGAGATAGCATTACATATCTGTTAGAATGGCTTATGAACTGACTATATCAAAGGTTGGAAAAGAAGTATAGGTAATAGAATTCACATAGTGCTAGTGGGAATGTAAAATGGTGCAGCTGCTTTGGAAAACAGCTGATAGTTTTTCCTTTTTTTTCCCTTTATTTTTGTTTTTTGCCAGACCTAGGGCTTGAACTCAGCCAGGGCATTGTCTTGGACACTTTTTGCTCAAGACTAGCATAGCACACTGCTACTTGTGTCACAGTGCCACTTCTGGCTTTTTCTGTGTATGTGGTACTGGGGAGTTGAACCCAGGGCTTCTTGCATGCTAGGCCATGCTGCCAGCCCAAACAACTGGTAGTTTTTCAAAAATGAAAGACCACAATTAAATGTGTGTGTGTGTGTATGTATGTGTATATATGTTCGAGAGGTCTAATGGTGTAGCTTAATGTGCCTCATGTGTGTGTGCCTAATAGATGAAGCCCTGGTTTTGATCCCCCTGCAAAGAAAAAGGACAAAAAGTTAATGGTATACTTAAATGATTCATTCATTGCATTCCAGGTTACCTACCCATGAGAAATACACTAACTAGTAAGCAAATTATCACACCACTTTCGTTTGTACTAACCCCAAAGTGGAAAACTCAAATACCCAAACCATACCATCTATGCTATAATAGCAGAATACTGTTTAGCAATAAAGAAAAAGCAAGAACTGTTGATACAGGCTCCAATCTCCATGAATCTCAAAAGTAATTATGAATGAAAGACAACAGATAAAATGAGTATATCTAACGGTGTGCCACTGGTGGTGAAAACCAGATTTTCACCCTGAGTGCAGTTGAATTAATCTTAAATATGAAATTGTATTTCTGTTTTCACTAAGTAAACCTTTACCTTTTTTTTTTTTTAATTTTTTTTTTTGCTAGTCCTGGAGCTTGAACTGATGCCAGGCCTGGGCACTGTCCTTGGAAACTTTTTGTTCATGGCTAGTGCTCTGCCACTTGAGCCACAGTGCCATTTCGGGCTTTTTTCTGTGTATGTGGTTCCCAGGAATTGAACCAAAGGCTTTGTGCATGCTAGGTGAGCACACTACCACTAAGCCACACTGCTGGCCATGCCTTATTTTCAAAATGACACTATATATTTCTGTTCTATTTAATAGTATCAAACTGTTTCAGGTCCTTTGAAATTTTCACTTCATGAGAGAAAGTGAGAAACAGATTTTATTTATTATTATTATTACTATTATTATTTTTTGCTAGTCCTGGTCTTGAGCTCAGGTGCTAAGTACTATCCTTGGGTTTTCTCAAGGCTAGAACTCTACCACTTGAGCCACAGCACCACTTCTGGCTTTTTCTATGTATGTAGTACTGAGGAATTGAACCCGGGTCTTCGTGCATGCTAGGCAAGTACTCTACCACTAGGTCAAACTCCCAGCTCCCAGATTTTTTATTTTACTAGACCCTAGTGGTCCTAACTTTAAGTTAAAATGTTGAGTATTTCGTCATGTTATCTCCTTCTCATTTGTATATATGCTGTAATAAAATTTAAACACAAAAATTTCAAAAAGGATAGAGTAAAATTTGCATATTTAATAGCACAGTTGTCTGTGTCATAGCTTGTTTTAATTTCATTTCATGTTTATAGAGTTCACTAAGTAAGGCAAATGTACAGCAATTATGTTTATTCGTTTTCTTTCTTCATCTTTTTCTTATTTGTGTTTAAGAACATAGACTATGAAGACGAAAAAGCCTTAAAGAATCCAAAATATAAAGATAGGGCTGGAAAACGCCGGGAGCAGGTGGGAAGTGAAGGGACTTTCCACAGAGATGATGCTCCTGCATCTGTTCATTCGTGAGTATGGAGTGGTGTTACTTCAGATATTCTTTGTTCTGTAGTTCTGTACATAGTATAGTTGACTTACCAGGCAGTGTACTCTGATAGCAGCCTTGCAAGGACATTTTCAAACAAGATGGAAGTGCTAAATGTATTCTAACAAAAGCATCCCATTATTACATGTGCACATATTATATTATGTATGACTGTTCTTCCTGAGAGTTGTGTGAACTATACTCTCATGTATCTAGTAAGAAATTGGTATGAAACGGTGTTATTTTGTAATTTATTAGTCATGGAGCTTGAACTCTAGGCCTGGGCACTGCCCCTGCCCTCTTCAGATCAAGGCTAGCACTCTGCCACTTGAGCCACAGTGCCACTCCTGGCTTTTTGGTGGTTAATTGGAGATAAGAGTCTCACAGACTTTCATGCCTGGGCTGGCTTTGAGCCGAGATCCTCAGATCTCAGCTTCCCGAGTAGCTAGGATTCCAGGTGTGAGCCATCAGTGCCTGGCATATTTTGTAATTATTATTGTTATCATTTTTTTTATCAGTCCCTGGACTTGAACTCAGGGCTTGAGCACTGTCCTTGAGCTTTCCCAAGCCTAGAGCTCTACCACTTGAGCCACAGTACCACTTCTGGCTTTTTCTATGTATGTCATACCAAGGAATCGAACCTGAGTCTTCATGCATGCTAGGCAAGCACTCTTACCACTAGGCCAAACTTCTGGCCTTATTTTGTAATTATTTTCATGCTCAAATAATTGTTTTTATTTACTCTGAAATACTATTTTATTTATTTTTCTCTGATCTACTTTTTTCTTGGTAAAATAACTGATAAATATGAAAAAAATGTAGTATTGAGATCTGCAGTGACATTTGTGCATTAAATCATTTCAGCTCGATTATTTTCATTCTAAAAGACTTTTCCTTATAGAATGAAAATAGGACTACAATCCTTTTGTAATTTAAATTTTTAAATTTTAAATCATTCAGAAATGGTAGTTAAAACATTCTGGCTAAATGGTTTTTCAAATCTGTAATGTATTCATTTAGGAAAGTTTTATAATTATAAACAATAAATTTTTGTTGTTGTTGTTTGTTTTATTTTTCTGATCTTTTTTTGAACTCAGGGCCTGGGAACTCACTCTGAGCTGCTTTGCTCAAGGCTGGCACTCTACCATGTGAGCCATAGCTTCATTTCCAGCTTTTTTTTTTCATATATTTTTTATTATAATACATGATATTTGCCAGATAGAGATGGTGCATTAATTCCCATACATTGATACCCTTTCACATGTCTTGGTCCCCATTTCCCTCCCTACCACCCCCATTCCAGCTTTTTTTTTTTGTATATGGTTAAGATAAGTCCCACAGATTTTCCTGCCTACACTGGCTTTTCACTAGATCTCAGCTTCCTAATTAGCTAGGATTAAGGCTTGAGCTCTTACCAATGCTCTTAGTAATTTTTTTCTTAACAATACATAAAACAACAGTGTGTTTTGTAATTAATTCATGGAAACAGATTTAATGGAATACAGTCTTATATACATTAATCTCACATGTATGTATATATAGGTAGTACTGGGCCTCAGACTTGCTAGGTAGGCTTTCTACTCCTTGAGCTCCCTTTTCCTTTTTGGCAGTACTGGAGTTGTAACTCAGAGCCTCCCACTTGAGACACACCTCCAGTCCCTTTTTGTGTGGATTGTGTGTATGTGTGTGTGAGTCCTCGGGCTTGAACTCAGGGCTCTTGGTGGTTGTGTTTTTTTTGTTTGGTTGTTTTTTTTTTATTTGTTTTGCTCAAAGACAGCACTCTACCATTTGATCCACAGCTTTAATTCTGGGGTTTTGCTTGTTAATTAGAAATAGGGTTTCAAAGACTTTCCTGCCTTGGCTGGCTTCAAACTGCAATCCTAGGATATTAGCCTCCTGAGTAGTTAGGATTATAGGCTTGATTTGAAGCCACCCTGGGCTTCAAAGTCTGTGAAACTGTATCTTGTATCTCCCAGCAATAGTGCCAGCCATGATTGAAAGGCTAAAGGACAGTGCCAGGTCCTGAATGAAAGACCCAATATAGTATATACTCACATACAGACATAATTGCTAGTAGATTTACTCTTATCTTTTTTTTTTTTTTTTTTTTGCAGGGGTGGGATAGGGGGTGGTGTCATGGTGCTTGAACTGGGCCTAGGCGCTGTCCCTGAGCTCTTCAGCTGAAGGCTGCCGCCCTACCCTTGAGCCAAGCCCCACTTCCTATATTCTCAAGGTTAATTGGAGATAAGAGTCTCAGGTCTTTTGTGCCCAGGCTGGCTTTGAACCTTGATCCTCAGATCTCAACCTCCTGAGTAGCTAGGATTACAAGTGTAAGCCACCGCTCCTGGCTTAGATTTACTCTTAAGAGTGGTCTTGTACATGTAATTTGGTGTACATGCACATTCTTTTCTGCTAGAAAAAGTGTATATGTTCCAGAGTGGACTGTGTGTCTTCAACTTTATTAATGCATGGTAGTTGTAACAGTTATTTTTACTCATGAAGTTATAAATTTGGCTTAAACACTTTTTACAAATCAGCTATTCTAATTTTTCTTAAAGTGAAATTACTGATAGCAACAAAGGTCGGAAGATGTTGGAGAAGATGGGTTGGAAGAAAGGAGAGGGTCTTGGAAAGGATGGTGGAGGAATGAAAACTCCGGTATGACTTGTATTTTTAAAAATTCATTATTTTCTTACTGTGGGTGGTAATGCACCAGGCATTGATTAAGTAAGTAGCAGGGTTTTATTTGCAAGCTAGAACAGACACAGTTACTGCCTTTATGGCTTTTGCAGGTAACGAGTGGGTTTTTTTGCTTAGTATTTTATTTTGAGAAACATTCTTACATTTTTTTTTTTCTAAGCAAGGCTGTGATCTTAAATGCTGTTTCATGAGCTAGAGGTTCTATATTGTGTATATTTTAGGTATGTGGGGCTTTTGTCTTGTGGTGCTGGGAATTTTACCCAGGGCCTTGATTACCTCAGCATATGCTGAGCACCATGTCTTACAGGTATTTTAGTAGCATTCTTGCTATGCTTGGTACTGAACATTGCAAGAACAATTAGTGTACGTTTCTGTACTACTTAGGTTCAAGAATTAGGGTATGCAGCATGTAATATAGAGAATTGTTTCTGAAAACTAATATACTGGTTTAGTTCTATACTCCCATGGCTCATATGACAGTAACTTGGTATCTAAAGAAATAGGTCAGTATGAGTACACTACTAGTTTTGTGGTTCTTATTGAGGCAAGGTTAGAATAGGTATGTGGTCTGTTGTGTCTTTAGAACAAGTTGAACTTCCATTTCTATATGTGAAAATGGGATTATTCATTTGATGGAGGTTTTTCTATACATCAGTATTTAAGCAATCAGAGAAATATAGTTAGGGGAAGGGAAATGGGGACAAAAACATGAGAAAGGGTAGCAATGTTTGTGAAGTAATGCACCTTCTATCTGGTGAATATAATGTAACCCTTCTATTAATTACAATAAAAATATTTTTTAAAAGATCAATAAAATTGTAATCAAATGTAAAAAAATGAGAAAAAAAGAAATATAGTTAGAATACTTACTTGGACACAAAACACCTCATTGTGCTTGGATTCTAAAGTAAATTTTCTGTTCAATTTTTGGTAATAGATCCAGCTCCAGCTTCGACGAACACATGCTGGCTTGGGGACAGGCAAGCCATCATCAATTGATGATGTTCATCTTCTCCAAAACAAGAACAAAAAGAATTGGGACAAAGCTCGAGAACGGTTTGCTGAAAACTTCCCAGAAACTAAACCACCAAAAGATGCACCAGGAACCATGCCCTGGGTAAAAGGAACTGTAGAATGAATGTCATGGAATATAGTTCACAGCTTTTTTACAAAAAAAGTTTGGAAACTTCTATTGAAAAACTTTTCTCCCCAGGAGTCAGTGAGATGAGGGGACTGTATTACAACTAACCTCTTATGATTCAGAAATACATAATAAAGTATGTTTGCAGCTTTTAGAAACTATTTTTTTATTTTGTTTTAAATTTTACCTTTTTTTTGTGCTAGTACTGTGGCTTGAGCTCAGGGCTTCACATTATCACTTTGGTTTTTTATTTAAGGCTGTGGTGCTCTTCCACTTGAGCCACACTACCTAAATTTCTAACTTTTTGCTGGTTAGGGGAAGATAAGAGTCTCTTGGGCATTTCTGCCTAAGGCTGGATTCAACCATGATTCTCAGATTGTGGCCTCCTGAGTAGCTAGGAGTGTTAGTAGCTCACAGGGATGATCAGCTAGTGCTCAGAGAAAACTTTTTTAAACTAATAAGTATGAACTGAAGAAGTTATGCAGTGAATGGACTGAAGTTCACAGGGCATGATGGAGTTAGTCAAACATTATTTTATTTTGTTACTTACAACACTCATAGAAGAACTAGCTGTGTTAAGCAAACTTTGTATAATCACTAATGACTTAACTGTATGTTTGTCTTTGTCTCCATGCAGTCATTGTTATAAGACACACAGCAGAAGAAACATCAAAAGCATATAAAAACAGTCTGGATTATATGTATATTTGTTTATGCTCATTAGAACTTAGGAAAAAACGTAGAGAAAACATGGGTCCTCGTATATAAACGTTACTATCCTTGAAGTAGCTAAAGTGATGTTGAAGAACTAATGAACAAATGACATGTTGTAGGAAATTAGTCTTTTATTATTTTCTTCTGTGAAGAATGTTGATTTGTACACATACTCAGCATTTACATTTGGTCTGTTTCCTAGCTGATGAAATATTTGGATATGAACAACTGAGTACAGTATTAACTTATTTGGTATACTGGCATTTATAGTTTTGATAAAATACCATTGCGGGCAATGGACTTGTGGCCAGATAGGATTTCTAATGCTAAGGATTTCCTAGCCAAGGTCTCAAAAATATTTATTGAAAAATGTCCTCAATTGCAATAAAAAACATTTTTACCATTTAAAAGACTGAGTTTGTGGAACCATGACTTAAATATGTTGCTCTAGTTTGTATTTGCATCCAGGTGGAAGTGTCCTCTTTGATTTGGCAGAATGATAGAAGAATGGCATCCAGTACTGGAGAATAGCATGGCAAATACAGGTGTCGCTGTCTGGCCAGTTACCACTGCTCTTCCATTTCTGTCCAGCTGTTTGCTGGGGAATTATTGGCGTTGACTCTGTTCTGCCTCCTCCTCCATCTACTGGTAGAGAAATGAAATTAGAAATGAGAAAAAGAAAATTCTGAAGATGAAAACTGCATAGTAAGGAAGATAACTCAGAATGCTAGTAGTTAGGATTTCTAGACTACATGATATATGAATTAAGAGAGGAGGAGTGGAAAATGAGTTGAGTTATGGCTGGACGTGAGACAGGTGACTGCTGTCAGGAACCTGAAGGCATGGTATGGTAGTTAGGCCCTATAACTCCCGTTTTTGCTAGTGCATTTCTCTCTGTGTCTTTCCTGGCCACGTACATAAATGTAAGACTTGGAGGCAAGAGAAATTCCTATATCATTTCCTTTAAAAGAGCAAACAAAATTATTCAGCTGAATGTGATTCTAGTGTCCTGAACAGGAACCATAGAAGATCTTCAAGACAGTTTTCTTCTGATAACTCTTAATTCACTTGGCTAGGTATGACTGCCTACTCTTCTAATTTTTATCATTACATTGTGGAAAATGGAAACCTTTTGCTAAGTGCCAGTGGTTCATGCCTGTTATCCTAGCTACTCATTGGCCGAGATCACAGTTCAAAGCCAGTCTGGACAGGAAAGTCCCTGAGACTTTTATCTCCAATTAACCCTCAGAAAACAAGAAGTAGTACTGTGGCTCAAATGGTGAAGTGCTAGCCTTGAGTAGAAAACTGAGGGACAGTGCAGCCCTGAGTTCAAGCCCCACAACTCACCAAAAAAAGAAAATGGTAAACTTGAAAATTATGATTAATTGAAACCTGTGTAGTGTTTATATTAGTAAACCCTTTATAGATCCAAAGCTTCATTATATAGCACCAAATAATGTCTGTAAAATACTGTTTCCAACATGTCCCTGTTGAACAGCAAATGAGAGCATTTATATGTAACCATTTTATAAGTTGTAAAAATATAACTTTGAGCTTCTGTTAAGCATGAGTGTTTTATAGTTTGGTTATGCATAAAATGTTTTACCTGTATTATTTTAAATAGCAATTTATTCAGTGTGAATGCTTTTTTTTTTTTTTTTTTTTTGGTCATTTGTGGGCCTTAAACTCTGGGCCTGAGCGCTGTCCCTTAGCTCTTCAGCTCAAGGTTACTGCCCTTCCCCTTGAGTCACAGCATCACTTCCGGTTTTCTAGTGGTTAATTGGAAATAAGAGTCTCATGGACTTTAGGGCCCTAGTGCTCTGGCTGCTTTGAACTTCGATCCTCAGATCTCAGCCCCCTGAGTAGCTAGGATTACAGGTGTGAGCCACCACACCCAGTTTAGATGCTTATTTTAAATAGCGTGAAAACTTGCTGAATTCTAAGAAATCTGGCATTTTACATTTTTTTTGCCAATATTTGAAATTGGTAAAACTGAACACTTATGAAGCCATCTACATTGAAGCAATGGAAATTCTTTTCTGATATTATGTAGTTAGGAAAAAAACTCAGCCTCACAAAGAACTGGTTTTCTGCTTTTGAAATGCCCTTGTAATATTTCATTCTGTTTTTGAGCTTTGGGAAAATGTAATGGTTTATCTGACTCAAAAACTTCCAGTTTTTTATGCAAAAGATAACTCAGGAACCTGGAGTATTTTCAGAGTAGGCTAAAAAAAAAATAGACATCTTAAGGGAAAGCAGGAAGTGTCAGAGATCATGGACAACTTACCAGACAAGCATGTGTGTCAGGGCACCAGGGCTCAGCCCTAAAGGGGCTTTGAGGAACATCTGAAAGCAGTTTTCTTTACATCTAGTTCTACTATGGTTTTTGTAGCCCAACATTTACAAATCTGCACTGAAATTTTAATGCATTTTATTTTGCTTTTTTTTTTTTTAAGCATTTAAGCCAAAATGCACTTTGATTCTTAAAAGTGAGATGTTGCTTCTGTGTGTAGCTGGGTATGGGCACCCAAGTGCTTTCTTCTGTGCTACCCTCCCTACTTGTCTTGGTGTTGTCTTGTGGTCTTGTAGTTAAAGTGACTTGCATCGCTAGCCATCATAGTCACCTCAGTCAGGAAGAATGGAGTTAGAGCATTGTTTGGTGCCCCTTCCTTTATCAGGAAACACCCTGAGAAATGTCACTATCCATCAATTAGATTCTTTAGTCAGAACCACCCAGCATGGCTCCATGAAGAAGAGACTCTACAAATGCAGGCAATAAGAAAAGCATGTTGCTTACCTTTTTTGTTTATCAGTTGTGCGGCTTGAACTCTGACCTGCGCACTGCTCCTAAGCCTTTTGGCTCAAGGCTAGTGCTCTACCACTTGAGCCACAGCAGCACTTCTGGCTTTTTATGTGTATGTGATACCGAGTAATGGAACCCAGGGCCGCCTCTTGCATACTAGGAAAGCACTCTACCACTAGGCCATACTCCTGGCTTATCTTTTATTGGAACAGAATCAGTGGATAAAGCAGAATGAGGACAGCAGATATTTGAATGGGTAATGAGATACCAACCATCCATCCATCCATCCATAAGAGACCAGGAGGTTGCTTTGATTGTGATGCGTCCTTACTGTGTCCTGATGATCAATATAGAACATTCTGTATCCTGATATAGAATATTCTATCACAACTTTTTGTTGGTTTGTTTTTGCAGTGTTGCTAATGGAACCCAGAGCCTTGCACCTGTTAGGCAAGCCCTCTACCACTGATCTATAGCTCCAGCCCCTGTTTTTATTTTTGTTTTTTGGTTTGTTTGCTTTTTTGAGACAGGACCTTATTCAGGCTGGCCTGGAATTTGTGATCCTCCTACCCCACTTCCATATCTGCTTCCATGGTGCAGCATTACTTGTGTGTGCCACCACACCTGGCTCTCACTGCTTTCTGATTTAAAAAAGATTGTAGGATATATAACAGAATCTCATTTTTGTTGATTTTCTTTTTTAGTTTATTGTTATAAAGGTGATGAACAAAGAGGTTACAGTTACATGTCAGTAATAAGTTTATTTCTTTTGGGACAGTGTCACCCATTTCCTCTCATTTTCATATTAAAAGATAAAGACATATCAGCCAGGTGAGGTGGCTCACGCCTGTAATCCTAGCTCCTCAGGGGGCTGAGATCTGAGGATCAAGGTTCAAAGCCAGGCTGGACACAAAAGGACCTGAGACTTTTATCTCCAGTTAATCTCTAGAAAACTGGAAGTGGGGCTTGTCTCAAAGGTAGGGTGGTAACCTGGAGCTAATGAGTTCATGGATAACACCCAGGCCCAGAGGTAGGGCATTAGCCTTGAGCTGAAGAGCTCAGTGACAGCACCCAAGCCAAGTTCAAATCCCATGACCCACACACACAAAAGATGTACATATCAAATTTTTAGTAACTCAAGAAGTAAACTGAAGACCAGGAGTGTGGCCTTGTGGTAGAGTGCTTGCCTACCATGCACAAAGCCCTGGGTTCAATTCCTTTTTACCAGATACACAGAAAAAGCTGGAAGTGTGATGTAGCTCAAGTGGTAAAGTGCTAACCTTGAGCAAAATGTGTGCCAATATCCTGAGTTCAAGCCCCAGGACTAGCCAAAAAAAAAAGAATTTTACTTCTCATTTTATTATTTTTATATTTGAACATTTTATTTTGTTTTTGAGATGTGATGTCCTTAGTATCACCAAAATGACCTTAAACTCTGGTATCATGCAATTTTTCTTGTGTAGCTATGACTACTGCATACCACTATGCCCAGCTCTTTTAATTCTTTGTTGATTTTGTTTTTGTGGGTCTTGGGGCTTGAACTTGGCCTGAGCGCTATCCTTGTGCTCTTCAGCTCAAGGCTACCGCCTTTCCCCCTGGGTTTGGGTGTTGTCCCTGAGCTCTTCAGCTCAAGGCTATGGCCCTACCCTTAAACCAGACCCCACTTCCCATTTTCTAGAGATTAATTGGAGATAAGTCTCATGGACATTAGTGCCTGGGCTGGCTTTAAACCTAGATCCTCAGATCTCAGCCTCCTGAGTAGCTAGGATTACAGGTGTGAGCCACCTGCCTGGCATATCTTAATTTTTTAAAAAATAAACTGGCATAATCAGCTAAACCCATTTGCTAAGCATAGGAATTTTCATCTTTAAAGGGGACTATTCTTACATGTCATTTAAAAAAAAAACTAGCAGTAAAGAGTCCTCTGACACACACATACACGCACCACCCATCTCTAACCCCTCCCCCCTTTGGTGGTCAGTTGTGGGGCTTCAACTCAGAGCCTGAGCACTGTCCCTGAGCTTTTCCACTTAAGACTAATAGTACTCTACCACTTAGAGCCACGGTGGAACTTCTGATTTTCTGGTGGCTAACTGGAAATAAGAATCTCACAGACTTTCCTGCATGGGCCAGCTTGAACCCTCAGAATCCTAGTTTCTTGAGTAACTAGGATTACAGGTGGGAGACACACGTGCAAGCTCTTTTTTTTTTTTTTTTAATAATGATGCTAGGGATTGAACCTAGAATCTGGCTCATATTAGGCAGCACTCTGCCACCTAGCTACCCCTGGCCTACAGCTCTTACTGAAGGATTTTTGGCAGAGTGGCTTTGCATTATTGGAAGATTGAAGAGACTGGAGGCTAGAGAGAAGTCAAGGGTTTGAACTCTAGAAATATTTTTTGAGCAGCTGTGTGTGCAGGTCATGGAAAGGAGGAACCTTGGCAGGCTCTTCATTTATAGAACAAGGTTAATTCTTGAGGTCCTCATTAAACATTTGCTGTTGAAGTAGAATACACAGTAGTTGTATGTCAGACACAGTACAAACACTAAACATATATTCTTGACTCTTTATTAAATAGAAAACTGAGAATTAAAAGGGATTAAGAGGTTTGTATCTGTCCTGAGGTCTAGCTCAGAGGTCTGGCTCATATGAAGCCTTGGGTTCCATTCCTAGGGTTCAAAAAACAATTTAAAAACCCCAAGCTGGACACACTGGCTCAGGACGCTGAGATCTGAGGAGCAAAGTTCAAAGCCAGATGGGGCACAAAAGGGCCTCAGACTCTTATCCCCAATTAACATCTAGAAAATGGGAAGTGGAGGGCTGGGAGTTTGGCCTAGTGGTAGAGTGCTTGCCTAGCATGCATGAAGACCCTGGTTCTATTCCTGGGTACCACATACACAGAAAAAAGAAATGGTGCTGAGGCTCAAGTGGTAGAGCTCTAGCCTTGAGAAAGCCCAAGGACAGTGCTCAGGCCCTGAATTCAAGCCCAGGACTGGTGGAAAAAAAAAATAGAAAATGGGAAATGGAGCTTGGCTCAAGGTAGGGCAGTAACTTTGAGCTGAAGAGCTCAGGGACAGTGTCCAGGCCGAGTTCAAGGTTCAAGCCCCGTGATCCCCCCCTCCAAAAAAAAAAAAATAAGATGATGAAATGAGAGAGGAGAAACAGATTCTATTTCACTGAAGGTCACAACACCTATGTGTTGGAAATCTTAGTTCTTTTCATCCCACTGGGATGGTTAAGAGCACAAACTGGAGTCCATCTTGGGTTCAAGTTTCACCTCCACCACTTCTGAGCTGAAGGACTTTCAAACATTTATTTTTCCTTAGGGAACTTATTAGCAGATACTGTACAAAAGAATTATATCATCCTATTTACAAACATCCATATAATGTACTTGGACTGTATCCCTATCACACTTATTCCCTTTCCCTCCTTTAAAAATAATTTAATGCATTTTATTATTTTTATGCATTCGTATAGTGTACCCACCATCACCTGCTCCTTTTATTTTCCCTCAACCTTCTTTTCCCCCCTTGCCGTCAACATTCCAGTCCCTTTTACCTTGAAGCCACTTTTTAAAGGTCTAGATTTCACATAATGAACATTTATTTGAATCTGTTTCTTAGTGTCTTCATAGGATGTGGGGAAGAATAAATGAGATAAGGCCCTTGTGGTTTGTACACTGTGTCTGGTGCATCATAAACACACATATTAGTGACTAAAGCATTACTATTCATACCTTGGGTGGGGATGCAGGAAGGGAATCCAGGGAATAGAGGTGGTGGTTACTGATGGGACAAAGGATTAGAAGTGGGCTATTGAACCTGTCTTCATTTCCTGAGGTGATGATGGACAGCATGTGTGTTCAAATAGACCCAACCAGGAGCTGGATTTCTCTCAAACACTGAGGAATAAACAGGAGATCAATAGGTGGGATGGTGAGAAAGTAGAAGGTACTGGAGGCATTACTCTTTAAGAAGGCATGGATTCTACAGGATTTAGGAAAGGAGATGAGATTTTGCAGGCCAGTCCTAGCTCTCAGGAGTAGGAGAGGTACTGAAATCTATATGTAAAAGCATCATTATCAAATAGCCAAGAAATATTTAGCATGGGCTCAGTAATGTTATAGAACAAAGCAGAAGACTTCTTGCATTTCATTATAGCTAGAATTTAATAGAATGCAGGGGCCAAATAGTAAAAGCCCTAGTAGTTGTAATCCCAAGTGCTTTCAGTGTTTTAAATTAAAATACTAGCAGTTTGTGAAAACAGATTTATGTTTGCTAGGGTTTATTATGAATGGTTTCAAATCTGTTTTTTTTCTGGGCCTGGGCCCTCTCCCTAAGTTCTTCAGCTCAAGGCTACTGCCCTACCCCTTGAGGCACAAAGCCACTTCTGGTACAATCTTAATGGGGCTACAGTGCCCAGTTTAATGACATCTTGAGTCACTTGAAAATTACAGTAACTGCCAGCTGAATTACTTGGGTTTTACAGCTCCAAGTCCACAACCACTGGTGTTGATGAAAAATGTGAATGAAAATGTTCATTGTAGGGATGAGGAGAGTATGAAGAATACATCCATTGTGTGGAGGGAGTGTGGGGGTGTGGAGCCTGAACTTGGGGCCTTAGTACTGTTCCTGAGCTTTTGTGATCACTTGAGCCATAGCTCCACTTCTAGCTTTTTGGTGATTAATTGGAGGTCAGATTCTTACAGATCTTCATACCCAGATTGGTTTCAAACCATGCATCAGATCTCGCTCTCCTGAGTAGCCAGGATTAAGGCCATGAGCAACCCCCTTTTGAATGGTGGTGCACATGGAATCTTTTTCAACCTGCTCAGGAAAGGACTTCTCAGGTTCAGCCATAACACAGATACTTTCCTTCACCAATGTCAATGCATGGTATTTGATTTCCTAGCAAGCTGGGGATAAGAAGTTACTGAAATATTATTAAATGTATTTAAACATGTGACAATGTATTACTTAGCTTCCCATTACTGGCAGACCTGAGAGGGCAGGAAGGTTGCCAGCTCATTCATCTGATCATTACTTATCTTGACCAAAAGCCCATGAGAATATATGCTGAAGGAATGAAGCTCTCATTACCATTTAATGTTTTTCCTTACAGCCTTACTTTTAATAGCATGAAATAAGACTTCAGAGAATGGCATAATTAAGATTTTCATAAAAAGAAACATTTAATACTATTTAAATGTATAATGACTCCCAGGGCTACCTGAATCCATTCTCATCATAAACTAACCAAAATGGGTTTTAATTTCTATCATGACCATGCTGCCTTTATTTAACCTCAAGATACAACATTATCAAGACCAATTTACTCACCGCACAAGAATAATTATCTTGACTTTATTGTAATCTCACCTTTTTAACCAGAAATAATAGTCTGGTTTATCATCTGCTTTATTCACTAAACTGGGCTCTGAAGAGTTGGCAGCTATTTTTTAAAAATAAAACTTTTCCTAGAAAGATGAATATTTGCTAAGTTAAGGATGTTTTAAAGTTGGCCAGAAAGTTCCAGAAAGGTATTAAGCATGGAACTCTTATGGATACCTGTGTAACCTATGACTACATTGAAAGGAAAATCACCTCACATAGGTAAATGGTTGTATATTCACTTTTAAGATTTATCTGACTTTGTAAAAGTCAGACTTAAGGAATAAAACTGAATGTTCTATGGCAGAAAAAGAAAAACTTTAAAAAGAAAGCCCAGTGTTTGAATCTCTTCTGAGACTTTAAGGATGGACACAGTTATTTAACATGACAACTCAACCCATTCAAACTCTTCTCCAGACAAGGCCAACAGTTTAGGTGATAGAAAGGTCATCTTGGTTCACATCTCATTACCTGCTTTTCCCACTTGCCTTTTCCCTGCCTGATTCATCCTAAAGAATAAGCAGACATTTCACACCATGGCAGGAATTAAGGAGTTGAGTTCCAGGACTGGTCTTGCCAGTATCGGCATCTCTCCCTAATGTCACAGAAGTAGGAGCTTTGCTGATACATTCAAGGTGTCTCCAACACTAGTCAGTAGTGACACCTACCTGTCCACAGTCTGCCACAACCGGAGGGGGTCATCTCAATTTCCCACCCTGCCTCTGCATTCTCACATTCCATCTCTTGACCGAGACCAGAAGGCCGCCTCAGCTGCTGAGTCCTGTAGATGTTGCTTTGCTAGGTGAGCAAAAGCAAGAGTCCCTTAGGTTGTAAAGGCTGGAGTGCTGCCTCTTGAGAGTGGACCAATCATTCTGGGACTCACTTTCCTCATCTGTCACATGATGAAGTGGACAAACACTCCATTTCCTTCTGGAAATGCTAGTTATCACCAATTAGTGCTTGGTATAAAAATTTGACAGTGAAGCATATATAAGAGAGAATCAAATCTTTTCCACAGCCAGCACCTGGGCAATACTCAGACCCACTTTTCTCACCCATCCTTGAACGGCCCATCCAGCACCTGTGAGCAATTTTCATCGGGGAAGGAATAAGATCTATAAGATCTTTACTTTAGTGGTTATGACACCGTTGGTGAAATGGAAGAATAACATGAGTCTGGTTAGTTCTTAAAAGCAGCCAGGCACTGGTGGACCATATTTGTAATTACAGCTGCTGAGGAGGATGAGATCTGAGGATCATGGTTTGAAGCCAGCTCTAGCTGGGAAGTCTGTGAGAGTCTTATCTCCAATTATGCACCTAAAAGTCAGACGTGGAGCTGGTCATCTTAACTGGCAGGTTGTTAATCTTGAGTAAAAAAGTGTCCAGACCTTGAGTACAAGCCCCAGGACACACACACACACACACACACACACACACACACACACACACACACACACACACTACATTTCATATCTTATAGCCTGAGTTATAAATCTACATGAAGAAGTTTAATTTCAGTACTTTGAATGACAAAATGACAAAAGACACAAGAAAATAGTCTTAAGTAACAAGTTAGAGAGGCCGACTTTTCTGCTGCTCTGCCTAGATTGCAGCACTACTTTTGCATTTCTTGTACAATGACAAAATCGTTTTTACAAAAATATTGAAGCATAGGGTAGAAGAGATACATAACAAACTACCTGATAATCAGCACTTTTCAAAGTATTGTTGTTCAAAGTGTTGTTCTGGGCCAGGAGTTTGGCCTAGTGGTAGAGGGCTTGCCTAGCATGTATGAGGCCCTGTGTTCGATTCCTCGGTACCATATCCATAGAAAAAAGCTGGAAGTGGTTGTGTGGCTCAAGTGGTACAGCACTAACCTTGAGGAAAACCCAAGAGCAGTGTTCAGGTCCTGAGTTCAGCCCCCAGGACTGGCTGAAAAAAGAAAAAAAGTGTTTTAAAAGTGTTGTTGGCTACAGAGCTTTACCAAGTTATTACTGCTTTTATTAAAGCTATATTTTTGTTAGGAATTTCACTTGGGGAAAGAAAAGTGAGTTATAATATGAACTACAGAAAAGCTAACTCATAAAAATCTTAGAATTGATTCAGTGTCACACGCATGGTGCAAGGCATTAACTGGAGAGTTAAATGATGTGTAATACAAGCTCAGTGTTTAGTGGGGGAGATAAGAATACAGAGCTATGTGCAGGGTGGATGGCCTGGTCTAAAAGTTGTATATAATTCAGCATGCTAGGAGTTCAGAGAAATAAGGAAATGCCTATAAACATGGAGCCACCAATGAAAGCTTCATGGTCTTACAATTTGTTGTTTCTGAAGACCAGGGCATTATACAGGTAGATGCTGTATCTCTGAGCTGTACCCCTAGTCTTGGGTGGAAGTTGTCCATACACAGAGATTGAAGGGACTATTTTGGGGGGAGGAGGGTGCCAGTTCTAGAGCTTGAACTCAGGGCCTGAGCACTGTCCCTGAATTTTTTTTGCTCTAGGTTGGCACTTTACTACTTGAGCCACAAATCCACTTCTGCCTTTTTGGTGATGAATAGAAGAATTTGATGAACTTTCCTGCTGGGGCTAGCTTTAAAGCTTCATCTACAGATCACAGCCTTCTGAGTAGCAAAAATTACAGGTGTGAGCCACCAGCACCCAGGTGAAGGAGCTTTTTAAATACAGGAAAGGCAAACTGAAGAATATAGGGGCTTCAGAACATGAAAGGAAGAGTATAGTTTGGCTGGAGCATATGGTAGCTATAGAAGAAAGGGTAAGATCAGCATGCATGGGGACAGAGACTTTAGAGGGCCTCAAAGTCCAAGCTTGTGCTTTTAAGAAGGTGATGAGTACTATGGAAAACTTCAGAGAAGGAAAAGTGATTTAATCAATTTGGCTTGGGGCAAGTTCTGGACTTGGCTAAGTTGTTGGGCACTGACCACAGAAGACAGAAGATGAATCCCAGATGAAGGAAGAATGAGCCCTGAGCCACAGCATCGGAAATAAGGCATGGGTGGTACTTCATAGATTTGGTAGAGCTGGAATTCAGTGAGAATGGTATTCAGACCCCACTCTCCTTGTATGATTATGATCAGAACTCTTTGATCGTATCTCAGAACGTCCATATGAGTTTGCTATGAGACTGAATTATCTTTGTGAATCATTTTGGCATCGCTTCAAAAGAAAGTAAACATTAGTGTCACAAACTCCCATGAAAATGGAGGAAGGAAATGAGTGTTGGCCTAGGTGACTAATGGAAGTGGAGTTCTCAGAGGCAGTATGGTGGCTAGGAACATGGCATCTGGAGGCTGAGGGCTGTGTTTAGATTGTCCTATTGACACTACTCAGCAGTTGTGATTATACACAAACATCTGACCCCCTGCCACCATAACCTGTTTCATAGCCCTCCATGGACTGGCTGTGAGAATAAAGTGAGGTAATATATGAATGTGCCTGTTCCCTTTCAGGTGCCTAGAAAATACTGTCAGGATGAGGATGGAGGTGTAGAGTGGAATAGCTTTGCCTTGTACTCTGCGGGAGATGCAAGCTGTGTGTGTGGGGGGGGAGTGGGAAGGGACAGTATGGAAAGGACAGAGCATGAGGACCAAGGGAAGAACTATTGGGGCTAGAGATGGGCATACAATAATCCTGGCAAATTAGTGTAGTTCAACAGGAAGAGATACCAGGAATGAGAGGCAGATGACTTTAGAAAGCACCGGAGGCTGATGGATCAAGAGTCTACAGTTATGGACAAACCTCAACAGGACTTGGTTTACAAAGAGATAATTGATTCTTGAAACAAGAGGATTTTTGCTCAAAAGCTCTGTATTAGAGACTACAAGGAAGTTATAGTTTATATTCATATTGTAACCACTCAGAAATACCTTTATTCTTACCAGATATTTCCTACCACACATATGAAGTGGAGAGGAGACACACAAACAGGGCCAAGTATTAACAATGATTAAGTCTAGGTGGTGGTCACAATTATGGATCTGATTGGACTGCCTTTCAGCCTTTGCTGGATGCTTAGATTTTATTATTGTTGTGCTGGTCCTGGGGCTTGAGCTCAGGACCTGGGTGCTGTCCCAGAGCATTTGTGTTCAAGGCTAACACTTTACCACTTGAGCCACAACTCCACTTCCAGTTTTTTTTGGGGGGGGGGGCAGGGAGGTAGTTTAGTGGAAGTAAAAGTCTCACAGACTTTTCCTTTCTGGGCTGGCTTTGAATCTTAACCTCACTAGTTGCTAAGATTACAGGTGTGAGCGAATGGATTTTTTATGATTAATGAGATTGTGAAGCTTGAGGGAAAGAGTGAACCACTATACACCAGACAATGGAATTCTTTGGAGGAAAAAAAGCACACTCTACTCTCAAAGGAGGGATTCCAGCAAAAGAGAGATTAAGAAAAGTAAAGGTGGAGAAAGTTCTTATTCACTGCAGGTTACCTACAGTGAAGGAATAAGACATGGAATATTGGTAGAAGGAAAATCTGATCCTTTGAGACTGAAATTCTAGTACAAGAAGACTGAGCATTGCTGGGGAAGACTGAGGAAAGAGAGAGATGGAGGAGGGATGGAACAGGAAGAGGAACAGCATGAAAGAAACTAAGACAGGAAGACATGGCCTTAAGAGGGATTTTTTTTTCCTTTGATCCAGAGTGAGTTGGAGGACAGGGAAGGAACTGCTCTTCTAGGTCACAGGAACGAAGACATATTTTGCTTGTTGTAAGGGCAGAAGTGTGGCGCAGAACAGTGAAAATAGATGCACCACACCTGCCCTTGGGTCTGAACCAGAGAAAAAGGCTGGAGAGTGAGAATGGGTGAGCAATATTGGGGGAAGGAAGGGAATTGTCCCAGTGGGATTCTACGAGATGATGATAGAGAATAGTCAGAAATGTAAAGTCCCCTTTTCCAGACCTTGTGAGGAGGTCACTGGAGTTTTTTTTTTGGATGCCTGGGGGTTGAATTTGGAGCACTTAGGGCACACCTCCAGTGGTAGGAACTGAATGAATCTGGGTAAAATCTTCATTTCCAAGCTCCCGTCTGAGGCTGGCTTTCGAGTATTGGCACACGGTATGATGAGTCTTTGTTAGCTAAGTTTCGGTCACTAATCCTACGAGCTCCGATACGGTGGCTGGAGCTCTGAGGATTTCCCTGCGGTGCCACTGTTCTGCATTCGGGTCCGCTGCAGCAGCCATAGGAGGCCGGTGGGGCTGCTGTGCCCGGCGGGGAGGTGGTTTGGGCTTTGCGGTGGAAGGTCCCTCAATTGGCAGCAGCGGGCGTGGATTGCGCGCGCAGATCGGCGGCTCATTGCAGGAGAGCCGGTGCTGGCTGGTGGATGTAGCCAAGCTCTTACAGCAGGATCTTTGTGATGATGCCTCCGTCTTCAGACCCATCTTCCCCAGGTTCGTCTTTGAGCGGCAGGGGCGTCCCAGTGGCACAGGTGCCCTCGTGACGACTCAGCTCCAGTAGTTGCGTCTGCAGCAACTCGCGCTCAGCCAGCAGCGCGCGCCCTCGCTGCCCCAGGGCGCGCTCCTCCTCCTGCAGCGCGCGCCGCCGCTGCTCCAGGGCGCGCTCCTCCTCCTGCAGCGCGCGCCGCCGCTGCTCCAGGGCGCGCTTCTCCTCCTGCAGCGCGCGCTCTCGCCGTTCCAGGGCGCGCTCCTCTTCCTGCAGCGCGCGCCGCCGCTGCGCCAGGGCGCGCTCGCCCTGCTCCACCGCCGCCTCGCGCTGCTCCAGCTCGCGCTCGCGCAGGCTGCCGCGCACAGCCAGCGCGCCCATCTGTTCCAGCAGGCGCGCCCACTCGCCCTCGGCGGCCCCGGACGGCGAGCTCCGGGCGCCGCTCTTCTCCAGCTCCCGCCGGTGCGCGCTCCTCAAGTGCCTCCACAACGCGGGCGTCCCAGCCTGCAGGCCGGGACCGCGGCCCACCTGCTCCCCGCAGAGCCGGCAGGTGGCCCAGCGGCCCGAGGGCTGCCCAGGCCGCGCGGGGGCCAGGTGGAAGTAGCCCCAGGCCTCGGAGTACGGAGCCCCGAGGTGGCCCGGAGGAGCCGGCGCCAGCCCGGGACACCGGCTGCGCTGCGCTGCCTCGTCGTCCTGCCCGCTGTTCTCCTCCATGCTCAGGACCGGCTCCTCACTCCTCATTCCCCCTCTGGCTCTGCAGGAGCGGAGTGGAGGAGGAATAATTAATTAATCATTTCAGTTGGATGCGCACAACTCTGGTTAGCAACCAGTCAGTGGACTGGGATTTTCTTTCCCAGTAAAGAAAATCACCAGTGTAGACAGCAGGAATAGGCCAGCACACGTCGTGTGTGTGTGTGTGTGTGTGTGTGTGTGTGTGTGTGTGTGTGTGTGTGTGTGTGTACACGCGCGTTGGGGAGAGTGCTGCGGCTTGAACTCAGCCTGTGCACAGTCCTAAGTTAGCCTTTTCACTGAAGCTGGAACTCTATCACTTGAGCCACAGCTTCACTTCCGGATTTTTGCTGGTTAATTGTGAAATAAAAATTTCTTAGACTTCCCTGTGGGCTCCTTAGATTTCAGCCATCTGATTAGGTGGGATTACAGGCATGAGCCATCATTGCCTGACTTCTGTTCCTTTCACAGGCACCTGAGACAAAGTAGTGGTCTTTATTGCTTAATCTAACTAAACAGCTTGTCTAATACATCTGGAAGATAGAAAGCTTGATCAATGCTTCCAACAAAAGGAAAAGAAAACTGTATTGCTTTGTCTAATAAATATTTGTGCTAAAGGAACTCTGATGTGAAAAGGGTCACTGCCAAGGCTTTTCCATTACAAAGATAACTCATCACTGCAATAATCTATTTCCCAAAAGGGCAATAAGTTCACAAGAAACCAAATGTATGACTCTAGACAAACTTGCCTCAAAATTAATAACAACAACAACAACAACAAAAACCAGAAGAACAATTGGGAGAACTAGGCCCAAACAGCTGGTGATGCCAGCTCACCAATCAATTCTGAGCCAGCAGCAGAGGCTGTGATAACGTTCTAGAACCTCTCTGGTTAAACAGTGCTGGGACAAAGAGGAGTCCAGGAAAAACGAGCTGCAGGAGTAACAGTATTGAGTATAAGCTTTAAATTGCTAATAGTCCTGCTACAAATGCATTATAATTTTCTCAGCCTAATTTGTTTTTCCCACGTAGCAAGTTCACTTATCAGCCATGTCAGTTATCAGACATCTTACATGTAAAAAGAAGATGAGGACTGGGACTTTGGCCTAGTGGCAGAGTGTTCACCTAGCATGCACAAAGCCCTGGGTTCTATTCCTCAGTAGCACATACACAGAAAAAAGGCAGAAGTGGTGCTGTGGCTCAAGTGGCAAAGTGCTTGCCTTGAGCAAAAAGTGCCCAAGACCAGTGCCTGGGCACTGTGTTCAAGCCCCAGGACTGGCAAAAAAAAAAAAAAAAAAGTAAAAAGAAGATAATGAATAATGGGGGGGGGTACGGGGAAGGGGAGGAAGCTTTTCCAGGTGCTGGTGGCTCAGGCCTATAGTCTTAGCTACTCAGGAGTTTGAGATTTAAGGATCTCTGTTGGAAACTAGTTGGGGTGGGAAAGTCCATGAGACTCTTATCTACAATTAAGCACCCCCCCCCCCCAAACCAGAAGTGGAGTTTTGGCACAAGTGGTAGAGAGCCAGCCTTGAGGAAAAAAAAATAGTTCAGGGAAAGCACCCAGGCACAGAGTTTAGCACCACAAAATAATAAAAATAAAATTAAAGTAGGGTGTGTGTCCTTTTCTGACATAAGCATGGCTATTTACTTATCTTCTGATACACAAGTATTGACTTAAATATGGTTAGTCAGGATAAGTGAAAAAGTTTCTAGAAAGTAAAATCTACATTTTCCCAGAGATTTGTTACATTGCTGAAGTGCCAAACATAAGAACATAAGAGTAGGTAGGATGAGAGGCTATTGACCTCCTTTTAGAATTTTTTTTTTTTTTTTGCTGGTAAATGGTAGCTCACACCTGTCATTTTTGTTACTCCCAAAACTATGGTCTGAAGGCTCACAGCTCAAAGTTATCCTGGGCAATATTCTGTGACACTTTATCTCCAAAATAACTACAAAAAAGTCTCACTGGAGGCATAGCTCAAGTGGTAGGGTGCCAGCAAGGACTTAAAAAATGCAGGACAGAGTCTCTGCCTTGTGCTTAGGTCTGAGAGTCACTACCCATGTACCTTCCCAGGGTTGGAGGTGACAGTTACTGTAGTAAAAGAAAAATCTGGGGGCTGGGAGTTTGGCCTAGTGGTAGAGTGCTTGCCTAGCATACACGAAGATCCAGGTTCGATTCCTTGGTACCACCTACACAGAAAAGCCGGAAGTGGTGTTGTGGCTCAAGTAGCAGAGCTCTAGCCTTGAGAAAGCCCAAGGACAGTGCTCAGGCCCTGAGGTCAAGGCCCAGGACCAGCAAAAACATAAATAAAGTATTTTTTTTAAATCTGTAAGATGTCTCTGGGTTTCTGGTGTCACCCATGGAATGCCATCCTTATGGAGTCAAGGTGGACCCAGAGTGAGAAGCACTGAAGTTGATGTCTTAATGCTTTGATCTTAAGAACTAGCTCACCAGAGGTAGAGATACTCAGCACCATGACTGTGGGCCAGTGCAGTGCTGCCCCTCTGAGTGTGGCAGAGGGCCATCCTCTGCCTGGCCGCCCTTCACTGTTGGAGGCCTAACCGATGAAAGGCAGCACGGTACACATCTGCCTCATCTTCTCAGTCCTCCACAGCACTCGGTACTATCTTCAAATTCCCTACCTCCAGTCTGTGGCCACAGTCCTAACAAGAGCCTGCCTAGCTCTGCAAGCCCCGGAGTTCACAGAACAGCAGGGTGCTGAGCTGGAGAAACCCAGATTCACCCACCTGCCTTGGGAATTCTTCAGTCACCACAGCACACTTCACGAGTTCTCACAACCTGATAGGAAAAAGACAAGCTGCCCACTAGAAGGATGGGCAAAATAACCTAGGGACAAGCTCAAATGACCAGGAAATGGGTGAAAAGACACACACCAGTTTTATTCAGGGAAATGCTATAATTCAAAATTCATTTTGTCTGTCCCACCAACCAAAGTCAATCTAAAGCTAAAAGGGAGGGCAAGAAGGCACACTCCCACAGGCACCAGTGAAAAAAATGTGATCAAACTGCCTGGTAGTTTCTATGTTAAATTAAAAACAGCTGATATATATATATATATATATATATATATATATATGTATAGTCTGTAAAAGATTGTAGACCTCAGACTACAACCTTCCTACTTTCACCTGCCAAATAGCTGGATTACAGGCATGCCCCACCATACACACTCACTTCCTTAATTTTTCTTGAACATTTTTCAAACTACCACTGATGTCAATGGATGTGGTTATTTTGCTTTCATCCAAGTAGGTAGCTGTGCACCTACTTGAGAATCCCATGGTTACCTGTGGCCAAGTGTCCCAACAGGATCACCACAGTGTCTGCTTCAGGGAGCTTCCCACCTGGAAGGGAAAGAGAGGTTTCCAGCAGGAATTCTGATACAACTGGGTGAGGTCAGATCAGTATTCTTTCATTAGGCTGAATTCCCACACACCGTGTCCCCTTTGAGAAAGGGAGGAAATAGTGTAGCTTCCTAGCACTAAGGCCTTAAAGGTCTAGCCTTTTGTTGGTTAATTGGAGATAAGAGTCTCCTGGGTTTGTTTGGCTGGCTAGCTTCTAACCAAGATCCTTAGATCTCAGCCTTCTGAGTAGCTAGAATTGCAGGGTGAGCTACCAGCAACTTGTTATTAAACTTAACTCTTTCTACCATTAGCTACACAGAAGAGAAACACATAGCTCTATGAGTTGTTTGCTCTAAGGTTGGGGATTGACCCTAGTTCCCATGGATGCTAGGCAAGTGTTCTACCACTGGACTATACTGGAAGCCCTATCAATACATTTATTTTTTGCCAGTCTTGGGGCTTGAACTCAAGGCCTGGGCACTGTCCTTGGGCTTTCTCAAGGCTAGAGCTCTACCACTTGAGCCACAGCACCACTTCAGGCTTTTCTATGTATGTAGTACCAAAGAATCGACCTGGATCTTCGAGCATGCTAGGCAAGCACTCTACCATTAGGCCACACTCCCAGTCCCTCAATACATCTTTTTTTTTTTTTGCATTTTTTTTATTGTACTTAGTAAAAGGGTTACATGATATTTGCCAGATAGAAGGTGCATTAATTCACATACATTGATACCCTTTCACATGTCTTGGTACCCATTTCCCTCTCAATACATCTTTTAAAAGGAAAATTATAAAGTATTCTGCTCTGAAGTCAACTTTTATTTCAGACCCATATTAATTTAATATATGGCCATCTTATAAACCACCTACAGAAATTTACTTTATTTTTTAGTTAGGCTTATACATATAAAACATAATAGGCAGGGTAACTTCCAAAGACTCATGCAATGTGCTAAAAAAAGAAAATAAATTACAGTTGTCTCACTTTAGTTGGATTAGCCAGGCAGAATTCTAAAAAGTATGCACTGGGGCCGGGAGCATAGAGAGCCTAGTGGTAGAGTGCTCACCTAGCATGCATGAAGCCCTGAGTTCGGTTCCTCAGTACCACATACACAGGAAAAGCTGGAAGTCTGGAAGTGGCCCTATGGCTCAAGTGGAAGAGCTTTGTGCAAAAACATGTTCAAGGACAGTGCCCAGGCCCTGAGTTCAAGCCCCAGGACTGGCAAAAAAAAAAAAAAGTACATGTTGACTGAGATCGGATTTTACATGAGAAATACACACTACTAAAAAAAAAATTACAGAGATTACGTGGAAACACTCAAAATACATTTTCATTGAGTTCATCAATGAATGATTTAAACCAAAGCAGAGTAATTGAAACAAATAATTGACCTTTTCATTTGAAGTACCAAAAAGACTCCATTAGTTTACTGCTATATATTTATTTGTTTATAAACGGATTACAGACAAGGAAAACAGTGTTCAGGCCCTGAGTTCAAGCCTTAGGACTGGCTAAAAAACTTACTGGACCAAAAGCTATCAGTTGAATCAGAGATATTTCCTAATAGTCAAACTCTTGCTTATTCCTATCATTAGCTAAAGGACAACAAAATTCTCTTAATGCATTTTCTTTTTGGTTGGTCGTGGGGCTTGAACTCTGCGGCTGGGCTATATAGCTCAAGGCTACTGCCCTACCCTTGGAGCCACAGCACCACTTCTGGTTTTCTAGTGGTTAATTGGAGATAAGAGTCTCAAGGACTTTAGTGCCCAGGTTGGCTTTGAACCCAGATCCTCAGATCTCAGCCTCCTGTGTAGCTAAGATTACAGGCATGAACCACTGTGACTTGCTCTCTTAATGCATTTTAAAAATGAAAATTGTAGAGTACTCTGCCCTAGAATGGACCTTTATTTCAAATACATCTGGTCCCTAAAAAATAAAAGTGAAATCCATTTAATGCACTTGTAGAAATGCTTAACTAATGTGAGTTAGAGGTATTGAAAGTTGCCCTCTATTAAAGGTATTTGTACTTCCCTTCCTATAAGTTGGTGCTTTATCACTTGAGCTTTGTATGTTTCCAGTTCCTCAGTTTTTGTTTTTTAATTGTATATAAGCGGTTCAAGTATTTGTCTACCCAGCTAGATGGCTGATAGGCGTTGAACTGAGATCCTCAGATCTAAGCTGAATATCTAGGATTATAGGTGCCTAACTATAAAACATTTTAAAATTGAGAAATACCTAGTTTGGGCTCTTAAAACTTTTTTTAAAAAAACACAATTCATACTTTTTGTCAGTTGCTTCAAACTATTTTGCCCCCCAAATTTCTCCTAGTAATAATATATCATAAAAAGTACAAAAAGGAGGGCCGAGAGTTTGGCCTAGTGGTAGAGTGCTCGCCTAGCATGAACGAAGGCCTGGGTTCGATTCCTCAGTACCACGTACATAGAAAAAAAAAGCCGAAGTGGTGCTGAGGCTCAAGTAGTAGAGCTCTACCCTTGAGAAAGTCTAAGGACAGTGCTCAGGCCCTGAGCTCAAGCCCAGGACTGGCCAAAAAAAAAAAAAAAAAAAGAATTGTAAGAAGCCCCTATGAGATGCATTCTCTGAGGCCTGATGAATGCCCGCACCCTGCCCCTCTCACTTTGCACCCCAGAGCTTTGATCGCACATTTAGGGCTTTACAATCACCTTCAAAACCAGGAACCCAGACTACACCTAAGGAACCACGGGGCCCACCCACTAGCCAAGGAGGATTTGTTCATCCTGACCACTGATGCCACAATCACCTTTCCAAACGCCTTCCAAAACAAGGACTCGGACAGTGGTCAGCCATGCATGCCCACCATTCTCTGCCCTTCCCCGTGCATCTTTTTTGACGCACGGGGGAGAATGGCTAGATGTCACGGAGGGTTCCTGGACTTCGGAGCTGAGGTCTAAAATCCCGGTTTCAGAAGGACCCTCGCTGAGGTCGCTCTACTAAGCTGTTTCTACAACAGCTGCTCTTTGAAGCAGGCGGCAAGTACTCACGGCTGCATTGGAGGAGAGGGCAGCCTCACTCGGTCGGGGTTCGGTGGCCGTGCGCAGGGCTGGAGCCCGTTCCGGGAAGGATCCCCGGTCCCTTTGTTGGCGCGCCGTGGCGGCGAGGAGGAAAGGGCGGGGATCCGAGCGCCCGCCCGGCGCGGACTGGGGAAAACGCCGGCGAAGTTCCAGTTAGAGGAGTCCCCGCCGCCGGGCGAGCGAGCTGCGGCCAGGGCTTCGAGACTGCGCCGACGTCTACGGGGGGAGACCGGGCGGGGAAGGGGCGGAGGCGGGGGCCGCGGGACGGCGAGCGGCCTCCACGCCCCGCCCGTGAACGCATCCGCGCGCGCCCCAGCCGGGAGGTGCGGGGCGCCCGATCGCAGTCTCGGGGGCCTCTCCCCGAGTCACCGGCGGGGAACACCCCGAGACAGTGTCCGCGGTGCCCCGCGGCCGCCCCGCTCCCTCCCTCTCCGCTCCAGTGGAGTCGCCGCCGCAGGGCTCCGCGTCCCACTCGCCGCTACGCCCGCCACGGTCCCCGCACCCCCTCCAGGCCCCTCGCAGACATCTTGGCGCAGAGGAAAAGCCTGGCTTCCCGCTTAAAGACGCAGCGCTCGGTCCCGCGTCCCGGGGGCCGAGGGGGCGGGACGCCCCTCCCAGCCAGCCCGGACGGCCGGGGTGGACTCGTTTTAACCTTTTTTTTTTTTTCTTAATGATGCAGTCGTTCAGGGATGTTTAAAATGCGACCGCTGTTTCTTAGCTCTGCGTTAACCTTCCAAGACCCTGGGTCCCCCGGGCTGGCTCCGAGCGCGGTTCGCGTCCGCTCGCGAGATGAGGGCCGAGCCCCCCGCTCCAGACCCCGGCCCAGACCCCGGCCGAGCCCGGGCGCGCGGGGCCTGCGCGACGAGCCGCCGCCACCCAGGCTGGCCCGGGCGACAACTCTGACAGCTCGGTGACTCGCCTAACTAAAGGTTTGTTTCCCCGACAAGCTGCCTGCCGCTCGCCGCCGCCGGGGTCGCAGGCCTCCCCTCACGTCTAGGCTGCAAGAGCCAACTTTCGCCGGAGTGCTGGTAAACCACCACCACCACCACCACCGCCACCTTTGGGGGAGGAAGGAAATCCTGTTTGCTGTTGCAGTGATGTAAATACCCCCACCGGGGCCGGTTTCGGGCTCTGGAGACTTGTTAGGAAGTGGCTTGCCAGGGACCTGGGTCTCCAATCATACAGCTGACACCTCTACTCACATTTTATTGGTCAAACCAGACCACAAGACCAATGGGCTGGCGTAGTGTGCCCAAAAGGTCCCTTGCCAGTCACCTGATGAGCAGCAGAGAAGTATAATCCTCTTAGAACAAGAAATTACTAGATACTGTAATATGCAAGCCACTCTGCCTGCTTTGGTCTAGTAGTCAAACCCAGGGCCTTGTACCTAATCAGGCACTTCATGAGTAACCTATACTTCTGGAACCCCAGACCCTCAACTTCTAACCCATAAAGTTGCAAACCCCACTTCATGGAGTTTCCCTTTCCCATTCCATGAATGATTTCAGAATTAAAAACTTCAAAAGGGATAATAATTTGGCCATGTGAAGTTTTACCGCTTTTCTTCTGGCCCTAAGGATGTTTATGATTTAGACATCTCATTAAAAGTAACTAATATAAATAATGTAGGTAAAATAATCTCTAATCTGTGTTTAAGCTGATTACATTTGGGTACCCTTTAACAAGAGGCTTCATTTATTTACTTATTTTCAGTGCTGGGGACTGAATGTCTGGCCTTTCCTGCACAACTGCTTCACTGCTCAACCGTATCCTAGGCTCCGCTCAACAACCATATCCTAGGCTGAGCTGTACCCTGTCCCAAGATCTAATTGTTTTAGAAATCCATTGGACACTGGGTGTGGTAGTGTCCTTGTAATGGAGTTACTTGAGAGGTGAGGGAGGAGGATCACAAGTTCTAGGCTAGTTTGGGCAATGTGTGTGTGTGACAGGATGAGGCTATAGGTACAACATTTGCCTAGCAAGATCTGGGTTAAATCATTTGGCCTTAAGTTGACCATGTGATGAGATACATAATGTTTTCACAGCCTTCAGTAAGCTCGGTGGTGGGCAAAGCAGCATCCTTGTTTTGCTTGTTTATTTTGTGATGGGATTTTTGCCAGTTACAAATACCCTGACTGAGACTGTGGAGTAACTGGAATTACATGTTACATCATGGTGTCCAGCTCGCAAAGCAGTATTTTAGGTATGAGTACACGTTCAGACCTTAGAAACACCATTCCTGCACACAAGATGATTATAGTCCAGTAGGACAGTGAGACAAATGTACTTCAGGAAGAAAGTGACCAATGTTGTGAGAGGAATATTCAAGTGTCATATTAAATTGATCTGAATGTGGAAATATTTAATCAAGACCTGAAAAATGGTGGGATTTGAAAGGCTGGCATTATATACTCATTACCCTAACAAGATGTGTTTTTGTGTCCAGAGAAAAGAAGCCTGTGGCTTTCCCATACATTTTTTTCTGTAATCTCTTCCTTATAGTTATAAATTGAACATTAAGTCAAATTATAAAACGTGTCTGGGATATCTAAATAACTCCTTTTCACTTAACATTCTGGGTTCAAGTTTCAGAAGGAAAAACACTTTCCAAGGCAGGTGCTGGTGGCTCATGCCTGCAATACTAGTTACTCAGGAGGCTGAGATGCTGAGATCTGAGGGTTGTGGTTTGAAGCCAGCCCAGGCAAGAAAGTCCATGAGATTCTTATCTCCAATACACTACTCAGAAAAGACTAGAGATACCTCTGTGGCTCAAGTGCTAGCAACCAGGACTTCAGTTCGAGGCCTAGGACCAACGTACACAAAGAAAACAAAACACTTTCCAGTTCTTATCATTGTAGTGTCTATCTAGGGGAACTGTATCCAGACCACGGCAGGGGGAACAAGAAGAGGAAGAGAGAGAAGAAAAAGCAAAGCAATGAGTGGCAGGTCTTCCAGGAACTCAGTAGGATAGAGACAGTGGAGCTGGCAGGGCTCTGAGAGGTGACCCTACAAAGAGTCTGGCACCAGGACTGGTACGATTGGCTGGAGTAGATATCTGCTGGCTTATTTTGTTGCATCCCCAGGAGCAACTAAAAGTCAAGGTTGACAATGACCCCGGTAAGTGGGACATTCTACACAAGTTTCCAAAGTTAGTACAAAAATCCTCTTGCCACAGGAAAAGGATACAGTTGCATAATACAGGTATTTTCTGAGATAATTAGAAAGAAGAACATATTTTTTTAAAAAAGATTTTATTAACACTGGTTATTACATCATATTTCAAATGTCATGTTTAACAAACAAGTATTCAAGAAGGGAATCTCTATGCAATCACTGGCACATAGATTTTAGAACATAATTAAAATTAAGCTGAGGGTTTGTATGTTGTAGATACATATCAATCTATATAACATGTCTATAGAGTATATATCCCATCATAGATTTTTATGTCTATGTGGTTATGTTTATATCTCCAAGACCATGTCCATAGCCTTGGGTACGCAAATATTGAGTCATTGCCGTTGTACTGTTTGGATCTAATAGCCACATATTAAGGATACCATGCATCTTTTGTTTCTTTGGTTTTGACTTATCTCACTCAACATGATTCACTTTAGTTTCATCCACTTCCCAGTGAATGCCATTATTTTATCTTGTCTGGTGGCTATGTAGAATTCCACTGTATATATTTAGCACATTTTTAATATCCATTCATCTGCAGTAGGGCAGCTGGGTTGTTTCCATTGCTTGACTATTGTGAATAGTGCAGAGATGAACATGGCTGTGCAGTTGTCCTTACCATATCCTGGGTTATGATGTTCAAGGTAGATAACCAGGAGTGGTATGGTGGGATCGTAGGGAAGGTCTATTTTCAGTTTTTTAAGAAACCTCCCAACTGCTTTCCAGAGTGGCTGAACTGGTTTACATTCCCACCAGCAATGTAGTAGGGTTCCTCTTTCCTCTTTTTCCACAACCCTGCCAGTATTTGTTGTTGTCTTAGTCCAGAATATTGGCCATTCTAGTTGGGGTAAGGTGTTATCTTAGGGTTGTTTTTATTTGCATTTCCTTTATGACCACGGATAATGAGCGTTTTTCTCAATTTTTTGTTTTTTTTGTTTGCCATTTTAACCTCTTGTTTTGATAAGTCTCTCTTTAGTTCCCTTGCCCATTTAGTGATTGGTTTGTTGGGTTTGCGGGGGGGGGGTATTTCTTAAGAAGAATATCATTTGTGTGTATGGGTGTGTGTGTGTGTGTCTTTTGCTGTGGAAGAAAAAGAAACAGTTATCTTACGTGGATGTGGCTGGGAGGGAGGGACAGGCAGAAGTTCGAGTCACAGATCTAGGGTTTTAGTTCTGTCTCCAGAGTAGCTTGAAGAACACCCTTTCCTTTTGTGGCTTTAGTTGGGTCAATTTGGAATGATTAAGTAAAATCTTCCTCTCGGACTAACCAGACCTACCCATTCGTTGAGTCCTCCTCCTTATGAATATGCCACACAGCTCAGTGGCAGCAATCGGATCTTATATCTTCCCTCTCTGCCTCTAGAAATCCAGACACAAGGTATAGGTCTCAGGCACTGAAAACTCAATATTAAAAACATGAGTGGAGTTATGGAGCATGTATGAGCATAGCTTGAGTTCAATCTCCAGTAACCACCCCTCCCCCCTCCCCCGACAAATTGTATGAGGTCCCAAGAGTAGTCACATTTACAGAAACAGAAGGCAGGATGGTGGTTGCCAGAGGCTAGACTGGAGAAGTAGGAGTCTTGTAACAGGTATGTTTCCATCTGGAGCACTGGGAGAATTCTGGAACTGGATGGAGTGAGGGTTGACCAGCAGCATGGAAGTCCCAGTGGGACGGCAGGTGGCTCAGTTTCCCACTAGCCGGTTTTGTTTGTAAGAGGCTTTTAACTTAGCTTGATTTTTGTAGCTTTTGTCTAGAGAGCATTGGTGAGCTGGTTCAAATCTACCTCAGGTGGTATGCTAGGTTCCTGATCAGTGGGGAAAGCTTAGTGGGTGATGGGTGATGGCAAGTAACTAATCATCCCAGAGCTTCCTACATTATTTGGCTTTATTTCTGTAGAATGTATCTGTAGAGTGGAGGTAATAATAGTTTGTAGGTGGGGTTGGAAGTGTGGCCTAGTGGTAGAGTGCTGGTCTAGCATGCACGAAGCCCTGGGTTTAATTCCTTGGTACCACATACACAGAAAAGGCCAGAAGCTCAAGGGTAGAGTGACAGTCTTGAGAAAGCTCAAGGACAGTGTCCAGGCCCTCAATTCAGTCCCCAGGACTGGCAAAAAATAGATTCATAGGTCTATAGAGTGGTTATGAAGATTAAACCAAATGAATTGCATGAAATGCTTGCCGAGTATGTGAGACAGAGGAGCTGGAAATTATGATGAATTATTTATAAACAGCAGCTGATATTTCTTCCATCTTGCAATTGCAGTGTAGTTTGGAGAAGTCCAGAACTAGACCACAGGTCCCTTGAAACTGTGCCTTGTCTGGGATGTGTGTTCTCAAATATACCAAAGCCCTGGAAGGTGCTAGCTGAAGCCTACAAGGACAGCCTGACCCAAAGTATCTGGGCCTTATTCTTACAGACTGTCTCTAAGATGTATCAGGAGACCCATTGCTCCATGTGGTACTGGAGCCAGAGTTAAGTGTTAGAACACTGTTAATGACTGTGGAAGCATGGTAGCATTTACAATAGGCCCTGATTGGTGATGTTTCCTTTAAACAAGCTAAGATGATAGAGGCCCATAATGCGCTCCCTAAGTGACACCTGACAGACTCTTGGCTCCATGCTTTTAAGGCACCCATTTCCCAAGTAGATAATTTAGCTGTCCTCACCTTCCAAAAGGATGAAGTAGTAAGGAAAGAAGAGTGCAGGGATTAGAAGACACCTCTGTTTTGCTTTATAACTAACTCTCTCGGAAACACAAAGAATCACCTACTGTTGACTCCACATCAAAAAACTCCAGTAGTAGGAGTTTACATGTGTTGCCTTAACTAGTTCTCTCTTTTTTTTGATGGCATTATTTTGTGCTGGTGTTTGGCTTGAATTCTGGGCCAAGATGCCAACCCTTAGTTGTTTGGTTTAAGGTTGGTGTTTTACCACATGAGCCACAGCTCCACTTCCAACTTTTTGTTGAGAATTAGAGATAAGAGTCTTATAGACTTCCTGCCTAGGCTGGCCTTGAACTGTGATCCTCAGATCTCAGCCTCCTAACTAGCTACCAGCACCAGTGCTTGTAACAATTGCATATCATGCTGATTTATAGAAAAGATCAAAAGAAGCAGGAAGTGGGGGAGGGCTGACCCAGACTTCTAGAACTAGGTCATAGCATGTTGCCAAAGTCTGTCTTTTCAGTCACCCTCCCCATAGGTCCCCACAACCCCTTCCTACCTCAGCACACAGAGACAGCAACAGGCTCCTGATTGAGTGGGTGGGAACCAGGGACTGAGGTTCAGGACAGGACTTCTGGTGGCCCTTACTCTGTGCTAATTATATCATTAGGGTCAGGCTTTGAACTGGGATCCTCAGATCACAGTCTTCTTTTTTTTCATATGTTTTTTAATTGTAATTAATAGAAGGGTTACATTATATTTGCCAGATAGAAGGTGCATTACTTCATATACATTGATATCCTTTCTCATGTCTTGGTCCCCGTTTCCCTCCCCCCCACCCCCACCCCTCGTTTCCCCCCTTCCCTAACCAATTTCAAATAACCAAATACAAATATATCCAATATATCAGATAACAAAGTGAGATATTGTAACAATATGAGATAACCAAGGGACAGCAAAAGAGATGAGAGATAACATAGTACATTAAGGACAACAATCACTCATTATATGGCTTTTGTTTCTATATCCTAGAGGTCCTTTCATTTAGCATCATACTGTATGGCCTTATGTACCTAGGTTTTGCTCTATTGTAAATCTCTGCTAGGAGAGTCCAAGGTTTCTACTGATTATGACAAATGAGGGAAACCATTGAGCCTAAGTTCCTTTGAGTCTGGCTTACTTCACTTAATATATTTTTCTAAGCCTTTCCATTTCCTAACAAATGGGGTGATGTCGTTCTTTCTGACAGCAGCATAGAATTCCATTGTGTATAAATACCACATCTTGTTGATCCACTCATCAACTGAGGGACATCAGATCACAGTCTTCTGAGTAACTAGGATTATAGGCATGAGCCACTGGGCCCCGCCCAACACAGTACATTTAGCAACTGGCAGTATTCTGCTATTCCTGTATACTATCCATATGTAATTTATGGGAGAAATGGAAACTCTGGGCCACATTTAAATGGAGAATCTCTTGTAACCAGGGGGGAAAATGTCCTATTGCTCTGAGTTCCTGAGAAGAATAACAACAGTAAATCACATTAATAAATAGAAATGAAAGAAAAAGCTTCTATTTGGAAGTATAAGTTAAATGTTAATGCAGTTTTGAATTTATTTCAAGTATTTTTCGTTAAGTACTTCCACTTTCATAACCTTATAGATTGCCTGACATTGAACCATAGTAAAATAATTTATTGGCCAACTTGAAAGAGCTTATATCAATGCTTGCAGCGCTCCTTGAAAAGAAGAAATATAGGGCATTTGTTCTTTGAAAAAAGATATCAGGGCATATAGGTCATTGTCAATTAAAAGCAATAGCAACAACAAGAAGACCTTTGTGGTGGAGCCCATGGCTGCTATTTCTTTGGCCTGCCTGGAACACACAGCTCAGAGGGTGAAGGATATCTTGTTTTCCTTTGCTTTCACTCCTGATGTGCAGCAAGCATCTTTGCTGGGAAAAACCCCTTTCCATTTTGGCCATGTGATTCCATGAATGCTGGCTCTTTGACCACCAGGAGAGAAAGCCAGACACTCTAGGCTTGTCAAGCCCTTCAAGAATTTTCAGATTGAACTAAAGGAGGGTTATAATCAGAGACATGTGCATGCAAAAGCGACTAGCTATCAGGGCTGGCTCTACCCAGACAGAAATCATGAGTTTGTAAGTGTCGGGGTCCTTTGTCCCTGGTCCCTCTCGACTAGTAGGAGGGATGGGCAAAAGCACACCCCGAGCAGGACGAGCCTCGAGAGGAGAGGGCCCACTGTCCTCCCACACTCAGTCTTCCTTCCCCAGAGCACGAACAGAGATGCCATGCAGATACATCAAGACAGGAAAATCTCTCTCTCCAAAAAACCCCCCTCCTGAGGAAGTCCCTCCAGCTAATATACCCTCACTCTAGGTCCCAATAGAGTGATAAACAATAACACACTTGTAACCAGTGGTAATCAAGTCTTGTGCCCTACCTCTTGCGCCTTGCCTTGTCTCAGCAGAAAGTTATTAGACATGGGGTTACTCGGCCCCCAACAGTAAGGAGAAACTTCTTGTAATGATATGCCAATATAAACATGCAAAAATAATGACTGTAGCTTGGCACTGGTGGCTCACACCTATAATTATAACTACTCAAGAGGAGTAAGCCCAAGTAGAAGAGTCCAGAGACTCTTATCTCCAATTATTCACAAGAATAATCCAAAAGTGGAGCTGTGGCTCAAGTAGTGGAGCACTAGACTAGAGCAAAAGAATTCAGAGATAGCACCCAGGCCCCAGGACTTGGGAAAACAAGACTGCTTTTGTTGCTGTTGCTTTGTTTTGTTTTTAATTCCAATACTTAAAAAAAGGGCAATTGGGGCCTGGAGTTTGGCTTAGTGGTAGAGTGTTTGCCTAGCATGCACGAAGACCCGGGTTCGATTCCTCGGTACCCCACATACATAGCAAAAAGCTGGAAGTGGTGCTGAGGCTCAAGTGGTAGAGTGCTAGCCTTGAGAAAGTCCAAGGACAGTACGCAAGCCCTGAGCTCAAGCCCACGACTGGCAAAAAAAAAAAAAAAAAAAAAAAAAGGGCAGTGCTGGGATGGAATCCAAGCCTCCTGTATTAATTAATGTTCTCCTTTTACTAGCAGAACCCGAAATAGTATTAGAGGTGAGCAGTTAGAACTGATCAGAGGTGTTTATGAGCCATTTGGAGCTGAATCACTTTGAGAACTTCTAGAACCATGGAGTCAAATCTAAGGGCCCCGGAACACACCCAGAAAGATTTGCAGTTGATATAGTGCATTCTAAAGTTTGAGCATCATTCATGTAGAAAGATGGCCAGGAAGGTGGTACTGTGGTACAGGGGAAAGACAGCCAAGAGAATGAGGGCTTGAAAATTGTTCAAACCTGACACAATGGAATTTCATTCCGTTGTTTTCTCACAGTATCTTTAATTCTTAAATGACAAATACTTTGTCCTCTAAACAGTTCCTGTAAAATCAGAAGGTATTTTAAAGTAATGCCAAATTATGTGTGATTAAAATAAAGGGACATGACTGATATAACAAGTTACAAGGTGACATTCATCACATGGAATCTATGGCCTGAATGAAAGGTTAGGGAAACTGTGAGTTTCTAATGAGAAAGTCAAGTTTAATTAATTGTTCTCTGAATAGATTTGCAATTGGAGGTTTGGTACCTGAAACTTCATAGCTAATTACAAAGACTGTGAGTGAACAATGGGTAATTGCCTCCCAATCTCATGTTGAATATGCCTTAATTGCAGTTTGTCACAGGGACAGCACGGCAGGTTGGAGGGAGGGAATGGAGACAAGTTGCAACTTTCTTGGAAACCCCAGGATTGCTCTGTGAGTTGGAGAATGGGTGCCAGTTATCAACTTCAGGTAGAGATGGAATCAATGGAAGAATGCATGGATGTACCAGGTTGCCTTTCAATAATGGCATTGACAGAGACAGCCAGTGGCCTCCAGCTGACCTCCTTCACTGGGCCACAATATAGTATTTCAGACAAACCTTTTTATCTTTGTGCTTCTGACTCTCCCATTCAGCTAGTTCCCTACAGTCTCAAGATGTGAGGCAGAGTTCCTATGAGTTCTCATATTAATAGCATTGAACACACAAGTTCTCAGCAATCTTAAGATAGAAAGGACTACCTTAATTGAGTGAAAGGCATCTAAAAAACTACAGGTGACATCATATTTAATGGTGCAAGACTGAATGCTTTCCCCTTAATTGAGAAAAATCACTGGCTACAGAATGAAAGATGGATTGTGGAGAGATGAGCAAGAAGTCACTATCATGGCATCTAGAAAGTTATGGCAGGTTAGAGAAACTTGAGAGCTTACACAGGGAAGGTATCAGAAGAAATGAGAGATGTTTGGAAGGCAAAATATACAGGGCATATGCACAGAATGGGTACAGCAACTGAGGGAAAGTTGGAAGAGTAACTCCTCGGGGTCAGCCTGTTCTATTAATGAATGACATCATCCATGAGCAGGAAATGAGGATGATGAGAAATATCTATTCTCTCCTAGAGATGTCACACTAGCCAATTAGCTCCATCATGGGCCCCAAAAGTCTATTATAAAAGTCTAGTATGAGTGGATGGAAAAGGTATTTAGCATGGGTGAGAAATAGTTTCAAAATGTGAAAATATATTTAAATATCCAGGCTTTGCTGGCACAAGGCTGCCCTTCACTATATTAATTGCACTAACATTTTTCACCATGGTATTTCATGAGCGCATATATCGTGTTTAGAAAAACCCTCTATTGCTTTCTCTTTCCCTGCCTCACAAACTCCTGTTGACCAACAGCATTCACTGTGCCTATGTCCTCATATGGATTTACAAATGTATCTCAAAATTGAGAATGATATATTTCAAGATGCTTTACAGCAAAGCATTTGAACATATCCTTCAATTTAGGGTTTACCCAGTCAACTGACTGAGACTTTTTTTTTTTTTTTTTTTTTTGCCAGTTGTGGGGTTTGAACTTAAGGCCTAAGCACTGTCCTTGGAATTTTTCCTCAAGGCTAGAGCTCTACCTTTGAGCCACAGCACCACTTCTGACTTTTTTCTATGTATGTGGTGCTGAGGAATTGAGCCCAGGTCTTTATGCATGTTAGGCAAGCATTCTACCACTAGGCCAAACTCCAGCCCCTTTACTTTTTTTTTTTACTCTTTTTGTCTTCCCAGAACCTAAACAAATGCCTTAGGAAATCCTTGTGGAATTCACTGCAATGAGATAAGAGGTCTCTTTGAAGTATACTAAGAGACAGAAACATTTTATCTTCCCTATGGAACATAAGAAACATTATAAGACAGTGGAGTTCTATGGGGCAGGCCTGGGAGGACTTCACATAGAGGAAAGTGGAATGGACAGCTCTGAGGAACAGAAGAACAAGAGCTTAAAAAGAGAAAGTGTGAAACTAGAAGTGCATCCCATCCCTTTCAATTGGTACTGTCTCAGCATCATTTCTTAGATGCACAAATGGATTAAAGGAAGCTCTTAATGCTTCTGAAGATGATATAATTTGTGGCAATAAAAATAGATTTGAGGGGCTGAAGGGAAAAAAATTCTATCCATGAATTAGCAGTTGCCATGGTTGATATGTCTTAAGGCAGCAATGACCTTCCTGACCTTGGGACAATATTGTGCCTTATTTTCCTGCCTTTGGGATAATGTCTAACTTATCCATCTGAGAATTTTAATGATTCCATAATACCTCATCAACTTGAACAATTTCCATCAAGAGTGCTTATGAGTAGAATGAAAAATAAGAAACATGGCAGAGTGATGTGCTTTTATTTTTGCCATGCATATAAGGGAAGACAAATATGCCAATAAAACATTTCCAGTTTGATAGAACAATCTCCTAAGTACTTAGGGAAAAAGACACATCAATTACTCTTGCCCTGAGCCAGTTGCTTGGCGAGTCTGGATGGCCTCTCTGATGGATGACTAGACTTTCATTTCCTGAGGGATCAAGCCCTTTGTGACTGTAACGCTGTGATCACTGCTCATGCTCATCATCACTGTCATGGAGTGAGTCATCAATCAGTGTGTGAGTGAAGTCACCCCTGCACAGTGCACATGTGTGTTCAACAGCCTTAATTCTCTGTGGTAATCAGATTCTGGTATGCCTTTCTTTGCTAGATGATCTACAGCAGTGAGTCTAATGTTTACAGCATTAAATGGGGTGGAAGTTCTGCCATTTTCTCCAGTGCAGAGGTACTTTTGTACCAGACAAGTAGAACTATTAATTCAATAGGAAGTAAGCTAGTAGGGGTAGAAAAGATAATGTTTTAAGTGCTTCATGGGAAGTAATAGTGAGATGGGCTAATCCTCCCATCTTGAACCATTGTTAGATGCTGGAGATGCAATGCTATCCATCACCTGTAGTTTTTAGCATGTGTATACAGTATTCTGGATGGCAGGGTCAAAGCTAACGGGATCAAACAGGTGCTGATAGCGCAGGCCTGTAATCCTAGCTACTTAGTAGACTGAAATCTGAGGGTTGCTGGTAAAAGCCACCCCAAGCAGACAAATCCCTCAGACTCTTATCTCTAATCAGAAAAAAGCTGAAAGTGGAGGTGTGGCTCATTTGGTAGAGGGCCAACCTGGGGGTAAGCGGAGGCAACTCAAGTGTGCAAAGTTTTGAGTTCAAGTTCGAGTACTGGTGTGTACACACACACACACACACACACACACACACACACACACACAAACTCGCTGTTTCCCCCTGAGATGACACTGCTAAGTATATTCCCCCAAATTGAAATCAAGCATGCAAATGGATACTTGCACACCAATGTCCATAGAAGAATTATTTCCAAAGATGAAAAGATAAAAACAACCCAAATGCAAACAGGTGAACAAAATATGGGAAATATACAGTAGAATATTGTTCATCTTAAAAAATCTATGGCTATGGATCTCCAGAGGGGTTTCAGTTACATAGGTCATGTAAAGAGTATATTTCTTTTTAGACAATGTCTCCCTGACCCTCAGGTTGTTCCTCTTTTAAGGGAATGAGATTCTAATAGATGCTATACGATGGATAAAATTTGAAAACATGCTAAATGACATACACAGGACTGACAAAAGGTAAAACATGGTTATGATTTTGGGGTGACATCAATCATGATGTAATGCTCACAAACTGCTTCTTGAGTGGCTACTCCTTTGTATAACTAGTTAAAGATAATAAAAATATTAAAAAATAAAATCATAAATAATGCGAAATTTTAAAATCACAGGAAAAGAAATTCATGGAAATTTCAGTTTGAGATGATGAGAAAATTCTAAAAATCGATTGGTTGATGGTGATGGTTGTACAACGATGTGAATATGCTAATGATGTTGAGTTGTACAGTGAAATGAATAAAATGATTATATTATGTTTTTCCTTTTCTTTCTCTTTTTTGGTGGAACTTGGATTTTGAATCTAGAGCTTGTACTTACTGTGCACTTGAGCCATGCTCTCAGACCTATAAATGTTATATTCTATATATTTAAATGTTAAAGTTGCTTGAAAGGCACTGCTGTCTAAAGTGTGCCTTATTTGTTAATATATGTCATTCTATGATGACACAAATCAAAGCACTTGGCAGAATTCACTTCTGTAAAGTGGTGTCTATGTGTGGCTCCTCAAACATTTAGAAACAGAAATGCAAGCCAAGTGCCAATGGCTCATTCCTGTAATCTAGCCACTCAGGGGACAAAGGTCTGGAGGATTGAGGTTTGAGGCTAGCCCAAGGCCCAAGCTCAGTCAATAGTTGAATGTAGTGTTGTATGCCTGGTCATCCTAGCTACATGGGAAGTATAAATAAGCAGATGGAGGTCTGGGCAAGAACGGCATACATATAATAAGACACTATACGAACATCAAGGCATATAGGACTCATGAAGTGGCTCAAGATCTAGTGTGTTTGTCTAGCAAACATGAGACCCTGAATTCAACACCGTAGTATCACACACACACACACACACACACGCCCATAAATGCTTGTGACAATTTATATTGCACTTGTATCTATGAATTCCTATTGAACACACTTTCTGAGATCTGTCATGCAAAAATCATCAAAATAAGGAAATGATCCAACCCCATATTCTCATATGTTTGAGCTTCTTGACTCCTTCCTCAGTGCTCTTCCAGGCAGGTTCCAGCATGTGGACTGATTTATTGCAGACCATTTTTGTTTGTTTTTCAAACCTCAAGAAACTGTCCTTGCAAGGAACTGCTTGGGATCCTTGCCAGAACATGGAGTTTCCATCAAGGGCCAGTGCTTCCAGGTCAGTATGCTGTTATCCTGTTTCCCATTTCTGTTCCATCCTACATCCTGTATAAATTAGCCATGTACTGCAGAATATTTCCCTACCTGCTTGAGCCCAGATCTGATGAAATATCAGTCTGGAGTCAACAGGTGAAAGAAACAGAGAAAGGGAGGAAAATATTCCTCTTCAGGACAAGATTCAAGTGAGGCATTTTTAGGATGTCCTGGCAGGGTGAGGCTGATCTCTAGCAAAGGGAAGGAGAATCAGAGGGAATTAAAATAAATCCAGTTACTCAATATTTTGGGACTTGTCTGCCCCATCCTAGGCCTTGAGATCTTAGCTTTTCCTGTCTGGGCCCTAACGCTGAAATAGAAGCCTATTGGGGTTTTGCAATCTGTCTCTCTTGTGGCTGTCACCTGATGGCTAAATCAGTATAATTTTAAAGGGCATATTCCTTGCACCTGAAGGTGGTCAAGTTCTTTTCAATATTCCCACAGAGATATCCTCAAGTTCACACTGTATTTGAGTTGATGGTTTGCTAGGCTAACTCTGGTTATTTTCTTGTTTTGAAACTTCCAAAGCAGTTAATAAAAGCCAATGAATTCTCCACTAAAAATTTTTTATTTATTTTTTATTGTAAAGGTGATGTACAGAGGGATTATGGTCACATAAGGAAATGAGTACAATTCTTGCAGAACATTGTTTCCTCCTCCCTCATTTTCTCCTACTTTCCCTCCCCGCAATATTCCCCCTCCCCCACCACGACCCAAATTATAAAGTTCATTTCCAGCATAGTGTCTTGTGGGTATCACTGTTGCTCTGGTTCACCCTTTGTCCTTTGTCTCACCATTTCTGTGATTCTCCTTTCCCCAAATCAGATAAACATATGTACAATACAGATAAACATATACAATACAAAGTGTACCAAAGTAAAAAAAAAAGTGACAAGGAGTAAACCAAGGGAAAAAAAGAAAAAAAGAACTGCATACAGTACACTAAACACAAACTAAACCAACCAAACCAAAACAAAACTCTCTTCTTTCCAGATCTTGTAGTTCATTTGGATTAACGTCCTTCTATAATGTCATTTATACATTGAGCTATTATGATCCTCTGCTACAATTACCCTAGACATATACTAATTATTACAAATGAAGGAAACCAAGCAGCCAGCCTATTTTTTGATGTTTCTGGCTTATTTCACTTAATATGATTTTCCAAGTCTTTCCACTTCCTTATGAATGGGACGATGTCATTCTTTCTGATGGAAGCAGAGAATTCCATTGTGTATATATACACATTTTCCTTATCCATTTATCCACTGAGGGGCATCTGGGTTGATTCCATATCTTGGTTATGGTAAATAATGCTGTAATGAACATCATTGTCCTGGTAGCTTTAGTGTGGCCTTACTTATAGTCATTTGGGTAAATGCCCAGGAGTGAGATTGCTGGGTCATAGAGAAGCTCTATGTTTAGTCTTTTGCAATATGGAGAAACCTCCATATTGCTTCCCAGAGTGGTTGTACAATGTTACATTTCCACCAACAGTGTAGTAGCATTCCCCTTTGGCCACATCACTGCCAGCATCTGTCATTAGGTTCCTTGATAATGGCCATTTTAATTGGGATGAGGTGAAATCTGTGTTGTGTTGATTTACATTTCTTTTGTGGCTAGAGATGTTGCACATTTCTTCAGTGTATTGGCCATTCCTATTTCTTATTCTTATTTCCTCAGAGAAGTCTTCAAGTCTTTAACCTAATTTTTAGTGTGGTTGTTTCTTTGAGGAGTTTGTGAGGTTAAATTTTTATTTTTTATGGGTCATGGGGCTTGAACTGTGGGCCTGGTTACTGTCTCTGAGCTCTTCAGTTCAAGGCTACTGCCCTACTCCTTGAGCCATACAGCCCCACTTCCCATTTTCTAGTGATTAATTGGAGATAAGAGTCTCATGGTCTTTAGTGCCCAGGCTGGCTTTGAACCATGATCCTTAGATCTTAACCTCTTGAGTAGCTAGATTACAGTGAGCCACTGTGCCCAGCTTGAGGTTTAATTTTTTGAGCTCTAAGTGTATTTTAGATATGAGGCCTTTGTCTTTTGTATAGCTAGTGAAGATCTCCCAATTTGTGAGCTTTCTATTTATCTTGCTAGCGATATCCTTTGCCATGCAGAAGCTTTGCAGCTTAATGTAATCCCATTTATCCAATCTTTCTTTGATTTGTTGTGTTTTGGGTTCTTAAGAAAATTTCAAGGTGTGCTAAGGAGCCTTAGTGTTTCCCCCATCCTTTCCTGTGATATTTTCAGGGTATTTGTTCTTATCTTGAGGTCTTTGATCAATTTGGAGTTGATTCTGGTGCAGGGTGATATGTAAAGTTCCAACTTCAATTTTCTGCATATTGTAATATCCCAGCCATTATGGGGACCCTGAACCCCCCAGCAATAGAGTCACCAGCACTCAGTGAAATGAGCTAGGAGTCAGTTTAATAGCAGTACAGAGGCTACTCACTATTTTCCGGCAGATAGAGAGCAGCCCTGCCCTTCAGTGAGGCTGAGTTTTAAAGGTAAACACCACACACAGGACGTCACTGTATGACGTCACCTAATGATGCCCACAGTCAGTAACCACAGGATGAAACCACATGCAGGTGGTCATAACCACTCACAGGTGGTTGAGCAGGTTAAACAGTTTTACAGAAACAAAAACAATTTGGCTGCTAAGCCTGCCAGATTATTACACACACGTGTAGCCAATTCTGCCAGCACCATTTGCTGAAGAGGCTGTCTTTCTTCCATCCAGTGTTTTTGGCTTCTTTATCAAAGATTAGGTGGTCATATGTCTAGAGGTTCATTTCTGAATCTTTAATCTTATTCCATTGGTCCTCAGGCCTGTTCTTGTGACAGTACCAAGCTGTTTTTAATAAGTATGGCTTTATAATAGAACTTGAAGTTTGGTATTGATATTCCTCCAGCACAGTTCTTGCTAAGGATTGTTTTTGCTATTTGGGGTCTTCTGATATTTTGTACTCCACTGTTTAAACTATAACTGTCTTTGCCTCCACAGTTACTATGGTTACATCATTTACCACATGACCAAGAACTTTCCCTTCTACTTGAATCTCATCCACATGCCCACAGGTAAGAGCTTTAACTGTGTTGATTCTGGGTCTACACTTACTAACAATGAAGTGCTTGTTTCTACTTTTTTTTTTTTGCCAGTCCTAGAGCTTAAACTCAGGGCCTGGGCACTGTCCTTGGGGTTTCTCAAGGCTAGCACTCTATCACTTGAGCCAAAGCACCACTTCTGGCTTATTCTGTGTATGTGGTACCTACTAATCAACCTGAGGCCTTCATGCATGCTAAGCGAGCACTCTACCTCTAAGCCATGCTCCTGGCATATCATATTTCTCTCTGTCTTTTTCCTTCCTTTCTTTCCTTCCTTTCTTTCTTTCTTTCCTTCCTCTCTTTCGTTCTTTCCTTCCTCTCTCTCTCTTTCTTTCTTTCTTTCTTTCTTTCTTTCTTTCTTTCTTTCTTTTCTTTCATCCGTCCGTCTTTCTTTCCTTCCTTCCTTCCTTCCTTCCTTCCTTCCTTCCTTCCTTCCTTCCTTTCTTTCTTTCATTTTGCCAGTTGTGGGGGTTGAACTCAGAGCCTGAGTACTGTCCTTGGACTTTTCTCAAGGCTAGAGCTCTACCCTTGAGCCACAACACCATTTCCAGCTTTTTTTTTCCTACATATGTGGTGCCGAGGATTTGAACCTGAGTCTTCGGGCTTGCTAGGCAAGCACTCTACCACTAGGCCAAATTCCTGGCTGCTCCTGGCATATTTCTACTTTTTTTTTTTGTCAGTTGTGGGGCTTGAACTCTGGACCTGGGCGATGTCCCTGAGCTCTTCAGCTCAAGGCTACCACCCTATCCCTGCAGCCACAGTGTTACTGCTGGTTTTCTAGTGGTTAATTGGAGATAAGAATCTCACAGACTTTAGTGTCTGGGTTGGCTTTGAACCTTTGAACCTTGATCCTTAAATCTCAGCCTCCTAAGTAGCTAGGATTACAGGTATGAGCCATGGCGCCTGGCTCTACTTTGAACAGTCCTTCGAAAGGAAGCTCAAAAGTGTTAATAGCCCAGCCCTTGTGGATTGTATACATGTGGTTGCCATGTGCTTCCCATGGCATCACAGACATTGATGTGAGAGACATTCCAGACTTCTGGGGCATCATCAGGTTCAGCGTGTGTGTGTGTGTGTGTGTGTGTGTGTGTGTGTGTGTGTGTGTCTGTGTGTGTCTGTGCCTGTATGCATGTGTGCTGGAACTGAGGCTTGAAATCAGGGTTCTGGACACTTGCTTAACATTTTTGCTCAAGACTGGTGCTCTACCACTTGAGCAGTTCCTCCACTTCAGGCTTTTCACTGGTTAATTGCATGTAAGAGTCTCATGGATTTTTTTTTCTCCCTGGGCTGGCTTTGAGCTTCGATCCTCAGATCACAGCCTCCTGAGTAGCTAGGATTACAGGCATGAGCCATGGATGCACAGCATTCCATACACGAGAGCTCTGCCTATAGCCAAGGCAGCAGATTAAAACACTGTCAGCTTATTGCTGAGCATTTACTTGAGTCCAAGTAATTCTGTCTCTTTGCCCAATTGGTAGCAAGTTCCCCTTTTCTCTGTGTGATTCTGATCCTGGATTTGATCTTCATCTCAGAATCCTAACCATAATCCATTTCCCAGTAGACTAAAGAAGACATTAGGCTAAAGAGTTCCAAACTTAACATTCTTGCTGTTAGCCAGATGCTACCCTGATGCGGATTCCATTCACCTACATAGTTTTGAGTGTCACAGTTTCCAGTATCAAAATTCTGTTTGAATAGTGTATTTTCCTGTTAAGCTATGATGTCTGAAGTCTGTTACCAGATAAAATATATCCATGATTTAAAAAATATCCTTAGAAGTCTATGCTGCTGGTTTCCCTACATTTGTCATAATCAATAGAAACCTTGGGCTCTCCTAGCAGAGATTTACAATAGAGCAAAACCTAGATACATAAGGCATATGGTATGACGCTAAATGTAAAGACCTCCAGGATATAGAAACAAAAGCCATGTAATGAGTGATTGTTGTCCTTAATGTACTATGTTATCTCTCATCTCTTTTGCTGTCCCTTGGTTATCTCATATTGGTATAGTATCTCACTTTGTCATCTGATATATTGAATTTATTTGTATTTGGATGGGTCTTGAACTCTGATCTTGGGCACTGTCCCTGCGCTCTTCAGCTCAAGTGCTCTACCACTTTGAGCCATAGCGTCACTCCCTCCACTATTGTTTTGGCCATGGGGACTACAAAGCACACTGGTGCCAGCCTCAAGGAGGTAGATGAATGACACAGGGAACCAAGCCGATCAGTTCTGGCCAACCTCTACCTGAGGCAGCAGAGGTGCCCAACCGAGCAGGCTTGCACTGCCATCTCAGCTGACTCCTAGATCAATGAGACTATAGCACTGTTATTTGATGGCACTGAATCTTGGAATGCTTGCCATGTGTCATTTTGTGACAATAGCTTTGGTATCCGATATTGGTATCTACTTAGCATAAGAAACTAGTGTCAGTCTTGGAACACAAGAAAACCAACACTATTTCTGGTTTGGAAACTTGCTGGAACACATAAGAAAACTGGGAGGGTAGTTGGAAAGAAAATGGTTGTCTGTGGCCAGGTGACAGTAGCTCATATCTGTATCCTAGCTACCAGGAGGCTGAGATCTGAGGATCACAGCTTGAAGCTAGCACTAGCAGAAAAATCTCTTATCTCTGGTTAACCACCAGAAGACCAGGAATGGTACTGTGGCTCAAAATAATAGAGTGCTAGCCTTGAGCCAAAAGCTCAGGTATAGCACTCAGGCCCAGAGTTCAAGCCCTGTGACACAAATTTTAAAAAGTTGTGTGCATTACACAGGGCTGGTAACTTGGGAATTAGAATAAGTAGTAAAAATATTTGGATATGTGCTGAGAGATTTCTCAAAAAAAAAAACAACCCTATGACAATGTGAGCTATCTTTGTTCACATGCATGTAATGGGTCTCATGCTACAAGAAAGAATTCAAGAGGGGCGGGAGTTTGGCCTAGTGGTCGAGTGCTTGCCCAGCATGCACGGAGACCCGGGTTCTATTCCTGGGTACCACATACGTAGAAAAAAGCTGGAAGTGGTGCTGAGGCTCAAGTAGTAGAGCTCTAGCCTTGAGAAAAGTCCAAAGACAGTGCTCAGGCCCTGAGCTCAAGCCCAGGTCTGGCAAAAAAAAAAAAAAAAAGAATGAGTTCAGGAAAGAACCAGAAGGTAGATGGGTGCTGGTGTCTCATGCCTATAATCCTAGCTACTTAGGAGGCTAAGATCTGAGGATCATGGTTCAAATCCATCTTGAGAAGCAAAGTCCCTGAGACCTTTATTTATAACTAATCACCAAAAGGCTGGAGGTGGAATTGTGGCTCAAGAACAGCTTCTAGGCCCTGAGTTGAAGCTCCAGGAGTGACATAAAAAGGAAAAGAAAAAACAAAAAGATAAATGGACTTTTGTAGTTTTACTCTGGAATGTTACTCTGCCACCATACATTGGACACTTTCTGATTCATCCCCCTTCCAAATATGTATTTTCATCACATCACTTTGGTGTGTGGGGATGACAAGAATGTGCCAAATTTTCCTTCTGGAGTTTAAAAGTACCCCCAGGGCCAGGAGGTTAGCCTAGTGGTAGAGTGCTTGCTTAGCATGCATTAAACCCTGTGTTCAATTCCTCAGTACTACATACGCAGAAAAAGGTGGAAATGATGCTGTGACAAGAGCTCTAGCCTTGAGAAAGCTCAAAGCGCTCAGGTCCTGAGTTCAAGCCCCAGGATTGGCAAAAAAAGGTACCCATCAAATGTTCATCTATTGGAAGCTTGGTTCCCAGCGTGATGGTGATGTTATGTGTCTAATGAGCGATGGACATCTGTAATTCTAGTAATTTGTTTTTTTGCCAGTCCTGGCCTTGAGCTCAGGGCCTAAGCACTGTCGTTGGACTTTCTCAAGGCTAGAGCTCTACCACTTGAGCCTGAACACCACTTCCGGCTTTTTTCTGTGTATGTGGAACCGAGGAATCAAACCTGGGTCCTCGTGTATGCTAGGCAAGCACTCTACCACTAGGCCAAACTCTCGGCCCTGAACACCTGTAATTCTAATACATGCAAGACTGTGGTAGGAGGATTGTGAGTTGAGGCCAGCCTGAGTGAAATGGCAAGATCCTGTCTCAAAAATATAATTTAAAGTAATAAAAGAGGTGATGGAACATCTAAGAGGCAAGGCTTTGTGGGAAATAAGTAGGTCTATGAAAGTTCTGTCTTGGAAGGAATCAATATAGTTCCTGGTTAGTTCTCATGATAGTATTGTCATAAAAGACCAAACTTGCCCCTTTCTTTTTAAAAATTTTTTTTATTTGATTTTTATTGTAATTAATAGAAGGGTTACAGTTATATTCACCAGACAGAAGGTCTATCACTTCACACACATTGATGCCCCTTCTCATGTTTTTGTCCGTATTTCCCTCCCCCCACTCCCTCCCCTTATCTTGTTTTCTTTCCTCCCTTCCCTTTCCTATTTCAAATAAACAAATAATCATATATGCAGTATACCAAATGTAACATACTGTAACAAAATGAGAATAAACAAGGGACAACAAAAGAGATGAGAAATAACATAATACATTAAGAACAACAATCACATATTATATGGCTCTTCTTTTCATATTCTGGAGGTCCTTTCATTTAGCCTTATCCTATATGGTCTAATGTGTCTAGGTTTTGAGCTATTGTAATCCTCTGCTAGGAGAGTCCAAGGTTTGTACTAATTATTACAAATGAGGGAAGCCATTGAGCCTATGCTCCTTTGAGTCTGGCTTACTTCGCTTAATGTTTTTTTTCCAAGTCTTTCCATTTCCTTATAAATGGGGCAATATCATTCTTTCTGATGGCAGCATAGAATTCCATTGTGTGTAAATACCACATCTTGTTGATCCAATTATTTACTGAGGGGCATCTGGGTTGGTTCCATATCTTTGCTATGGTAAATAGTGCTGTAATGAATGAACATCGTTGTGCTAGTGGATTTAGTATGTCCTTGTTTCTGAATGATTGGGTAAATGCCAAGTAGTGGAATTGCTGGGTCATAGGGGAGCTCTATGTTTGGTCTTTTGAGGAACTGCCATACTACTTTCCATAGTGGTTGAATGAGTTTGCACTCCTACCAACAGTGTAGTAGTGATCTTCCTGGCCACATCCCCTCCAGCATCTGTTGTTATTAGATTTCTTGATCATGGCCATTTTAACTGGAGTGAGGTGGAATCTTAGAGTTGTTTTGATTTGCATTTCTTTTATGACCAGAGATGTCGAGCATTTCTTCATGTGTCTATAGGCCATTTTTATTTCTTCTTCAGAGAAGACTCTCTTTAAGTCTTTGGCCCATCTTTTAATGGGATGGTTGTTTCTTTGAAGATTACTTTTGGAGTGATTCAATTTTTTTAGCTGTTGATATATTTTAGATATGAGGCCTTTGTCTGTTGTATGGTTAGTGAAGATCTTATCTCACTCTGAGGGCTTTCTATTTAGCTTGCTAGCTATGTCCTTTGCCATACAGAAGCTCTACATTTTAATGCAGTCCCATTTGTCCAAACTTTCTTTAATTTGTTGTGTTTCTGGGTCTTTATTAAGAAAGTTTCTGCCTGTGCCAAGGAGACCTAGTGTACCTCTTATTCCTTCTTGTAAAGTTTTCAGTGTACCTGCTTTTACCTCGAGGTCTTTGATCCATTTGGAGTTAATCCTGGTGCAGGATGACATAGAAGGATCCAACTTTAGTTTTCTTCAGGTGCTTAACCAGTTCTGCCAGCACTACTTGTTGAAGAGGCTGTCTTTCTTCCATTCTATTTTTTGGCTCTCTTGTCAAAGATTAGGTGGCCATAGGTCTGTGGGTTGATTTCTGGGTCTTCTGTTCTATTCCATTGGTCCTCAAGCCTGTTCTTGTGCCAGTACCAAGCTGTTTTGATTACCATAGCTCTGTAATAGAGTCTAAAGTTTGGTATTGAAATTCCTCCTGCGTTGTTCTTTCTGCTAAGAATTGTTTTTGCTATACAGGGTCTTTTATTATTCCATATGAAATTTTGGATTGCTTCTTCTATTTCCTTAAAGAATGACATTGGGATATTGGTGGGTATTGTATTGAATTTGTCATTTTCATGATGTTAATTCTTCCAATCCAGGAGCATGGGAGGTTTTTCCATTTCCCCATATCTGCTTGAATTTCCTTTTTTAGGATTTTAAAGTTTTCATCATAAACAAATTTGCCCCTTTCTAAGCTCTGGCATCTTGTCTCACCACGTGTTCTCTCATACACACAAACTGCCCATGGCACCATCTGCCAGAAGACCATCTGCTTGGACTTTGTCTCCAAAACGGTGAGCTAAATAAACCTCTTTTCTTTTCTTTCTTTTTTTTGCCAGTGCCTGAGCACTGTCCTTGGCCTTTCTCAAGGCTAGAGCTCTACCACTTGAGCCTCAGCACCACTTCCAGCTTTTTTCTATATACGTGGTACAGAGGAATTGAACCCAGGTCTTCGTGCATGCTAGGCAAGCACTCTACCACTAGGCCAAACTCCCAGCCCCCCCCCCCTTTTCTTTATAAAGAACCCATTCTCAGGCAATTTGTTATAGTGCTAGAAAGTGGGTAATAAATTCTGTATGTTCATCTGTTGCCCTCTCCCTGTGTCAGGGCATGATCTTTTTTTTTTTCGGGGATTACGCAGAGCAAGATCAGTTTGGCTTTTTGATTTCAATCCTACCAGGTTCCTAGATTTTGCCTTTTCCAATTCTGCCAGAGTCAGAATTCTCTATTTATTTTCTGTCTTTACGTATTGTGGTTTGAGACAGAAGGTTCTCCCGATTTCAGCCATGTTTTTCTGTTTCTCATCTTACTTGTGAGGAGACGAGAGCAGAATAGTATTTTTTTTCCATTTTAAACAGAAAGTTCTCCCATGTGACTTTCATGTGGAGGGGAGATAAATACCAAATTCATAGCTAGCATGTATAAATTACCTGGAGAGCCCAGTCCGGGAGCCATAAGAAGAAGCACAGATGCAGCCAGATTGAACGTCAAGAGTAGAAATTATAACAAGCTGGGAGAGAGCATGTGACCAGCAGTCTATTCAAAAATGGGATGGAGACTTAATTTTCTATTGTAGGTCATTTAAAACATACATCATTTGTAGTTATCAGCAGATTAATCTATTTCTATACTCCTTGTGGCATTAATTTTCCATTGTATATATTTATATATTGCCAGTCCTGGTGCTTGAACTCAAGGCTGTCTCTGAACTTCTTTTGTTCAAGGCTAGTATTCTATTACGTGAGCCACAGGTCCACTTCTGGCTTCCTTTTGGTAGTTTATTATAGTTAAGAGTCTCATAGACTTTGAAACAGATTGGCTTTGAACCTCAATTTTCAGATCTCAGCCTCCTGAGTAACTAGGATTACAAGTATGTGCCACCAGAGCCCAGCATTCCATTTTCTTTTTTTTGGTCTTGAACTCTGATCTTGGGCACTGTCCCTGCGCTCTTCAGCTCAAGTGCTCTACCACTTTGAGCCATAGCGTCACTCCCTCCACTTTATTTTTACCTGTGTACTATATTCTTAGTTATTTCTCTAGTGTTCCTTTTTTTTTTTTGTCGGTCATGGGGCTTGAACTCTGGGCCTGGGTGCTGTCCCTGAGCTCTTCAGCTCAAGGCTACCACCCCAACCCTTGAGCCACACAGCCCCATTTTTGGTTTTCTGGTGGTTAATTGGAGATAAGAGTCTCACAGACTTTAGTGCTTGGGCTAGCTTTGAACCATGATCTTCAGATCTCAGCCTCCTGAGTAGCTAGGATTGTAGCTGTGAGCCACTGCACCTGTCTTAGTTTTTGAATTCAGCCATTAAATATGTCTATTTAGTTGTGAATTTCAATACATACAAGTTTTATTTCTGAAGGCATCCTTCACTCTTTGGTCCTGCTTTCATGTCTAAGTGTATTGTTTAGGAATTCCCAAGGCTAGGTGACACTTTTTTCTCTAGCCCCTCAGGGATTTTTTTTCTACTAGCTTCTGTATTTGGAATAGGGCAGACGCGTGTGGGTTATTAGCCCGAGAGTCCTTTCTAGAGCACACTGTTTTCAGAACACAGGTGACCAGATGTTCTTATGCTAGAATCAATTGTGACTATCATTAATAAGAACCTCTGTATTTCCACTCGGTTCGTATCTAAGACTCCATGTAGAGTGGATTTAGTGAAAACCAATGATCATCTAGCTCCTACTTTCTGGCTGAGGGAAATTTATGTTTTAAGAAAGCAAAGCAGGAGAAAATTTGTTGTTGCTTCTTCTCCCCTTAGTATTTTTAATTTTTTTCTACTGGTTGTTATTTCCTACAACCCAGACCAATCGCCCATTTCTATTAACCAACCTAAAATAGCCACATAAGGATAATTCTCATTGCTTCTGTTAAATATTAACCATCACCTCTACAAAGGACTTAGTGCTACGGTCCCAGGAGCACAAATTTGAACACTGACTAAAGCAACTAAAAAAAAAATTAGGTGATTGGAGCTGCATCTGGAGGGGAAAGTGGTCAGAAAGAAAACTAACAATTAGTTGTACCAAAGAAATGTCAGGCCAATAATTTAAATGACTCCAACTTCCCTGTTGGCCCCAAGTTGGTCAACATCTGTCATGTCTGTGTAATAGGGAAGAACACGCTACACAACAGGATATTTGAACACCCAGTTACAGAACACTCAGTGAGGACAGGCCATTCCTCACTAAGAGGCTAGTGTGGTGGTGGGAGTGATGGTCAGCAGAGGGCACGGAGTGCTGTGTGCAGGGCATCCTCTGGACCAGGCTCTTTTCTTTCCCTTTACTTCTCGGTCAGTTGATAGGAACAAGGCAACTCCTACTGGACACATCTGCCCGCTGGCCACAAATATGTGAGTGAAAGGGACTTCGCCAATTCCTCCCCACCTTACCCCCCTTGGCCTGCCAGGAAACTCCTCCCTTTTCCTTTGTCGTCAGAGCAGTGCTCCAGAAGCCCACCGAGATGATATGTCAGTTCAAACAGCAAAGGTGTCAGTGGTTGCCCCAGCCATCAATCAACTATGTTGAATTCCATTGGCCACCTGTGTATGGCCAGCTCAACCACATGGCTGGTGGTCTATAAAAGTAGCCTGTAAGATTAGGCGCGGTCACCCTCTCACTCACATTCACATCTTAGAGACGGCCCTGACCGGTCAGTATGATTCTTGATGCTAGGCGGGAATAAAACTCTGTTTAACTTCCGCTTTTGTGTCAGACTCGTTCCTTTGATCATGGACCCTAATATTGGGGGACTAGACCCTAACAGTGAGGATTGAGGGGACTTCCCGACTGAGACATGCCACATTAATTAGCCACAAAACTGTGGGAGAACGTGGATGAAGTTGTCATAATCCACTAAAATTTGAAGTGGTTTGTTAGACAGCATTTGATATAATTTAGGGTGCTTATCAGACTAAGAATCATTGTCTTGATGATTCTGAAAATATATCTTAATTGTTTTACTTTGAATATTACTTAATTGGTATTTTCCTTTTTTTGTTTGTACTCGGAAACTTGTGCTTACTGGGCTTGCTTGCTGGGTTGGTGCTCTACCTTTTGAGCCATGCCTCCAGTCTGGCTTTTTTTGATGGTTACTTTGAGATGGCATCTCTTAAACTACTCTGTTCTATCTGGCTTTAGCCTAAACTGTTTTCTAGATCCCAGCCTCCTGATTAGCTAGGATTACAGGGGTGAGACACTAGCACTCTGTATACCTGCTATTTTCTGTTCATCTTTCCCATAGATAGCCCTTATTGGATGTCCACTTGTCACTTGTTACTTAGTTCTTTGTGAATCTTAAATTCTTTTTTTTTTTTTTTGCCAGTCTTGGGCTTGGGCTCAGGGCCTGAGCACTGTCCTTGGACTTTCTCAAGGCTAGAGCTCTACCACTTGAGCCTCGGCACCACTTCCAGCTTTTTTCTATGTATGTGGTATCGAGGAATTGAACCTGGGTCTTCGTGCATGCTAGGCAAGTACTCTACCACTAGGCCAAACTCCTGGCCCCTCTTTTTTTTTTCCCCCAGTCCTGGGCCTTGAACTCAGGGCCTGAGCACTGTCCTTGGACTTTCTCAAGGCTAGCACTCTACCACTTGAGTCTCAGCACTTGAGTCTCAGTATGTGGTACTGAGGAATTGAACCCGAGTCTTCGTGCATGCTAGGCGAGCACTCTACCATTAGGCCAAATTCCCGGTCCTGTGAATCTTAAATTCTTACTTTCCACTTTTATGTGTTATTCTGGGTCATTTCTTAATTTTATTACTTATTTATTCACTTATTTTGCTGGTCCTGGGGCTTGGGCACTGTCACCAAGCCTCTCTGTGCTCAAGGCTAGCTCTCTACCTCTTGAGTCACAGCCCCATTTCTGTTTTTTCTGTTCATGTGGTCAGAGGAATTGAACTCAGGGCTTCATGCATGCATTCTACCACTAACCCACATTCTCAACCCATTTTCTGTTTTTTATTCAATTATTAAGTATGTTGATTTAGTATATGTTTCATTTATGAAATAATTAGTCCTTTTATATGTCTGCTTTTTGTTTTCAGTTACTTGTTCATTAGTGTTTGAGTGAGGGTCTTTCTTTGTTGCTGAGACTGGTCTCAAATTCTTAGGCTTACGTGCTCCTCCTACTTGTAGCTCCCTGCCCCCTGCCCTAGTGGCTGGGATTATAGGCTTGTACCACCAAACACAGCTGCATTCTTTGTTTTTTTTTGTATTTTTTTTTTTTTTTTGCCAGTCCTAGGCTTGGGCTCAGGGCCTGAGCACTGTCCTTGGACTTTCTCAAGGCTAGCACTCTACCACTTGAGCCTCAGCACCACTTCCAGCTTTTTTCTATGTATGTGGTACCGAGGAATCGAACCCAGGTCTTCGTACATGCTAGGCAAGCACTTGACCACTAGGCCAAACTCCCAGCCCCACAGCTGCATTCTTTATATATATTTTCTTCTTTAAAAAAAAAAAATCAGTTTTTGTGGCTCAAGTGGTAGAGTAGTAGCCTTGAGCAAAAAGCGTCCAAGGGCAGTGCCCAGGCCTTGAGTTCAAGCCCCAGGACTTTCAAAAGAAAAAAAATTACAAAAAAAATCAGTTTTTGATTTTTTTCTTTTGTTGATCATTTGAAGCACACAGTTTGTGATTTACAATAGATTGCTCTGTTTCTCTACTTCCTGGGGGTCATTTTTTCACTTCATTTTAGGATCTGAGTCCCAAGATGTTTTCTTCCCATGGTTAGGTTTATTTTTTCTTTTAAAATTATTATTATGTTTTTATTAGGAGATTGTTTTTGGTAGATTCTCCTGCTGAGGGTCTGTCTGCCTTGGGTTGTCAAATTGAGCCATCCCTGGGCCCTTATTGCAAATATCTGCAGCCCTCAGCCAGCTTTGCTGTATCTTCTCAGCTTGGTATCTTTAACAGTGCAAATTCAAGCTCATATATTGCATGACACAGGCTGGGATTCAAGTTTTTCAGAGTGACCTTCTTTCCATCTCTATAGCCTGAGGGCCTAGAGAGCTTATGTGATCCTGTTTTTGCCCACAGCCAGCCCCCAGGAAGTCAGATGATACAGAATGTTCAATTCCAGTTGTCTTCCTTGCTTACATCAGAGATAACCTTTTATTAGCTTGCAAAGGTGTTAAAATTCCAGGAACCTCTAGGGCTTGCAGCTGGTCCAAATCCTGCAAAGGCTGCAGTGCCATTCCCCTTATTAGCACAACAAATGTCCTTCCTGTATCTGAGTTCTACAGACAGATTTCCTAATCTCTGTAAGGTGTGTGTGTGTGTGTGTGTGTGTGTGTGTGTGTGTGTGTGTGTGTGTATGAAAGTAGATATAACTATACTTATATTTATATATTTATATAGAATAGTATAGAATAGTTATGTAGATAGTTATTTACTTATGACCTAATCTATAATGTTTCTTCCCAAGTATTTCTCTGTAATAGTAACTGAAGGGAAATTCTTTATCTTCTTGGTCAACTGTATTTCTGGAACTTCTCTCCTCCACATTTTCAAGATATCTTTTTATAGTAATGAAAGGTACAATTCACAACAAAGATCTCACATTTGAGAAAGTGTAAACATCTGTGTTCTAGAAAAGCGGCTAGAAACTATGGAAAGCAGTATGGCAGTTCCTTTAAACATTGAGCTCCCCTATGACCCAGCAATTCCACTACTTGGCATTTACCCAATCATCTAGAAACAAGGACATACTAAATCCACTACAACGATGTTCATTGCAGCACTATTTACCATGGCAAAGATATGGAACCAACCCAGATGCCCCTTAGTTGATGAGAGGATTTGTATTTGTACACAATGGAATTCTATGCTGCTGTCAGAAAGAACGGCATTGCCCCATTTGTAAGGAAATGGAGAGGCTTAGAAAAATCATATTAAGTGAAGTAAGCCAGACTCAAAGGAACATAGGCTCAATGGTTTCCCTCATTTGTCATAATCAATATAAACCTTGGGCTCTCCTAGCAGAGATTCACAATAGATCAAAATCTAGATACATAAGGCTGTATAGTATGATGCTAAATGTAAGGACCTCCAGGATATAGAAACAAAAGCCTTATAATGAGTGATTGTTGTCCTTAATGTACTATGTTATCTCTCATCTCTTTTGCTGTCCCTTGGTTATCTCATATTGTTACAATATTTCACCTTGTTATCTGATATATTTTATATATGCGTAATTGGTTATTTGAAATAGGAGAGGGAAGGGGGGAAATCAAGATGTGCGGGGGGAGGGAGAGAGGGAAATGGGGATCATGACATGAGAAAGGGTATCAATATTTTTGAAGTAATATACCTTCTATCTGGTGAATATAATGTAACCCCTTCTATTAATTACAGTAAAAATATATGGAAAAAAGAAAAGCTGGCAGAAGCACAACAATAATGAGATGCTTTAACATACTGCAGTATTGTTATCAAATTGAGAAGGTGGACATTGGTGTAGGGAGAGGAGAGAGGGTGGAGGAGGTTGTATGTGGTCAAGTAGTTTATGTACTTGTGTGAAAGTGGAACAATAACGTATGCTGAAATTGGTTTGGAAAGGGGCAGAGAGTGTGGAAAGAGTGATGGAGGGGTGAGTCTGATCAAGGTACATTGTGTGCAATAAAGTCCCCTTGACAATTAGTTGATTGCTGATGAAAATGTGAGGAAACAGGATAAACAAGGCAGACTTAACAGGAAGGCTAGTAACTAGAAGCAGGGACTGTACTGTTTCTGGGGCTGAGCCTCGGCAATTCTCTTGAGCTGGAATAGGCTGTAGACAGCAATGGATGGTCTTAAATTGCCCTGGGCTGCTGCAAAGGCAGCTGGCCACCTGGTGTGCAAGTCAGATTTCAACCTTATGGGCACCAGAGTTGCTCTCGGCATTATCTGACTCCAGGACCCACAACAGAGCTGCTTTATAATGCTGGCATGTGGAGAATGGGCCAGAGTTGACTTTGGTTATTTTCATACCATCCATGGTGCCTTGAAGAGGACATTTTGCCTCACCAACATCTGGCTTGTTAAAGACCCATCTATACCAACCTGGTGCTTCTACTCAGAAACTTCTGCTGCCCAGATCATGAGATCCAGTTTTGGAAACCTCGTAGTTTATTGCCATATTGTTGGAATTATGAAAAATTATAAACAAATGAAATACCTATAAAGGAAAAATTACTAAAAAGTACTACATTCACCTTATAGCATGATATGAATTATCATCACATTTTATATATTAAAATATGAATTATTATGCCAAGTAGTAGAAAGAATGGGACATATCTATATGCAATAATATATTCATATATATCAACAAATAATATTAATAGTATAGTCAATAATATGAGGTAGGAAAAAAGAAATCAGTGGAATAATATGAACACCCTATTTACTTGCCACTTTAAAATATACAGTAATGAAAAGTCAAGTAGAGTAAGGCACCAGTGGCTCACGCCTTTAATTTTAGCTGCTCAGGAAGCTGAGATCTAAGGATCAAAGGAGAAGCTGAGGAGATACACAAGAAAAAGCCACCCATTTCATAATGTTCACTGTGGGTACTCAGTGAGAAACTGCCAAAGAAATCCCCATTTTGTCTTCCTGCATGTCTATTCTCAAAACCAAGATAATTCTTATTCTCTAATCCAGCCAGATACCATTAGTGGCTCTAGATGAAACTGGCTGTGACTGGCTGGGCTGCCAGCCCAAGTATCAGCTACAGCATTGTCCCTGTGGGAGAAAAGAATGTATCCAAATATCAAATACTTGATCTACAAAGAAAATTTTGAAAGATCACCTGTTATACTCTAGGGGCTCCTTACATACATAAATCTTTATAAGCATGAGCTATGTTATAAAGGAAATATTTTCACAGATATAATTCTTAATCTGTAGCCAATATCAATCATTAAAACAATGTTCAGTCTTGGGGCCCATAAATGGAGGGTGTTATGGAAGATTGGAAAGGAGCCAGGACATACAAGTACAGATGAAAGGTTTATGAAAAATTGCCCTTCAGGGGAAAGTCTACATCAGGTTAGAGGAGAGAGGTGTGAGTAGACTGAAGAACAGCCTTCTACCATGGAGGGATGTCCTGATATCAGAATTGTCTCCCATCTCCATAGAGGGTGATATTAGAGGCAGTGTGGGATTTTAAGACGTCATCCACTCTCCACTTGAAGATCAGAAACCTGTTGTCTAGCTCCAAGTTTCAATATTCATCTCACTAGAGCAGGTTATTCCCAAGGGTCTTGCTTGTTTGTCTTTTGTATGTGCTGGTGCTGATAATACCAGTACTGGGGCTTGAACTCAGGATCTTCTGCTTTGGCTTGGCATTTTTTTGTCCAAAGTTGGCATTGTACCACTTCAACCATGCCTCTACTTCTAGCTTTTCTGGTGATAACTTGGAGATAAGAGTCTCATGAACTTTTCTACCTGGGCTGCCTTTGAATTGTGATCCTCTCAGATCCTCTCAGCTTCCAAAGTAGTAAAGAGTATTGGCATGAACCACCAATGCCTACTTTGAGGGTATTATTTTTCTTTTTTTTTGTAGGTCATGGGGCTTGAACTCTAGGCCTGGGTATTGTCCCTGAGCTCTCCAGCTCAAGGCTACTGCCCTACCCCTTGAGCCACACAGCCCCACTTCCTGCTTTCTCATGGTTAATTGGAGTCTCACATTCTTTAGTGCCTGGGCTGGCTTTGAACCACAGTCCTCAGATCTAAGCCTCCTAAGTAGTTAGGAGTATAGGTGTGTGCTACCATGCCCGGCTTGAGGGTAGCTTTTGATCTCTGATGGCTATGTGAGAACCCAGTTTTCCATTTCTTATTAACCTATACCTCCCAGTGCAGCTGAAGAATATCCCAAGCCCCTAATGATCTTTCATGTAGCTACTATAAATCAGCTTGCTTGAGAAACTGAGACCTGCATGTGTTTTGTTCCTGTGTTTATAAACCCTGTCCCACTGGAAGTTGATGCTGTTCTTAGTTTGGAGACACTAGGCCAGGACAGGGCAGTTGCTGGATGGCTAATAATGGGTACTCTGTCACCTTTGACTATGCCTCCACAGATTTCTCCACTTTGAGGTTATTTCAGCTGTCGGGTCAAGTTCAGGCAGGTTTGATCATCTGCTTTAGGTTGTTGGCATATATTCATTCTGTTGTAAACTGATGAGTTATGTTTGAGAACAGAGGTAAAGGCAAGTGGAAAATTGCCAGAAGTGATGGCCTTTGACCTTTGGGTCACCAATCCTTCCCGAGTCCTGGCACTAAAGTGGCTAGGCAGAAATGTGGGACCAGCTCCTGCCCCCTTGAGGACAGGTAGGCCAAATGTAAGGTACTGAGGGCAGACTTGGCAGTCAATGTGTCCTCAGAGGCTCTTGACAAACTAGAGGAGAAAGCTTGAGGCAGAGAGAAGAATTTACAAACTTGATCCAAGAAAGGGCAGTTGAAAAAATGATTATGTTGTCTTGGAGAATATACACTACAGGGGGTGGAGGACAAGAAACTGATTGCAAATAGTTGAAGTGTTGTCAAGTGGAAAAGAGATTAGAATTGGGCTGTGCAGCTCCATAGAAGGAACTCAAGACCAAAGCAGAGGTTAGAGGGACAGCGTCAGCTCACAAGAAGGAAGCACTTTTAATTATTAAAGACATTCAAAGGAGATTGACGTAGAAAGCATTTGTTCAGAGACCAGATAAATATCTCAAAATGGGACTGTTGGAGGAAGAATTTCTGGACTCCCCCCCACCCCACACTGCCCCTTGTTAGTCAAGTGAAACTTTTGAGCGAGATCATTTAGCAAAAGTGTTTTTCTTTTGGTGCCTAGGAAAAGTGAACGTTGCAGTCTTGGCCACTAGAGGGCCTCAGGGTAGCAACAAGATTGGGCCAGCATGTCTCAGCCAAATTGCAAGCCATACCCAGTCCATTCAGTGCCTCCCTCTGAATCATCCTGGAGTGCTAGATTTAATTGAATTCATCATGTGCCTGGTATATGTAGAGAAGCACAATCACTGTTATTTGTAGTTTGTTCAGTGCTTCATTTATAAAAACCAATTTTCTTCTAAAAGTTTAGCCACTTAAATAAGGAATAATCGGGAACTTAGGAATCTTACAAATGTAAAAATATTCTGAACATTTCAACATTAATGTATATGGATATATTTTAATGGACATACATATAGATATACATTAATGCATATGGATATATATTCTGAAATCACAAATATATCTGAGTCTCTTAAAAGCTTTAAGTGGCCTAAAAGCTGATATGCTCTGATGAATCATTACAACAATACACAGATGATGTTAGTGATGTATGTATCTAGATAAGTAGCTGAGAAGATTTCTAAGCAAAATATTGACATTTGTTTTTTTATTGGTGCTTATGTAAAATGCAGAAGAGATAGATAGATGGATAGATAGACAGATACACAGAGACAGAGACACAGAGAGATGCACAGAGAGAGACAGGAACAGAGACAGAGGCCAAGGGAGAATCTGTGAACCAAAAAATGAAAATAGGACTAACAGTTATGAAAATTCTCAATCTACAGATGACAAAAGATGTTCAGTTAAGAAATGTGCTCAGACCTGGAGGTAAAAGCTGACACACTGAAAACTTTACAGGAAGGAATAGGAGATACACTAGGCTTCCTTGGCACAGGTCGAAACTTTCTTAATAAGGACCAAGAATCACAACGAATCAAAGAAAGGCTGGATAAGTGGGACTGCATTAAGCTGCGGAGCTTCTGTATGGCAAAGAACATAGCTAGTAAATTAATTAGGAAGCCTACAGAGTGGGAGAAGATCTTCACCAACCAAACAACGGACAAAGGCCTCATCTAAAATATATCAACAACTCAAAAAATTCAATCACTCCAAAACTAACCTCCAAAGTAACAACCATCCCATTAAAAAATGGGCCAAAGACTTAAAGAGAGTCTTCTCTGAAGAAGAAACAAAAATGGCCTATAGACACATGAAGAAATGCTCAACATCTCTGGTCATAAAAGAAATGCAAATCAAAACAACTCTTAAGATTCCACCTCACTCCAGTTAGAATGGCCAGGATCAGGAAAACGAATAAAAACAGATGCTGGAGGGGATGTGGCCAGGAGGGATCACTACTACACTGTTGGTAGGAGTGCAAACTTGTTCAACCACTATGGAAAGCAGTATGGCAGTGCCTCAAAAGGCTAAACATAGAACTCCCCTATGACCCAGCAATTCCACTACTTGGCATTTACCCAACCATCCAGAATCTAGGGCATACTAAATCCACTAGCACAACAATGTTCATTGCAGCATTATTCACCATAGCAAAGATATGGAACCAACCTAGATGTCTCTCAGTTGATGAGTGGATCAACAAGTTGTGGTATTTGTACACAATGGAATTCTATGCTGCTGTCAGAAAGAATGACATCGCCCCATTTGTTAGGAAATGGAAAGACTTAGAAAAATCATATTAAGTGAAGTAAGCCAGACTCAAAGGAACTTAGGCTCAATGGTTTCCCTCATTTGTCATAATCAGTAGAAACCTTGGGCTCTACTAGCAGAGATCTGCAATAGAGCAAAACCTTGATACATAAGGCCATATAGTAGGAAGCTAATTGAAAGGACCTCCAGGATACTGTAACAAAAGCCATATAATGAATGATTGTTGTCCTTAATGTACTGTTATCTCTCATCTCCTTTGCTGTCCCTTGGGTATCTCATATTGTTACAGTATCTCACTTTGTTATCTGATATATTGAATTTATTTGTATTTGGTTATTTGAAATTTGATAGGGAAGGGGGGAAAACCAAGATGGGGGAGGGGGCTGGGGGGGAGGGTAAAGGGTACCAAGACATGTGAAAGGGTACCAATGTATGTGAATTAATGCACCTTCTATCTGGCAAATATCATGTAACCCTTTTATTAATTACAATAAAAAATATAAAAAAGACATAGTGAATGTAATTTGAAGAATAAAAAATCAAACTGCAAAAAAAAAAAAGAAATGTGCTCATGGCTCACACCTGTAATCTTAGCTATTCAGGAGGCTGAGATGTGAGGATCTTGGTTTGAAACCAGATTGGGCAGGAAAGTCCATGAGACTCTTATTTCCAATTAACCAGCAAAAAAACAGAAGTGGAGCTATAGTTCAAGTGGTAAAGTGCTAGCCTTGAACACAAAAGCTCAGGGAGAGCACCTAAACTCTGAGGGCAAACCCCAGGACTGGCACACAAAAAATATGGCATAGGGCTAGGACATAGCCTAGTGGTAGAGTGCTCGCCTCCTAAGCACAAAGCCCGAGGTTCAATTCCTCAGTACCACATACATAGAAAAAGCTGGAAGTGGTGCTGTGGCTCAAGTGGCAGAGTGCTAGCCTTGAGCAAAAAGTGTCCAAGGATAGTGCCTAAGCCGTGAGCTCAAGCCCTGTGCCCGTGCCATATATATATGGCACAGAGAGAAGTCCTGGCTGGAAATAGCCAAATAGTGATTATTCAAGTGTTCATTTAAAAAACCTCAAGAAAGTCTAAGAATTTGAGCAGTATTCAACCATAGAAGAGTCTCCCCAGGAATAAAGGGGAAGCTCATAGAAGCTTTCAAATAACAGTCTTTTGAGAACTTAATTCAGTTGCAGTGCAAGTTTTTCAGCAAGAAACCAGGTGGATGAGGATCTACCTCTCAAAACACTATGGATGTGGCCTTTGTATAAAGGGAAATTCACAAGAAGCTCACAGAATATTTGAGAAAAGAACTTATTTCAAAACACTGCCACCTTAAACTGTAAAAGCCAGAGGGTGTGCAAAATAAAATGAGGCTGGTGGATCCTGTGGCAGAAAGCAGGGTGATAAAACTTCCAAGTGGCAGGGCCGGGAGTTTGGCCTAGTGGTTAAAGTGCTTGCCTAGCATGCATGAAGAACTGGGTTCAATTCCTTAGTACCACATACATAGAAAAAAGCTGGAAGTGGTGCTGAGGCTCAAGTGGTAGAGCTCTAGCCTTGAGAAAGTCCAAGGACAGTGCCCAGGCCCTGAGTCAAGCCCAGGAATGGCAAAAAAAAAAAAAAAAAAAACCAACAAACTTCCAAGTGGCTGTAAATCTGTGCTACCTTCAGGAGTGAGAGAGAGAGAAAGAGAGAGAGAGAGAGAGAGAGAGAGAGAGAGAGGGAGGGAGGGAGGGAGGGAGGGAGGGAGGGAGGGAGGGAGAGAGAGAGAGAGAGAGAGAGAGAGAGAGAGAGAGAGAGAGAGAGAGAGAGAGAGAAAGAAAGAAAGAAAGAAAGAGAAAAGGATTATTCTGTTATTCTGTAGGGGGTTAATCCTGGTCCTTGACCTGTAATCAAGGAATTATGGTTACAGTTTTTATATTGGAATTTTAAAGTTGATAACTTTGTTTTTACTTTCTTACCCCTTTAAAAAATAATGTGTAGCCAGGCATGGCAATACATAACTGTATTCACGAGTTACTTAGGAGGTAGAGGTAGGGGATTGTGATCTGAGACCAGCTCTAAGCAAAAGCAAGTGATCCTATCTGAAAAAGAAACAAAAAGCATAAGGGTTGGGGATGTGACTTACGTGGCGGAACACTTGCTCTAGCAAGTACAAGCTCTTGGGTTCAAGCCCCATTACTCTCCAAATACCTGTCACTTGTTTACAATACCTGTTGTGTGTAAGGAGTCAGATAATTCCATCTTTAGATTCCATGTGTAGATTGAAAGGATGACACCTAAGGAGGCCCCATTCATCGTGGGACTTGAGTTAAATCGATTCTAGGCTTGGAGCAGTTGCTGAGGGATGCAGCTCGTGGAGATGCTGGGCTTCAGTGTATGTATTTCACGCATGGTATAGACACAGACCATTGATGCCCAGAGAATGAGCAGACAGGCTGCAGGGCCCCTGGGATTTGCTCTTCTTGTTGTCACCCTGGTAGGAGGTCCCTTTGAGTGTGGGTGGAACATATGATTGGTTTTTAATGGGTGGAATTTATCAAAACAATGGGACACATGTAATTCTGTGTGCACGATTACATTCAGTAACATCAGAGACTATCTTTCTAGAAGATTCTTTCTCTCTTGCTGGCTTTGAAGGAACAAGCCAGCATATACAGAAGGCCATGCAGCAAGGGCTTCACTTTTCAGAGTTCAACAGGGCTGCCGTGTGAGCCTTTTCTTGTGGGGTTAGACCTCACTGGTTGTCTCCATCCATTATGTAACGGAAATGTGGTTTGTTTCCAGTTGTTGGCAGCTGCTATAAATATTCACACACATACAAGTCTTTGGGTAGAGATGTTTTGATTTCTCTTGAGTAGATTCCTCCAAGTGGAATCACTAGATTGTAGAGCAAATGCAAGTTTAACTTAATAACAACTGCCCAACTGTTTTTCTACTTTTCTATCTGTATCAGCAACTGTAACCCACTCATTATATTTTTCTTCCATCCTACTTTTCTTTACTTGTTTCCTAAAATTACTTCCCCCATATTATCTGAACCAAGTCCTTGTCTCAGGGTCTGCTTTCAGATAACAATAAACCAGGTCATTTTGTCTAGGGACTTCTACACGCTGGAGTTCATCGTGGACTGCCTATCAGAAGAGTAAGGGGTCTGGCAAATGGCAATGTAGAGGTGTGATATACTTAATTTCCTTCCTCTCCCTTCCTTTTTCTCCTCTTTTCCTCATTTTTCTTCCTCTCTCCCTCCCTTCCTCGCTCTCTCCCTACCTCCTTCCTTCCTTTCCTCCTTCCCTCCCTTTGTTTTTTTCCTCCTTCTTATTCTCTTCCCATTCCTTTTTCTGTCCCTCCTCTCAGCTAGCTGAAAGCTCCATCAGAGGAGTTGGGACAGTTGGGAAATGGCAGATCTCCAAAATAAAGGTTGCATGGAACCACTTGAAGCAGCATAAAAAGCACCTGTGTGGCACCTTGAGCTGGGACCTGAGTGGTACATGAACAGATTGGATTAAGCCACAGAGGTGTGGAGGTTGCCATGCAACTGGAATTCTCAATTTATACATGTGCAAGTAAGGCACACAGCAAACAAGGGGTAGAGCAGTTACTTCTTTGTCTTACGAAGTGTCTCAGTCTCTTATGAAACATAGGGCACACTCTGAAGGCTTTTAGGCTGGTTTGTTTCCATCCATGCAGGGTTTTTGTTATGTTTTCCTTTTTAAATGTTTTGCTTATGCTTAAGAAATGAAAATACATCACACTTTAAAAAGTCCTGTTTAACAGTTTCTCTTGAAAATTTGGAAAATCTGGCTCAATTGGACTTGCAAACCATTCTGGCAACTGGTGGCTGGACTGAGCCGTGGGCTACCTGCAGATGACATTAGCCAAGCTGTGGACCCTTTTGAATTTAGAAATCCTGAAAGCTTCCAACTAAAGCTAAGTTCTCTATAGAGGACGGGGAGAGACATATCACAGCGATATAATAAATATTTATCAACTAAATAAATAGAAATGGATCTTGGGTCCTTTTATCCTTTGCCTCCTCTCCTAGCTTTTCAGTGACTGACAGCTATCAATCAGCCAGAACCCCAGGCTGTGCCTGACCTGGGTTCAGTTGGCATTTTTTCCCCCTCAGCTGAAAACATGTGCTTCAATACAAACAGTGTTTGCTCCAGAATAACCATTTGCAGCCAAGTGCATCGGGACTTCTGATTAGGTAGGATACCATGGACTCTGTACCGCTGGGGTGGCAGGGAGTTGCCAGGCCAGAGGCCTCAACCATCGCCCCCCTCCCTCCACACACACACCCACAGCTTTGGAGATCTGCTCTGACCAAGCGCAAGAAGGCCAGAGCAGCCACAGGCTGGCTTTCCTTCAGCCTACTTAGTAAAGCACATTTGCATTTGGAGAGGGCAGGTCTGGGGCCTCCCTGGGCCTCAGCAGTGGCAGCAGTGTGGTGCAGACTCAGTTTCTAGGCCCAGAGGAGGAGGATCCCCAGCAGCTCCGCACAGCCCAGCTCTCCTGGCCCCATCCCTCCCCACCTGACCTAATCAAGCCTGTCTCTGTAGGGCTTCTGTCTCAGATCTCGGAGGGGAAGGAAGTTGCTGGACTATTCCAGGACCCAGAAGAGCCTGCTTCTTTGAGGGTGAGGACATGAGGGCTATACTCCACGTGCCCATGCTTAGGAGCCCCCAAGGTGAGAGGGAAATGCATTACTTAAAGCTGTGGCTCCAACTGCAGACTGCTTAACCCCACAAGATCTTTTCCCTCCTTCCTTCCTTCCTTCCTTCCTTCCCTCCCTCCCTTCCTTCCCTCCCTCCCTTCCTTTCTTCCTTCCTTCTTTCCTTCTTTCCCTGCCTCTAGCCTCTATTCCCCCCCCCCCCCACACCTCCTGCTTAAAATTAGGGCCTGAGAGTTGTTCCTGAGCTTTTTCATTCCAAAGCTAGCACTCTACCACTTGAGCTATTTTGGTGATTAATTGGAGCCAGCCTGGGCTGGCTTTGAACTGAGATCCTCATATTTCAGCCTCCCGAGTAGCTAGGATTGCAGGTGTGAGCTACCAACACCCAACTTTGCCCCTACTTGATGGTAATGAATTGAAAGGGGAGGACCTACCTGGCTAAGGGGGTGCAGACCAGAGATGTTGGGGAGCACCCTTTGAAGCACAGGACCTGCCCTTCCCCAAGCCTAAGAATTGCCCTCCAAACCACAAGCTCAGAAATTGGCTTCTGTTACTTTAAAACAAAGATAGAAGTTTTTGTTTTTCTGAAATAACTTTCAAAAATGTTGGAAAATTTGTCTAACATCTTTTTCCCCCTTCAGAAGGGGGGTGGACAATTATACAATACAGTTTATTATTCTATTATCAGAAGAAGAAGAGTTATTTAAAACATGGACAAATATGCTGGAATTCCTAAGTATTGCCTGTCGTTACTTATGAATGGATAATAGTCTTGGCACATACTAGGTACTCAGAACCGATTTGTGCATTAAATGAATGAATGAAATGACATGACATGCTATAATATAATGCTTAATTTGTGCCCTTTCCTTCCTTGAGGTTGTCTATAGCTTTTTACCAAGAGAAGGAGAGGCATAAGTATCAGTTTATTTATATACTTATTTATTTTCTTTTCTGCTTCAGGCTTTAGCATGTAGGCCCCACCTCCAGATGTGATTTTCTTTTAATGAAAACTTGTCAGATTTACTAATGAGCTTCGTGTTTCTCTTTTTGGAGCCTCTGTACTATTGTTTGGGTGGATTTGACTGGATACATTTCCAATTCATCTGCATGAGAACCAGATTTGACATCGACAGGGATTGTAGTCATAAAGCTGTTGCTCACTGAGGAAGAATTATTTCATAAATGACCCATTACATTAAGTGTGTTCCTTGACTCACAAGACCTCAAATCATAGTGTTGGAAATGGAAGGTCAGATGACATCGTGACTCATTTCTAGTGCCCCTTGGCACTTTCCCAAATTGCTTGTGACCCTGTGGCCTGATTTTCTAACCGGGCAAATGGTCTCTATCAGGATGGAACCCAGGGCCTTGCCTATACTAAAAAGTACTCTATCACTAAGCTGCATCCTCAGCCCCAGTAGCAGGTATCAACATGCCTCCCATGTCTTTCCTCTTCTAGATGTCAGTTCTCTAAGGGCAAGGACATTGCTCCCTCCTGTCCACTGCTGTCTCTATTTCCGTACTTACGATGGTGCCTGGCACAAAAAGACATTTACGTAAGTATTCGTTAGGTGAATGAGGCAGCCCCATCTGGAGACCTGGACACAGTCGGTGACAGATTCAGGCTCTCTCCTGGATGTGCAGCCTACTGGACTTCCTCCCACAATCCACTAGGAAGGATGCTCAGCGTTCTCTCCTGTCACTGAAGCAGCACAGGCTGCAACGCATTATCATGTACACACACACATTTGGCTTGGGTAAAACAGTTGGTTCAAGTTGTTCTTTTAACCTGCTTGGATTTTCTTTTGTTTTATCCTCCATCAAATCTCAACCTTCACATGATTATCTTCTGATGTCTTTGCTGTTCTATTTTTTTTCTGTATAGATCTAGAAACTCTATCATCACTCCCCAGGTTAGGAGCCAGGGATCACCACAGGAGTGATGTTGGTATTGCCATGCAGGGAAACCCAGCCTGGTTTGTCACAGACGGCAGAATTTTCTGGGATGCAGGACTCACAGTGTGAAAAGAGAATAGATGGGTCACCCTGTGAACAGCAGCATCCAGTGGGGAGGGAGCTGCACTGCTTTGAAGTGGATGCTTCAAAGCAGTTTTCTGGGACTCTTAGCTGCCCAGTGGCATGAGAGAGAGACCTTGGTGAGCACTGCCTGTGGAGGTGGCAGACCCTGTGGAGATCATAGACCCTGTGTCTGAAGAAGACCCTGTGTCTGGGGGCAATAGCAGTTTGCCTCTTGTAAGAGAAGGGGGCCTCCAATCAATCTAAGGCAAAACGATATCCAGGTGCTCTAATCCTAGCTACTCAGAAGGCTGAGATTAGGAGGATAGAAGTTCCTATGACTTCATCCCAACAGAAAAAGCTGGGTATGGTGATACAGCCTCGTCATCTTAGCTACCTGGGACACTAATGGTCCAGGTTAGCCCAGGCAAAAATGAGTTCTTATCACAAAAATAGCTAATGGGAAAATGCCTACAGGTACAATTCAAGAAATAGAGCAAATGTCAAGCCTTGTAACCAACCCAAGTACCACTCCCAGATAGAAATAATCAAAAAAGAAAAGAAGGTCAATATCATCCTTGGGAAGAAACCAATGTGAGGTAGATGGACTCATTTTCAAGACAAACCTAAAGTGTGTGGATGTGAGAGAGAAAGAGACCTATTGATTTTTAACACCAACAACTACTTTAAAAAATAGAAACACATAACTGCAGGCTAGGTCTACAGGCCACCAATGGGTAGCTGATATGGTCTGACATTCACAAACCAGGAATCTGAAACAAAACAACAGTTAGTACAGACACAGGGTGAAAAACCCAGGCCTCCAAGGTTCAATATGAGAACTGGCATTTATGGAGGTGATTGTGGTAAAGGGTAGTCTTATAAAGGGGAAAAATGAATTGAGTACCTACTTCATGTTTCAGACAATTGCTTCCTAATTTCAATGTATAAAATCACACCCAGTTTTTAGAATATCTTTTTAAGGAAGTTACTGTCTCTAGGCCCATGTTTGGTTTTTTATTTATTTATTTATTTATTTTTTCATTGTAATTAGTAAAAGGGTTACATGATATTTGCCAGATAGAAGGTGCATTAATTCACATACATTGATACCCTTTCACATGTCTTGGTACCCGTTTCCCTCCCCCCCCACACCCCCCACCCGTCTTGGTTTTCCCTCCTTCCCTATCAAATTTCAAATATCCAAATACAAATAAATTCAATATATCAGATAACAAAGTGAGATACTATACCAATATGAGATAACCAAGGGACAGCAAAGGAGATGAGAGACAACATAGTACATTAAGGACAACAATCATTCATTACATGGCTTTTGTTTCAATATCCTGGAGGTCCTTTCAATTAGCTTCACATTATATGGCTCTAGGCCCATGTTTTATTTGTTTTGTTTTGTTTTGGCATGGGGCTTTAACTCAAGACCTGGTGCTGCCCCTGAGCTTTTTTTTTTTTTTTTTTCTCAAGGCTAGAGCTCTACTGTTTTGAGCCACAGCGCCTCTTGGTTTTCTGGTGGTTAATTGGAGATAAGGAGATAAGAGTCTCACAGACTTTTCTGCCTGGACTGGCTTTGAACCATCAATCTCAGATCTCAGCCTTGTTGAGTATCTAAAATTACAGGTGTGAGCCACCAGTGCCTGACTTCTAGGCTTTTTTTTTTTGTCCAGTCCTGGGGCTTGAACTCAGGGCCTGGGTACTGTCTTTTAGCTTCTTTTCAAGGCTAGCACTCCACCACCTGAGTCACAGTGCCACTTCTGGCTTTATTCTATGTGTGTGGTACTGAGGATTAGAACTAAAGGCTTCATGCATGCAAGGTAAGTACTCTACCACTAGGCCACACTCCTGCCACCCCTCCCCACCTTTTTTTTAATTAAAGAATTTACTAACATTGATTTTTTTTACATCATATTTCAAATGACATCTTTAACAAACAAGTATTCAAGAAGGAAATCTCTATATACAGTCACTGGCACTTAGATTTTAGAACATAATTAAAATTGGGCTGAGGGTTTGTATGTCATAGATACATATTAATCTATGTAATAAAATATTATGTCTATAGAGTCATAGATTTTTTTATTTTTTTGTTTTATTGTTTTTTTAAATATATTTTTATTGTAATTAATAGAAGGGTTACATGATATTTGCCAGATAAATGGTGCCTTGATTCCCACACATTGATACCCTTTCATATGTCATGGTCCCCATTTCCCTTCCCCCTCCCTCACCCCTCATCTTGTATTTCCCATTCCCTATCCAATTTCAGATAACCAAATACAATTATATCCGATATATCAGATAACAAAGTGAGATAGTGTAACAATATGAGATAACCAAGGGAGAGTCATAGATTTTTTTTTTTTTTTTTTTTTTGCCAGTCCTGGGCTTAAGCTCAGGGCCTGAGCACTGTCCTTGGACTTTCTCAAGGCTAGAGCTCTACCACTTGAGCCTCAGCACCACTTCTGGCTTTTTTCTATGTATGTGGTACCAAGGAATCGAACCCGGGTCTTCATGCACGCTAGGCAAGCACTTTATCCAGTAGGCCAAACTCCCGGCCCCGAGTCATAGATTTTTATATCTATGAAGTTGTGTTTATTTTTCCAATACCATGTCCATAGCATTGGGTATGCAAATATTGAGTCCTCACTCTTGTACTGTTTGGATCTAATAGCCACATATTAAGGATACCATGTGCCTTTTGTTCCTTTGGTCTTGACTTGTCTCACTCAACATTATTCGCTCTAGATTCATCCACTTCCCTGTGAATGCCATTATTTTATATTGTCTGTTGGCTATGTAGAATTCCATTGTACATATATATACCACATTTTCTGTATCCATTCATCTGCAGTAGGGCATCTGGATTGTTTCCATCGCCTGGCTATTGTAAATAGTGCAGAGATGAACATAGCTGAGCAGGTGTCCTTATCATATCTTGGGTTATGATGTTCAGGATAGATGCCCAGGAGTGGTATGGCGGGATTGTAGAGAAGGTCTATTTTCAGTTCTTTATGAAACCTCCACACTGCTTTCCAGAGTGGCTGACCTTACTTACAATCCCACCAGCACTGCAGTAGGGTTCCTTTTTCTCCACAACTCCACCAGCATCTGTCATTGAGTTCAAAAATCTTGGTCATTCTTATTGGGGTAAGGTGGTATCTTAGGGTTGTTTTTATTTGCATTTCCTTTGTGACCATGATGATGAGCATTTTTCTCATATGCTTTTCTGCCATTTTAACCTCTTGTTTTGATAAGTCTCTCTTCAGTTCCCTTGCCCATTTAGTGATTGGCTTGTTGGGCTTGGGGGCAGGGGATTCATTTCTTGAGTTCCCTGTAGATACTGGATATTAAGCATTTGTCTGATGTATTATTGGTAAATATCTTTTCCCAGTTGGTTGGCTGTCGTCCTACTTTCATGGCTATGCTTTTATCTGTGCAGGCTGGGGCTTGAATTCTGGGTGCTATCCCTCAGCTTTTCAGTGCAAGGTTACCACTCTACCACACTGAGCCACAGGGCCACTTCCTGTTTTCTGGTGTTTATTTGGAGCAAATTGTCTCATGGATTTTCATACCAGGTCTGGCTTTGAACCGTATTTTCAAATCTTAGCCTCCTGTTGCTAAGATTACAGGCATGACCCACTAGCACGTGGCCCCCATTTTTTTTAAATGTGCAAATAATATTATTTGATTCATGAGGTCCTGGTAAAGATTAAAATAATTAATTTATATCAAATTCTTTGAATCATAGAGTATTTGTTGGCTCTCATCTCATTGCAGAAGCCATAGTTATACTCTTAATTTCTAATGTGAATAGCTGATTTTTCAGAGCATATTGAACTTGCCCATGATTGTCTAGCAATAAACTAGAACCAAGAGTTGAATGCTAGTTGTCTGACTAATTTCAGTAGCATCAGCCTCCTTCTTTCAACACTAGACAAGTACTATAAATTCAAGAGAAGAAAAACAAACAAGAAAAAGCCACGTAGTTTTCTTCTGTGGGTACACATTATGTTAAGGTCAATCAAGGTCAGATGTTAAGTTCAATGATATTTCTTCTGCTGTGAGCCAAGCATCAGCTGCTGGTAATGGATAGGAAAATGTTACATGGAGAACAAAAATGTTGGCCAAGAAAAATAACGTCTTGGACATTCATTATGCAATTTTGGGTGCAGCTAATTTATCTTTGTAATTATGTTTTGCTTAAGCTGATTTTTAAAATGAGTTGGTTTTTACTGAAGCTGAGGGGCTGCGGAGAAGCAACAGATGCAGAAGAGTAGGCTGTCCGGAGAGCAATCTCTTAGGTCCACCGTATGACTATAATTCTGTGATACAGGATGTGTAAAACTGTGGGTACACAGCCATTCCCTCCCACTTCCATAGAAGCAGAGTTGGGGTAGGCTCTTGGCCATAGCTCTCATTCTGGCTCCAGGGCACATGTCTTTACCCCCTTTTCCTTTCATCTTTCTCACTGACCAATGGTGCTAGAATTATGCCTTAATTCATAGAGCACCTGCCTAGCAAGTGTGAGGTTCTGAGTTCAAACTTCTGTACAGCCAAAAGAAATAGTATAATTGATAGATAAAAGTTATGTTGTTACTATAATTTTCATTACAATCTCAGTGTGATTTTGTTTGAATAATGTTTATCATGGTTTAAAAAATACACTGGCACCTTCTATTAATTACAATAAAATAGATGGAAAAAATACACTGGCAGTATAATTTGTATATAAGAAATGCCTTGATCTTGAGGATAAAAATTCATTGAGTTTTGATAAATGTATCTATGTGACTAAAATTATTGAAAAAGAAAAAAAAACCCTAAGAGCTCAAGACTTAGAATAAAGCTATAGTATTCAAAATGATATGATATTAAAAAGTAAAGAATGTGGGATTTTTGATATGATCTATACATATACAGGCAGTTTTTTTCTTTTTACCAAAATGTCAATACTTTAATGAGAAAGAATCTCATTAAAGAATCTCTGCTTATGCACCAGATATCTGCCTGAAAAACAAACAAACAACTCTCCAACTGAATTTCATACCACTGACAATGATTAACTTAAAAGGTGTTGGAGACTTAAATGTATAAATCAGAACTTTTAAGTTTTTATTTATTTTTATTTTGTGCCAGTCCTGGGCCTTGAACTCGGGCCTGAATGCTGTCCTTGGACTTTTCTCAAGGCTAGAGCTCTACCACTTGAGCCTCAGCACCACTTCCAGCTTTTTTTTCTATGTATGTGGTACCGAGGAATTGAACCTGAGCCTTTGTGCATGCTAGGTAAGCACTCTACCAGTAGGCCAAACTCCTGGCCAGAACTTTAAGTTTTTAAAGAAAACATTAGAACAAATCTCTGTGACCTTGGAGATTAGAAAAAAATGTTCTCAGGGCACAAAGCTTACTAAATATAGGAGAATAAAACTAATAAGTTGCATTTTATCAAAACTTTCTGCTCTCAAAATAAGAAGATGAAGAAACAAGTAATATACTGGGAAAACATGTAAAATATACATTCGAGCTGAGTGTGCCCACTTATATCTATAATCCAAGGTACTTGGGAAGCTAAGATCAGGATAGTGGTTTGAAACCAATATGGGCAAAAATTTGTCCAGGCACCATCTAAGTTGGCAGTGGTACATGCCTGTCATCTTAGATGACATGGGTGACTAAGAGCAGAAGCATTGATGTTTCCATCCAATCTGGGCAGCTCAATGGAAAGAAGCCAGGTGTGGTGGGATATGCTTGTTATGTCAGCTATAGTAGGAAGTAAAACAAGAGGATTGCTGTCCAGATACAAGCTAAAAGTCAGATTCTGTTTCAAAATAACCAGTGCAAAAATGGGCTGAAGGCATCGCATAGCATAATGGTAGAACACCTGGCTAGCCAGAGCAAGGCTCTGAAGTCACTCATCCCCAAATGAACAAATCCACATATTTGACAAAGAACTTGTAGGTATTTTTGACATATAAAAGTTTACCTTGTTTGTTTGTTTATACAGGTATTTGAACTCAAGGCCTGTAGCTTTCTAGGTAGGCACTCTACCACCTGATCCACACACACCTCTAGCTCTTTCTAATTAAAAAAATTTTTTTGGAATAAGGTCTCATGTTTTTGCCTGGAGGTCCTAGACAGGCATCCTAGTATTTAGCTGGGATGACAGTCAAATACCATGACACCCAGCTTTTTTTTTTTTTTTGCCAGTCCTGTGGCTTGAACTCAGGGCCTGAGCACTGTCCTTGAGCTTTCTCAAGGCTAGAGCTCTACCACTTGAGCCTAGGCACCACTTTCAGCTTTTTTCTATGTATGTGGTATCGAGGAATTGAACCCGGGTCTTCGTGCATGCTAGGTAAGCACACTACAACTAGGCCAAACTCCCGGCTCCCCTACACCCAGCTTTTAATTGTCTGGAATAGGGTCCTGTGAACTTTTTTTGCCTGCTCTAGTCTAGTCTCTCTCTCTCGCTCTTTCTCTCTTTTTCTTGTTGGTCTTGGGGACTCGAACTCTGGGCCTGGGTATTGTCCCTGACCTCTTCAGCTCAAGGCTACTGCCCTATCTCTTGAGCCAAAGTGCCACTTTCAGTTTTCTGGTGGTTAATTGGAGATAAGAGTCTCACATACTTAAGTGCCCAGGCTGGCTGTGAACCATGATCTTTGGATCTCAGCCTCCTGAGTATCTAGAATTACAGGCATGAGCCATCATGCCAGGCTGGTCTAGTCTTAAACTCCAATCCTCTGACTAGCTAGGATTATAGGAATGAGCTATTATACTTGCTTAAAAGCTTAATATTTTTGCAAAATCAAATGCATACCTGTCTTTCTTTATGATTTATACCTTTGGCACTATTTATTCTTAGGATGATCTGATCTAACTCAACTTTATAAAATATTCATTTAAATTTTTATGGCATTTTAATGTTAATATTGTAATCTAAGATTAAAATAAGATTAAATCTAACATGGAAACAATATCATTATTAATCTTTCTGAATTAATTTTCAAAATGTTAGCAAGTTGCACTGCAGGTATAACCTCAGTGGTAGATCACTTGCCTGGCATACATAGGCCTGAGGGTCAATTCCCAGGGCTGAAAAAAATAGTAAGCAAATTATTACAATATTGTTTATGAGTGTTTCTTCATCCTTCTGTTTATTAAATATTAAATACTTATAGATACTTTGTTCTGGGCTGTTCAGTCTATGGTCTAGTAGAAATAGCTGAATAGACTAGTGATAATTTTGTTTTCATTTTACATTCTGTGAATGCTCCCTTTTTCTTTCTCTTTTCCTTTCTCTCTGTCCCTTCCTCCCTCTTTCTTTCCCCTCTTCATCGTTTTTCCTTTCCCCTTTTCCCCCTAAAGATATGATATCTAATTGTTCCCCATCCCATGAATTGTTCTCTACCACATCATCTTGGTGTTATGTTTGGGTTTAATGAGAATTATTATTAACTCAAATGTCTTAATTTCTGATTGTTGAGAAGTTGCAGAAATGGGAAAGTTTTAAGCTAATGGCAAGCTAGCTCCATACTACCCAATAACTCAGTGACACTTATTTAAATGACTAAGGAAGAAAACAAGCCACTTCTTTCAAATCATAGGGGCTAATTTGTAAATTATTCTTTCTAGGTTACAAGCCTGTGGTGGCCCAAAGGATTACTAATCATTCAGAATAGTTCTTGGTTATAACTGACATATTTGTACAAAGAATTGGTTCCCTTATTTACTTTTTAACCAGAGTAAAGAACTAAGTAGGTTGAACTTCAAATAAAGGAGACAGGTAAACAGAGAGCATTAACCTTACTCGTGGGAAAGTTATATGAAAATCATTTCCATCTTCCTTTCCAAAGTAGCCATTTGTCATTGGTTTTAACCATGAAGCAGGCACAAAAACACCAAAGCTCAAATCTGTGGAGGAGTGAAGGTCTCAGGCTAGGAATATGGTCTAGTGGTGGAGTGCTTGCCTGGAATGCATGAAGCCTTGGGTTCGATTCCTCAGTATCACATACACAGAAAAAGCAAGAAGTAGTGCTGTGGCTCAAGAGGTAGAGCACTAGCCTAGCCTTGAGCAAAAGAAGCAAGAAGTTCAGGGACAGTATCCAGGCCCTGAGATCAAGTCCCAGGACTGGAAAGAGAGGGAGAGAGAGGAAGAGAGAGAGGAAGAGAGAGAGGAAGAGAGAGAGAGAAAGAGAGAGAGAGAGAGAGAGAGAGAGAGAGAGAGAGAGAGAGAGAGAGAGAGAGAGAGAGAGAGAGAGTGTCTCTTGGGGATCATTGTGGAATATAACATTAGGATGCAAGGGAACTAGAGGAATGTGTGTCCAGCAGGCCCTGCCCTTTTATTATCTCTTTCCACATTTCTTTCATCTTTTGTTTAGAAATAAAATTCTTCCATGGTGTGTTCTTATGCCTCAGTTGAAGGAGTGGACAAGAATACTTTGCAAACACTGACATTCCTTATAATTCCTTATATTGTCGTGTTTCTGCAAGGATAAAGAAGGCAACGAGAAATAGCTATCTACCAAAAAGTCAATAGTATAATTTTTTTAGCTTTCATTTCCCTTTAAATAACTACCATGAAGAAGCTGGCACAAATTATTTTCCAACTCTCATTACAAGGCCTTCTTATAAGAAAGAGTTTCATCTCCCAGTTTTTGGGTTTGGCTCAAGGACTTGCTGAACAGCTGTTTTGCAAAATGTGGCCACTGGCCTTCATTCTATCACTGTCTCTGTTCAGCTAGCCAGCAAATGAATAAGGTTTAATGTCATCTAGTCTTTCAGTCAGGAATTAGTAAGCCAAAATCCAATATAATTAGTGGTATGATTCCCATTTTAAGAACTTGTTGTTGTTGTTGTTGTTGTGTGTGCATGTTTTATGAACAGAGCTCCTTCATAATGTCTAGCCTTCCCCACACAGCAGTCACATGTGGCCTTGTGAGCCCATGGCCTTGTCTTTTTTGTACTCTTGTGCCATCTGTTAAAGATGTTGAAGGCTGATACTAATCTGACTTTCTAGCAAATATTCAGTGCCCATAGCCAGGATAGAACTCTGTAACCTCATGCAGGGGAATCAAGTGGCAACCTGGAGAAGAAGCACGAGGAGGAGGAGGAGGAGGAGGAGGAGGAGGAGGAGGAGGAGGAGGAGGAGAAGGAGGAGGAGAAGGAGCAGAAAAGAAGACCTGGGTTTACAGATGACTTCAGGATAAAATAATCCTGAAGTCATCTTGGCGGGCATATGTCTGACCTACCTGTGGCAGGTGTGGGATTGGAAGATCTACTCTCAGCAGTTTTATAAGTAGTCAGGTTGGAAATAGTAATTGAGTAGTTTCTAAATTTGGGATAATTTTTGCTGATAAGATTAGCTCCGTGTGTGTGTGTGGGGGGGGTTTCATGTGTTCTCATGCTTTTGTTCTAAAACAAGACTGGAATATTAAAATAAATGTGACCCCAGCTCTCTGAAATGAAAAGAATTGTGAATTCTTTTAAGGATAATATCCTTTCACTCATTCACTCACTCACTCATTCACTCACTCAACTCACTCTGAAGAAATAAAAAGGCCAAAGGTTTTGAAAACCAGAGATCAAAGCCAGAGATTCAGTTTTACTTGCTCAGTCTTTCACCCAACTCGTTTACTATGTGTCTGCCAAGAAAATGCCTAGCATGGAAAAGTGAGGAGAGCTCATGTCTCAGCTTGTAGGACCAAATGGTGACAAGCCATGATACTATGGAAAGCCCTGTGCCAAAGACACTATTTGCTCTGCTTCTCCATTTTAGGCTTCAAGACTGACTTAGAGATTTCCACAGTGGGTTCTCAAGTTTCCTAGACTTGCATTGGTGTTGACAGGCTCATCAGAGTACATTGACTTTTGTGTGTGTGTGTGTGTGTGTGTGTGTGTGTGTGTGTGTGTAGGAGAGGTATGTATGTCTCTTGGCAGTAGGAAGTCAGAAATTACCTAGGTAACCTGGCTTGATGAAGGTACAGGCAGAGCTTTCAGAAGGTTCTAGATATCTTTCCCATAAATGTAGGCCCCTAGGCTGGCTTTGAACCACGATCCTCAGATCTCAGCCTCCTGAGTAGCTATGATTACAGGCATGAGTCATCATTAGTTCCTGGCTCTCCCATTAGCTTTCTAACAAATTCCAATGTCTTTGCCATGGTTTATTTACAGAGCCATGTCCCCAGACACTTCATGGGTGGGGGGTGTAGGGAGAAGTCTTTTCCTCTCTGGATGCTCTTCTGATCCTTTTGCTTAGAATTGGTACCTTCCAGATCTGCCCAGGGCGAGATTGAAACCACACCCACAAGTATCAGCTCACAAAGAAATCTCTATGAATGTGCTCTATTTCTTACTCCCTGAAACCCTCATATTCCTTCCTTCCTGTCCATTTCCAAAATGTCTTTTGTTAATTTTCTTATCTTACTCATGAAAATGAAGGCTGGATGAAGGTTCAAATACCCTTTCTTCATTATAATCCGGCACCTGGGCATCTGGAATGGCTCTATAAATATTGTGTTGAACGAGTAAAGATAGAAAAGCACAGAGAATGAAGAGGGAAAGAATTGACATTAGGCTGAAGGAATGAACAAGAGCAACCTGGAACTTGTTCTTTTAGGAAGCAAATACAGTAGTTAATGTGGAGGATGCACCGAAGGGAGAGAGAGAGGAGGCAGAGAGGGTGTAGTAGGTGACAGCTACAGTAATCCTGAAGGGAGATAATGAGAGCCCAAATTAAGGAAGACTCCAGAGACAATTTTAATGATGGATGAGGATGTGTGGGAAAAAAAAGGAAAAAATGTGGGCCCATAGCTGACTATGAGCTTCTGAGATTTCTGGGGATCATAATAGTGGTATGCTGATGAACACTTGACAATTGGCTTGGTGAAAGAAGAAGCAATGACTCAAGTCCTATTGTAAGATGTCTTCCAAATTCTGTGGTGTAAAATATTCTTATCATGATTAAGTAATAGTCCACCACACAGATCAAACAGATACAAATAACATTAAGAGCATCCACTAGAGGAAGTATCAAACTAATTAGGATGGGATGAGAGTTAGGTAATCAAGTATTAATTATCTTTGTTTTTTAACATAAATTTAGTTATATACTTACCTATATAATTTAAGGTAATTACATATAAATTAATGTAATTTAACAGTGGTGGTGATTTAACAACCATCTTTCAAAGTTCCTGCAATTTTGACACTTAACATCCATGAGCCTGGTACAAGCAGGCCCCAGCATGGAGAAGGAAATGTTGAGTGTGTAAGGAAAGTATCTAACTGCCCATTTTATCCTTTTCCTTGCAAGGGAACAGCCCTAAAATTGACTGAGCACAATCAGATGTTCTTTAATAAAGAATAACAATAACAGCATCATACCACAAAATACTTCACCTGGCTAGTATAAAAATTTTATTGCACCTCACGGATTCAAACCTATCGATCTAACCAGACAAAAGGTTACAGGAAGAGTGAGTTTTGAGATGTAAGGAGGGAGGAAGTTTACACAAAATCAAATTAGGCAGGACAATTCTAGAGGGTTCTGGAAGTTGCTGTGGAATTTGGATGAAGGAAAAACGATGGCAGGGGTTGTTGGGGAAGGACCTCTGTGAACATCAGTCACAGTTCTGCCTTGGGCCAGTCCTGGCACAGTTCTTAAAGAGCAGGGTTTCCTCAGGAGAGTCTTTTGGTAAAGAAAAAGACACCCTTATAGAAACACATCTTACAAAATAGGTCTCCCAGAATTCAGGCCACAGAATCATTCTCAGTGCCATAATGGGACATGAAATGAGAAGGACCTGAGGTCTCAGTGCTATTAAATTGTGCTCTACTGAGTACACACAGAGAGGAAAAATGGTCAAATGCCATTTCAGTCCATTATCAACTCAATCTGCTTCTTGAGGGGGAACATAGCCAGAAATCTACTTCTAAAAATAACACTGAAATATGTGCCCTGAAAGGATCACACCTATGTAAAGCTGGGTTAACATTGTGTGTTTGTGTGTGTTGGGGTAGGAGATGAAGCCACTTGGTGTACATATGTAGCACAAATTTGTCTTTCTTAGTTTGTGTTTTCTTTCTTTTTTTCTTTGTCATCTCTCTTTTCCCTTTTTTGGTACTAGAATTCGAACTCAGGGCTTCACACTTGCTAGGCAAGCTCTGCATCCCAGCCCTCCTTCATTTTTCAGGGAAGGACTCAGTTTTTTGCCTTGGCTGGCCTTGCAATATGTTATTGTTACCTCTACTGGGACCATTGGGGTGCACTACTATGTCTGGTATTCATGTTTACTTTCTAGACAGCAGATGCAACTCTGGAGCAGGAAGAGGAAGAAAAAGAGCTGTGCAAATCTATCTGGACATATCAGGACCTAGGAAATGTGCACAGCATCTGCCATTGATCATCTCACACAATCGTTGCAGACGGTAGAAGCAGACAACTTTATTGCAGAGATGGGTTGAGTAGACTTTGTCAACAGATGTTTTAAACTTATCTGTCAGATGCCAAGCCCATTCTTTCTTTTACACTGTGCTGTTGTGAGGTGTGTCCTTTGATCAGAGATGGCCAGAGGAATGGGCTTCTCTTATTCCAGCAATACAACAATTTCCAGCCAGAGCTGAGCTCACAAACATCTGCTAATACAGTGATTTAAAAGCAAAAATTTAACATTTGTTTACATTTTATTTTAGGCCTGAGGTTTGAACTTATGACCCTTGTACTTCCTAGGTTGGTGCTTTAACACTTGAACCAAGCCCCCAGTCTATCCCCTATTTTTTAATGCAGAGAGATGTGCCAATACTTTCTCAAGAATGAAGATATTAAAGCAGAGCATGGTAAGGATCCCTCCTGGTACTTGCTGTCTTGGGTCCCACGTGTTGCACTATCAGTGTGCCTCAGCATGCGTTGATATGAGATGCTCTTTGCTGATACAGACATGTTGAATTGTACATAAGACAATACCTGTTTTTGGCTTTGGAGCACAAGAATACTTAACACTTGGAAGAAACTCAAGAGAGGAATAGCTAGATTTATAAAGAAAGAAACTTTCAGGAAATGTTTGTCCCATAAAATTACCTACCATGGGCTTCCTTCAGATGATTGTAATCTAGAGTGTGCTTAAAATGTGAGTTAACACTCCTCACTGGCTTTTCACTCCATATTCCAGATGGCACACTGAATTCTAGCAAGCAACAGGATCCCTATCCACAAGTGCTCCATCCTATGCTGGGGACCCTCAGCTCTTCCCTCTTGTGTCCTCATTTTTCCTCTTCAGGAAGAGAAATGTCCCCTCCACAACATCCCAGGAAGTATGATGAAGGGACAAGCTGGCTGCCCCTGACAAGCTCCATTTGAGTAGAAAAAAACAGTCTGGGGAAGTCTGAGGGACAGAGTAGAAGGAATGATGACATGTGGGAAAGTCACCTCTGACCTAGGAAGTACTCAGTCTGAGTAAAGCCCACCCATGGGACTGTGGGAGAGAAACATGGTCCCTCTCATCAGAGCCCCACCTGTTTACACTAACAGCTTCCATTGCCCGAGGGAGTAACATGAGCTGAACATTTGATGATGAGGAAGTGGGGTGGAATGTGACAGTCCTCTCTGCTGACGTCAAGCCTGCCTTTCATTTTATTTATACCCATGACTTTGTGACACAGGATCTAATTTTCCATTGTATTTTTTTTCACTCTGTTAGGAACCAAGTGATGACAAGTGAATTTGTTTCAAGCCTAGAAAAGAAAATATTTGAAATGTAAAGCCAGGAACCATACAGGAGTCTATCTCTAGCTCTTTGTTTCCCCCTTACCTTGAGTGACTAAAGCAATTTTCCAAAGGCTCAAGGAATCACCCCTCTACAGGGCTTGGCTGTCCAAGAAGCTGGTGTTTGCAAGCATCATACACCTCCCCCCAACTTGTGCCAGCCCACTCCTTCCTGGCTTGTGCACTGGAAGGAGGCTGGGGAGCAGTGAGGCCGAGAGGGATTCTTGGCACCAAGCCTTGACTGATGTCCAGCCATGCAATGGAGCTTTGTTTCCAGAAGCATGCTTCCAACTCCTGACCCAGAACTGCCATGCAGGGGCCAGGCCACCCTGCCACATGGCCCTCAGAGGCAGGCCAGATTCAGGAGCAGAGATAGACCTGAAAGAAATGGTAGGAAGATGAGAGGATGCTGAAAGATGGTGTTGTGTGCAGGAGATACAGGCTTTGAGGTCATGCTGCTGTGTTCAGCAGTGGACAGAGCAGGCTTTCTCCAAATCTTTGGTCTGTGGCTGGACAAGAGGCTTATGCTTCCTTGCCTTGCCTCCAGAGCCTCAAATTCAGACCTGGATCTCTAAATTGGGGTCTTCTCTCCCTGAAATGAAAGCTCTACCTGAATCTGTATGAGCCTCTATTTCAGTAGGGCCTTTAGTACCAGCTTTGTTGCAGAGGTTTTTAGCCTTTGATTCCAGAGAAATAGAACTTCCTTGTTCAGTTCTGAAGATATCTTGTTTTTGTAGTACTAGAGTACCACAAGAGATAAGCAATGCTGTATCAGACCAAAGAAAGTCATCAAAACTTCATCTTAGTCAATATCTGGGTACAGTTGGGGGGTGCCTGTTAAGATTTTATTTTTGTGCTTCTAGAATTCATACTTGCTAGGTTGGTGCTCTATCATTTGAACACTTTCTTCCCTACTTTTTGCTGGTATTTTGTATAGTCTAGTGAACATTTCTTCCTGAGCTGTTCTTGAACTGAGATCTTCTAGATCTCAGCTTCCTGAGTAGCTAAGATTACAGGGATTGTGGGATTGTTATCCCATATTTTGATGCAGAGGTCTTTTTAGTGATCAAAAAGGGCCTAGAGAGTTAAACCAAGAAGCCAGGTGCTGGTTGCTCATACCTGTACCTCAGGTGGCTGAGATCTGAAGATTGTGGTTCAAAACCAACTGGGACAGGAAAGTTCATGACACTCTTATCTCCAATTAACCACCAGAAAACTGGAAGTGGTGCTGTGGCTCAAAGTGGTAGAGAGCTAGCCTTGAGTGGTAATACTTAGGAACAGTACCAAAGCCCTGATTTTAAGCCCCATGACTGACAAATAAGAAAAAAAAATGACTTAAACTAAGAAGTATGACAGCTACACCTGGCAGGGTGGCACTGTACCAATTCCTATCACCTGAAAACTTCACAGATGTTTAGAAATGGGTGCCAGTGAGTTTTCACTACATTTACCTTGGTTGCCTTCCTTAGTTTTCTTTTCTTTTTTTCACTTTGGCCAGTCCTGGGCTTGAACTTGAGGCCTGAGCTCTGTCCTTGGGCTTTCCTCAAGACTAGCGCTCTACCACTTGAGTCACAGCACCATTTCTGGCCTTTTCTATGTATGTGGTACCTATAAATCAAACCCCCAGGTCTTTGCGTATGCCAGGCAAGCAATCTACCATTAGGCCAAAGTCCTGGCCCCTTAGTTTTTGTCTTTATTGAAAGGTTTCTTGTAGCAACAACAATTTAGGTAGTATGCTTTTTAGTAAATATCTTGATATATTTGAGTTAGGATGGGTATTGAGGTTAAAAATGATATGCAGTGGGCATTTATGTAGCAACAAACCCAGAGAGACCATGCAGGAAGCATCCCTGCACCTGTGCAGGGATGGGGAGGACTGACTTCATGAGAACCAGGCCTCTGGAATTTCATCCCCCAAAGTCTATACTTGGCTCTATTCGGAGAGATTCTGTTTGATCAGTGAGTACCAAATGTCCCTATGGAAGGATCTACTATGGATTTACTTCAGGGAGTGGGGTAGAGACAGGGGCCAAGGATGAGGAGGTAGGAGTGAGGCACAAGCTACTTCCATCAGCAAAAAGTAGACATGACACAAGCTGCAAGAAACCACAGCATGGGAGTATGTTCTTAGCACATAACTGTCAGGCTCCAGGTACCATGTCTGAGGGATAGTATCATTGAAAAAATCCATTGCCAAAGACGCATTGGAGGAGTGTTTGGAAGAAATGCATGAATATAACCAGGCAGTTGTGGGTTCAAATACTGCCTTGCTTGCTAGGCCTGAGATTCCATTCTCAGCCTCAGTTTCCAAATCTGTCCAAGGAGACACTGAGCCTGTTGTATAGAGCTGTGGGCTTGATGAGACTAGAAAGTGGGCCTGTCTACAGCATGAACACACAATAGGGATTTTATCACCAGGACTGGGGAATTTGCCCACCTCCACAGTGGGATGCTCTGGAGTCTTAGCCCTCGCCAGGTAGTTTCACTGAACTTGAGTTTCCTTGGTGACAAACTGCCCAGGCTGGGAGTCTGAATGCTCAGTGGACTCCTAGGACTGAGTGCTGAGCTGAGATGTGTGACAGAAGGGCAAGTGAACTTTCAACAAGGTGGTGTGAGAAAGATCTGAATTCGGGGGCAGGTGCTAGAAGAGAAGTGTAGAGGGACACAGAGTCATACTTGGCTCTTGGTCTGTGATCTCCAGTGCAAAACCAGAGTAGGGGTGGGGCTGCCTCAGACAAGACTGTTTTATGTCCTAAGGCTGCTCTGGAAATTTCTGTGAACCTGACTTTGTCTTTGGGAGATAACACTAAAATACAGTACAATATACTTTACTCTGAGCCAGAATTCCCAGGGCTAGGCCTCAGTCCTGACTTCTGACTTCAAGCCTTGTCATGCAGGTATCAACTATCCCTCATCTTTCTGAGTATTGCCTGGGGAAGTTTCTGGATAAAGAATGATGCTCTTGTTGAGTGTGATCTTATAGCACTATTACATTGGCCCTTGGGGGAAAAACATGTTTATCAAACATTATATATCAAACTGAGGAATTGAAGTCTAAATATCTTACCTTGGTACTAGGTACCAAACCAAGTACCTGGGTACCAAGCCAAGATAGGGGAAAACTGTTTCTTTGTTTTTGTTTTTGTTTTTTTTGCCAGTCCTAGGGCCTGAGTGCTATCCCTGGGCTTTCTCAAGGCTAGAGCTCTACCACTTAAGGCACAGCACAATTTCCAGCTTTTTCTATGTATGTAGCACTGAGGAATTGAGCCTGGGTCTTTGTGCATGCTAGGCAAGCACTCTACCACTAGCCCAAACTCCCAGCTGCAGGGAAAATCAATTTTTGTTTTTGTTTTCCTTTCAATATTGTGGATTGAATCTAGGGATTCAAGTTGAGCCATGGCCACAGACCTTTATTATGGCATAAGTATGATTTGTTTTTGAAATAGGTTCTCAACTAACTTTGCTCAGGCTGACCTTGAACCCTTGATCCTCCTATCTCTGCCTCCTGAGTAGCTAGGATTATAGCCATGCCCCACTGTGCCCATCCAGAAAGTGGATCTTGATGTCAAGTTAGGCCTGGAGTTGAAGAACCAGCCACTATGGTCCCACAGCTAGGCTTCAGAGCAGTGCCAAGTCCAAGCTTGGATTTGGACTTGAAAGTTGAGAAAAAGCAAAAGCAGTCCCAGTGTAATGAGAATCTGACAATTTCATAGAGTCAAGAATGAGTCATTCCTGTTTCACAAAATTATTTTCTCCAAACTTGATAAACAACAAATTGCCTAAATTCTCACTCCCCCATCCCCCCTACTTTTCCTCTTATCTGTGTCATTTAGGTACAGGGGTCACAGGGGGTGACCTACAGCCTCACGCTGGATAGTGTGATGGCAGACTTGGTTGTATCCATGCTCAGTCTTCCATAGATAGGGGCAAAAGGCAGCTCGGTGGGCTCTAGAAGCACTCTAGAAGCTGGGTATGGTGACTCAAGTCTGTAATCCTGGTTACTTGAGAGGTGATTGCAAGATGGGAGTTCAACACCACCTCAGACATAACAAAATTCCCATGACTTCATCTCAGCCAATAGCCAGGTGCTTTGGGGGTGCCTGTTAATCTCAACTATGGGGAAAGCACAGTGGTTGAGTACACTGGCAAGTGCCTGTCATCCCAGTGACACAGGGAACAAAGGTTGGCTGGCGTGGTGGATCTAAGACAAAACCTTAACTTGAAATAAGCAGTAGGAGAAGGGGCTCATGAGCAGGCTATGGTTAGAAAAAAGTAAACCACTAGGGAGGACTTTATTAACCACTGGTTGGCATCAGGAGCAATGTGGAGTTCCACTGTCCCTGTCTTTATTAGAACTCATGGTCTGGTACAGAAAACAGACTCTAAGTAAATACACTGACAGTCTTATAAATGACAAGTTATGACAATGAGAGAGAAGAAGAGCAGATACCTAATACAGATTGGGAGCTGGGATCAGGGAATGCCTGTCTGGGGTTGGTGCCATTGAGAGAAAGCATAGAACAGCATTTCACAAATGTACCATGGTACATGGCATCAGAATCATCTGCAACACAGTTTCTATGTCACTGCCAGGGAAGTTCTGACTGTGGGGTTGAGTGGGTCCTGAGAACTTCTAAGAAGTTCCTGAGCAGGCTGAGGTGGCTGGTTTGGAGTCCACACTTGGAGATGTGCAGGCATAGGGAGCAGATAGGATTAGGCCAGGAGCTGGGGGGAGGGAGGAGGAAGGGAGGAGAAGGAGAACAGGGAGTAAGGGGGGGTGGGAGAGAGAGACAGAGAGAGAGAGAGACAGAGAAGAACAGAGAGAAAGAGATCAGAGAGAATTGCGCATGCAGACAGTGCAGGTGGGAGCTGCCGCTTCTGGTGTATGGGACGGCAGTTTGTCTGGAGTGTGAGACCTTGGCCTCATGATTTCATCATGATGTTAGAGATGAATGAAGCCTGCATCCTGGTCTTGAAACTCACCGGAACGGAACACCTGCCAGTTGAATCATCTAAGAAGGTCTTGCAGGCTTATGAGAGCATGGAATACAAAGCTTACTTGTGAGGTGTTTTTGTTTTGTTTTGCTTTGCTTTGTGGCTTTCCTAAGGCTTGAACTCAGGGCCTGAGTGCTGTCCCTTAGCTTTTTCACTCAAGACTAATACTCTTACTTGAACCTCAGCTTGTACTTTTAGCTTTTTCCTGGCTAATGGAAGGTAGGAGTCTTATGGATTTTCCTGGCTGGGCTGGCTTTGAACTGTGAGCCTCAGATCTCAGCTTCCAGAATAGCTAGGATGAACGGTATCAATTACTGGTGCCCTGATAAGTGGGAATACTTTTGCTGTTGTTTGAGCCATCATTGTAATAGGTCCTTAGGTCAGTTCAATTCAGACTATTTTTACTGAACATGCACGCTCAACTGAGGACGGTGGAAGGTGCTGGTAACAGCAGGGTGAGAGCAGGCATGGAAGTTACTACAGGGCAATAGGATGGAAAGCATGACCATGGCCTGTACAATGGGTGAGAAAACCTCAGAGGAAAGAAAAGTTCTTCTTGGGGAAAGTCGGAGATGGTCACAGCTGGCAAGGGGTTATCCAAGCCATGCCTGGAAAGGAAACTTCTAAAAAGTGATCAGGACTAGAGGATAAGTGAACAAATCTCCTTTAAGAACTTTTTGGTTGTCGTTTTAAGCTCTGACCTAAATCATCATTATGAGCTTCTAGAAGATTCATGGCCACATGGTGTTGAATTTGATTTAAAATATTACATAAACCTTTATATATAGAAACACATATGGAAACAATCTGAAAATATTTCTCCTCAAATACAGTGCCATTTGCTTTTGTGAATTTTTCTATTTCTGGAGGAAATATATGAAATATAGTTTGGTTTTTTCAAAGATTCAGGAGAAATATATCATCATCCCAAGTGCCAGTAATTCTGGTTCGTCATTTGTTCATTTATTTGTTTTATCAGTCAGTTAACAGGCATTTGATGTTTGAAAAATTGCAATGTCAGTCCAGGAAAACAAAAATAGGGAAGATATTTTCCTACTTGGAGGACTCAAGGCCTAGGAGTGAAAAAAAATATCTGAACATAAATAATTCTAACACAAGTGGGAGAAAGTGATATAAATAAACACAAACAAAGGGCTCCATGGATCTAGAGGAAAACAAGCTATTTTCTAATTAGGATAAGCATGGAGAGCTTGACCATATATGGAGAAGTCATTTGCATAGTTCCTGTAGACTAGGAAGGGATTGGGCATGCAGAAACAAGGGCAGGTGGGTATTTCAGGGAGAGGAAGGAAAGCTGAGCACACTTGGAAGTGGCACTTGCCCTGTGTGGGGGTATGGCTTGGAGGAAGAGCTGGGACAGTAAAGTCGGAACATGATTTTCCTTACTCTTGCCCAGTCCCCTACCCCGTGGCTGTGACTTCTTGGAATTTGAAATGTCAAGCATTTGTCAATCAGTTCTTTGTACTCTGTTTCAGATGGCGTCTCAGGCTTGACCTTAGTCTTGGCATACTTTTGTCCAAACTATAAGGTTTTTGTTTGTTTGTTTGCTTTAGAAATCTGTGTACATATGCTAAGGGCAGGTAACCATGAGGTGCTTCCTGAAAGTTCTAAAGACCACAGATTGGAGTAGAGCCTTGTCTTTGGGAAGTTATGATTCTATATAAGTTGAAAGGCCTGAGTTTTAGATTAAAAAATTGTTCTGTTTTGGTGGTACTGGGGCTTTGAACCTCAGGGTCTTGTACTTGCAAGGCTTGCTTGCTCTACCACTTGAGCCATGCCTCCAGTCCTGCTTTTTGCTGATTAAGTCTAGTGAACGTTTTGACCTGAACTAGACCTGAACTGCAATCTTGCAGATTTCAGCCTCCTGAGTGGTGAGGATTACAGGTATGAGCCACCTGCACCTTGCAAGACCTGGGTTTTGAACAAGAATCCACTCAGGAAAGAGAGGAAAGCTCATTTATTCAGTCATGGAAAGTGTTAAGAGATGGCCCAGTTACCACAGGCTTGAGAGAATAGGGAGTTGTTTCCACCCTAAGCAGGTGATAACTGGCAAGGGAAGAAAAAGACACAGGAGGTGGCAAGGAGCTTTGGGCCAATATGGAGGATCATAGCTACTCTTTAGTTTCCTAATCTTGGTTCTCTGCTTCTAATTGGCTGTACCTGACCTCTGTCTGCTTGAAAGTCAGTGCACAAGGAGCCTATTGGTATATTCTCTACTTCAGCTTCCTAGAGCACAGGACCAGGGAGGAAGGATGGAGGGCTGATAGGGAGAGGCAATCAGATATGGATTCATCAGCCCAAGCACCTGCCCTTATAGTTTTAATATTCCTATGATTCCCAAACAACTCAAATTACAGCAAGCTTTTATTTGACAAATAAGTTTCAAACAATCTTGTTGTACTCTGATTTTTATAACAAACAAGAAATGGGAAGTGTTTGGCTGAGATAGTTCCCTCAACTTGATTTCAGTTTGATGAACCCAGGAGCTGGGACAGGTTGTTCATCATTGAATTCTCAGTCCCCAGAATTATCTACAACTTAGTGGATCCTCAATAAACATTCATCCAAAAAACTTTACTGATGACACATCAAGAGCACCAAACTAAAATCAAGCAAATAAACAAAATAATGTGCAATTTGAAGTTTCAGGGCAGAAAAGTTAGTGTCAGTAGCTTTTTCCCCTCTCTTTTTGTCACAGGGCTTGAACTCAGGGCTGGGTTCTGTCCTGAGATCTTTTGCTTAAGGCTAGTTCTCTACCACTTTGAGCCACAGCTCCACTTCTGTTTTTTTCTGGTGGTTAATTCTTACCCAGGCTGGCTTTAAACTGAGATTCTTAGATCTCAGTTTCTTGTAGCTAGAATTACAAATATTCTTAACCCTAGCTACTTAAGAGGTTGAAATCTGAGGATCTTTGTTTGTAGCCAGCCTTATAGACAATTAGCAAAGAAAAAGTCAGGAGTAGAGGTGTGGCTCAAGAGGTAGAGCACCAGCCTTAAATGAGAAAGCTAAGCAAGAGAATAAAGGGCTTGAGTTCAAGCCTGATTATTGGCATATAAAAAATAAAAAACCAAAGCCTAACATTGTTAGACTTTGAGAAACAGATGGTAACAATGTATGCTTTTCTGCTTATAGTAACTTTTGAAAAAGTTTATTTTTATTAATGTATATTAATTATATAAAGGGGTTTTACTGTGACAATTCTATATGTGCATAAAATTTTCAAAATGATCACCTGCTCTATTATGCTTTTTTTCTTTTCTTCTGTTTTTTTTTGTTTTTTGTTTTTTGTTTTTTTGCCAATCCTGAGGCTTGAACTCAGGGTCTGGGCACTGTTCTTGGACACTTTTTGGTTCTAGGCTAGCGCTCTGCCACTTGAACCACCATGCCATTTCTGTTTTTTTCTGTGTATATGGTACCGAGGAATTGAATCTGAGGCTTTGTGCATTCTAGGCAAGCACTCTACAGCGAGGTGCACACTCCTGGCCCCTATTATGATTTCTTATATCCCCTTTGGTAACTTTTATTTATTTATTTATTTATTTATTTATTTATTTATTTTTGCCAGTCCTGGGCTTGGGCTCAGGGCCTAAACACTATCCTTGGACTTTCTCAAGGCCAGAGCTCTACCACTTGAACTTCGGCACCCACTTCCGGCTTTTTTCTATATATGTGGTACCAAGGAATTGAACCCGGATCTTTGTGCATGCTAGGCAAGCACTCTACCACTAGGCCAAACTCCTGGCTCCCCTTTGGTAACTTTTATAGGAAAACTTTTACAACCACTCAGGAAAGCAAAGACTACTTGATGATAGTGGTGGACAGTCCCTCTTTCTTTTGAAAGCATTATAGCATTATCTTAGCATCTCATCCTCAATTAATTCATCCATTTTTTGTTGTAGTTCACTGAAAGTATACTAGGTGCTTGTTTTGTGAGTGGGAATTAAAACATGACAGAAATATATACAGTCTTGGCTCCTGAGGCACTTGATCCAGTAGGAGCTGCAGATAGGATACTGGGAAACTGTTGCACAATTTCTGGGTCAGGGGAATGTGGGTCACTGTGGGACTAATAGGAAGACACTATACAGGCTGCAAGCATCAGAGAAGCAAGCTGAGTCCTAGTGGATTTCCCTCTATTTTTTTTTTAATCCCTGGCATCCATCCATCCTTTTACAACTACCATCCAACAGGTAAATGAGGAAACGTCTTGCCATTTTAAATTCCTGATTTAGATGAATTTACACCAAAATGCCATAAACCAATGAATACAGATAGAATTTCTGTTCAACTAGCCAATCACGTGTAGAGGATATATTTCTTCCTCCTCAGTTGTAGAAATTCATTTTCCATTAATATGATAAAATACCCAAAGCTAAGTAACTTACAAAGAAGAGGACTTTATGTAGCTTCAAGTTTTGGAGGCTGAAAATCAAAGCAACATAATGCTGGCTGAAGGGCCATGACAGATAGCATGATGGGAGCATGTGTGCCAGGGAGAAATGGCAAGAGAGGAAGTCAAAGAGTCTGGCAGGGGGAGGGGAAGGTCTAGCCAATCTTTTTGTTGTATGATCCTTTTTGTAAGAACTTATCAGGGTCCCATGAGAATTATATCAATCCCTTTTGAGGTCAGTGCCCCTATTAATAACCTAACCATCTCTCACTAGACTCCCCTTTTAAAGGTCCATACCATGTCTCAATATCACCACATTGGATTTCACATGGGGAACACATTCAAACTACATCCACATCATGGCATTAGTTCTTGGTAGAGGTGATCAGGCATCCAGGAAGGTGCAAGAGTAGATGTTTGGATTGGAAAAAGCAGGATAGGTTTGAGAAGGGAAGCTCAGGACCCTGTAGACAAAGCTCACTAGAGAATTTGTTGGAGGATCTGTAACATTTATCTTGAAGCCTTTACAAACAAATAGAAACTAGAGAGTACTGTTGGTTTCATCTTTAGCCACCAGCAACCAGAAGAAGCACATTAGTTCTTAGAACTGCTGTTACTAATCTGCAGAATCCATATTTACAGATTCACCTGATTTACCCCTGTGGATGCCTGCTTTAAAAACATGCAGAATTCAGTTACAAAAATTGTTTTTATCTCTGAGCATTTTGTTAACTAGGATAATGTGTGTTTGAGGAGTATAATGGGAAAAGAGTGAAAAAAAGCAAAACAGAGAAGAACAGAGGGGCAGGACGAAATAGTGTAAAAGCCAAAATCTAAGGAGCAAAGATTTCCTAATTTGTGTGTGTTAATCGTTCATTTTTTTCTTCAGAAAACCTACAGTTTAATGAAAATACATTTCAATTCTTAGCTAAAATTGAAAAGTGCGACTTATTTTTTTTATTCCTTCTCTTCCTTTCTCTCTTCTTTTTTGGTGTCAGTCTTCCCCAGGACCCCCTCAGGGACTAGACATTGTCCCCAGGCTTCTTTTGCTCTAGGCTAGCATTCTACCACTTGAGCCACAGCTCCACTTCTGGCATTCTGTTTGTTTTTGTTTTTTTGAGATCAGAGTCTTACAAGTCTTTCCTGCCTGAGCTGGCTTTGAATCATGATCCTCCCATCACCTCCTGAGCAGCTAGGATTACAGGCATGAGTAACTGGTATCCAGCTCTTCCCTCTCATTTTTAAATAATGGAGAAACTCCTCTAGGTCTAGAAAGCATTGCTTGTTTGATGGTGTATGTTGGGCTGGGTGGAACATACTTCATCTTCCATGAGCATGTCATTTCTTTAGGATGCAACAAGCCCATTTGCAGTCTTTAGGAAGTTTAGAGATTGGGTAAAATGGCTTTATCTTGAACATACTTAGCACTAGGAGGTGGTAGCTCAAGAGGTAGAGCTCTTACTTAAAAAGAGAAAATCTCTGAGTCCACATCCCTGCACTGATAGAAACAAGCAAATGAAACACTCAGTCTTTGGCCTGAAAGAAGTGATTCTAGGACCAACCATTGTTGTAAGAGCTGATTCTCTTATTTCCCAGCCCTATGTTTAAGTCCTCCTGACCATCTGTTTTATGTATTCTAGCTTTGAAATGTCATTTGTTATTAACCTACCTTAATCGTACAAGAGATGTTTTGTTAGGACATTTACACACACACACACACACACACACACACACACACACACACACACACACACACACAAATGTATCCTAATCACACCCACCGTGCCTTCATCATTCTCTTTTCCTGCTCTGTGGTTGTCATTTTTGAGACTTTCTCCTCATGTCTCCTGCTCAGAGCTTCTTGTCTAACCTGTATAATGTTGCTATCTCACTTTTTATTTTAGTTCCATCCCTTCACTTGCAGACCTATGTTTCTTCTTACTGACTACACATCTTTCCTAAGTAAAATATGGGCATTTCAAAACAAACCTCCAAAGCTTCTGTCCATCAGCATTTACTCTAGCCAACCTGTCCATCTTTGTATATCTTATCTCAATTGCCTAAGTCCTATTTCACCCCTGAATTTCTTTGCTTCTTTTTTCTTCTTCTCCTTTCCTAAAATCATGCTTTCCTTACTTCCCCCCACCCTTCTCCCTCCCTTCTTTCTGCATTCCTTCCTCCCTTCTTCCCCTTCCCCTCCTTTCCTTCCTCCCTTCCTCTTTTCTTCCTCTCTTCCTATTTTTCCAGACATCTCTGCTCTCATTGGTCTTCTCTGCTCTTAAGATTCTGCCATCTCCCAGGTTTATAGGTGTAGTGCACATCTTCCCATGTCTTTCTTGTGTAAAATCTTTCAGGAGATTCCATTTTCTATCTCTTTCCATCAGGAGACAAATCATTTAAATAGGTTCACTGTGTGCATTCTCCTTCTGTCTCATGGACCTGCCTCTCATCTCTACTGTCATCTTCTCTGCTCACACTGATTTGGCAGCCCTGAGTGTACTTCTCTGTCCTGTTTTTCTTCCTGGTGATCCGTCCTTCATCAGTGACCTCAGTCAATCACAAACTGCCAGTAGACTCTATCCACTGATGACTCTGAGTGTATGGTTCCAGCCCGGACCTTTCTACCGAGCTCTATACAGAGGGAGCCAACTGCCTCCTTGACATTTTCCCTTGGATGTCTAAAGGAGACTCACCCTTAGCAAGGCCAAAGCAGAGCTCTTGACTTCCCAATTCATTCTTTTCTGGTGATTTTCCCAACCTTCCTTGCTTGTCTCAGTAAACAGTACCTGGTCTGCTCTCATCAAAATATGGCAGGAGTGCACAGAAGTGAGCAGATTTTCTCTACTCATTTCATAGCTAGGAAGCAAAGGAGGGAAAGTGGAGGAGGTCAGAGTCATATTATCTCCTTCCAGGACCTGCTCCAAATGATCTAAGGACTTCTCACTCAACCCTACCTCCCAAAGGTCCCACCACCTTTTGGCACCAAGCCTTTGACAGGTGACACCTGGGAGTTTACGCATAATGAATAGACTGGACTCGAACACATTTGAAGAATGTGTGACATGTGCAGAACGTATACTCAGTTACAAGTGCAAAGCTGACATCACTATATTCCTGCCAGCAAATGAAAATGAGAGACTTTATTTTGTTTATAATTATATTATTACTGTTGTTGGTGGTGGTTGTGGGGCTTGAACTCTTAGCCTGGGCACTGTCCTTAAGCTCTTCAGCTCAAAGCTCGCACTCTACCATTTTGAGCCATAGCACCGCTTCTGGTTTTTCTGGTGGTTAATTGGAGATAAGAGTCTCACAGCCTTTCATACCAGAGCTGACTTTGAACTACAATCCTTAGATCTCAGCCTCCTGAATAGCTATTACAGGTGTGAGCCTCCAGCACTCTGCTGAGGGATTTTATTGATAATGCTGAGCTCACCAGTCTACTTTTATTCATTTTGTTTGTTGGTTTTTGAAACAGGGGGTCTTGCTACATAAACTTGCTTTACAGCCCAGGCTGGCCTCAACCAGAGACTAGTTCCTCCTGCCTCTACCTCCTGGGATGTCTCTTCTATATCACTATATCCAGCTACAATAAATATTGGACAATGTGTAACTGCAAGCCATAGAGCTAATGCTCATCCATGCAACAACTGCATGATACTCTGAGCTACTTCTTATTTTTTTCCTATTCTAGTTCATCCTGCCTGTAGGAATCTAGACTGGGAAATATCTGGTCTAGAATTCTGTGTGGTGTATTTGCTGTTTTCTGAGCATCTTTGGATGATTCAGTCTGACATTTCAAGATGATTTGGGAAAATAAGGGCTAAGATCTGAAATCTCCTCACAGATTTAACTAAAAGTTACAATAATAATAATTATTATTTTTTGCCAGTCCTGGGGCTTAAACTCAGTGTCTGGGCACTATCCTTGAGCTTTCTCAAGGCTAGTGCTCTACCACTTGAGTCGTAGCACCACTTCCAGCTTTTTCTGTGTATGTGGTAACCAAGGAATTGAACCCAGAGCTTTGTGCATGCTAGGCAAGCACTCTACCACTAGGCCAAACTCCTGGCCCACAATAATCTTTCCAAGCCCCAAAGGGAACACAATGTGTTTTATTTAAGTGATAAAGTGAGAATTTTAGGTTGGCTGAACAGGAGTATGTCTTTAGCGGAAGCTAGGAAGCATTATGTGAAGAATGAGTCTGAGGTAAATAGCCCTAGCATTTGGTAAGTAGTACTCATGTATACAATAGCAGTATGTGATAGTTATGTAGCTACTCCATGCGGTTGCAAGGTATGGCTACTCTGACCTACTGGATATAGCTTATAAACAAAGTTGAATGATTTTGGACTGAATTCTATGTATCCCAAGCATTTGTGGTTTATCCACAATAGTAGTCTCCTTGGAATCAAATACTCATGGATACCAAAGGTCTACTCTGTTTCCTCTAAGGAAACCATTTCCACCTTTCTTTACATTTCTGCTTGTTGAGCCAATGACCTGCTGCAGCAGGTACATGTCACCGCATATCTGAAGTCACCAGAAAGCCAATCAGAAGTCATTTTATTCCTGCTTTTGTTCAAACAATACACACAAGGATCCATTCGCAAAGCTGAAAAATAGTTCATTTCTTGCACCTCCTTCCTCCAGCAACATCTACCCTCTAAATACGTGGAGAAGTGAATGTTTGATGAACAGTCTCAGGAAATTTTAAGAGGCACTTAAAAAACTACTACACTTAGAAAACTACTACAAATAGAAGTATTTCAAGTACTAAGGATAAAGCAATGCTGGACTAACTAGTAAGAAAACACACTAAGGAAACTTCAAACCCCATCCAATGGGAAAGGGGAAGATGTGTATGGTTATGAAAATAATAGGTGAATTCTTTAAGTACCCTAGTTGCATTTACCCTGTCCCTTCTCTTCTTCTATTAAAGACCACAGTGGCTTTCACCATGCATGGAAGGTAGTAAATGTTAGGCTCTATTTTGCTGTAGCTTAGCAGGGATACAGTGGAAATCTTTAAAACAGTAAGTACTCGAAGATAATTTAAAGCCTAACAATACATGCAAACCTGAGAACTCCAGCTAAGAGTGTTGAGAAGCTGCCTATTTTTTGTGTAATATCCCAGGAACAATAGACCATTTGTGGCACGTGCCATGCACAGACATCTTCCTAGCACTATCTTGAGAGCTTTTTGTGAAAACCCCCACACTCAGGGGAGCAGATAATATGATTTGGGTTTTTCTTTCATAAAAAAATAAAATAGAAAAGGAATTCAGAAGATGTGATGCTTTTACCTTTCCCCATTATTTCTTTCTTCTTGAAAATGTACTCTTCTTTCTGAACACTCACACACACACACACACACACACACACACACACACACACATTTGGCTTGGGTAAAACAGTTGGTTCAAATTGTTCTTTTAACCTGCTTGGATTTTCTTTTGTTTTATCCTCCATCAAATCTCAACCTCAACATGATTACTTATCTTCTGATATCTTTGCTGTTCTGTTTTTTTCTGTATAGATCTAGAAACTCTATGAAATAATGCCAGATTATGCTGCCAAATTAAATGGCCTTGGCCCTTCTCTCTAACCCTTCCTTGAGTACATTTTTTCATCTGAGGAAGGAAGAAGTATATTAGTTTTTCTACATAACAAAACACCACAAATAAAGTAGTGTGAAAACATGACACTATTATCATAGTTTCTGTGGGTCGGAGGTCTGGGAATGGCCTTTTGGGTCCTTGGTTTTAAAACAGCAGTCAGTATATCAACTTGGGCTATTGCCTCATCTTAAGGCTCAGATGGGGGGAAGTTCATTTTCTAAGCTCCCTAGCTATTGACAAGATTTGGCTCCCTTGCTCTGTTGGACTTAGGGCCTGTCTTTATAGAATCTCATCCAAAATCCTCTTCATTTCCATCCCTTGCTATATGGATCTCCTAACGTGGCTTCTTGATTTCTCAAAGCCAACACGAGGCAGAGATTCCTCTCAAGACTGTGTAGCCTAAATAATATGTAACCTAAATGTGTTTATTTATGAGTATATATAGTCTCTGAAGGGGCATCTCCATCATGTTCTCCATATTCCACTAGAAGGACTCAAGTCACAGGTTCTTCTCATCCCCAAGGGAAGGGGATGCCACAACACACAAAAGCAAGACGTGGAGACAACTAGAGGCCATCTTAGATTTGGTTCACACAAGGATGTTTTTGTGGAAAAAATAATTTAAAAGGCTGGTGGCTCATGTCTATAATGTTAGGTACTTACAAGACTAAGGTGAAGAAGACTGCGGTTCAAGGCTAACCCAGGCGAAAAACTTCTTGAGATTTCTCTCAACCAAGCATTGGGTCAGGTAGTATGGGCCTGTCATTTTGGCTATCACTTAAATGGGTAGATGGAGATCTGAGGCTGCTGCCCGCACCTGTGCAGGAAAGGACGCCCTATCTCAAAATTAACCAATACTGTAAAGAGCAGAGGTGTGCCTCAGTGATGGAGTGCCTGCCTAGCAAGTACATGGCCCTGAATTCAACCCCTAAAACTGCCAAAGAAAAAATACTTTGAGCTCCTAGGAAACATCCAGAAAGGTTTTTATTAATACAACTCTTATACCTTATAGTAAGACTTTGTATATTATGGTTAACACCAATGTAATTTTCTTTTCTTTTTCTCTCTATGTCCTATGAAGTGGCTTTTACTTCTGAAGTTGAGTTGTTTTCCTATGCTTCTGTTAAAAATCTCATCTGGATGAGAAAGTCAGCAGGAACAGATTGGTCTTGGTTTTGGCTGGACTGACTCACCCCTGTCACTAGCTGAGGAAAGAAGGGCCCTTGCTAGGGCTCTCTAGGTCTTCCTTAGAAATCTCACCACAAGGGAGGAGCCAGGTGTGGGCACCTGTGGGTGATTACAGCAAGCCAGGTGCCATGTCTATGTACAGACCAGACACTAATTAGGAACGCTTGATTACTTTTTGAAAGTAAAAATTTCAGTATCTGCCAGTAGACTTTCAATGATTCCAGCTCCCAAACCAAATTGGTGGGAGGCTGTAGGGTAGGGGCAGAGCACAGGAAAAGTACCCAAGGCTCTGGCTTGACCCACCTGTGACTCATGTTTGCAAACTGTCCACATAACTAAAAATTAATACTCCCCTCCCCAGCACAGTTGTGTGTTGTTTACAGTTATTGAATACAAGCTTTTAGTTTGAAAAACAGTTCTAGTATATACTGTGATGTTTTATGTATGTATATATGTATATATGTATGTATGTATGTATATGTATGTGTATGTATGTATGTGTGCATGCATACATATATTCACACACTTTAAAGTGATATATATGTGTATTATTTGCATACATCAGTTGATGCAAAAAAATCTAATCCTTATCCTTTTCTCAAGGGGTAGGGACCCCACCCAGCAAGGCGCCAGGGAACAGCAGATTCGATTAAAAGGATATTTAGGTCCAGAATCGCCAACTCTGTAGCTCGTTCAGTAGCTTCAGGGAGCCTGGGCTGAGGAGGCTTTGTCTCAAGTGGACTATTAAGACGATAAGCGGCTCAAAATTGGGGCCCCACACCGCGGTAGGGGCGCTAGGACCCAGGCAGCGGCCGGCCTCCTCCGGACGTGTGTTTGTGTGTGTGTGTGTGTGTGTGTGTGTGTGTGTGTGGACTGGAGGCTCCCCGGGAGCAATCACACGCTTCGCGTGGGCGCGAGGCGAAGAGTGTAAAGGTGCGCCAACCAGGGCGCTCCATGCGGGGCTGCGGCGCGCCCGCTACGGCCGCCACGGTCACGGTCACGGTCAGGGCCGGCACGCGGGCAATCGCTCTCCGCGGGCATGGACCAGTCGCGTTGTCCGCCCAGCGCCCACCAGGTGAGCCCAGCGTGGGTCCACCGGGTCTCCGGGCACCTGGGCACCGGGGTGCGGGACCCCGCAGGTGTAAGCCCAGGTGCTCTCCGGGACCCGGATTCCAACATCTCGCTGCCGGGGCGGGGTGGGGGTCTGTGCTTTCACTCTTCTTCCCAGGTGGGAGGCGCCCGGAGCGTCAGGTCCCTATCTGGCTTAGAATGTCCGGTGGTCCGCCGGACCGCAGTCCACGTCTACCCGGCGCCCGCCTCCCCGCCGCGCTCTCCCGCTTCTCTGCCTCGGCCCTCCGCGTTCCCACCAGTTGAGCGCGGCTGCATTTCCCGCGCTCCCCGTGGCACTGGCTCAGGGGGACCCCGATCGTCTCCCCCCCTCCACCTCCATGTGTTTCCAGCAACTCCTACAGCAACTTTCGTCCCTGGGAACCAAACTGTGGGAGCCACTGCTCGGGGAGTGTGTGTCAGCCGGGTGGGTGCACTCGTGCCCTGACGCCTCACTCTGGTGTTGGAGACCCACCCCACGACCAGACGCTTCGTTCTGAGCAGGTCTTCCTTCTCTGGGTGGATAGACGAGTTGAGGCTTCAACCACTTGTCTGAACCCTGGCTGCGGAGGGGTGGGGGGGAGATATGTAGAGAAGGGGAGGGGAAGCTTGTGTGCAAAGAAGGGTCTCTTGCCTCGAGGTCACAGGGAAATGACCTTGAGAAAGGTCTGGGACGCGTAGAGGGCTCGTCGTAGTCATAGTCATTGCCGCCTGGAGCTTGGAGTGATTCTCCTAAGGGTCGTTGTAATAGGACTGGCACTTGGTTTGTTAGGACCAGCCCCAAGAAACCTTCCTTGGCTGCTAGGTCAGAGCACTGGGGGTCGGGGAGGGTGTGCCTGCTCTGCCGGTTGTCTGAATCTGAAGTTTAAACATGCAGTGCTAACTTAGAAGAAAGCCTTTCTCTAAACTATGTGTTGGGACACAATCAACAAAAACATTTACATAGGGCACAGGAGGAGGTGAGGGCCAGAGGACCCGCCCACTAGGATTTTATAATCTGCTGGTTCCCATTTCCAGTTCTTGCTTGACTGCCCTTCTGACCTTGAATGAGCTATTTTAACTTTGTGGAGGTTGTTTCCAAGAAGCAAAATTGGAAGGATGATAATTCGTGAGCAGAAGGAAGAATCAGGAAGCAGGAATTGGGTTCCAGCCTTGCTGTACCACTGACCAGCTGTGAAACAGAAAGCCACTCACCCTGGACTGACCTCAGCGGCCAGGAAGGCCACCTACATTTTGGAGGTCTACCTGGCAGAAGCTTGCCAAGTTCAGATAGATAGCCGCCCAGTCACCACTAGTTCTTTGCAGTTTTGCTACAGAGTGAACTCAATTCCAAGAAGCCTTTATAGACTGAGATACTAGATCAGGTGTATTGAATTTTAAATCCCAATCTTTTCATAGAATCACACGAATCTTTTAGGTTTAAGGTCTATGGAACTAAGCCTGACGGGTTTAGTAAATACACAGAATACTGGGAAGGGCTTTACTTAGAAAGTCTTGGTTAAGCTTGAGTTTGGTTTTACATAGCCCTGGAAGGAAAAGATTTCTTCTGTGGCTCCTAAGATCCTAGCCTAACCACACTCCTACAGGCCAGAGAAGGCTCCATTTGACCCCCAAATTAGAAAAAGGGCCCAGTGTGCTGCATATCTCACAGAGGCCCCTTAAGCAGTACTTGATAAACAATTTACTTTCCTGGGAATGATCCAGTTAATATTAACTTCTCAGAAAAGTACTTTATCAGTTTGGTAATGAAATAATGACTTCTCTTTAGAAGCTAACTTAAATATTGGAATGCCTAATTTTGCCATAGTTTATTGGAATAAGTACTTCTTGAAAAAAGAAAAGACATTACTTTTAAATTTAGTTTCAAGATGGACAATAAATGCTTTTATACCTAGTAATTTTTTTTTTTTGCCAGTCCTGGGGTTGGGCTCAGGGCCTGAGCACTGTCCTTGGACTTACTCAAAGCTAGCACTCCACCACTTGAGCCTCAGCACCACTTCCGGCTTTTTTCTATGTATGTGATACCGAGGAATCGAACCCAGGTCTTCGTGCATGCTAGGCAAGCACTCTACCACTAGGCCAAGCTCCCGGCCCCTATACCAGATAATTTTTTAAAGAGATAAGACAGCAAAAGTAAGTACAACATGCCCCAAGAAATCTTGTTTGTTTGGGGTTCAGAGATGAGTATCACCATCCTGGTGACGATTTATGAAATACTTGCTCTGAGCAAGGTGTACTGAGTGTTTAATGTAACGTCGGCACCTTTGGAAGGAAATGCTATGGTTGCTTCAATTTTACACACGAGGAATCTGAAGCTTCTTGCCTGAGCTCACACAACTAGTAGATGGTGGAGCTGGGCCAATAAGCTGGGCTTATTTACAAGATTCTAGCAGAATGAAGAGGGATGGGGGGGGGAGGTAAAATACCTACCATTAGATACTTTACATACCTCAGGGCATTTAAATTAAAACATGTTTTATAAATAGTAATTTTCTTTCTCTGTAGATTTTCTTATTTTTAACCAGTATGAATTTGGGTGTGTTTTTATATCAGCAAAGAGATTGACTACTTTTGAACCATGTAGATTTGAGTCACAGGGATTAACTAGATTAGGGGCATTGCGATTACATTTTCATAATCACATATTACTGTGGATTTTTATATGTGCATAATCTTGCATGTTAATATATTCTGTATACATTTTTCAGAGGGTTTTGGTGAACTAAATTCTAGGGGTGGCGTTTCTGTTAGAAAAAGTATCATTAAGGATTGGGCACCAGCAGCTCATGCCTGAGCTTTCAGCTGAGCCACAGCTCTACTTCCTGCTTTTTTGGGGTTAATTTATTGGAGATAAGAGTCTCATGAACTTTCCTAGCTTCGAGCTGTGGTCCCCAGAGCTAGGATTAAAAGCATGAGCCACTGGTGTCCAGCTCTCTCTCCCATTGTGTAATGACATTGGAGAGGCCGGGAGTTTGGCCTAGTGGTAGAGTGCTTGCCTCGCATGCACGAAGGCCTGGGTTTGATTTCTCAATACCACATACATAGAAAAAAGCTGCAAGTGGTGCTGTGGCTCAAGTGGTAGAGTTCTAGCCTTGAGAAAGCCCAAGAACAGTGCTCAGGCCCTGAGTTCAGTCCCCATGGCTGGCAAAATAAAAAGTGTAATGACATTGGAATCAGGATGTTGGCTTGTCATAAATGATGTGGTAAAGTTGGGCTTAGAACTTTCCCCCAGTGACTTGCCTGGGAAGACCATTACAGACTTGCCTTCTGACATCTTTTTCTTAGAGAACATAAGGGATTGGAGTGCTCTGTACCAGTGCAGAACATCATTTGTCTTGATTTTTGTGAAACTATTGACTCTTGGGGCTGCCTCCGGACTGGAAGAGCTATGAGTTGCTGGTGGAGTGCAGGTAGCTTGGACCTGCATGCTTGGAGCAAGTTCTGTAAGAAACCAAACAGCAGCTTTTGGTCATGAGGAATTTCACATTTCATCTCTGACCATGATGTTCATCACCTGTGTAGGTTAAGGGAAGCCATGGGCAGTTGTGGGGAGTTGTTGGAACTTTCTGTAAAGTCACAGATACTTTGATTACTGTATTTTCTAGCTTGGTTCCTATAGTAGAGTTAAGCCAGGTCAATCGTGGATTATGTCCTCAGTATGTTATGAATGGATTACCAGTCTGAATCTTGGATCACGACTGCTAGTTGGGAAGTACTTTATACATTGCTATTAGCCAAGCAGAAGTCATAATGGATTTGTCATTGCCTGTGAATGTGTGTATAGTTTTAGCTTTTCGGGTTTTTGAGATTTCAACCAAGGGGATGCATTGCCGATAATGTATTATGGTTGACCGGTGAATTAAGATGATTTCAAGTTACACTGAGATTTGGCATTGAGACAAAGAGATAATTGTTCACGTGATTAGTCAAGGAAATAGAGCATGGGGTATACATTTGATATTGATGAAGCAAATATTTGTCATTGGGGAAATGATGCAATTTCAGTTTTGCTTTGTTTGGCAAAGTAGCAACCAAGGGTTTTAAGATAGAAAAGATACCCTCAAGTACATAAGGTCAAATATGTTTTGTTACTGAGATGAGTGTAAAAGGATTATCTATTAAATGCCAAGTATGAAAACCAAAGGAGAGAGGAGTTTCTAATCTGTTAATACAGAAGAAAAAAATTCAAAGTAGTAAAAGACTAGTAGAACTAATTTGTATATCCTAATGGCCTCTGACTGTTATTAGGCTACTATGTCATTATTAATGGCAGCTTGTTCTTTTTCCCACTTTATAATGTTACCTTTCTATGAATTCATGTCAGAACTTTCTGGCCAATGCACCAAATATATTGCAAGAAATATCTGGTGGCTAAATTGACTTCTATTCTTTCAAGAGAAGAATTCAGGCAAGACCCAAACATAGTAAAAGTGATATGAAAGTTTGAGAATAGAACTATGGCCAAGAGAAAGAAAGTGAACACATGGCATAGACATGCCATGGGGAGATGACAGTTCAACCCATAACATCCATCTTTTGTGCCATCTTCATTATTACAGAGCTTTGCCTTGACTATCTTCATTATTACAGAGCTTTGCCTTGACTGTGCCTACAGTTGCGGAGCTTGAAGTCAGGGTCTGAGCACTGTCCTTGGGCTTTCTCAAGGCTAGCACTCTACCACTTGAGCCACAGCAAATGCCTTTTTCTATATATGTGGTACAAGGAATTGAACCCAGGTCTTCGTGCATGCTAGGCAAGCATTCTTACCACTAGGCTAAACTCTCGGTCCCCATATATATATATATATATTTTTTTTTCCAGTCCTGGGCTTAAGCTCAGGGCTTGAGCACTGTCCTTGGATTTTTCTCAAGGCTAGAGCTCTACCACTTGAGCCTTAGCACCACTTCTGGCTTTTTCTAACTATGTGGTACTGAGGAATCGAACCCGGGTCTTCGTGCATGCTAGACAAGCACTCTACCACTAGGCCAAACTCCCGACCCCCATATGTATTTTTTTGAGGATACATCCAGGTTATAGAATTCTACCATTAGCTTTCCTCCCGCACATCTTTCTTGTACATAAAATATATTAATTCCATCCTAATATTCTCTAAAGTCTTAACTTGTTTCAGTGCCAACTCAAAAGTCTAAAGTCCACAGTCTTATCAATATCAGATATGGGTGAGACTCACACCATGATTAATCCTAAAGCAAATTGCCCACTGGCCATGAGCCTGTGAAATCAAACAAGTTATAGAATAGACGCTCCTTTTGTCTATTCCATAAATGAAATCCCCCATAAATCCAGTCTATTCCATAAATGAAATCCCCCAAATTGGGGTCTATAGAAAGAAAAGGAATGTATTTCATACAATCCTGGCTTTGTCTTAGCTCTCCATTAAATGTTGTCCTTATGGGACTCTCTGTTAGCAGCTCAGATCCTATATTTCTGCTTGGATTTGCCACAGTTGGAGACCTCTGTGCTGGCTCTGCCCCTGTGACTAATGTTTGCCCAGGTCCCCTGGTCCAGGCATCTTTTGCGGTAGAGGAAGTCATCACTTTACAGTGTGTGCATTCTGTACGTGTAATTACAAGTGGATGTCACCTGCTATGATAGCTGTGCCCACTGGAGCTGTGGCCTTTGCTATCCCTGGACCTGTTTGAGCCATGGATTGGACAGCCAAGAAGTATTGTGCTAGTCTATTAGGAACAGAGACTGAAGTTGTTCTAGGCAGTGGCCTGTCCCCTAAAACCATTTTATCCTTCTAGAGCTTTGGGACCCTGTGATGGAATCAGCAGCTATGTAAGGACAGGCCTGAGCAGGCATTCTTCCACTGTTTTACCCTGTCACTCTCATTTTGTATGATGTAGCAAGAAACATTCACCAGAAACCAAGCAGGTACCAGCACTACGCTCTTGGATTTCCCAGCTTCTGGAACCATGAACCACAAGCAATATACCTTGGCAGGGTACACATACTGCTAATTCTGCAGGTGCACTTGGATAATGAAGGGATGCCTAGCAACCATCTAATGATGGCGGCATCTCTCCTCTGTTGTAAGTATTCATCCCTCAGAGGAAGGTTTATGTCCCATCACAAAGTTGAGGCCTTTACTAAGAAAGTAAGTGTCCTGATACATATCATAATAATCCATGAGGTTCATTCATCCTTCTTTTCTTCCTTCCTTCCTTTCTTTCTTTCTTTCTTTCTTTCTTTCTTTCTTTCTTTCTTTCTTTGTTTCTTTTTTTTGCCAGTCCTGGGGTTTGAACTCAGGGCCTGGGCACTGTCCTTGAACACTTTTTGCTTAAGGCTAGTGATTAGCCCCTTGAGCCGCAGTGTCACTTCTGGCTTTTTCTGTGTATGTGGTACCGAGGGATTGAACCTAGGGCTTCATGCATGCTAGATGACCACTCTACCACTAGGCTATGCTCCTAGCCCAGTTTTTTCTTTTATCTTTTTTCCTTTTTTTTTTTTGTCAGTTGTGGGGCTTGAATTCTGGGTCTGGGTGCTGTCTCTGAGCTCTTCAGCTCAAGGCTACTGCTCTACCCTGGACCTGGGTGTTCGTTGTCCCTGAGCTCTTCAACTCAAGGCTACTGTCCTACCCTTGAGCCACAGCACCACTTCCAGTTTTCTAGTGGTTAATTGGAAATAAGAGTCTCACAGACTTTAGTGCCAGACTAGTTTTGAACCTTGATCCTCAGAAATCAGTCTCCTGAGTAGCTAGGATTGCAAGCATGAGCCATTCACTGCGCCTGGCTTGGTTTTTTTCTTTTTTATGTGCCAATCTTGAGGCTTGTACTCAGAGTCTGGGTACTGACCTTGAGTTGTTTTTGCTCAAGGCTATTGCTCTACTACTTCATCCTCCACTTCCAGCTTTTTTGTTTTGGTTTGGCAGTTTAGTAAAGAGTCTTAAAGACTCTGCTGCTCAGGTTGGCTTCAAACCATGATCCTCAGAACTCAGCCTCTTGAGTAATAAGGATTACAGACTCTGTGACCGGGCTTCCAGGAGTACTTTCCCATTGTCTTTTACGTTGTTGTGCTGATTACAGAGAAACGCGAACAACGTCTCTTAAAATTGTAGCATATTATTTCTTTTCATTTAGAAATTTTAAAAATCAGGTTAAAGATTATCTTTGTGACAATAGAATGGTTTAGAGAAAAAGAAAATTTAAGTTTTTTGGGGAGCTGAACAAATGCTCTCTGTTTGAACAGTGCACGCAACACTCTTTTAAGCCTTTCTATCCTGGCCCTGGCTGGTGATGGAATGATACGTAGAGTATGAATGAGAGAAACACTATTGTTAAAGGATGAGGATGAGCCTCTTGTCATGCCTCCTGGTCAGCAGTTCTGTTGAGAGCATGTTTGTAACACTCATTTTTATCAAGAAGAAAAACTCTGTTTTATTCCAGAAAAGCACTTGGAGAGTGACTGTGGCCTCTGCCCATTCCCATCATCTGTTTTTTCTTGAGCAGGATTTTCCATTTAAGGTAGGGCATTCTGGATCTTATAAATGGAATTCACTTGAAATTCTCGATGCTCTGTCACTTGGGTTGTGGGCACAGCTTTGGTTGGGAAGACCTCATTTTACTCGATAGTCTTTTCAGTGGTAGGAAAGTGAGAGCAGGAAAAAGAGAGTGGACTAGAAAGGAAGGTGGCTCAGAGGAAGGATGGAGCAGTGTGTCCCAACCCTTTCTCATCCTAGCACACAAAGGACGCAGGTGGTATTGTCTGGGACATGAGCATTTAGAGACCTGTATCTGCTCCAGGTCCTGTGTGGGTGACCTGAGGGCTAGAGAATTTGTTATCTTGTCACTCATTCTGGATCAGTTCAGTTCAGTAAAGAAGCTTTGGGGTACAGAGGGAGAGTCAGAGACACTGTCCCTGAATGTCTCAAATGCAAAGATGTCCTCTTGCTCAGATATAGCTAACTTTCCTGGTCTTCTCCCTTTAGAGAGAGACTTGCTCAGACTGCAGCAATCTTCTCAGCCATACTACTGTCTAAGTGGCATGTAATCTAGAGGAACAGCAGCAGAGGACAAAGACAGCAGAAGGAAGCCTACTTCCTCCTGACAACTCATTAGTAATAGGAGCTAGTTTCTATCACTCACATAAAAGGTAATTATGGAGCTAATAAAAATCCCTCCGCTCATAGATGATACCTTCCAGTGTATAGGGCAAGTCAAGAAGAAAGGAGAGAGTCAGATGTGGTGGTACATGCTTGTAATTGCAGCTACTTGGAAGGTAGAGACGGGGAGAATACTCTGTCAGAGGCTGGCCCACACAAATTTATTTCAGCCCCTGTCTGTAAAACAAATGAAAACTTTCTTGCCTGGGCTGGCTTCGAATCCAGATCCTCATATCTCAAACTTCTGAGTAGTATGTATGTATGTATGTATGTGTGTACATTTGCATGTGTGTATGAGTAATATATAAATGTATATAATATATACACACACATACACACATGCATATATTATATAAAGAGATGACAGAGAAATTCACAGTCTGTAGTTTGGAGGCCAATGACTAGTTAGGCTCAGTAAGAACTCAAGAGAAAATAATTGTTTCACTAAAATCTTAACCTGACTCACAAAGGGTATGTGATAGAGATTCCCCTGTGATCTTCCTTTCACTGGGCCCCAGCTGTCAGTCTGCACGTGTTTTCTCATTATTTTGGATCTATCGTATGAATTGGCTGTCATATCTATAGCCCAGGGCCTCCTGCAGAAGTAAAACAACTGCTTAGTCTCACAAATGCCTGGTTTAGAAAACTTCAGTTAACCTAAAGATCAAATTGGCCCTAGCATACAATGCTTTAGCAAGGAAGGGTAAGTTCACTATTTTCTTATGCTTGGGAGCTTAGATGTAATGATTTGCTTGGCTGTCAGAACTGGAATACCTATGCTGGGTGGCCTAGACATTTTCTCACAGCTCTAAGCCTGGAAGTTCAAGATCAAGGCGCTCTCAAAGTTATTTGTTATGAGACTTTGTGCACAGACACTCCCCCCGCCCAAGCTGCATCCTCATGTGGCTTTTTTTCTGCATACATGTGGAGTAAGAGAGAAAGCTCAGTGACGTCTTTTCTTTCTCATAAGGACATCAATCCTATTGGATTAGAGTCCTTATCTTTATTTAACCTTAATTATCTCCCTTAAGACCCAGTCTCCAAGTATTAGTTATATTAGGGGTATATCTTCAACCTAGGAATTTTTTTTTCAACCTAGGAATTTTAAGAGACACATTTCAGTCTATAACATTAGGTAAATACTGTTATTTAAAAAAGCATTATTGAAATCGAATAGATGTGTAATAATGCACACACCTTTTAGAATGTACAATTTGGAAGTGTTGATCAAGTATGTCATCATGTGTTGTACCTGTGTGTCATTTCCATAATCTGGATAGAGCTTAGGTCCATCAGCCTGTCCCTGGACTGCTTGAGGTCAATTTCTAGCCTGCTATCAAGTCCTTGCTCCCTGTGCCCTGCCAAGAGCTAGAGATGTTCCTTCTATCCTACCAGATGGGTGATGTCTTTATTTATTGCATGTCATCAAAATCATACCTGAGGCCCTTGGGGATACTGTGTTTCAACCAGTGTGATGATTTTGAAATGTGTGCACCTCACTTTATGTGTCAGAGGGCTAGCCAGTTTTTTGTCTTGTAGAATTTTATTGAATGGATCATAATGGGTTTATTTGTTTGCCACTGATGGACATTTGAAGTGTTCCCAGTTTGAGGGTGACTGTTGCAAAAGCTGCCATGAGCACCCATAGGCAAGCCTTTGTTATCACCGCTCATGGGAAAGGGGTAGAAGTGAAATTTCTATGTGTGTTTTATTAAGAACTTGTTCTAAGAGTGATTGTACTGACTCACATCGTGACAAATGGGATTCTCGTGCCTCCCTGTTTATGCCAGCTCTTGTTGAGTTAGTCTTCTGTATTTTAGCCAGGCTAGTGGTTATAGAGTGACACTTCTTGCTGCTTCTGTTTCATTTCACTGGTGATCAGTGTGGAGAATTTTTTCCTGAGCATCCTTGTCATTCCAAATATTTTGTTCAATTTGAATTGGATTGTCTATCTTCTGATTATTGACCTGTAGGGCTTCTTCATATGTTCCGGCTGAGGTCTTTGATTGTGTATACTCCTCTATCCGTAGTTTGCCTTATTTTCTTAAAGCTGTCTTTGAAAGAAAAGACTTTGGAAGTTTTGGTGAACTCAAATAGACCAAATTGGTCTTTTCTTTTATAGTTTATGTTTTTTTGCATTCTTTCTAAGTATTTTTACTTATTCTGAGTTTGCAAACAGTTGCTATCATAACTTCTGGGAGTGACTTTTGGCTTCATTACTATGTTTTCTGATCCATATCAAGTTTATATTTGTATATGGTGTAAAGTAAGGGTTGAATATTTTGTTTGGTTGGTTGCGTGTGTGTGTGTGTGTGTGTGTGTGTGTGTGTGTGTGTGTGTGTTTGTCTGAGACAGGACTCCAACTTGGTATCTAATGCTTTCATTCATTGGCTAGAGCTCTATCAATGAAACCACATCTCTAAACTCTGCTTGTGTTGTTTTTGCATATTATGGTGTAGCCATTCCATCAATGGTTGAAAATGCTGTGCCTTCCCAATTATATTACTTAGCATTGTTATTAAAAATGAATTATCTTGTATGCATAAGCCTGTCCTTGGACAGTATCCTAATCTATTGATTTATTTGCTTATCCTTATGCCAGTATCACCCTGACTTGTTTATTGTGGTATTAGATTCAATTTTTTTGCCAGTCCTGGGGCTTGAACTCAAGGCCTGAGCACTGTCATTGCACACTTATTGCTCACTTTTAGCACTCTACCACTTGAGCCACAGCACCACTTCCAGCTTTTTCTGCGTATGTGATACCAAGGAATTGAACCCAGAGCTTTGTGTATGCTGTCTCCTGCCTCTAGGCCTCACTTTGACCAGCATCACAAATGAAATCATAAAAGGAGTTCTCTCTTCAAGCCCAGGATAAAGTGAATAAATTCACTCACCACATTTGCCTTAGGGAATCTAAAACCTCCATGGTTTACCTATGTGGTAGTACGTGCTAGATAAGCACTCTACCACTAGGCCATGCTCCTGGCTTTAGGTTCACTTTTAAAATCAGGTATTACTTTCAGCATTTTCGCTTTTTTCTGATGTCAATGGATTATTATAAGTCTTTCCTATTTCTACATTGATTTTAGAATGATTTTGTTGCTCTCAGCAAAAGGGTTGGCTGGATCTGATTGGGAGTCTATCCAATCTATGGCTGAATTTCAGGACTTTTCCCTCTTAGCCACAAGGAGTCCTCTGATGAAGAATATGGAATGATTGGGCTGGAAGTTTGGCCTAGTGGTAGAGTGCTTTCTTAGCATGCATGAATACCTGGGTTCAATTCCTTGGTATCACATACATAGAAAAAGCTAGAAATGGTGCTGTGCCTCAAGTTGTAGAGCTCTATCCCTGAGGAAAGCCCAAGGACAGTGCTCAGGCCCTGAGTTCAAGCCTCAGAACTAGCAAAAAAGAAAAAAGAATATAGAATGATTTAGCATATGTAGGCTTCTTAATTTCTCCCATCCATGTTTTGTTTCTTTCAGTGCTTGATACCTTTTAATATCACTACAAATAGTATTTTAATTTTCCAATTGTTCTTTACTAGCGGAGGTAGGACACTTGACTTTTGTTTATTAACACTGTATTTTGTGACTTTGCTAAATCTATCCATTGCTTTTATAATCTTTATAAGATTCTGTTGACTATGAATAAACAAGGTATTCTTTCTTTATAGCCTCTGTACCCCCTATTATTTCTCTTAGTTTGGTGTACTGTAGGGGTCTTCTTTTTGTAGAAAAAGCACTACATTTATGAGGGAGAATTCCTCAGGACCTATAATTATTTAGTATTCCATCCCAGAAGGCGTCACCTCCCAACACTATGGTATTGGAGATTTAGATTTCCCACATTTGAACGAACTTGGGGGGGACATCTTGAACCATCATACTTTTATCATTTTATTTTGTGTCAATAGTATATAAGGCCTCCCATGTGTCAACTCCCATCCTTGCCAGCTCTTATTATTTTACTTTCTTAGCAAACTTATGCATCGTTGGGTGCCAGGAGTTCATGCCTGTAATCCTAGCTACGCAGGAGGCTTTTACATCTGAGAATGGTGGTTCAAAGCCAGCCCAGTAGGAAAAATCCCTTTTACATGCTTATCTCCAATTAACCACTAAAAGACAGGAAGTGGAGCTGTGGGTCAAAGTAGTAGAGAGTAGCCTTGAGCAAAAGAGTTCAGGGATGGCATGAAGGCCCTGAGTTTAATCCCCATGACCAACAAAACAAAAATTAGAAAATCCTATATAACTATTGTCACCCTATTATACTGTATGCGGATGTGAACTTACTCCTATCCAATTCTGTTTTGGTGTTCATGTTCCGGCCTCCCTACACCCCATCTACCCCTCCTGTTCCTGATCTCTAGTATTCTCCTCTCTACCATAAAGCCAACTGAATTAATTCCCACACATGGGGACAGCATGCACTTGTTTTTCTGTGCTTAGTTTATTTCACGTAACAAAAGTAAATTTTTTTTAGATGTAGGTAAAGCAGTAGTTCTGGGAAAATGAATAGCTTTAAAAACTTACTTAAAAAAGAAAGAAAATTTGAATCTAGTGATCTAATATTCTACTTCAAGAAATGAAGGGAAAAAGACCAAATTAAATTTAAATTAAAGAGAAAATAAGGAAGAATTACACTACATTGCCATTTCAGGATATATGATTTATGTTTGTCATTTCAGAATTGTTTTTCTATATCATTCCTGTACCTTTCCTTACTACCCCTTCCAAACAGGACTGATGTGACAATTGGACAGTGTTTAGACCTTTAAATGCCTCTCTAGCCTTTCTGGGGGAAATTTTAAGCCCCTCACAGCAAGAGTTTTGAGTAGTCATTCTATGCTTGCTTCTTCCATTCCTTAAAAGTAGGGATTAGATGTGAAAACTCTAGATCATTTTTATAGATTTCTATTTTTATATTCTCTTGTACTACAGATAGAAAAATAGGATATTAAAAATATAATAGATGGGCATTAGTGGCTCACACCTATAATCTAGCTACTCAGAAGGTTGAGATCTAAGAATCATGATTCAGAGCCAGTCTAAGCAGAAAAGTTCAGGAGACTCTTCAGCAATAAATAAATAAATAAATAAATAAAACTGGCTTAAAAGAGCACTGGATATGAGTGAAAAAGCCAAGAAAGAGCTGAAAACCCTGTACCAGCAAAGAAAGGAGAAGAAAAGGAAAAACCCAACAAATTTATGCCTTTGAATTATAATAGGCTGTTTCTCAAAATCTTGCTGAAGTTTAGTGCTTTACATGTCTTCAAATATGTAGAGTTTGAGCTTTAGCTCCTACAAAACTGTTAAGAGAAGGAAAATCTTTTAAAATACCACCTCGATCGTGTGTGTGTGTGTGTGTGTGTGTGTGTGTGTGTGTGTGTTTCCCTGCCCAGGCTAGCTTTGAACCTCAGATCCTCAGACTTCAGCTTCCTGAGTAGCTAGGATTACAGGAATGAGTCACCTATGCCTAGCTCAGGTTTTTGTTTTTGTTTTTGCTTTTAAATAGCAAAAGATAATTCTCCTGTATTTTTCTATCACGTTCATAAAAGTTTAAAGAAACTAGGTTTTAAGAAACCTAGTGTTTATGCTGGTGATTTATGTTATATTTTTTCCAGTTATAATGAATCTAATTCTTGCTTTTTAATATCTCAGTGGAAAAATATATTAGCCATGTTTCTTTTCTAAGGCCTATGTAATATTTTTTTTATCTTATAAAACTTAGATGGCTCAGGAGAAAGTTGTCATTACTTTAGCCAAACTTAGTGAGAACTCAGGATAATGGTACCCAGATAAGAGATACTGAAAAATTTTCAAACATGAGAGAAGCATCCAGGAGTGTAAAGTGCAGAATAGTTATATAGTAAGCTGTTAGCCATAGTGGTAGCCATTATTTAGTAGAATTTTGAAATTTTTTTACCTGTTTTATATATATACATTCCAGTGTCTTTTTCCTAGAACTTTAGTTATTGTTCCTAGACTTTTTTCAGGATTGAACTCTATAATTAAGGAAAAACAAAAAAACAGAATGATGGACACCTAGGAAATCAGCAGAAGATGTCGGCGGTTCAGGGTGGCGCCATGAAGCAGTGATGGAGTATATCCAATACTGGGGGAGCATCTGTTACTATTTTGTAAACACAGTTCAGTAAAGGACTGCCGCTTCTTCAATGTGGAAATAAAAAGCACAAGAGTAAAAAAAAAACAAAAAAAAAAAACCCCACCAGAATGATGGAAGAGGTGACATTTGATCAAGATGCATTGTACTTATTAACTGACAAGTTGAACTGAAACCCCTTTGTACAATTACTTGAAGATTTTTTGGTTTTGCCAGTCCTGGAGCTTGAACTCAGGGCCTGAGAGCTATCCTTGAGCTTTCTCAAGTCTTTCGTTCTACCACTTGAGCTGCAGCACTATTTCCTGCTTTTTCTATGTATGTGGTAGTCAAGGAATTGAACCCAGGGCTTCATGCATGCTAGGCAAGCACTGTACCACTAGACCAAACTCCTGGCTCCAAGATAATTTGTTTTTAAAGACCAGAAAAGAACCACAAATTAGGTAGTCTACTGGAAACGTATATGGTCCTATTGTTATAGAAATCCTATGGATTTCTCCAAGTAAATGAATCCTTTGCCCATCTCCACTGCCAAATCTCATAAAGGGAAGACTACTGAAAACTTACCATTGAAGGCTCTTCTGGTTGAGGACTTGGTGACATCCCCAAAGCTACCACTTTTTTTTTTTTTTTTTTGCCAGTCCTGGGCTTACGCCCAGGGCCTGAGCACTGTCCTTGGATTTTTCTCAAGGCTAGAATTCTACCACTTGAGCCTCAGCACCACTTTCGGCTTTTTTCTATGTATGTGGTACTAAGGAATTGAACCCGGTCTTTGTGCATGCTAGGCAAGCACTCTACCACTAGGCCAAACTCCCGGCCCCACCCGCCACTTTTTAATTTTATTCCTTGTGAATTGACAGTTAAATTATTCCTTCATATAATGAAACTTCAGGTTTAAAAACCAGCAAACATTTTGTTTCAGACAATAAAATATAACAAATGAGGATTTTTGCTAATTTGTCACTGTGTTTGTTTTGTAACATTTTACTTCATGTATAGCAGTGTTTGACAAAGTGTGATCCTGGGTGGACGGCATTAATATCCTTTGGGAATGAGTTAGACTGGCAAATTCTCTGGCCTTGAAATTTGTGTTTTAGGAGACTTGTACACTCTGATGTATTCATAGGTTTCATAGTCACTTGGTGTGAAGAACCTGAAAACTCTCATTTGTGTGACTTCATCTATTTCTATGATATTATAAACTGCCTAATATGAAATATGAAGATGTAATCCATCATGCCTCTGTTGCCTTGGAGATGCTGAAAGGTGTAGCGGGGAAGTACATGCTGCAGACCAAGTGTCAAACTTCAAGAAGGAAGGGACTTTCTTCCAGAAAGCTGCTAGAACACCTTCTTTCACAGAACAAGTGAGGATGAAGCTGTCAGATCCACAGAAGGTGCTAATATGAGGCCCTCAGGCTGAGCTGCAACTTCGAGGCACCCAGAGCTGGCTAAGAAGCGAAATAGAAGGGCTCCAAAGACACGCCGACCTCAGCAATCCTGACAGAACCAAGGAAACTAACATCTCTCTGTGGGCCTGCCTATAGAGAAGCCCAAAGGAAGTCTTGGCAAAGAGATGGTTTGCTGAACTCCCCGCTGAGGATGACCTTGGGGCCAGCATAGTGATCTGCCTTCTTCACGACTCATTTGAAAAATACCAAAGATGCATTATTTCTGGTTCTAAGTTCTAGAGACCCAGCAGTTGACACACAGGAAGTCCTAGGCCTGTTGTCTTATATTCTTGTTATGTTCTGGGGATAGCTAAATGTCAGTGCTGGTGTTAGTTGAATTCTTTTTGGTTTCTAGACTCAAGTTAATGGGCTCCAGAAAATATAAATACAGGTGAAGAATAACCTATCTGGACAAGGCTCATTTCTCCTGCTAGTGCATGTCTTTCTCATATCCATCTTGTCCTACGGAGCCATGCTGGGACTTTGGCAAACATTTAATATCACTATCTTCCTAGCCTCTCTAATCAGGCACAAGATCATAGGGCTTTTTGCTCAGGAAGCTTTGTGGACTCCCTTCCTCTCCACTCCACCCTCCCTACTCCAGTCTTACAAATGCCATCTATTGACATCTCTGTATTGTATTTGTTAAGGCTACAGAGTGGTTTAATCAGCATAACTTTACCTGTTTACCTGGAGGCTGGAAATACAAGAGCAAGGAGCAAGCAGGATGGATGTCTGACAGTCTTCTCTCTGAGGTTGATGGGCCTCCCTCTGTGTATGCATGCATTTCTGGTATTCTTTCTTTCCCTAAAAGGATGCCATTACTATTGGACTAGGGCTCCGTTGTTACAACTTCATTTAAGTTTAATTTCTTCCTTGAAGAACCCAAGGATCATTGGAGGTTAGAATTGCAGCACTGGAAGGATACAATTCAGTCCGTAACAATCCCGAATAGTCCATTTCTGGATTGTTCCAGCTCTTTATTCAATAGACCTTGAATATACATTCATCTCAGTGATATAATACTTGTGAGTTGCAGAAAAAAGTCAAATGATTTCCAGTAACTAGAATTTAGACAACTGCATGATCTGCATTTGGTTCCCCTTGTGGTATCTTACCTTGTCAGCCTACTTATTCAAATACTGCCTTTCATCCCCGAGTCATGCTCTGATTTCCTCAGTGGCATCTTCTAGATCATCTCCACCATACAAATCTTTTTCTCTCGGCTTACACTTTTATTTCATAGTGATTGTGAACACATTCCTGTACATATGTATGCGGTTCTTAATAGACTGTCTGCGGGGAAGCACTGAGTGTTTTCCTCTTATATGTTCTCATGGTGCCTGAGAGGGTAGTGGTATTTAGTGCCTGGAGGGATGGATGAAAAAGGGAAGATTCCATTTGATAAAGTTTCTTGAGACTCCTAGACCAAACATCATCTCCTTTGAGAAAACTTCCATAACCCTACCCAAGTTTCTCTCTATCATATCAACATATTTGAAAGCCCTGTATAACCTTCAGTACTCTCAGAGAATTTTCTTGTTTATTTTTCTAAGCTCTCTAGATATTTCAAATTGTGGGTACTGAGACTATGTCTATTATGTCTGCTGGTACTTAGCATCTGATTTGTGGTAGGCACTCCCGTAGATGTGTGCTAAATGGATGAAAAAATAAAATAGCATGTGTAGAGTGACATCTTTGGGAAAGAGTGATGTGCCTAGCAAAGTGTGCATGTAGGCTTGGAAGGGCCTGCTTAAAGACCTGGACTTCTGAATACCTCTCATAAAGTACTTAGGAAATTTTACATTAACTGAGAAATAAATAAGGCTTATATCTTGCTTTATATATTGTATACGTTAAAAATGAATGTGCATTAATAATTTATATTCTGAATACCAAAAAGTACTCAGTGCCATTTAGGAGTAACTTAAGGAGCCATGAACTCTATTAGTTAAAGAAAGCCAACATTTAATCATTTGGCAAGCAATTCCTTTTGCAATGAATTTGTTTTCTGAAGCTGGATTTCCACATGGGGCTGGCAGGACCAACAGTGACTTTACTACAGAGAGAAATTTCAGGGTCTACCATCTTCTATGTCTTTTTAGTTTTATTATCTCTAGCTCAATGGTCATGTAATTATCTGTTCATTTCACTGCCTGTAGTTTCATCAAAGGTAGTTGTGTCTCTATGCCTTTACTTGTGGGTGATTCCTTTAACTAATAAGTCAACTTAGTGAGGATCCAACTGCTTTCTCCAGAAAGTCTTCTCAGGTAGTCATAACCACCATCAGAGAATGTAGAGCTCTACTCCTTTTTGTTCTGGTACCTTGACATTCACAGATTATGCTCCATTTCTCCAAAGTCCCTTTTGTCCTGGTTGCTCTACAAGCAACTTTGGAGGTGGATTGTACTTCATGTTTCATTCGCTGTCTTAATGCCACAGGAGTTTTGGGGGAAATGTATTTAGGAGAATTTTGGAAATGAATATTTCATGCCTCATAGCCTAGCAGTTTGGGTCCAGGGAAATTCTGATATGAGGAGCAAGGCTATTCTGGAACCCCTCTGGAATGGAGCCATTGATGTAGTCTTGTGGTGCTCTTGCTAATGGGAGGACAGATTGCTTCTATACTAAGCAGACAAGAGCCTAGCACTCTGTTTGATGATGTTGACCTAAAGAAGTCAGATGTTGGCTGAAACTTTTCCTACATCTTTGTGTTTTCTACAATTGGCAAGGAAAAACTGTGCTACAGGCCAAATTTATTCCTTAATTTCATTTGGTATCTGGCAAAAGACCCAATAAATGATGCAACTATAATTAAAAAATAAAGCTTTCTTTTACTCCTTTTTTTCTTTCCAAAAGCTGTATCTGTAACCCATTTGCTACAAATATTTCACAATAAAAATGGCTGCTGTGTCTTCCTTTGTTTTTTACCTTTTTGCCTCTCTGCATGTTTCTGTGTATCCTTAGCGAATTGGCATATATTATTTTCTCAGTCACTATCCAGCTCAGTTCTCTGACTCATGACTTTTTTTAGATCTTCTACTTCATTTGAAGGAAAAATACCAGTAGAAATTCATAAAAGAACATACTTTATAGAAGCATGATTAAGGTAACAGTAAATGTATTTGTTTACATTGTTTTAGGTGGTTTTATATCACTTATAAACTTTAACAAAATATTTATTTCTATTTTTATAATCAAGCTATGCACGTTATATTCTTTACTAACATTATTTCATCTAAGCACATTTAAATAGTGATATTCTGACATGCCAGTGTCATTCCCCTAGTGTCTGATGTTCGAATTATGTCCCACTTCATTATTGTAAATAGCATTGCTATGCAATATCTCTATTTTGTTATTTTAATTTTATTACCAAAAGAAAGGTTTTTTTTTAGGTCCAAGGCATTCCCTGACTTTATAAACTAAAACATACTCAATTTTTTTCTTCATATCATACTCAATTTTTAAAAAAGCCTTTGATTTTTGGATTCTACCAGTTAAGAGATGACAAAGGCAAAACAAAACAAAACATCTATTCCTCTCATTGACAAATATTCAAATATTTGAGCACTTTAGGCTCGGCACTGTTCTGAAATTATAAGATCTGTCAATAAATGAGAAATTAAAAAAAACTATTTCTGCCCATGTAGAGCTATGTTCTGTTGGAAGAAGGTAAACAATAAACAGAGTAATAAAGTGACCTAATTACACAGTAAATTGGAAGGCGAAAGATACTGTGTGTGAAACAAGAAAATTTGCAGAAGAAGTAAATTAAGGGTGATTAAGAAGGGCAAGGGGACAATGGAGTGTTATGAGTTTTTAAATAGGGGCTGGGAGCAGGCAGCAATTGAGTTGGGGACATGTGCACAGAGACCAAAAGGAGGTGAAGAAGGTAGCTGTTCCAGTGCGGATGTGGCTGTAAGCCTAGAAGAGAAGACAACTCCCCAGAAATGTTAGATCTCGAGATCTGCAAGGTACAAGCAGAGTGAGGGAAAAGAGAGTTCAGCCAGCCTCACCTCGAAGGGGCAATAAGCACTTGTGAGGAGCTCAGCTGTCACCTAGCTGTGACTTCAGAGGAGGGGCTGGTAAGAAAGACAACACTGAATTCACTTTTCTTTGATAAAGCAGATGTAGCACCAGTCCTAAAGCCTTTGTCCAAGTCTTTGGGATGGGACCAGGGAACTCTTCTATTTCTGATACATTTCTCTTGGTAGGTCTGTCTTAAGGCCTGGGGCAGTTCTTTAAGTTCAAAAAGCCCATCATTCTAAAGGCAAAAATAATTTAAGGAAAGATTAAAAAACGTTCACAGCATCCCAAATGTCAGCTCTTTACAGTGACTTGGGAGATTACCTGAAAAGTAGAAGCCTGTAGGTTAAGAGACTTACCCAAGGCTACACAGCATGAAGAGGCAAAGCGAGATTTCACATTGACCCTTGTAACTCAGAGTTCAGTGCCCTCTCTGCTGCACTGTGCTGCCTAATAGATGATACCATTTCACATGTCAGGTGGTTAGATTTCCAATAAGCTTCACAGTTAAGAGCATGGTTGATGGGTTGATTAAATGTTTGGTTAGCCAAAGATCAATCAAATAGCCTCTGTTGTTTTAACCTTTATGGTTAAAAACCTTTGAAATGTATTCATCACATTTTCTGCTTCCTTAGAGGAATTCTGGGAGATTCATACTACTTTAGAATTGGAATAAATGTTAATTGTTCAGGATCTTGCAGACATAATTCTGATCCCTGAGTCATAATTCTGAAGCAAGCTTTTACTTAATATTATTATAAAACATAAAAGCCATCCAGCTGACCTTGGATATATATGAGGCTAAGTTAAAAAAAATACATTTCTGATTTGGTTTGCTTTGTTTCTTGGACACTGCTGCTAAGAATTTCCCCATTTAATTAAATTTTTAAAAATAATATTGGGTTTTCTGGCCATATGCTATCATTTGGGCATAAATTTTGTCTGTGGTGTCTGAGCTTATAGATGCTACTGTCACTTTGAAATGCACTGACAAAGTGACATGGAGTTGGGTCAGAAAACACTTGTACAGGTGAGAACTTGGGCTTGAGAACTAAGCCAACAATAATTTCAGTGAAATCCTTTCTCCTCCACTTACACATTTCTGCAAGTTTCAGTGATTATATCTGTTCCAGCAATGCAGGCAGGTTGTACATTCGCTGGGAACACTCAGTGGAGATTATAGGGATACATTATTTTTTCCTTTCACTAAACCAGGATTGGTAGTGGAAGCTGTGCCCGAGCTATTGGCTGCTTTAATGATGGAAAGAAAATGTATGTGTAGTGCATTTCTTTTTCTATCCTCTCTCTTTCTACAGAGAAGTTGCAGTGTGAGAGAGACATAGGTCCTAACAGGAAATGGTCAGCAAACTCAGCACAGCAGCAGTCCAGTCCTGTTCACAAGCTACATTGGAATCATCCACTCTCTCAAGGCTTAATCAGTTGTTGCTGTTTTTAGCACTTTTATTGCTTTCAAATAGTTATACAGAGAGCTTTCAATATTACATGACCATTTATATGTACCATGCTTCTTGATCAGTGTCATGCCATCTATCATTTTCCTTCTCCCTCCATCTCTGCCAACCCTACTCATCCCTTTTTTGGGGGGTGGTTGGTCATGTGACTTGAACTCAGGGCCTGGGTGTTGTCCTTGAGCTCTTCAGCTCAAGGCTACCACCCTACCCCTTGAGTCACAGAACCACTTCTGGTTTTCTGGCGGTTAATTGGAGATAAAAGTCTCATGGACTTTAGTGCCTGGCTTTGAACCTTGATCCTCAGATCTCAGCCTCCTAAGTAGCTAGTATTACAGGCAAGAGCCACTGCCTTTAAGATATTTATTTGTGCTCTGCTGGAGTAAGTGGGTAGTGGCAGCTGTAACCCTTGCTTCTGAAGGCATTCTCAATCTGGGCCCTCACTAAGGGGCGGAAAGGAGGTTATTGACCTAGGATGTGAGGAAAAACAATTGACAATGAGAGGCTGCATGGTGTAGAAGGCAGGGAGAACACTTAGCGATAACCAGAGAAAAGGGGAAGACTTGGAAAGAGCCCCTAACCCATCCAGATAACTCTTTCTCTTCTTTCTATCTTCCACAGAGATGCATGTATTTAAGGACATGTTCCTGTATGGGGCTTCCCAGCCCTTGGCAGGAACTTAACACATTTTGAGTAGTAGGATGAGGCTTTTTCTGAAGGCTGGGCCCCCATCCAATGCCACCTTCAGAATATGTGGAGGCAGGGGTGGGCACAGGTGGGGGCTGAGGGAGGGGATATACTGTGGAAGCAGGAAGTCTCTTCCAACTCCCAGTATGTTGAGAGACTTGCAAGCCCCGTGTGGCTGGGCCTTGGCTGTAGGTTCCCCACAATTTCAGGAGGGACATCTGGGTGTTTGGCTCAGAAATGTGTGAGAAATGTTGATGAGAATCCAGGGGTGAGGGAACCCTTCAGAGGCTGCCCTGACTACGTGCAGGCAGGGGAAGAAAGGCTGGGGCATTAGGGGGCGGTGTGGACATGGGTGCCGAAGGCACGAGGCCTCAGGCGGGCGGAGGTGGAGGGGAGGGCGCCGAGGCGTGGTGCCAGTGCTGCGTACGGGGCCCTGCCGAGCCCAGTGTGGGCACGCTCTGCTCAGTGTGGGAGAGCGCGGGGTGTGGCGGGACCCAAGCAGGGGGTACCTGAGGAGGCCGAGGGGAGGGGGCGCGCGCGGACGGAAAGTGAGGAAAGACAGTGCGTGCGCGCGTGCGGGCGCCCTGGCCCGGGGCTGGGGCTGCGGGCGGGAGCTGGAGCCCTGCGAGGTGGAGCTGGGCGGCGGCGCGGGCTGAGCTGGGGGGAGGAGGGGAAGGCGGAGGCGCGGGGCGCGTGTTTGGGGCGCCGCGGCGGGGAGGGTGGCGGCCGCCGGTGCGCGCGGGGCGCTGTGTATGCGCGCTCTCCCGTTCGAGGAGGAAGATGGCCCAGAAGGGAAAGTTGGGGTGACGCGCGCGGCCCCCGGACGCTCGGCGCGGGGGACGGCGGAGAGCCCGACGGAGCGGTGGCCGCGCAGGCCGGGGGGCGCGCAGCCCGGGTGCCGCCGCCACGGCCGCGCCCGCCCCCTCACTGCAGGTGGCAGCGGGGGCGCGGGGTCCGGGAGGCTCGGGGCGCGGGCGAGCGCGTGGGGGACCCCGGCTGAGGGATGGGCTGCGCCCCCAGCATCCACGTCTCTCAGAGCGGTGTGATTTACTGCCGGGACTCGGACGAGTCCAACTCGCCCCGCCAGAGCAGCCGCGCGTCGCCGGGCCCCGCCGTCCCCCTGCACGGCCTCGTCGTGCAGACCGACGCCGCCGACGCCGCTCCCCCGAGCCTCGCCGCGTCCTCGGGGCCCCGGGGCGCTGTCCGCGTCCGCAAGGCCCGGGCCGAGCTGGGCAGCGGGAGCAGCTCGGGCTCCGTAGCCCCCGCCGCGACCACCTGCAGGGGCCGAAGGCGCCACTGCTGCAGCAGCGCCGAGGCTGAAACCCAGACCAGCTACACCAGCGTGAAGGTAAAATCTCCTGGGGGGCCGGGGTGGGGGGGCGCGCCCCGTCCGCGCGGGCCTCGCGTGGGTCCCGGTGGGGTGGGGTGGAGGGCTCGGGAGGAGTTGAGTCGCAGTGACGCGGTGGGCTGGGAGGACCGGGTCACTGGCGGAGGAGGAGTTTACTTTTTATTTGTGGGGGTGGTGGAGACCTGCGAAGTGCGACCCGAGGAAGACCCTCCGAGGGGCCGGGGCCGGGGTGGAGGCCGGCCGAGAGAGGGGCGCAGTGGGAAACAGTTTGGCCTGTTTCTCGGGGAGGGGAGGAAGGCTGGGGCCAGATTGATGCGGCAGGAGGGTGGGGGTGGGGTGTGTGTCCACTGAAGGAAATGGGGGTGCGTGCCGACCCAGTACCGGAATTGCAAGCACCCGCACTACCTGGGAAAGCCAGCCAGGGTGGATGGAGCCACGCAGCACGGGGAGCCAGCGCTGGGATTTGTGAATGAACGGGTTCTGAGTTAGCTATAGGAAAGGGCTGGAGGAAGAGGAGCCGGGTAGAACCTGTTGTTTGTCACTGGAGTGGCCCAGGGTTGGCTGCGTGCTGGATGTAATTGAGAGAAGCCAGCCCAGCTACAGGGAGGGGACGTACTTTCCAGTTGCGGTGCAGCATCTGAAGATGAAGTGTCTGCACAGACATCACATCTCCATCTCCGAGGAGAGTGCCACCGGCAGGGAGTGGAAAAGCCTGCTAAGTGGTTAAAGCAGCCTCTAGCTAGGTCTTAATGGTGATGAAAAGTTATTATTCCAACAGTGACCTTCTCTGTGTTCTATCCAAGATGCTTTTCCTTGTGTCAGTGTGGACACTAGCCTCTTTTTTTTTTTTTTTTTTTTTTTTTTTTTATCTGTCATGAGTCTTGAACTCTAGGCCTGGGTGTTGTCCCTGAGCTCTTCAGCTCAAGGCTACCACCCTACCCTTGAGCCACAGTGCCACTTCCGGTTTTCTAGAGGTTAATTGGAGTAAAGAGTCTCATGGACTTTAGTGCCCAGATTGGCTTTGAACCTTGATCCTCAGATATGAGCCACCATGCCCGGCTGGCCTCTTTCTTTAGAGCAACAGAAGGACAATGCATCACTTCCTGTATAAAGGCAAGACTGTGTCTCCTGATTCGTGTGTGTGTTCATCCTGGGGCTTGAACTCAGGGCCTAGATTTTGTCCATTAGCTTTTTCTGCACAATGTTGGTGTTCTATTACTTGAACCACAGCTCCATTTTGGACTTCTTTGCTGGTTAATTGGAGATAAAGAGTCTCATGCACTTTCCTGTCCATCTGGCTTTGATCCTCAGATCTCAGCTTCTTGAGTAAGATTATGATGTGAGTTACTGCAGCTGATTTCTCCCAGATAACAATGCTAGATAGACGCAGCGTTTTATATGGTTAGTAGATTATCAGGAATTATTCCATGATTCTTTGACAAGACACAGTTGTAGATTTACTAGCTAAAAGCTTGTTCATTGGCTGATCTAAAGAGAGGAGAGTTTGATCTTCATTGGATAAAGTCAGCTCATAGTGAAGGAGGGAGAAGAAAGCTTGCAATAGCTACAGTCTGGAAGAGCCATAAGGTTTTTTGTTTTTTAATGAAATTAAGTTTTTTTTTTAAAGCAGCACCTAATTTTGCAATATAAAATTTAACCAGTTTTACTCATAGTTTCAGTGTTTTTCTAGCAATAATCATAAGCACCATTAGAATAAAATATTATTGACTGAGCACTTACTGTCTAGTGTTGATATCTAAAGACTGGAGGAGACCTGACTTCATGACACTATGGGCTGTCATTTACATGTTCTTAACAGAAACGTGCACTCAGTACTGTTTGTGTGTGTGTGTATTTTTTTTTTAACTCCACAACCTTCATCTCTTGCTGGTAGTCCACATAAAGTTAGTACTAAAAGCAACTTAAAGAGATTAAAATGTAATATTTGGTGACATAATTAAATTGGGGTGTTCCATAGAGACCCTTTGTTGGCTGGGATTGATGATGAGTGCCTATTGTCCTAGCTGCTCAGGATGCAGAGGTAGGAGGATCTTGAGTTTGAGGCCACCCAATCCACTAAAGTGAGCAAGACCCTAATTCAAATGCAAAACAAGAGAACTTGCAGCATGGCTTCAGTAGTAGAATGCTTGTTAGTCAGGTCCTGGGTTCAGTCTCCGGTACTAGGAGACAACGCTTTTTGCCTTATGGTTGAAAAGAAAATTTGAAAACTAGGACTGTATTTCAGAACAGTGACCACTCCATGCTATTTCTCTTTGCTTGCTCAAGAGATACCATCTATTTTTGCCTTTCTGATAGCAAGGACCTCATTTTAGTATCTGGCAATTCTGGCTACTCAGTGTTTGTTTAGTGAAAGAGTATTACCCATTCTCTGGGTGTTAACACTTTCCTCAAGAGGCTACTTAAGAAACCAAATGGAGTAAAAACTGAAGCAAAAATGAATCCCAGTTATTAGTTGCTAGTATAAACTTGTGTAAATCTCATTGCTACTTGGCTCAAGTGTTAAAAGGCTTGACCTGGGAAGGAATTTAACTCACTTTGCTTTAGCAACAAGATTCCCAAATAGGAACTTAGTTCATTTCAACCCATTACCAGGAATGTTGGAAATAAAATGGCCCTTTACGGATCCAATGATAATTTGCATCCTGTTGCTCTTAATTGTTATATATTTAAAATTGAATTGGAAACCAGTTATTTATACAATTCATGCAAAATTTTTATCACAGAACTGCCCTAAAATATTTGAGTATCCATTTAGACCTTCAGTATTCCTTTGGCTGTTTTTTCCCCCTTTGGGGAATGGGGTCGGAAGATAGTATTGGTGTTTAAATACAGGGCCTGAAACTTCCTAGGAAGGCACTATGCCACTTGAACCATTACACCATCCCATCTTTCTCAATGTTAATGTTTCTGTCTGTCTTCTATTCCCTTTTATGGATAATTTTGTAAACGTTTGCATTTCTTTTTTAATAAGTTTTTTTTTTTAATTTGTCTTCAGAGTTTGAGATAGTTGCTAGCCATGTGACCCTCCATTCCTTTCTAAAATGCTTGGTGCAAAAACAGTCTGCCATTTGTCCTGTTTGCATGGTGGTGTGGTAGATTTCAATTGTCTTCCTTCCTCTCTGTACTTCAATTATAAACAATATCCTCTTATCTACTCAGCCTCTAGTATTCCCCAGAGTGCAAAAAAAAGTGAGCTCGATTTCTCTTTTTCTAGCAATAACTCACTTCATTAAGCTTTTAGAATGATGAAGCATTATGATGTCAAACATGATGTCAACAGGAACCTTCTTGAATACCTAATTGGCAAAAGATTGTAAACATTAATAATTCATACACAGTACAATGATATCACATGGGTTTCCATTTCTGGTAAGAAGTTAGATTTGTCTCCCAATTGCTGTAAAAATATAACTTCCTAGCAATTTCTGTCCTCCTTGCTTGCCTTTTTTAAAAATAGTACTCGAACAGGAGAATCTTACAGGATACTCTCTCCTGATATTGGGCCAATTTTGTAATTCTTGTTCAGAAATCCTCGGAGGATATGCTTGAACCTCTTTCTGGGAGGAACTAGGGATTCTTACAAATCTTTTCTTATACCAGCTGTTGCTGCTTGGAAGCAACTAGGACTAAGCAGTCAGTTGTAGAACTTGCAGCAGTCTCTCTGGGTGAACTGTGAATAGATCACAGAAGACTGTTACCTTTGAAATGGCTCTGTGTACTGATAGCCAGCATCTCCAGGTCCCTCTGTCCTTCCCTGCCCTTCTCTTGATGCGTTTAGTCAATGTGGCTGCAAGACTCTCAGGGTAAAGACAAAGGATTCTGGGAATATCCAAGAAGGAGGCTATATCTCTTAGAGCAGAAGAGTGTGGCTAAACCAGATATTAGTGACCCTTATAATTGCTGTTTCTAGATATTGTTCTAGCATCAGTGAGGGTAATCAGTCCTGAGTTGAGTCTATACAAGGAGGAAAATAGGCATCTTTCAGTTCTTACATTAGGAAGCCAGTGAGATTTTATTTGAGGAAGGGGTGGTAAAAACTATTTTTTGTCAGTCCTGGGGCTTGAACTCAGGTCCTGAGTACTGTCCTTGGGCATTCCCCAAGGCTAGTGCTCTACCACTTGAATTGCAGCACCACTTCCAGATTTTCTGGTACCGAGGAATTGAACCAGGGTCTTGGTGCATGCTAGGCAAGCACTCTACCACTAGGCTAAACTCCTGGGCCAAAAAAACTATTTAAAAAATAGTCATTTTTATTTTCGAAGTCACTATTCTTAAACCAGAATCACTTAGTGATTCTAGGCTTGTTAGATTATGGACTGCTGGACTCTATTCCTAGACTCTCTGGGTCTTCCTGGGACCTGAGTTTGAATACATTATTTGTATTTGTTTTATTTTTTAAGGGGTTATACTGAGGTTTGAACTCAAGGTTTTGCATTTACCAGGCAGGCATTTTGAGCCTCACACCAATTCCTTTTGATATAGCTATTTTTTGTGACAGGGTCTTTGCCCAGGGTGGCCTGCACTGTGATTCTTATGTTTATATTTCTCTTTGTGACTGGGATGATAGGTATGTGCCACCAGGCTCAGCTGTTTTTCTGTTGAGGTACAGTCTCAACCTTTCACTTATTTATTTATTTTGTTCTAGTTGGCTTGGAAACTTTCTGAATATCTGGGATGACAGGTATACCACACTTCTCAGGTATTGGTGAGATGGAGATATCTTGAGCTTTTGTGCAGGACTACTTATTATGAATATTTATATTATCTTTAAGTAGTTGTATGAAGGACTTCCCGTTTGAGTAAGCAGTTTATGAATACAGTGTGTCTTGATGAGTGTCACCCCTCTCAAGTTTTTCTTAACTTTTTAGTGAGCTTCCAAGAGATGCTAGTATTGCTCACCTGAGGACCACAGTCGGAGAACCATTGCCTTTCTCTGAATTGAATTGTCTACTTGACCAGTTAAATTAGGTGTAGGCTGTCTCTGAAAAAGACTGTAATACGACTTTATCATCTCTGTTCCCAAAGTCAGACTCAGAGCCTCCAAGGTTGGCTGGAAGGTTTGCAGGGTAAACACTTGACCACAGAGTCTATTCAGGTTTCTTGAGGCTCAGTTGTTGATCCATCCTTTCGGATTAGCAAGGGTTCTGGTGTGTTGCTCTCCTATACAGTCCCTCACGCATCTGTGCCTTGGAGAGACCGGGTCATATAGAAGGGGAAATCACAAAGCACAGGAGAAGCTGAAAACTGCAGATAGCATCAGATTCAGGCAAATATTTGGTTTTCAGTTCTTAGAATTCGTGCTAGTCTTTTTACCATTGCTTTTATTTTAAAAGAGCACAAAGTTTGGTAAGCTCAAGGGAATCTCACAAGTAGCTTTAGTGATCCCCGAGTTTACCTTCTGCCATTGCACATTTTATCACAGTGCACACGATAATAGACTAGTTAAAGTCACTGGGCATATTTACGTAATTTTCACTGCTTACCCTAAACATTTGGTTTTTAATTTTTAAGGATAATGGATATTTCTTCCTTTAGACTATTGAATAAAACCTCAAACCAGTGCAAGCATGTAGCTTTCCAGAGGTAAGACAATTTCTACTGTAATCCTTCCTCCTCTTTCTCAGTGCCCTACCAACCACCAGGCAGTGAAACAGGGCATAGAGGTAGGGGCAGAGCACATTTGTAACCCCAGAATGGTGATGGGCAAGGACCAGGAAGCCAAGTAGGAAAGAGAAAGTTAGCCTCGTAGAACCAGATTGGAAGATAAAGTAAGAAGTTTGAAAACAAGCAAAGTTGGGGAGACTTGGGTGGGAACTTTGGGGCCAAGTGGGCAAATAAAATCTAGAATTTAGAAGGTCTGCAAAAGAGGAAGTGACAGCTTTCTGATGAATATAAACTACTTACTGTGCTCTGAGGGGTTTTCTGTTTGATAGGTAGCACGCAGAGCCATAAGAGGTGCCACTGACCTGTCAGAGGGCTATAGATAACTGCTATCCATAGATGAAGTGAGAACCACCAGCTATGACTTCCTTCCTCCCTGGTCACACAGGGTCTTGGGCAGGAGACATGGTATACATCCAAAAGAGTCCAACTTGCAAATCATCTCAGAAATGGGCTATGCCAACAGGTTGGAAGGATGGAGGGCCCAGTACATGATGCTACAACACACCAAGACTAGAAACTATGGTGCGGTTACCAGCTTAGGAGGGTAATGGGCAGTGAGTGGGTATAAGAGACAGGAAAACAAAATCTGTATAAAAGGGAAGCCCCCAGAAACTGGACCTTGGTTTTAGGGTGAGGCAGTGACTCTGCTGGTTGCTGTTAGTCCAGCTGTTGACTGGGCAGGGAGGGAACCAAGAAAGGAAAAACTTTATTCTATTTCTCTTTCTCTTAGGGATCTTTTACCCCCCTTTGGCCAAATGCATGTGAAAATAAGAGGGAAAAGGAGCATATTGAGGAGGATTACCAGAGTGTGGGCAGGGAGAGGGTGAGTCTGTGAGAGCGCTGGTGAAAACTGCTAAATGCTGTCCAGACATTGCTATAGATACTCATAGAAAACTCTAGATGAGCAGTGTTAATGGTTGTCAATGACAAATGGTCATCTAGGCTGGGCACTAGGGGTTCATACTTGTCTTCCTAGCTACTCAGCAGGCTGAGATCTGGAGGACTGTGGTTCAAAGCCAGCCCTGTGGAGAAGTCCCTCAGAGCTCATCTCTAATGAACAACAACAAAAAAAGCCAGGCTAGCAGTATGGCTCAAATGGTAGAAAACCAGCTGAACATAGCATATGACCTGAGTTCAAATCCTGGTACTAGGGGGAAAAGCCACTTAACTCATTGCTTGTATTTCCTCTTCAATGACCGATGGTAAAAAGTGTCTAGTGATCTTGGTTAGAGACATCTTAAGTTGTTATGAATGTGCACTCTTCATCAGCATACTCCCTGTTCCATCACTTCTGAGACCTATTTTGACTCCTTCTTCTTTCTCATGCCTACTGCCTTTTTCCCCAAGCTCTACTCAAAGCCTAGGGCCTGTGAGCAGTGTGGGAAGAGAAAGCAGTGTTGTTTAGTGACTAGGGACCTAAGCTTATTTGTGTTTTCCATTTCCCCCCCCGTTTGTACTTTCCTGCTTATTTTTTATTTTTTGGGGGTACAGGAGTTGGAACTCAGGTCCTTGTGCATACAAAGCAGTTGCTCACCTCTGAACCATAATTCTATTCCTTATTTATGCTGGTTATTATTAATTTTTTGTAGGTCATGGGGCTTGAACTCTGGGCCTGGGTGCTATCCCTGAGCTCTTCAGCTCAAGGCTACTGCCCTTCCCTTGAGCCACAGCCCCACTTCCCATTTTCTAGTGATTAACTGGAGGTAAGAGTTTCTCTGCTTTGCAGTGTCTGGGCTGGCTTTGAACTGCGATCCTCAGATCTCAGCTTCTATCGTAGTTAGAATTAAAGGCGTGAGCCACACTGCACCTGGCTATGCTGGTTATTTTTGCAATAGCTTCTCACTTCTTGCCTGGGTATGTGCCTGGATTGTGATTCACCTATTTTAGGTTTCTTGTTGCTGGGATAACAGGTATGTGCCACTGTAACCAGCTTTTTTGCATTGAATCTGGATGACTTTTGTGCTTGACTTTGGAACTTTGAACTTTCTGATTCTAGCTTCGCATGTGTCTTAGGATGACAGGCACATCCTACTGCACCCAGTTATGGGTAGAGAAGAGACCTCAAGAACTTTCTGCCAGTGCTGGATGTTAAACTGTGATCTGTCTCCTCTCAGCTTCCTGAGAAGTTAAGATTACAGATATGGACAAGCAGTGTCTGGTTGTACTCTCTTGCTCTTTACAACTTTCTTTCTGTCAGCCCCAAAGTAAAATAAAGAAAAGCATATACTATGAATTTTACTATATGTTTATAAGTAGATATTTTAAGTGAGGAATATGCATATTTTAAACATTAAAATGTAGTCTAGATTTGATTTTTCTTTTCTTTTTTTTAATTTTGAGGGTCTAAGAATTTAGCCTAAGGCCTCTTCTAAACTAGTCAAGTGCTATACCACTGAGCTATTCCCCCATCCCACTAGAGTTTGTTTATTTATTTATTTATTTATTCATTCACTCATTTATTTAAGTTTTTTAAATTGTTATTATAAAGGTGATATACAGAGAGGTTCCATTTACATAAGTCAGGTAAAGACTGCATTACTTTTTGGACAATGTCACACCTTCCCTTGCTCTCTCCCAGTTTTTGTTCTCATCACACCCACTGGAGTTTGTTTTTTGGATAGGGTTTATTTTTGCCTTATAACAGAAGTCTTGGTAGTTACAGTGCTATAATGGAAAATGCTGCCTTTTAAAAAAATCAAGTCATAGTACACATTGGTTTAGAGTTGATTACTGTTGGCTCTTTCCCTATTACTCTTCTTCAGTTGGCACATTAAAGCCAGCATTGGGCTGAGAGTTTAGCTCAGTGGTAGAGCATGTGCCTTGTATGCCCAAAGCCCTAGATTCAATTCTCGGCACTACAAAAGAAAAGAAAAAAGCCTGCTTCTGTTTAGAACTTTTGTATATTATTCTTGCCACCCTCCACTCTGTCTCTATAGGGGTAATCCATAGAAAAAATTGTTCCTCAAATGGAATTACCCTACTCTGCTGACAGTTTGCTCTAAGAAACTTATGATTGTTGTAATAAAAACCAGGAAATGATTTTACTTGTGGATAACCCATCAAGGAAAGAAAGACTATTTTGTGGTTATCTTGTTTCCTAGGTGATTCAAATTTTTATGTGCCATTTGTAGGTTTCATAAGGCAAATAATACATCTACAATAACATTAGCTATTAAATCTTTGCTGTTGGCTGAGTAAATATATATTGTATCTATATATACAATATATACAATACAATACAACATTGTATTTATATATAATATTGTTTTACCTAATCTATTCTAAGGTAAAATATGTTACTTTTGTTTTGATAATGAGAACTCTGAGGCTGCTAGAGGTGGAAAAATGCCCAAGGTAAGAATAGAAATTGGAATGAAGGTTGTCCAACTCTAGCCCCAAAATTCTAACCATTGCGCTTTAATGTCTCATACCATTCTAACCATTGCGCTTTTATGTCTCATACCACTTAATCCTCCTCTTAGGCCTGCAGATACCCTGGCTCCAAGGCCCATAGGGTGATTGGTGCTGGAATACAGTTACTCATAGTGTTATGGGTACAGTAGGGAAGCAGAGGGCTTTGGCAATGCAGTTTCCCAGCTAGGTGCCTGTGACTCCTGTTTATAATCCTAGCTACTCAGAAGGCTGAGATCTAAGAGTTACAGTTTCAAGCCAGCAGGGGCAAGAAAGTCTGTAAGACTCTTATCTCTAGTAAATTACCAAAAAAAAAAAAAAGCCAGAAATGGAGCTGTGCTTGAGCAAAAGAAGCTCAGGGGGACCAGGAGTTTGGCCTAGTAGTAGAGTGCTTGCATAGCATGCATGAAGACCTGGGTTTGGGTTCAATTCCTCGGTATCACATACATAGAAAAAAGCCGGAAGTGGTGCTAAGGCTCGGGTGGTAGAGTTCTAGCCTTGAGAAAGTCCAAGGACAGTGCTCAGGCCCTGAGCTTAAGCCTAGGACTGACAAAAAAAAAAAAAAGAAAAAAAAGAAAAGCTCAGGGACGGTGTCCAGGCCCTGAATTCAAGCCCTAAGACTGGAAAAAACAACAACAACAACAAAAGACTCTCCCCCAATACCCACTGTCACCTCTTCTATTAGTATGAATTGGAATGTTGTTTTGAGGTGAGTGGGTAATGTATAATGTTTGCAAAATTTGAAATGCTTTGATTTAACATGTCATTATTTTCACTGAACGTCACACTTGGCATTTGGTAAATGCTGTATTTTACAAAATATTAGCTGCTGATATCCTTGTGGGGGTGCCATCATTACTATTTTGGCAATTAAAATGAGATTTAAGTTATTTAGGTATTTGTTTATGCCATACTTACAAGATGATGGAGTTGGCCTGCGTAGACTGACTGGGTGTATGGACTTATGTTACCCAGAAGTTCTGTAAACCACTACCAAAGACATGATCTCGATCTGCTTCAATTAGATTTCTACAGGAGAAGATGCAGAAGAATCCTACAAGGCCCCTGTTAGGGTCCCAGAATTTAAAGGTCGAGGCCTTCTTGTTGTCTTGAGATGGTTCCCTGTGGAATTCTTTGTTCTATGTTGGAAACTTTGATCTACTTGTGCTTGGAGCCATTTTACATGAGCTCTGCTGGATTCATCTTGATGTGGCTCAGGCCTGTCAGCCGCGTATGCTCTTGGGAAGATGACACATATTAAATCCACAACCTGACCTTCTCTCAGAGAGGGGAAGATGACACATATTAAATCCACAACCTAACCTTCTCTCAGAGAGTAAGGTGCAGTGATTGGCGTGTTACAAAGGTGAGAGAAGACTCAGAATTCTGGGAATTTTTATTGGAACACACATGAGAGACTTTGAAGCAACCTGTCAAACTGGGTAAAATATTTTTAAAAAGTGTGATTTTTGGTGTCAGAACCACAAATACCATTAAAGCTTAGGGATCTGGAGGTGATGACCAGAGTTCAGGCTAGGTAGGGCTTTTATCTATATCAAGACTCCTGCTGAAGGAGTCATAGCCAGGGAAATGGTTGGAGATGAAAGTAGGTTGGTTGATTTGTTGGAGACACTGTCTTCCCCAGTAGCTCCGGTTGATCTGAAACTTAATATGTAGCCAGCTCAGCTCTCCTTGAATTCCTGCTTCAGCCTCCAGCGTCTGCTGGGATTGCAGGCATGGGCCTGTGTGTCACTGTGTCTCACTCACCACAGAGCAGGTTTATGAGGGCCAGTCATGACATCTCCCACTAGTGGTCTTTAACTCATGTGAGTGGTGTTATCTCAGAAACTGCATGTGAGGGAATCAGAACCCACCCTCAGTGTTCTGGGATGAGACTAGAAGTCTCTTTCCACAATCAAGAAAACATAATATGAGCAAGAATGATGGCTAAAGAGAGAATGGAGCAAAAGATATGCTTGGTCAGTGACTGCAGGTACTTGGTTGATGGTGCCTTCCTCCCACCCCCCCAGAGGCTGCTGTATGTCCAGGCAGACATGGCATGCTCCTCCTCCCCTTACTTGTTTAGAGTTTCCAGTTAGGACCAAATACCCCCATGTCTTCTTTATGCCAGAAGTGAGAATTTTGAATACTAAAATAAGTAAGTCAGGAAATGCTTTGGGTTAATAAAATAGGCAACCACCACTTTTACAAGCAGATTACACGATATTCCTTCAAAACCACTCCCACCCCCCCATGCTAAATAAACTCCAGAAAACAAAAAAGCCAGATTGTAAGGCACTTAGCTGCTTAGATAGAAACAATGCTATTTATATGTGGCATTTAGGTTTCTAGGTTAGTCTAAAAAGGTGTATTTACAGTGTTAAAAATTCTGCTGTGAGAGAAACATAAAATTGAATCAGAACTTGTTTCTTTCATATGCATATCCTTTGGGAAGAATGGGTTTAATTAGAGGGTGAGGGAGAACTTGGGGAGTTCCTTCAGGGAGTGTTTGTCAGGGATTAGTTGTGAGAAGTGATCCTGGATGATCTGCAGAGACCAGAGGCTCAGGTGGTGTTATTAACCCCCACAGTGCTAGACAGGAAGCAGACACAGGGGGCTCATGGGGCTGGGTCATGGTTGCCTCTTCCTTGTGTTATTTTACCTACAGGTAAGTAGAGGTGTTTCTAATATCCTGAAAGCATATTTTTAGTAGTAGTTTTATTTATTTATTCATTTTGGTATACTGGGGATTGAAACCTAAGAGTCCCAGAGCATTTGAGGAAATTGCTCTGCTACTTGAGCCATGCCCTCAGCCCAATATGCATTCTTGTTTTGGTCATTTGTGGGACTTGAACACAGATCCTGCGCACTGTCCCAGAGCTCTTTCGTTCAAGGCTAGCACTCTACCATTTGGGGCCATACCTCCACTTTTTCTTTTCTGGTGTTTAGTTGGAGATATGAGTCTCATAGACTTTCCTGCCTGGGCTGGCTTTGAACTGCAATCCTCAGATCTCAGCCTCCTAGGTAGCTAGGATTATAGGTGTGAACCGCTAGTCCCTGGCTTCCAGTATGGTTTTTGTTGTTGTTGTTGTTTGTTTGCTTTTTGAGTGGTTCATTGGAAATAAAAGTCTCATGGGGACTTGCCTGACGGGGCTGGCTTTGAACTGTGAGCCTCACATCTCAGCCTCCTGAGTAGCTGGGATGTCAGGCATGAGCCCAGCCAGTATGTATATTTTAATCATAAGAACTCTTTATGAATCACAAAACCACTAAACACCAACAGTTTAATAAGTACTTAATTTCAGTCGTATTTTTCTAATTGGTTCGTTATTTATGTTTATTGATTGATATGTCTCTTAAGTCATTTTAATCTGTAGGTTTCCTCTTCCTTTCTCTCTTTTGCTTTCCACTTAAAATTTATTTTTGAGGAATTTAAGTAACTTGTCCTGAAGACTTTCTCCTGATCTGCATTTTACATGTTGCATTCCTGTGATGTATTTAACATCTTTGCCTTCCTTCTTTATCTTCTAGAAACCAATAGTTAAGCTTGGAGATTTGATCAGATTATACTTGGTTTTGGAGGATGAGAGTAGGGTAAACATATTTTTGGAGGTTAGAACTCAGAGCCTTGCACTCTCTAGGTAGACATTCTACCAACTTGATCTATGCCCTCAGTCCTTTTGATTTTTAGCTTATTTTTCAGGTTGTCTCATGTTAACTTTTGCCTGGTTTGCCTTGAACCAGTATCCTCCCGTTTCCAGCTCCCAAGTAGATGGCTTTACAAGTGTGAGCTGTCATGCCTGGCACTAGTCAATGTTTAGATAACATCGTATTCTCACTTGAACATGTAAGTCCTTGTGATCACTGCTTCCACGTGTTAGTCATCAGTGAAATGGTAATACTCTTGTCCTGCCATTTCATTTTCATTTATCAGCCACATTAACTCTTGAAAGAACCTTTCTCTTACCAACTTATTGTTTCCCTAGGAATACTTTCTATATTGGAAAGGTAGGTTAAGTACATATATTTCCCTCTTTTATTTCTAGTTTCTTAAATAAGGAGTTGATTCTCAGGCATTCTACTAAAATGGCAAGGTTTTTTTGTTATTTGTTTGTAATACTATATATTAATTCATTGCAATTATAGTGTTCTTCTTGTATGTGTGTGTGCATGTGTATGCATGTGTCTGTGCATACACATGTGTGAGTACTGAGTTTGAATTTCAAGTCTTCCTTGGCTTGCTTGCTCAGCTGGCACTCTACCACTTGAGCTACACCTCCAGCCCATTTTTTTTCTTTTTTGCCAGTCCTGGGCTTGGACTCAGGGCCTGAGCACTGTCCTTGGTCTTTTTTCCTCAAAGTTAGACCTCTACCACTTGAACCTCAGCACCATTTCTGTCCAGCCCACTTTTTGTTGGACATTTTGGACATGGAATCCCATGGACTTTACTGTATAGGCTGATTTCAAACTGATCCTCGAGATCTTATCCTCTTGAGGAGCTAGGGTTAGAAGCATGCGCCACTGGTGCTAAATGCTTCTTATAATTTTTCTAGCTGCATATAGATAATATGAGATGATGGAAAGGTACTTGCTGGCCTTTGTTTGAGTTCCAGCCTTGCCCTGAATAAACTTTATGACCTTGGAAAATATGGGTAACACCCTACAAAGTAAGAATAATACATTGCCCAGGCATTGGTTCAATAATAACAGAGTTACAGCTCCTGTACACCTGCTAGACTCTCAGAGTGGTGTGCGTGTGTTTCCTATCTTACATAGGCTCTACTGTCTGTTTAGGGGGACAGATATAAAAATGAATCAGGCATAGTTCTTTGAGATGTTTTTATTGTTTATAAAGCATTACATCATGTTGGCTGATGGTAGGAGTTCGAGTGTAGGGATCGAGGTCTTGAGATGAAGCCCTTCTGTTGGAGACACCAGCCTGAGAGGTAAGTCACTAAACAACAGTCAAATACGTCATCACCGATACCATCATGTTTACATGCCAGAGGCAGAATTAAGGTCCAGCTTTTTAAGCCTGGAACTCACAGATGCCTGATACAGATAGAATCCAAGAGAACTGACTAAGAACTGATATAAAGTCTGGTGGAGTCGACAGCTGGGAATACCTGGGTTATGTTGTGTATAGGCTGCAGCTCTAGAGCAGCACTGGTCAATAGAATTGCAATGTGAGTCACAGATGAAATCTTCTGTGTAGAATTAGAATTTTCTATTGTTATATATATTTTTATTTTTCACAGAGCTGAGGACTGAACTCAGGGCCTTATATTTGCCTGGCAAGTGATCTTTTACTGAGCTGAATCCCCCACCCCTAGTCCCATTTTTAAAGAATTAAAAAGAAATAGGTAGAATAAAATTTAATAAGTATTTACTTAACCAATATATTAATAAGATTATCACTTTAACCTATATGGACTATAAAAATTTAAAGAGATAGTTTATATTCAGTTTTGGAATTAAATCTGGAATATGTCTCATAATTACAGTACATCTCAATATGCACTAGTTGTATTTCAAATGTATATTGGCCACACAAGTAGTTGCCATAATGGAATGGGAAACTTTACATCAAGGTTATACATCAATCTAATGTAATTTGACATTGGAGCTTGGCAAGAAGTTGTATCGGTTATTTATCTCTTAGTTTGATTCCCACACCTCTCACCCGCCCCCCACCAAATTCAACTAAATTCCCGGCTTCTTGGCCCAGTGGTCACCTTTTAGATTCCATAAGGAATCATTGGCAAGAAGATAGAAAAAGGCAACAACAGCCCCTGTCCAGGGGGCTGCAGGGTGATGGCCCACAGCTGGTTGGCACAGGTATGAGCTATGAGTTGTAACTTGGAGTATTTTCTTGACCCGGATGCTACTCCTTCATCCTTGCAGTTTCTCCATCTCTGCCTCCATCCTTGTTTTGCTCTGTGTATCTTCCAGTGCTGTCTCGAACAGTTTTCTATGCTGATATCCCCATGCTGAATGTAAGTGGAGTGTTTTCTGGTTTTCTTGTAAATCACTTGGGACTGGAAGTCAGAGAAAATGAGGTTGTAATCTCATGTGGACCATATTTTCAGTTCTGTGACTTCTCTACAATTTTTACTTTTTAAAATTATCATTGAGTAGATGTATAGAAAATTATTACTTCAATGGCAGTTCAGCAAAGTACTTTATTAATACAGTGCGTCTTAATCAACAAACAATAGTTGAAATACTGAGTTCATAAGACTTGCTTTGAATATGGCGTAGTGTTCGCTTTGTTGTTTGTCATGGAAAACAATATATAAATAGATTTTGAACATTCATCATTTAATATTTTATCATTAAATAATTTTAGATATATAAAAAGAAGAGAAGAAAGGTATTCTGACATTTCAGGTACATGACACCTATTCTTTTTATTGATACCACCCACTGTCTTCCTACTCCTAAATTATTTTAAAGCAAATCTAAAACATCCTATTAATTCAGTGGTGACTATTTCAGCATGTAACTCTGAAAGACAAGATATATTAGAAAGCATAACTCTAAAACTATTAGCATACCACCAAATTAAAATAAATCTTAGTATTATCAGATACCAAGACATTGCTCTAACATTCCTATCACATCCATATTTTCACTTAATTTTTTGTTTGAAATCATCTTTAGAATAAGATCCAACCATTGCAAGTGGTTCAGATAATTCTTGGACATTTTTTTAGATTTTTATTAACATTGATTTTTTATATCATATTTCAAATGTCATGTTTAACAAACAAGTATTCTAGCAGTGAATCTCTATATACAATCAATGGCACTTAGATTTGAGAACATAATTAAAAGTAAGCTGAGGGTTTGCATGTCATAGATACATATTAATATATGTAATAAAACATTATGTCTATGGACTATATAGCCTATCATAAATTTTTATGTCTATGTAGTTATATTTATATCTCCAAGACCATGTCCATAACCTTGGGTATCCAACTATTGAGTCATAGCTTGTTGTACTGTTTGGATCTAATATGCACATATTAAGGATACCATGCACCTTTTGTTCCTTTGGTCTTGACTTATCTCTCTCAACATGATTTGCTCTAATTTTATCCACTTCCCAGCGAATGCCATTATTTTATCTTGTCTGTTGGCTGTGTATAAATCCATTGTATATATCTATCTACCATACTTTTTGTACCCATTCATCTGCAGTAGGGCATCTGGGTTGCTTCCATTGCTTGGCTATTGTGAATAGTGCAGAGATGAACATAGCTGAGTAGGTGTCCTTATCATATCCTGGGTTATGATGTTCAGGATAGATGCCCAGGAGTGATATGGCAGGATCGTAGGGAAGGTCTACTTTCGATTCTTTAAGAAACCTCCACACTGCTTTCCAGAGTGGCTGAACTAGTTTACATTTCCACCAGCAGTGCAGTAGGGTTCCTCTTTCTCCATAGCCCTGCCAGCATTTGTCATTGTCTGAGTTTGATTCTTGGACTGTAAGTCTTCCCCCTTTCCCGTCTCTCCCTTACAGTTTATTTGTTGAAGAAAGTGGGTCATCCATCCCGTGGAGTTTCCCACACTCTGGATTTTGTTGATTACATTCCTGTGGGGTCATTGACCACATGCTCCTGGTTCTGTCTTCCCTGTACATTGGTAGAGGCTTGAGGGGACTTGAGTTTACTTCTTTACTTGATAGTCTTTACTTGATAGGCACTGTTCTATCCTTCCGTCAGGGAGCATAAAATGCGTACTGTCTTTCTGTGATGCTAGCCACCATTGCAGAATGTTGCCTAAATCCATGAGATACTTCAGGGTGGCAAAGCCCCCCCCCCCCCATCTTTCCTTCCATACTCTCCTGGAGTGATTTTATAAAGAGAAACCTCCCTTCCTATTTTGTCATCCTCAGGTACAGCTCATTTGGGAAAGGCAGGAAAATGTTTGCTTCATTGTCCGTGCTCTTTATCAGTTTGCAAAATGAGTTAGTCTGTGATATGTTTTAAAGTTAACTCTTGAAATATTGTTGGTATTGTTATGAGTTTGTGAGTTTATAAGCACTGGATGTGTCTGTGTCCATCGCAGCCACTGTCCTCACTGATGTTTGGTTGTCCTGCCAGGGTAGGTTATGGAACCTTCTCATTTTGCTGATGTAATGTTCTGTAGAGGTCTTATTCTTTTTTTTTCTGACAAGATGTTTCAGGTTCATCATGTTCATTCTCTGTCCTTGATCTAGAATCAGCCCTTTCTCCTGGGAGCCTAATTCTTGTTATTTTAAAATGAGATTTAGAAGCATGATCTGGGCAGTGTGGTGCTTGCTATTAATGAATTGTTCATTTCTGAATTTTTAAAGTAGACATAGCCAGGGACTAAATCTTTGCTTTTGTTATTTGCTTTTGGTGATGAGCCCCAGGGCTTTGCAGGTGCTTTTACCACTTGAGCTGCACTGCCAGGACCTTTTTGAATTGGTTATTTGTGATAACCAGTGATAGTTGTTTTAGATAGTTTGTGCTGAGGTAGGTCTGGACCATGCTCCTCCTATCTGTGTACCTCCCTTTGTCAGTAGGATGACAGGTCTGTGCCACTGCACACAGCCATTCGGTGCAATGGAGACATGAACTTCTGTTTTTTTTCCTCAATTTCGATTCAAACCATGATACCCCAGTGTCTACTTCCCAAGTGGCTAGGATTACAGGTTAAATCCACTGTATCTAGAAATAAGTACTTAAATTCTTAAAGATAAAAGTGTATCTTGGCTTTAGATTTCCAATTCAGATGTAAGGCAGCTAGTGTTTAACTTCATCAATATTCCTTTTTTCTTTTCCTTATGATATAAACTCCTGGTTGAGAGCAGCATCTTAATCACTCATCATGTGTTCTGCCTGGTAAAACAAACATGTGCACACGTGTCTCAGAACATCAGTGATCAATACAAGTTTATGATCTTTGTGATAACTAAAAGCAATTTTCACTGATTGTTGGTGATAGGATAACTCCCAGTTGAAAATTGGGGTGCCTTAAATAATTTACTCAGTTCCTTTTATGTAGCTGTTCGGCAGTTAGTCAAACAGTTGTTACTTGACAATTAGATGTGTTCCTCTTGTTCTAGTTTTAACAACTTTTAATATTACAGATATTATTTACATATTTCCTAAAACATATGTTTGAGGGAAGTTAAAGTTGTATCATATTTTACATTCAATACCCTCTATCCTATAAGTAACTATGTTTAAAACATTTTTTGTTAGTAATGGGGCTTAAACTCAGGATGCCTTGAAGATAGAGTTTCATAGCTTTTTCTCCCCCTACGTTGGCTTTGAACCTCAGTCCTCAAATCTTTTCCCTCTGAATATCTAGGATTATAGATGTGAGCTACTGGTACCTGATTGTATTTAAAAATTTTATGGATTTTATACTGCTGTTTTACGCACAAACTTATTTTTATGTCTTCTATATGTCAGCTGCACAGATTATACCTATTTTCTTTTCTGCATTTTCCTTTTTCACACAATAGTACATTGTGGAGATCACTGTCATTCATAAAAATGTTCCACATTCCTTTATAGCTGTGTCATACAGATGGGTATATTGTAGCTTATTCATCCAGTTCCTATTGATTTTTTTTAAGGATTTCATAAAGTGGTGAAATGTTTTCTAGAAAGGACATATTTGCCTAGTCAGAGCAATAACTTCTACCTGTCCCATAGAAACTTTTATGGGATTCTTCGGTTCTCTAAGAAATGTAAGACTGTAAATATAGTTTTAATGCATGTTCAAAGTTAAAATTGTTAGCAGAGAGTTCTCTGTGAGTCAGATCTACTCTTGTCTGCTTCAGTCAGCTTGACAGCTCCAGTTTGGTCTTCATGGAGTTGAGAGAGCTCTGAGATGAACTTTCTAGAAAGCTTGTCCTTTCAGTTGCAAACATGCTGGGTTTCTTCTTCTTTATTCTGTGGTTTGGCTCTCCACTTGCCTTAGGGTTCCATGCATTTACCCAGCATGGAGCACCGTGGGGCTCAGCACACAGACTGTTTCAAAAAACTTCCTGAGCCTTCATGAGAACTTAGAGTAAAATTCACACCTTATTGTGGGGTTGGTCATGAAGAACTAAAAGCAATATATATATATATATATTTTTCTTGCCTGTTAGGGATGTAACACATGGAGACACAAGGATATATATTCTTTTTATGTTTGTTTGTTTAAACTCATGGCTTCACATTTTCTAGACAGGCCCTCTACTGCTTTTGCCACACTTTTAGGACTGGTTATTTTTGAAATACGGTCCTTTTGCTGAGTTTTGGCCTAGACTGTAATCTATCTATGTTGATCTTGTTAGCTGGATGACAGACAGGCTTATACTATTGTACCCAGCAATAACTGAAATGGGATGAAATTGGATATGGCAAAGGTGTGTGTTTGGTTGTTTTTTTGCCCCTGTTGGCTTCAAACCATGATCCTCCCTATCTCTGCCTCCCAAGCAACAAGATTACAGCATCAGCCAGCAGTACCTAACTTGATTTGTATTCTTGAAAGCTGAGATGGGAAGATCTGATTCTGCCTCTGTAATAGAATCACATATCTGATGAATCTATAGTGGTACTTTTTCCAATGTTATTATTTAATAACATTAAATAATATGCTATTATTTAATATCAATAACATTGTTGTTAAATGTTTTGGTAAGCAGTTCTCATTCTTTTTCCATATATAAATACATCATGAAATATAAATTTATATTTCCAATTAGCAATGTTCAAGGTGGTTTCTTGGCTCCAGTACTGTATATGATTGAGTGAGATGCTGTGATAAATTGATCATCAAGTACCATCATTAGACTTAGGAATGCAATGATGAATAAGATAATCCTTTTTCCAAGGAAGTCTGTGTTCTCATTGGAATGGAGGGTAACATGCAAATACATACTTATCTGTGCTATATAATACATTATAATTTGTAGAAGCTTAGCAAAACACATTTATTATCCCTTTCAGTAGATCAGCACTCCTAGTGTAACCCATCTTAGTCCTCTACTTCAGGATATCTCACAAGGCCTCAGTCAAGATGTTGACCATTGGCTCGGTGTCCTTTGAAGGGTTAGCTGGTTAAAAAAAAAATCTTTTTTTTTTTGGTCCTTTGTGGGGCTTGGACTTTGGGCCTGGGTGTTGTCCCTGAGCTCTTCAGCTCAAGGCTGCTGCTCTACCCCTGGAGCCACAGTGCCACTTCCAGTTTTCTGGTGGTCAATTGGAGATAAGAGTCTCACAGAGTGTAGTGTGTAGTAGCCGGGCTGGCTTTGAACCTTGATTCTCAGAGCTCAGCTTCTTGAGTAGCTAGGATTACAGGCATGAGCTACTGTGCCTGGCTAAAAACCTTTATGTTCATCTCAGTGGTTGTAGTATCTGGCTCTGCCATAGCTGTTAAACTGATGTTTCAGGTCTTGGATTTGTTGTCTGGAAGTTACCCTCAATTTCTTGTCACATTGATAGCCCTAACATGGCAGCATGCCCTATCAAAGCCAGCAAGAGAAAGCCTACTGGTAAGTCCAATCTTAGTAGAAGGCAGTATTCCACAAGGATCTGAATTCCAGGAAATGGGCATCAGTGGGGCTGTGGTAGTGTACCAGTCATAGGTGTTTACTGTGGATTTGTAACAGCTGTAAGATGTAGTGTTGAAGAAAGAGGAGAAAAGAAGAACATCTAATCCAGCCTGGCATGGAAATGGCTTCTCAGTGCATTGTTTACATCTCAGAGTACATCCTAGAGTAAGGGTTCACCTAGTGTGGAGATGTTATTGGGGAGAGGAAGGAGGGACTGGTTCTATGCAGAGAGAGCATGAGCAGTGTAGAGGAGTTGAAGTCTGGTGGCCTGCCAGAGCACCAGTCCTGTCTCTGGAACCGTATGTACCTATGTTCTGTGGAAGACATGTGGAAAAAGTCAGAAATGGCAAAATGAAAGGTAAGGGCAAGACTTTGGTTTCTCATTTGCTGGTCCAAAGAATGAGGAGTTTTTCAAGAGGACATATGGACGATTTTAAGCAAGAGAGTGATGTAGAGTTATGATTTCACTGGGGTGGAAGATAAATGTTAGCAACTTTTGCAACAGTTCAGATGTTTTGTGAAAAGGGTCTGTATTAAAGTTGTAGCTATAGAAAGGAGAGAATGCATTTTTATTTTTATTTTTATTTTTTATTTTTTGCCAGTCCTGGGCTTGAGCTCAGGGCCTGAGCACTGTCCTTGGACTTTCTCAAGGCTAGAGCTCTACCACTTGAGCCTCAGCACCACTTCTGGCTTTTATCTATGTATGTGGTACCGAGGAATCGAACCCGCGTCTTCATGCATGATAGGCAAGCACTTTAACCACTAGGCCAAACTCCCGGCCCGCATTTTTATTTTTTAAATTAGGAAGTTAGCTGAGGCTTGGACAAGGCAGAGTGGGAGATAGTGTAGTCTAGAATGCCATTTAATTTTAGCATAGGTTTTATTTATTGTGTGTGTGTGCTGGTCCTGGGGCTTGAACTCAAGGGTAGCACTCTACCACTTGAGCCACTGCTCCACTCCTGGCTTTTTGATATTTATTTAAAGATAATCATTTCATGGCCATTCCTGCATATGGTGGCTTAAGATCTCAGCCTCCTGAGTAGCTAGAATTATAGGTGTGAGCCACTGGTGCCAGGCTTCTGGCTTACTTTTGGCAGTATGGTCTTGTTGGGGGTCAGGAGAAAGAGGAGGTGGAAGGAAAGGAAAGCATGAAAAGGGCATGTCTTGATTTATGTAAGTTTATAAGTCACGTGATTGACTATAGGAGAACATAATGACATTTTTTTGTGTATGCATAGGTCACGGGGCTTGAACTCTTGGCCTCAGTGCTGTCCCCTAAGCTCTTCAGCTAAAGGCTACTGCCCTACCCCTGGGCCTGGGTGTTGTCCTTGAGCTCTTCAGCTCAAGGCTACCACCCTACCCAAGGAGCCACAGACCCATTTCCCCTTTTCTAGTGATGAATTGGAGATAAGAGTCTCAAGGTCTTTAATACCTGGGCTGGCTTTGAACCTCAATCCTCAGATCTCAGCCTCCTAGGATTATAGGCTTGAGCCACTATGTCCGGCTTCATGACATTTTTTTTTTTACAGTGCTTATATTCTCAATCAATGAACCTATGTAAATTCACTTTCTAGTTAAACCATATGTTCCCCTCGTAGGCGTTAGAGTCAAATATTCATTTTTCTTGCAAGCTTTTCAATAAGAGAAATTTAGTATCAGATTTTAGTAAACCCAGGCCAAAGATGGAGAGCCTCTATCTGCCAGTTTTGTTTAACACTTGGAATATCATCATCTACCATTTGTAAGCAGGTGATACTACTTGCTTGATAGAAAGTGTCACATAGCTGACTTTTTCTTGAAGATGGAGATATAACTCTCAAATCTGAGTCAAAAAGCATACAATTCTGTGGCTTTTGGTACAGATTGATATGCCTCAATTTACAATGGGACCATACTCCAACCATGCCATCATAAGTTGAAAACATACTTATGTCATGTCACTAATATGTCTCACCTACTATAAATCATCATTTAGCTTAGCCTACTTACATATGCTAAGAATGCTAATAGCTTTACGATTGGGCAAAACCATCTAGTACAAAGCCTATTTTATAGTAAAGAGCTGGTTATCTCATATGAACTCACACAGATGAGCATTTTATAGGCAAGATGAGATATAAAAATACAGAAGAGGACACTAAAGTCCTTTGGCAATACTGTGTACTGCAGACTGACCCTTTGTTTCTGCTGTGGTTCTGGATGGCTGCTGAGGCCTTGAAGAGAGTCTACCATGTTAAAGCCTAGGAAACAACATCTGAAACTCTAATTCTATTGAAAGCATATTGTTTTGACTCTATAGAGACTAAAATCTTGCAGATCAAACCATTATAATGTAGGGACTATTGGTATTCACTGTGTCCAGTTCTAGAATATTTTTTTGGAGGGGGGGGGTCAGGGGGCTTGAACTCTGCCTGGGAGCTGTCCCTGAGAGCTCTTGAGCTCAAGACTACTGCCCTACCCTGGGCCTGAGTGCTGTCCCTGAGCTCTTCAGCTCAAGGCTACCACCCTATCCATGGAGCCCCAGGCCCACTTCCCCTTTTCTAGTGATTAAATAGAGACAAGAGTTTCTTGGCTTTTTATTGCCCCGGCCAGCTTTGAACCTGGATCCTCAGCTCTCAGCCTCCTGAGTAGCTAGGATTACAGGCATGAGAGACCACGCCTAGCTTAGAATATTTTTTTTCTTATCATGATGGTGGTAGGACTTCAACTCAGAACTTGGTGTTTGTTAGGTGGGAGCTCTCCACTTGAGCCATACATCTCTTTTTGCTGTGTGTATGTGTGTGTGTGTGTGTGTGTGTGTGTGTGTGTGTGTGTGTGTGTGTGTGCGTGTGTGTGTGTGTATGTTTGTGCATGTGCACAGGACCTGGCCCTGGCCCTGAGATTCTTTTGCTCAAGGCTAGGACTATACTATATCTACAGCTCTACTTCTGCCTTTTTCTGAGTAGTTTTTATTGGCGATAAGAATCTCAGATTTTTCTGCCTCCATTGGATTTGAACTGTTATCCTCAGATCTCTGCCCCCCTGAGTAGCAAGGATTACAGGTGTGAGCCATCAGTGTCTGGATGCTCTGGTTACTTTTGAGAGAGGTATTTACTTTTCCTCTGGCCAGCCTGGTTCCCATGTACCTGTAATGACCAATGGGAAGCATTGTACCCAGCTTTTCCTGTTGAAAAATTGCAGTCTTAGCAAACATTTGTGCTTGTACTGGCTTAATACTGTAATTCCCCTGATTTCTGCCTCCTATATAGATGGGATGATAGGTGACCACCACCATACTTGGCTACTGACTGAGACAGGGTCTTGGACTTAGGATTACATTCCTCTTTCCTCTTTACTACTGTGTAGATTTTCTTTGTAGGAGTCTCCTGTGTTTTGTTTACTCCACACATTAGTGGACATGTGCACATTTCCACATATATTATGTGATTTGATGTGCATTTCCCTGGTGGCTGATTTAGGGTATTTGAACAAGATAAAGTAGTGAACATGAATTTGGACCTCAGTTAGCTGTTAGATTTAGAAGGCTTTCAGAATAATTGTATTGGTGTTCCTTATGAGTCTTTTTTACACTATAGCTTTTTAGCTCAGGAAGGCAAGTCCAAAGGCTTCGTTGAAAGATCTGCCTTGTAGAGCTATGTCAGAGAGTTCTGGAAACACAAATCCATGGGGCCTTTCCAGTATGCATATGGCAGAAGCTTCATGGTCAATGTGGATACAGATTCAAGAGTTGAGACTGAGACTCACTTCTAGGAGAAGCAGTTGGTAGGATTTTGAGGGAAAGCAAGACTTATTGCCACCCACAGGAGGCGCTACGGAGCACATGCTGTTTGCACTGTATAGCCGAGATGATGGTTGCCATTTTTTACAAATTACCTTTCTACAACTAATGTTCAGATTTGGTTTGCAAATTAAATGGTAACATTAACGCATCATCACTGAAAACATTACAGTTGAATGCACTGGTTTGGGTGAATTGAGCCACACAGTGTCAGTTCTTGATATTTGTCTTGGAAATGCAGAGGGAATAGTAAGATAATTCTCAAGTAAATAATCCATACCAAATTCTTGTATAGTTGTTTTGGAATACATTTTCTCCCAGCTGGTTTGAAGGCAGATACAGCTGACTATATGGAAAGATGGCAACACAGCAAAGGAAACAAGCCAGGTAACAAGAACTCAGTTTAAAAGGAATTAGGAAAGGTCTTTGAGAACATCTCCTTTCCATCTTTCAAGTCTTTCTACTTTTCTTGGTTGGATTAAGTAATTTTCTTCTTTTGCCTGACACATTTTTTTTTGGGGGGGGGTTGGTTCATGGGGCTTGAACTCTGGCCTGGGCACTGTCCCTAAGCTCTTTAGCTCAAGGCTACCACCCTACCCTTGAGCTACAGCCCCACTCCCATTTTCTATAGATTAATTGGAGAAAAGAGTGTCATGGCTTCATTTTGCCCAGGCTGGCTCAGATCTCAGCTTCCTGAGTAGTTAGGATTGATTACACCAGACCTGACACAGTTTTTTTTTTACTTAAAGAATTTATTAACATTGATTTTTACATCATATTTCAAATGATGTATTTAACAAACAGAATATTCAAGAAGGGAATCTCTATATTCAATCACTGGTGTGTTATATGAAAGGAGAGAAGGTTAGCACTCCCCTTAACAAGGATGGAAGAGGCCCTTGGGCCTGACAACACACATACGGTTAAGGAAGGACATACTAAATCCACTAGCACAACAATGTTCATTGCAGCACTATTTACCATAGCAAAGATATGGAACCAACCCAGATGTCCCTCAGTTGATGAGTGGATCAACAAGATGTGGTATTTGTACACAATGGAATTCTATGCTGCTGTCAAAGAACAACATCACCCAATTTTTAAGCAAATGGAAAGACTTAGAAAAAATCCTATTTAGTGAAGTAAGCCAGACTCAAAGGAACATAGGCACAATGGTTTCCATTATTTGTCATAATCAGTAGAAACCTTGGGCTGTCCTAGCAGAGATTTACAATAGAGCAAAACCTAGATACATAAGGCCATATAAGATGATGCCAAATGAGTCTCCAGAATATAGAATCAAAAGCCATATGAGTGATTGTTGTCCTTAATGTACTATGTTATCTCTCATCTCTTTTGCTGTCCCTTGTTTATGTCATATGGTTAAAGTATTTTTACCTTGTTATCTGATATATTGTATATATGCTTATTTGGTTATTTGAAATAGGATAGGGAAGAGGGGGGAAACAAGATGAGAGGCGGGGGTGGGAGGAGGGAAATGGGGACTAAGACATGAAAAAGGGTGTCAGTGTTTGTGAAGTAATGCACAGTAATTGTATCTGGTAAATATAATGTAACCCTTCTATTAATTACAATAAAAGTATATGAAAAAAATCACTGGCACTTAGATTTTAGAACATAATTAAAATTAGGCTGAGGGTTTGTATGTCATAGATACATATTAATCTATGTAATAAATCATTATGTCTAGAGAATCATACATTTTTTTGTCTATGTAGTTGTGTTTATATTTCCAATACCATGTCCATAGCATTGGGTACGCAAATAGTGAGTCATTGCTCTTGTACTTTTTGGATCTAATAGCCACATATTAAGGATACCATATGCCTTTTGTTCCTTTGGTCTTGACTTGTCTCAATCAACATGATTTGCTCTAGGTTCATCCACTTCCCTGTGAATGCCATTATTTTATCTTGTCTGTTGGCTGTGTAGAAATCCATTGTATATATATATATGTATATATATATACATATATATATGTATATATATATATACATACCACATTTTTTGTATCCATTCATCTGCAGTACGGAATCTGGATTGTTTCCATCACTTGACTATTGTGAATAGTGCAGAGATGAACATAGCTGAGCAGGTGTCCTTATCATATCCTGGGTTACGATGTTCAGGATAGATGCCCAGGAATGATATGGCGGGATCGTAGGGAAGGTCTACTTTCAGTTCTTTAAGAAACCTCCCCACTGCTTTCCAGAGTGGCTGAACTTATTTACAATCCCACCAGCAGCTGACACCATTTTTGAAGAAAACATTTTGCTCTTCTGAAGGCGGTTCCCTAGTAACAGTAGGAAAGGATAGGCCTTAGGCTTACAAGGAGGGAATTTCAAATCACATTTTTAAAATTTTTTTCTATGATAAGCAGAGAAAGCAGGAATGACAAGAAGACAACAGTGTCACAAAGGAGCTATGTGACAAAAGATTTTGCTACACGTTAATTCAGAACTGATTGCAGCTGTCAAAGTCACATCATTTTTCCCGTGTCCCAAGGGAAACAATTTAGTGGGTAGGTTCTCATAAAGAGCCTTCTGGTATATGTTCTACTCAGAGTTGTGAGCAGAGAAAAAGGGACAGCACTATACTAGTGTGGTAAGTGTATGAAGCCCTCACCAGTCCTTCTGGCTGAGGGCCTCTGGCAGGAGCTATCCTCATAAAGGCATGAGCTGTTGCCACCACAGAGCACCAGAGCAGGAAGAAGTGACTTCTATCCTCTCCAGTGCTTCTTTAGTGCCTCCCACTGGCTGTACCAATGTACCAATAGTAGACTAGCCAACAGGCTGTCAAAGTCAGAATATGGTGATTTGCCATTGGAGACTAACTGCATAAAAATCAACTTTTCAGTGATCACACTTTCTTGGTGTTAATTTTACAATGTGTTATTTTGGAAAACTATTGCAAGATTTAAAAATCATCGGTTTCTTGTTTCTTATAAAAATTCACCATATTTAATATTTATTTATGCCAAGATTCTCATCTTGTAATTGGTAAACTTTGTCATGAAGTATCTTAAACCCTGTACTTTTTCACTTTTTTTTTCAAGCCCTGTGAACTTAGGGCTTCATATTCTTGCTAAGCTCTTTTGCTACAGGCTGGAGGTCTACCACTTGAGCCATACCTTCACTTCTGGAATTTGCTGATTAATTGGAGATAATAGTCTCATGGATTTTCTTGTCTGAGCTGGCGTCAAGCCACAGTCTTCATAAATCTCAGCTTCCTGAGTAAGTAGGTTTACAGGCATGAGTCATCAGTGCCAGGCTTCTCTTTTTCACCCTATCTTCATTCATATTGTTTTCTAATAAATCTGAAACAGCTTGGTTATCTTTCAGAAGGACAGAGATAGATGCTTTTAAGTTCTTCTTTTCTGGACCAATGCTTAAATACTTATAGACTATTCAATGGTGATCACTTGTCTTCCAGTTAGTCAAAGTGGATATAGTTTGTCTCCTGCAGCTTGCAGCTGAGAAGACACAGAGGCATCCACTGTATACAGCTGCATGCATCTCCTTACAGACAGAACTGGGAATTATTTTGTTCCCCACTCGAATGAAGCATACCAACTTGAAGTGTTTGTGCTGAGTGACCTGTTTTTATCTGTTTTGTGTATATCCTCTTCTGGGTCTGAGATAAAGGACCCATGTCTCTGGATCCCTATGGGGTTGCTAGGAAATGATTTTCAAAGTGCTCTGTGGCAATGTAGCAGGTTGAACTTTTTTATGAAGCGTTGTCGTGGAAACCAAATGCATCATTGCCTGTCTGACTAATTTATCTTACAATGATAAAAAATTGTGATCCTGGGTAGCAGATACAAAACAGTAAAAATGCAATAAAAATCCCCAATAAATGTAAAAGGGGTAAAGGGGGGTGGTTTTGTCAGTAGAAACCTTTTGAATTGGCAGACTTCAATGCAGAAGTGCCCAGTGTTGGGCAGTTGACGTGGATAGGGCTGTGTGAAGAGATAGGTGGACTAGTTTGCTGTCTTGTCTTCAGAGAAGGAAAGCCCCATTCACCCCATGGCTTGTTGCTATGGGGTTTTAGCAATGACCTAAGTTCTTAAATGTGTAATGAGGCCGGGTGCTGCTAAGTCCCATGGAGGCTCAAAAGAGTTGTCAGGGTTTTTGTTGTTGTTGTTTAGTGGTTGGTTGATTTTAGTTATTCTTCTTCTACCTTTTGCTCCTGTGGTGACATCACCTGGCCTACTATCCTCAAAGTCCTATCCCGTGGAGATGGTACTTGGGGCTCAATTCCCTGCTCTCTGTGATGGTAGCATTCAGGACCTTTAAGGAAGAGAAAAAAAATCTGTTTTGTGCATTGAGAACAAAACTTTCTGTCACTGTAGATATTGATGGATGCTGCTTATATCTTGATCAGTGAGCTAGTGGGGTATGATTTCAAATAGTTTATCAGGATAGGAGAGCTTGATGGAAAAGAAACTTTTACGACTGTGTTAAGTTGTTCATATTGCTTCTGTGGGATTTAGCTCCTAGCTTTTATCTCCTCCCTCAAACCTACTATGTGGTTGCATTAGGTTAAATCTGCCTGTTTCTTTTGGACCTTTCCAAAAATCCTTTATTAATATCTCTATATTTAATGTTTTTGCATTTAAAGGGAAAAGTTGTACTCTAGGTATACATTCTAAAACAAAATAGAAATAAGCCACATTAAATCAGTATTTCATGGAGTGAGATTTAAGGCCCAAAGCTATTTCATTTTTTCATTTTGCACATATTTCTAAGTACCTATTTTGTGCTAGGTACTTTTGGTGAACTTATTATATATGAAGGAGTCATGATGGGCCAGAAAGTGCCTTTAAGGGGCTGAAAGCAAAGGTGGGCCAAAATCTGAGGCCTGTCTAGAGCAGTGACAAGACAGTCACCATCTGAATTGGGATCTCTGTGCTGAGGTTCCTGGGGTTTATATCTTATAACCGTGGCCAGTTCTCCAGTCTCAGCCTTGGCTGTAGCTCATGAAGACACTGGCCTACATTCCCACATGACCCTCCAGGAATGACCTTCTGAAAGCAAGGTTATCTTTGCTGGTAAAATGGTATTCTACCTTGTACTTGGGGAGCTGAATGGCTTGTGATTCTATCCCATGTAATTTTGCGTTCAGCTGTGATTTCTACTGCCTTCTGTTCTCCATTTTAGTCCTCGAGGTGAAATGGGGGCTGGAGCTTCCTTTCCACTTTGATACTTTGAGCAACTCAGATTTCTAAGATTCTGTCTGCACTTCCAAGAACAGCTGAAGTAAGACTGCAGCATTCAAAGGGAATCTGTGAAGACTCAGTGCCGGCAGAGGACAAGCAGGATGAACCCTCAGTGATTTGACCCTCTTCATATTCTGGCTGCTTTGGCCTTCCCTGCCAATGCCTCTTCACAGAGGGTTAGCCTTTGTTATGTGTGACCTTTGGTATATGTCTAGACTCCCAAAGTCTAGGCCAACCGCATCTAAGGTTCTCCCAGGATACTTGTCACCTTTGAGAATAAGTGGTTGAAGGATTCTTTTCCGCTAGAATTCTACCGTCCCCTCACTCATTGAATGAGAGTCAGGGTAGAACATATGTAGAATTAGGATTGAGAGAATACAAACAGGGCTCTGCTGCCACTTGGTAAATGCTTGTCACCATTCAACTGGAAAGGTTTTCCCCCTTCAGGGGTCTCCTGACTCCCAGCCATGAGGACCATCCTCAGCTCTCCTGGCCTCAGCATACTATGACTTTCTACCCACACAGGAGCCACACAGAGGCCTATGAGCTGTACCTTGTGATCTGTGATGTGTGTTGTAGATCTATGATCTATATATCCCTTGATTATATGAATAACTCATGCCCTTACCTTCTTTCCAGTATTTCCCTGTAGGTTGTGATTTGTATGTGAAAGTACATGTACATATGTGGACTTCAAGTTGGAAAATATACAACTAGAAGAAAACAATTAAAAAATCAGCTGTAGGCCGGGAGTTTGGCCTAGTGGTTCAAGTGCTTGCCTAGCATGCACGAATACCCAGGTTCGATTCCTCGGTACCACATACATAGAAAAAAGCCGGAAGTGGTGCTGAGGCTCAAGTGGTAGAGCTCTAGCCTTGAGAAAAGTCCAAGGACAGTGCTCAGGCCCTGAGCCCAAGCCCAAGACTAGCAAAAAAAAAATCAGCTGTAATTATTAATGTGTTAACATTAGTGATGGAGTTCACAATAACATTTTATTGCAAAATATGCCCCATTTTGTGTACCTCAGCTCCTGGCTTTCAAACATGAGGATAATGTTTTGTGGCTGTGTTGGTACCTTTCCTGCTATGATCTAAGTAACAGTTCAAGAGCAGGGGACTACTGACAGGGTATTCATTCCAGCAATCAGGCAGCAAGTGTTCTGGCATATGCCAGTGCTAGGACTTGAACTCAAGGCCTGGGAGCTGTTGCTGAGATTTTTTGCTCAAGGCTGGTGCCTCCATTTCTGGCTTTTGAGTGGCTAATTGAAGACAAGGATCTCATGGACTTTCCTGCCCAGGCTGGCTACAAACTCTTATCTTTAGATCTCAGAATACTGAGTAGCTAAGATTATAAGCATAAAGAAAATATTCCTGATTGATCTAAGATGAGCACACATCTTAGCTGAGTGTTGGTGGCTCATACTTGTAATCCTAACTAAACAGGAAGCTGAAATGTGAGGAGTATTTTGTGCATATTCTTTTCTTTTTTTCATTTATATGCCTATTCATTTGTTTGCTTAGCAAATGTTGTTTGGGGCCTACTATGTGTTGGGCCATGTTTGAGACACTGACTTACAACAATGAAAAATAACGGAGAGTGCATCTCATCTTCTGCTTGAATTGGAAGAATTTTTTATTTTTTTATTTTTTTTGTTGGCTCGTGGGGGTTGAACTCTGGGCCTGGATACTGTCTCTGAGCTCTTCAGCTCAATGCTACCACTCTACCCTTGAGCCAAGTCCCACTTCCCATTTTCTAGAGGTTAATTGGAGATAAGAGTCTCAGGTCCTTTTCTTCCTGGGCTGGCTTTGCCCCTTGATCCTCAGATCTCAGCTTCCTGAATAGCTAGGATTACAGGTGTAAGCCACAGCACCCGGTGAATTGGTAGCATTAAAAAAAAATAATTGTGTATTACAACTCATTTCACCTTTGATATACTAAATATGGGAGTTCTTGCCAAGTGCCAGACACCTCTCCTACTGATTAACTGATTCACTGAGTTTTCCCAACTTGCTATAGTTCTTGCTATGGTTTAAATGTATTTCCAGAGGTCATGTATTGGAAACTTAATCTTCAATGTAGCAGTGTGGAGAAGTAGGGCCTAATGAGAGGTCATTCAGTCATGATGATTCTTCCTCGTGTGGGGTTATGCTATGATAGCAGAAATGGGTATATCAAGAGTGGGTTTTTATAAAAGCAGGTTTGGTTGCCTTTTGCTCTCTGCTCTCTTGTACTCTTCAGTATATGATTCTGTCTATTCTGGGTCACAACTCATCAAGGAGGCCCTTACAGATGACACCCTTGATCTTGGATTTCTCACATTCTAGGATCATAAGCCAGATATATTTCTGGTCACTGAAATTGTCCAATCTATGTTATTTCATTATAGTGGACTGCATAAGTGGACTGCAGCAGTTCTGTTTTCCTTTTAAAGATGAAGAAATGGAAGCCTTGAGAGTATAAGGCATTTACTTGAAGGAATGTACTTGATTTTTTCATAAGGATTACCTCTTAGGCTATGTTGTACTAGGTTGTGGGGGCAGGATGTCCATGCAAGATGATTTTTGAGATAAGACTTGCAGGGAATAAGGGAGGAAGCTGAGTAGATCTTTGGAAAAAGAATGTCCAAAGGAGAATAACTGTGAGTCTGGAATATGCCCAGTATTTTGAGAGAACCACAGCAGTCTCATATTTTAGAGTGGAATAAATAAGAAGGAGAAGGGGAGTTGAGTGGGAGAAAAGAAAAGGAGAAAGAGAAGAAGAGGAGATATGATAGAGAAGCAAAGGGGAGATGTTCTACCCACAGACGTAAATTTGTGAGTTATCAGTATACAAATGACACTTAAAGCTACAACTGGGATGAAATCAAGTAAGTGAGTATAGACAGAAAAGAGGAGTAGGGCAAAGATTCAAGTATGTCCTGGGCATCAGAACATATATAGGTGGGTTGAAAAGGAGAAATCCAATTCCTAAGAATGAGTGGTCATGAGGAGGAAACTATGAGAGTTTTTATTTTGTTTTGTTTTTTGTTTCCAGCTGAAAGCTGGATTGGAGGAAAAAAGGGAATAGCAGATGTGCTGTTAGGACAAAGACGCTAGGATTACCTGACAAATTTAAAGAATTATTATTCAAATATCCAATAAGTAACAAATGGAAGTACAGGAGTCATAGCAAAAAATGGAATATATAAAAGACAATCAGGATATCAGTTTTGGCCTACAGGATATAACAATAACAAAAAAGCTAACTCAGTGTTAGCTCAGTGTTAAAATGGATAGGAAGAGTGTCAGTGAACTTGAAGCTGGACCTATAAAAATTATGTAATCTGAGCAACAGAGAGAAAAGATTGAATAAGAAGCAGAGTTTTGAGGACTCTTGTGAAACAATAACAAAAGACCCAGAAATATGATTTAGGAATTCTAGAAGGAGATGGGAAACAATATATTTGGAGAAATAATAAGTGAATATTTCTCATGGAAAAAGAAGCAAACAAAAGTGGCATCTCTCTCATCAAGCGCCGGAAGACCCTCCCCTCCACCTTTTTGTTTGTTGAACCAGAACTAAGGACATTTTTGTTTGTAATTTCCCTTTAAGAACACAAATGTTTTGAGGGATGTACTAAATACTAACTGAACGTCAATGGGGAAAAGTGGCAAATTCAGTGCCAGTGTGGGTACTTTGAATTCTGGCTCTCTTACCAATCCACCTGCTACCGCTTCTTTTCCAAAATTCTCCAGTAACCATCCCATTCTTTCTCTCTTGGTTTTATAATTGCTGCCTACTAGAACAGTGAAGTGACGTATGCTTGCTACAATCTTGAACTTTTGTGTGTTGTACAGGAAGCTCATTGGCACACATGGTTTTGGTGTTGGGCAGACTTGAACTGTAGAGTGTTTTGTTGCTGTTTGCAGTGGTAACAAGCACTTTCTGGCATTTTCTTCAGAGGCAATTTAGCAGCAGCAGTCTTTTTTAAAAGATAACTTTGAAACTTGAAGGCACAATTTGAGATGCAAGTTGGCCAGACACTTTTGGTTTCTTTAGCAAGTCAGAGAAACAATCCAGAGGCTAATATGAACCTTGCTTGAAGAGCACATTATCTCATGGGAAGGGCAGGAAGGCGGGCTGAAGACTGGCCTTGGCCCTCACACAGACTTGGCCCGGTCACTTAGTAACTGTGTGACCTTGATGCAGCTACTGTGCCTCTCCAATCTCGGTTCCTTCCTGAATAGAAGGGAGACAGACAGACGGATAGAGAGTGTTAGAGGACAGGATTTCTGTGTGAGGCTCTGAGGTAGATAGCAGAGCCAAGGCTTAGACATTACTGATTAGTCTTACTACTACCAGTAGTTCCCCCTGAGATGGCTTTTAATTTGATGAAATATATGGCCTGGAGTCACTTTTTTTCCCCCTTTTTAAGTATTTTAGTTCATAGCAAACACTATTTTCTTTCTTGAGACTAAAGAATGATTTTGCACTATGGAATTTCTGTAATGAAAGTTTTTTTCCTTCTCTGCGGTACGGAGGGCTGCATCCAGGTCTTTTGTTTTACAAACTGGCCAGCCACTGTACTGCCTGAGCTAAAATCCTTTTGCTTCTCAAAAATTCTGTTTTATTACTGAGAGGGTCTCGTCATTGCTTGTTCTCAGGCTGGCTCAGAACTCATGATTCTCCTGCCTCTGCCTCTTGAGGAGATGGGACTACAGACATGCACATCACACTAGGCTGAATATATGAACAGATCCTTAGCTGTACTGATGAGCTATTATCAGTACCTACCAAAGGAAAACAGTGACGTGTGTGTGCTGAGGTCCCTGGAAGATGCCATCCAGTGAACTAGATATTTGTTCTCAATAGTTGCTCCTCCAGAGACACCCACCTAGAGAACACATGGAGGAAACTTCCTCTTTTCCCTGTTCACTACAACTTCTGCTGGCAATGCTCTCCCTTGTCTTCATTCTTAATTTTTACATTTGAAAGGACCTTTACTATGTGATTACTAAAATGAATAACAATCTACTCACTTTCTTAGAAGTTTGGTAAGTAACATTTACTTACCAAAATTCTACTTGGCTATAACAGCATACAATTAGAAAGACTTCTGAAACATTCTATCCCTCCCATATTTGAAAACCTAAATTTCAACAGCAAAATGAGTCTATTTAGTGGAATTAAAATGTAATTCTGGAAGTTTCTTAGAGTAAGGCATCATGTATTTTTTTCTTTCTTTTCTTCCCCCCCCCTCATTTATTCCTCACCATTTATTTTCAGTACAAGGTAAATACTCAATTAATTTAAATTTGAATGCTTTGGGGTAATTAATGTAGGTATCTCATTGTATTTTGGATTTTTGCTGGAAATGTATTAATGCCTAGTCCCTAGGGACAGGGAAGATGTTGACATAGGGTTCTACAACCAGTGATGAGGCAGGGGTACGCTAGGCTGTGCAACTGGGTTGTACTTATTTTCTTTCTACACGAGTAGCAGCCCATCTGTGAGACCTCCTGTGAGCCCTGAATTTTAATTAAAATTTAAATTGCCCTTCTGAAAAACTCTCAGTTGAATGACTAAGACAAAATACCAAAAAAAGTAGCTTCATTTTAATTTCTATCCTAGACTGTCACTGGAGAGCTTGTTGAAAGGGAAGGATCACAGAAAAAGTACTGATGCAGGAAGCAAAGCACTTAGACTTGGATGTACTTGGAGAGCCTGGCTTCCAAGGGCAGCCTGTGTTCCTGGGCTGGAGGACCCCCCACAAAATGTTGTGTTCTCAGGGGATAATGGACCAATAGTAGCAATAAACAAACAGGCTTTAAAAACCACCCAAGTAGAAGCGCATTTTGGAGAGACTAGCCAGGGTTATGACAAGAGTGAAAGCTCTGAAAAGGAGCATGTTTAACCTCATCCCGTATCTTTATAATACAATACAGTGGAAGCTGATGGAGCTCATGTCCCATAAGAAAGATTCACTTCAGAATTTTATAGGATGGGAGAGAAGATCCAGCTATCTTTCCTTTGGGTCGCAGGGCCTCACACTTTCTTGGCTTGCTTGCTCAAAGCAAGTGCTCTACTGCTTTTGTCATGCCTCCAGTTTGGCATTTTTGGTGTAGCTGCTTAGAGAAGGAGCCTCAGATACTTTTCTGTCCTTGATGGCTTTAAACTATAGCTCTCCAGATCTCAGTTTCTGGAATAACTAAGATTATAGATAGGAGCCACCAGATAGGAGCTTGAACTATTTTCATTCAAAGTGTAAATTTTAACTTTCAGAGAGATTGGATGCTATTTTCTACCCTAAAACTAGCAAAGGAGAGCAAATATTGCTGATATTATGGTATAAAACATTAGAGAAAACAAAGCTGGCCACAGTTAAGTTTCAAAAGTGCTTAAGAAGTTAATAATTATTAGCAAAACCTGTTTCATCTACAACAATGTGTTTTTAGATATTTTTCAAAGAACAGCATTGATGGAGGATAATAGACATAAAATTGGATCCAGAGGTGTTTTGAATTAAGCCATTTGTAAATCATTTTTAATGATCAAAAATACACATATATATATATAATAAGTTCTCTACATATATATATATGCATATATACAAATATATAGTGGAGGTGGCATTGTGGCTCAAGTGGTAGAGTGCTGGCCTTGAGCTGAAGAGCTCAGGGACAGTGCCCAGGCCCAGAATTCAAGCCCTACAATGGACAAATAAAAGCAAACATGTATATATGTATATATATATAAATAATTATTTTTGTGCTAGTCCCAGGGCTTGAACTTAGTGCCTAGCCACTGTCCTTAAGCTTTTGTGCTCCAGGCTATTGTTCTACCACTTGAGCCACAGCTCACTTTTGACTTTTTGCTGGTTAATTGGAGATAAGAGTGTTACAAGTTTTTGTGTGGTTATATGTTTTCAGTATTTTCCCTGAGCAGAAACATAGAGGGGGAGTAGGTTGAGTGGTAGCTTCAGATATTGCCCAGTTGTTTTTGAAGTGCTTGTGACATATATATCTCTGTAGCCACCACTGCATCACTTTTTTCTTTTTTTTTTTAGTACCTCTTCACAGTCTTTATTGTTTTTTATTTCATTTTGTTTTTTTTGTGGTCAAAGATTTTTATTTTTTAATTAATTTCTTTTGTTATTATTATAAAGGTGATATACAGGGGGATTATAATTATACAAGTCAGGTAATAAGTACATTTCCTTCTATATAGTGTCTTCTGTTCCCTCATTCTCTCCTAGTCCGTCCCTCCCATCTCCGCCCGTGAGTTGTAGAGTTCACTTTCAGCTCCCCTTCTATATTTTTTCACCCTTTTTCCTTCATGTTCTGTATCCTCCCCACTACCCCTTCGGAAGAAATACACTTGAATACACCAAATATAAAGAAAAGAAAACAGAATCATCAAAACACAATATTTTAAATAGAGACCTCTTGTTTCCATACCTTGGAGTTCGTCACTTTTTCTTGATGGCACAGTTAATGTTGTTTAGAAGCAGAATATGAGAAGGGCTGGTAAGACTTGGCTGCAGGGAGGGTCCTAAGGAACTGCATTAGATGACGGGGCAGAGGTGAGGAAGAGACCGCAACTACCCAAGCTTGAAGGTCATAGTAGATCACAACAGCATTCAGAGAGCAGTTGGAATGACTGAGAGTGGTGGAGCTGACCTCTGAAATGGGGCTTCAGGATTCCTCAGGCTCCTGGCTGTGGGCTCAGATACAAAGACTAAAAGTGAACAGAACAACAGAGCCCTCCCCACTTTGTTCTATGCTCATGGATGACTGGACTCCTGTATTGGGACAAAGACATAGAGAGGATCAGATCTAGAGATAGGCCAAGACAGGGAGAAAAGACCAAAGGGCTGGACTGAGGAAAGAACACTGGCTTGAGTTTGCCACGTAGATGCTTAAAACAAAACAAAAACCAAAAATACAAGTAGCCAGGTGTCAGTAGCTCATGCCTGTAATTCTAGCTACTCAGGAGGCTGAGATCTGAGGATCACTGTTCAAAGCCAGCATGAGCATGAAAGTCCATGAAACTCTTATTTCCAATTAACCACCGGAAAACAGGAAGTGGCACTGTGGCTCAAGTGGTAGAGTGGTAGCCTTGAGCTGAAGAGCTCAGAGAAACACCCAGGCCCAAAGTTCAAGCCCCATAACTGACAAAAACAAAAAGTTTTTTAGGGGCCGGGAATTTGGCCTAGCATGCATAGAGAGGCAGGTTCAATTCCTTGGTACCACACACATAGAAAAAAAGCTGGAAGTAGTGCTGTGGCTCAAGTGGTAGAGCTCCAGCCTTGAGAAGTCCAAGGACAGTGCTCAGGCCCTGGGTTCAGCCCTATGACTGGCAAAAAAAGAAGTTCTATATATGCACAATAATTTGCTGCTGACAATTATGCTAGCACATCATTTTATTACAACCCAAATACCAGAAAACCAGAATGTAGTTAATTATCTCTCCTAACTATTGCCCAATACATAAACTATTCAATATTGGTTAAATGTCTTCAAATGAGTATTTCATATCATAGAGTTGATTGAATGACTATCATTGAGATAGAAAGAAATACACGGGACCAAGTTAAAAAAAAAAAAAAAGATAATCGGGGCTGGGAGTTTGGCCTAGTGGTAGAGTGCTTGCCTAGTATGCACGAAGACCCGGGTTCAATTCCATGGTACCACATACATAGAAAAAAGCCAGAAATGGTGCTGAGGCTCAAGTGGTAGAGCTCTAGCCTTTAGAAAGTCCAAGGATAGTGCTCAGGCCTTGAGCTCAAGCCCAGGACTGGCAAAAAAAAAAAAAAAAAAAAAAAAGAAAGATAATCATGGAGTCACATGATACTTAGGATCTTCAGAATTCCTGGGTCATTTAGGTCAGTGTATTATAGCATACAGGAGTTTTGCCCACTGGCTGTATTCAATTATCAGCAAGAGATTGACTCCTAAATAGGACTCTGTGCCATGATCAGACCCTAATCTTGATCATTCCAAGGATCTTTATTCTAGTCATTCCTCAGGCAGTCAGTGCATGTACATCTGAATGGCCTACTTGCTTCACTCTGGGAAAGCTTGCTGTCAAGGCTGTGTCCCCAGCCTGATTCTCTGATCCCAGATGAAGAGCGACCAGACCTCCTAACGGAACTTCTCCCTGGCCTGGGATAGTAGTGGGTGGGGAAACTGGTTCTTACGTTTCAGCCTTAAGTTCCAAAAGTCTGAAATCAGGGATCCTCAGGGTGCTGGAAAGGGAGGAGAGCCCTCTAAATCACTCAGGGAACTTTCCTTGTCGGACACCTCAGAAGAGGTAGAAATCCACTGGCAAGAAGGGCCCAGCAGGCCTTAAATATGCTATACATAGAGAAGAGACTTTGAAAGGACAGCAACTAACATTATATGGTATACATTTTATACTAACAATTTAAGTACTAAACTCCATTTTGCTAAATAAGACCTTTAAACATAAGAAGATGAAGTAATTGCTCAAGGCCATACCACTTAGTGACTAAGTGAGAATTCAAACCTAGCCTGGCTGATTCTAAAAGGCCGTCCTCTTATTCACTGAGCTAATCCTATGCACTGTCATTCTTTACATCTCTGCCTGGACCCAGTCTGGAACTTGTCAACTAGGATAAGGGGCCTGGAAGCTTGAGACAGGATAGGGGAGATATTACCTTGTAAGTTTAATACCAAAAACCTACATAGACAAAAGCTACAGATTCTAATGAGAGGACATTGGAAGCCCAGATAAGAAGAAAATATCCTATGTAAAGGAAAAACCTTATGTGAAATACTCCCTAAACTGTTTGGGGCTTTCTAAGCTTATATCATTTTCTCTTTAGTCTTTATCTCATGAGAAAGGCTATGTATATGCATATATGTGTATATGTATGTGTATGTATATGTATGTATATGTATGTGTATGTATGGGCACACTGTTACCTACTGTGCCAACATTTTATATACATTATCTCACTTTATCATCACACCAGCCCCTGAGGTAGATTTATTATTTTCACTTTACAGAAAAGAAAACTGAGTTTTAGAGTTTAACAAATTTATCCAAGATCATTCTAGTCAGAATCTACGTCCATACCACTATGTATTTATACCCTCCTCTGTCTACCATCAGACTTTTTTCCTTCCCAATGGATCCTAACATTGTCATTACATGCTGTGTCCATTTTTGTTGGTCTACCAGATGCCTGAGTGTGTCATTGGACCTTATGGACTTAAGTATGGTTAGGCTATTTATGTAGACTTCCTGGCTTCAGAGGTCAAGAGAAGAAATCAAGGCATAGTTTCCTTTAGTTACCATGTATTGCAGGGATTTGCAAGCTTTTACTTGAGGATATGAATCAGATGACTCACTACCTAATTTTTTTTCAGCTTATGACTTTGGAACGGCTTTAGCAGGAAAAGATTTTGTTTTTTCATGACAGGTGGACAATGATCAGAAATTTCAATTTCAGTGATACAAATACTATTGTTTTAAACTATAGCCTTGTCCATTAATTTTCTTATTGCTTGTGACAACTTTCAAACTATAATGACAGAGTCAAAAAGCTGTGACAGAAACCAAATGGCTTACAAACCAAAGATATTGACTATCGTTTGCTGATTCCTGGTTTCTTGTAACAGGTTGGACTGAATTGTGTACTCCCAACAATTCCTATACTCAGGTCCTACTCCACACTTAACATTTTTAGAGATACTTCCTTTAAGTTAAATGATTAGGATTAGGTGAGGTCATAGGGATGGGAACCTGATCCAATAGGATTAGTGCCCTCATAAGAAGAGAGGAGAAACAACTATCCCATTAAAAGATAGGCCAAAGACTTAAAGAGAGTCTTCTCTGAAGAAATAAAAATGGCCTATAGACACATGAAGAAATGCTCAACATCTCTGGTCATAAAAGAAATGCAAATCAAAATAACTCTAAGATTCCACCTCACTCCAGTTAGAATGGCCATGGTCAAGAAATCTAATAACAACAGATGCTGGAGGGGATGTGGACAGGAAGGATCACTACTACACTGCTGGTGGGAGTACAAACTTGTTCAACCACTATGGAGAGCAGTATGGCAGTTCCTCAAAAGACTAAACTATGACCCAGCAATTCCACTACTTGGCATTTACCCAATCGTCTAGAAACAAGGACATACTAAGTCCACTTGCACAATGAGGTTCATTGCAGCACTATTTACCATGGCAAAGATATGGAATCAACCCAGATGTCCCTTAGTTGATGAGTGGATCAACAAGATGTGGTATTTATACACAGTGGAATTCTATGCTGCTGTCAGAAAGAACGATATTGCCCCATTTGTAAGGAAATGGAAAGATTTAGAAAAAGTCACATTAAGTGAAGAAAGCCAGACTCAAAAGGAACATAGGCTCAATGGTTTCCCTCATTTGTCATAATCAGTAGAAACCTTGGGCGATCCTAGCAGAGATTCACAATAGAACAAAGGCCATATAGATACATAAGGCCATATAGTATGACGCTAAATGTAAGGACCTCCAGGATATAGAAACAAAAGCCATATAATGAGTGATTGTTGTCCTTAATGTACTATGTTATCTCTCATCTCTTTTGCTGTCCCTTGTTTATCTCATATTGTTATAAAATTTCATCTTGTTATTTGATATATTTTATATATGCTTAATTGGTTATTTGAAATAGGAGCGGGAAGGGGGAAATCAAGATTGCGGAGGGAGGGGGGGAAGAAATGGGAACCATGACATGAAAAAGGGTATCAATGTATGTGAAGTAATGTATTTTCTATCTGGTGAATATAATGTAACCCTTCTATTAATTACAATATAAATATATGAAAAAAAAGAAGAGAGGAGAGAATCTGTTCTTTGTTTGTCATTAAGTATGGAACAAGAAGGCAGCTGCCTTCAAGCCAGCTAGAGCCTTTGCCAGGAACCTTGGACCTTGACTTTGGATTTCAAAGGCTCTAGAACAGTATAAAAGCAAATTTCTGTTCATTAAGTAACCTAGTCTGTGCTCTTTTGTGGAAGCAAGTTGAATAGGTTGAAGAACATGGTTTCTTAGTATACATCTATTTACAGTAGTAGGATCTGGCTGTAGTAGGATCTGGCTGGAGAGGTTTTTAAATCTTCAACAACAAAAGCAGAATTCTTCAGGTGATGTCAGTATTAGCTGATTAATTATAAATCAAAATGAATAGCAGGTATAATGGTCTTTTGTTTTGTGTGACAGTCCTGGAACTTGAACTCAAGGCCTGGGTGCTTGTTCCTAAGCTTTTATGCTCAAGACTAGTGTTCTACTACTTGAGCCACAGCTTCACTTCCAGCTTTTTGTTTATTAACTGGAGATTGAGAGTAGTCTCACAGACTTTCCTGCCCTGATTGGTTTCAAACTGCAAGCTTCAGACCTCAGAATCCTGAGTTACAAGCCTGAGCCATCAGCTCTCAGCAATGATCCATGTTTGTTACAACAGGGAAAGTGACAATCATTTTCTGTCACAAAAAGTATGCCACAAACCCTGTTCACTTTAATTCTCACAGCAGTTTGTTTTATGGTCAAACATAAGGAAATTCAGGCTCAGCGTGAGTAAGTTGTCCAAGTTCACATGGATTATAAGTGGTAAAGTTGTTGAACACTAAGTTTTGGCCTCTGGGACAAGGCTGTCATCTTAGAGATATGGTTCAGGTTGTCTGACCTTCCATGACCTAACTATAAAGAGGTCAAAATAAAACATTGCTAACCCAAGGAGAAATCAGGAAAATTGAGACCAAGGGTTTTGTCTTTGTCCTTAATTTACCTGCCAGTGTTCTCTGAAGTAATGGATGTTTCAGAAATATGTGGGCTGCAGCATGCACATTTGCAGCAGTTACTAGGCAGAAGAAGTACCAGGGAAGGCAGTAGTGGCATCCAGACTTATCAGCTGTCAAGGCCATTTGCTCTTGTTTGTCTGAAGCATGCCACTTTAGAAGCACTTCATTTTCCACTGATGAAAATTAGAGGAATTAAGTTTCTTGGGCAAGCATTCCAATACAAAAGGAACCATTTGGCTGAAATGTCTACAGGCTTAGATTTGATTCTTCAGAAATTAGGAAGGTTTGTGAAAACAAAAACAATTACAAGTCAGTGTTAGGCCTTGGTACAAGGCCTTCTGTCGGCAGCCCATCCCCACACATTTCTGTTATACATTACTGTGAGCTGTGAGCCAAATGTTGGCCCCCTACCCAACTCATGTTAAAGTTCAATTGCCACCTACTGAGGAACCTTTAAAAGGTAGTTAAGCATGAGGACTCTACCTCAGTGGATGGCACCAGAATAAAAGATCACGTTCTCTCTTGCCCTCTATCTTTTGCCAGAAGTTTGTGTAGCACAAAGGCCCAACCAGATATCAGTCCCTTGACTTCGGGATGGAAGCCTCAAGAACCATAGGAAGTAAAACCTTATGTTCTTTATAAGCTCTTTATAAGCCTCAGGTATTGTTGTAGTGGCCCCCATTGGGCTATGACACTGCATTACTGCTATTCTTTGTTGTTTCCATATTAAAAAAGAAAAGCAGCACAAGATGCCTAGTGTGTCCAGAGAAAAGCATGTGCCTAGGCACTGCTCCCTTCTCATCCATTCCAGGGGGGGAAATGAGTTGTCATATATTACCTGCTGCCAAGCTTCAGGCTCTGTGCCAAGCTTGCAGATAGGTTTGGGGCATTTTTTATCTTTACAACTCTGTGGGGAAGATAATGCAAACTAAGGAACAGAATTGCTAAATGCTTCACACAAGGTTTTTTCTCTTAAAAAAATTGTAACAAGGACATGTGATTCAGAAATCCTTGCTCTCTGGTGATGGAACCTAAGTACTTCCCTCGCTCTCCACAGAGGTTTATCTTCTGCTTTTGCCCTCTGCTTAGTCAGCGTTCAAGGCCTGAATTCAATTTCCTGGATGACTAGTTGTTGGGAAATAGGCTGCAGATGCACTTTTTCCTGCATTGTGGCCATGAATGAACCTAGTTTTCACTTTATTTGTGTGTGTGTGTGTGTGTATGTGTATACACATATATTTGTATAATATATAGAGATATATATACACACACATACAATTTTTTTTTGTGGGTCATGGGGCCTGACTAGGCCTGGACATTGTCCCTGAGCTCTTCAACTCAAGGCTACCACCCTACCCCTGGGCCTGGGCATTGTCCCTGAGCTTTTCAGCTCAAGGCTACTGCCCTAACCCTTGAGCCATAGCCCCACTTTCCATTTTCTAGTGATTAATTGGAGATAAGAGTCTCTCAGACTTTAGTGCCTGGGCTGGCTTTGAACTGTAGTCCTCACATCTCAGCCTCCTGAGTAGCTAGGATTACAGGTGTGAGCTATGCTGCCCGGCTAGTTTGACTATATTCTGCACCCTGAGTATGCCTGGCTTTTCCTTTCGTTTTCTCTTTCTTTTGTGCTGTTAAATAGAAGCTCAGTTTCACAACTTTTTTTTTCTCTCCAAATTAGCAAATACTGCTGGATTTACACAACTTGGCTCTGAGCTTTTAGAATTTGGCCAGTAATATCTCACTGTGTGGATACTTTGGAGGTTTTTAAAAAGCTTTAAAAAACTGCAAGTTGATCTGAATTTCTTAATGTGTCAGACTAGAAGTGAGAATCTTCTATCCTGACTTGGATACACAATTGGTAGCTTTATTAATTGTGTGTTTGGAACATGTTTTTCTGCCCATTTCCCCTTTTATTTTATTATTTATTTATTTATTTATTTTGCCAGTCCTGGACTTGAGCTCTGGGCCTGAGCACTGTCCTTGGGATTTCTCAAGGCTAACGCTACTACCACTTGAGCCACAGCACCATTTCTAGCTCTTTTGTGTGTATGTGGTACTGAGGAATCAAACCTGGGTCTTTGTGCATGCTAGGCAAACACTCTGCCACTAGGCCAAACTCCCAGCCCAACATTTCCACTTTTTTATGTTATCTTCAAAGCATTTTCCAAATCATATCCAATTTTCCAAATCATATCCAATTTTCCAAATCATATCCAATTCCAGGGCAAGCCATCATATGGAAGCAAACACCTCTACTTTATCACATAAATGTGGGATACGATTGATTGTTCATTCTAAATCAAAACAGCTCAAGGAAAATCAGCAAAAAAAATAATAATAATTATCATGCAAGGAGCTAGGGACAACCTCCTGGTTCACCCAGTGAACATTTGGCTTCATGTCAGTGTCAGGCGTTCTCTGACAGTTTGTTTCTCCACACACAAATTTATTGGCTCAAAGTAATGATGAAGACCCAATGTTCCAAGTGCGTTGTAATTTTGTTTTAAGTAAGTGTAAACTTAAGGGATATGTGATTGCAGCAGTCAGGTAGCAAACTTGTCCTTTATCTGCAAACAGGTGAGCCTAGAGAGGAAAAGAGTTGACTATGAAATGAGAGGTGCTTTTCATGTGAGTGTTTGTGTACATGTGTGTGTGTGTGTGTGTGTGTGTGTGTGTGTATGTATGTATGTATTCTAAGCACTTTTCCCTTTCATATCATTAGATTCCAAATCCTTATCACAAAGCAAGTTTCAAAATGATTGGCAAAAGTCATTTATGAGAAATCTTGTAAACATAATTGAAAAGGAAATGCCCCGTATGAACTTGTTTTATGCATTTGGAGTTTCATTGGCATGAAGACACATTACAGTGAAAATATTTCCTGTGGCATTCTACATTTGACATTCTTCTCCAAAGATGGCCTAGAACACAGGAACAAAAGATTCGGAGCAAAATCTTAGTATAACTGAGGCTTTAGTTTTATAGACCTGACTCATGATGTGAAATTGAAATAAGTACTTCAAAGGCATTCAGTGCCATCATTGATCACAGATGCAGAACAAGAAAAAGAATCTTTTTCGTGTAAGTTCACATATACTTTATAAGTGGACATATTGAATATGATTGTAGGGTGCTTTTGAATGAATCATAAATATTCTTTATATGTTTAGTTCCCACTGATATGAAATATGCATTTGTGGGCAGTCAGTAAGCAGAATGATCTTCATGATTGTGTCTTAAAAGTATTTCCCATGTTGCTTTAAATCCATTCCTATTCCTGGTGGGCCAAGCTACAAAAGCATCTGGTTGCTTAGCAACTGAGCCATATATGATGGAGAAAAACTCCTGGAAAGAACTTTGAATATAAACTCATTAGAAATGGAAACATATCTTGCACATCATGAATCTCTTCCTTTTGAAAGTAGGTTTGAATTGTGCTCAGCAAAGAACTATGAAAAATAATCCCTCAAGTAGAAAAGATCTCAGAACCATTTGAATAAATGCTTTCTAATTTAGAAAAATTCAGTCATTAAAAATTGAAATAATTGTGCTGAAGAATAAGAGTTTGGCTCTCTCTTTTAAGATTCCTGTCTCTAATGGGTTTCTTTAACCACTGCTTTTCTCTAGTCATTGTATTATTACACTAACCCCCAACCAGGTGCGAAATGACACACTATTTCCATCTGCCTTTCTTACAGGCACTGATTTTCTACTGTTTCTTCTTCTGGCCTTTTGTTTTGTTTGTTTGTTTTTCCTATCAAGTTTCCACTTCTGAAACACAGCTGATTAATGGTTTGAACATTAATTGTAACTTGAAATGAAAAGAATCATAATTAGAATTGATTTCTTTGTATTGTTTTATCAGTTCTTCAAATGCTAAGTGATTACTTTTGTGCCTGCTATTTTCCATTCTTCTTGAACTTTTCTCTCAAGTCTTCATGGACAAACTGTCAGTTCATAGTTGATTGTGTGAGGGCAGAGGTGGAGTCTGCAGGTGCCTCAGTCTGTGTAGTTCCATAGGTACAGAAATCTACAGTTCTTTAATAAATAAATCTGCAGTTCTTTAAGAGACTGAGTGGAATCAAATGTCTTCTGATTTTTGAGTCCTTCGGTTCTAAAGGTCCCTTAATTTCTTTTTTTTTAACTTAGGAAGTTTTTATTTTAAAACAGGATAAATAGCATCAACACACCCAAATACCAAAGCAAGAATTCACTAGATTCTATAAAAGATAAAACTGTACTCAGGTATGAGTTAAAAACCAGAACCACTGAAGAATGACCACTGCTTGGGGCATCACAGTACATGTGCTTTTCTAGGATATTCTGTGGCTGTATCTGTGTGGAAAGGCATGACAAGAGTGAAGCAACGCAGGTGAAATGGCAAGTGGTCAAACTTGAAGACATTTTTGAATGTGCTTTCTTTCTGCAGGTCTGTTAATTACAATAAAAATCAACAGGTCATTTTACAGAAACTTTAATATCAAAGAATACTTTCAAAAAGATATCTAAGGTCATGGCTAAAGTTGTACAGTAAAGTCTGGGGGTAGGGAAATTAGGTAGCATTTATTCTCCAGCTTGATTTCCAAGGTGCTGGAGTAGATTCAGATTTAGGTAGCTTTCATTATCTTATGGGAAATTGGAAGTTCCTAATGTTCTTTAATTTGCTTTATTGAAATTTTCAACTCTAAAGCAAATTCATGACTGCCTATCAGTGGCTCATGTCACTAGTTACCTAAGAGGCTGAGATCTGGAGGATTGTGATTGTAAGTCCACAAGACTTGGTCTCTAGTTAGGCAGCAAAAAGCTGGGCTGAAGCTGGGTGCTGGTGGCTCATATTTCTAACCTTAGCTACTCAGGAGGCTAAGATATGAAGATCATGGTTCAAAGCTAGCCCAGGTAGGAAAATCATGAGACTCTTATCTCCAGTTAACCACCAGAATATTGGAAGTGACTCAAAATGGTAGAGTGCTATCTTTGGGCAAATGAGCTTAGGGATAGCACCTAGTCACTGAGTTCAAGCCCTACAACCTACAAAAATAAAAAAAAGCTGGGCTGGCTGGGAGTTGGTGGCTCTGTAATCCTAGCTACTCAGGAGATTGGGATCTGAGGATTGTGGTTCAGAGTCAGCTTGAGCAAAAAGGTCTATGTAACCGTTATCTCCATTAATTATAAAAACAAAAAAACAAAAACCAAACTGAAAGCCTCAGCCAGAGTTGTGGCTCATGTGGTAGCTCATTAGCCTTGAGCAAAAGCAGCTCAGGCAGTGCCTAGGCCCTGTATTCAAGCCCTCGCACCACTGCAATAAAAGCTGGGCTTGGAGCCGGCTCAAATGGTAGAGTGCCAAGTGAGACCCTAAGTTCAAGTCCTAGTACTATCACATACAAAAAGCAATTCATGTCTTTGCAACAAAATGAACAACATGAGTGTGAAAGTAAAAGTCAACATCTGCTCTCCCTTCCAGAGACCAGTGTTCACAAGAGATATATATTAGGATCTTCCTAAACTCTTTACTTATGATCATGTAATATGCATATTATACTAATTTTCTTTCCTAAGCCATTTCTTTCTTAATACAAGTTTGTGAAATTTTACTCTTTATTATAGTAGTTCATATATTTTAGCAGGATATCTAATCACAAAGGTTTAACTCTTTCAAGAAAAGTTTTGTTATTATTTTTCAAATATATATATATATTCCTTAGTGTTGCTGATTTTGCAATTTTATTCTCTTAAGATAAATTTATTTTCCATAATAGATTTTTCAATTTAATCTTTTAGATCCAGACTCCAAATTTCAGGCCCCATGCCAGCCTATTTCTATAGATAAACTTTCCTGGAACAGAGCCCAATCCATTTGTGTATGTGTTGTCTACAGCTGTTTTCATGATACAATGGCAGATTTGAACAAGTTCAACAGAGGCCATATGGCTTACAAAATCAGATGTATTTATTAACTGGACCTTTACAGAAAACTTTACCAGTCCTACTTGCAAAGTACTTATGTTATCCACAGGAGTGAATATTTTCTTTCAGTTTGGTATTGAACTTTAAACTGTTTTTAGTTTTTTTTAGTTCAGAAAGTCATCTTTTATATTCTGGTCATGTGCCTTTGAGAGTTTGCATGCCTTTGTCCTTTGGTGTTTGCTTGAGTCTCTTCTATCAAGAGTGAAACCTATCTAACGTCAGTTTGGTGTGATTCTCTCAGAGATCAAGTGTATTCTCCTAGATTAGAGTTTTTGTTATGTATTCCCGCATTGGTACCCTCAGCACTAGTACATTAAGACTCTCAAGCAGTGAAGACTTGGATAGTGTGGAAAACCTTGCAGTCCTCTCCATGGGAGGCTCCTGGTCAGAAAAAGGAAATTGAACTATGCACACCCCAGTGGAGGCTGATGAAGGTTTTCTCCATCCCTGACACCACTGTGGATGAGAGGAGCATTTGCAGTCTGTAGAGCTGGATTTCTCCTAAATCAGCAGAATTGTAGGACTTCTTTTATAGAGCCATGGGTGTATGAAGGCTTTGGTCTCATTTAGTTATCCGAGAGTTGTAGCAGTCTCCCAGACCTCAGATACAGACATAGACACAGACACACACAGACACATAGACACCCCCCCACACACATGTACACACACCTCCATGTATGTAACTCCACATATTCTGTCTTCTTGGCTTCTTGGGAAGACAGGAATGTCCCTAGATGTCATGTGTCACAGATTATGAAGCCAGGTGCTACTTTAGACTCTTAGGAACATTGGGCCTCAGCTCCCTCATGCTTCCTAGGACTCAGTAGAAGGCATGCTTGGGTTTTCCAGAGTTTAGAAGCATTTAGTGAATTCAGGGACAGAGAGTTAGCAAATCCTATTGGTTTGTTTGTTTGTTTGTTTATTTTGCCAGTCCTGGGCCTTGAGCTCAGGGCCTAAGCACTGTCCTTAGGCTTTCTCAAGGCTAGAACTCTACCATTTGAGCCACAGCACCACTTCTGGCTTTTTTCTATGTATGTAGTACCGAGGAATCAAACCCAAGGCTTCGTGTATGTTAGGCAAGCACTCTACCACTAGGCCAAACTCCTGGCCCTTTTATTGGTTTATGTCTTGGATATTTACTATTTCCTTTTGCTCATCTGGCTATGCTGAGAAAGAATAGGTATAGGTAATAAAGCCACTTATAGTACAGATCCATTTGGGACTTGGCATATCATTTGATTAGGAGTTGAGTAGGAAGGGTTCTAGGATGGATAGAAACTTCCTGGAAGGGTTTACATTTGTCAATGAAGGACAATGCTCATTTGTTTTCTCTTGTGTGTGTGTATGTGTGTGTGTGTGTGTGTGTGTGTGTGCATACGTACATATACACTGTTATACACATATTGAGGTCCAATGTTGATTACAAACTTGCACTAAGTACTGTGGTGCAAGTGCATATACAGTAACACTAATGTTGTCAAACACAAAACATATAAACCTTGGTCCTTGGGACTAGTGCTCAAAACCTTGTTTCTTAACCTTCTACCCCATCTTCTAGAGAATTCGTGAAAATACCTCCTGGCTAAGTGATGTTTATCATTGCTGAACCAAAATGCCAGGTTGGTTTATTTCAAACTTCCAGAGCTTAGAAAGGTTCTCTTTGGATAAGGAGTATTGACTGTAAAAGGAGTTGTTGCTATATTGATGAAATTATTTCCATTTTTCAGAATATATGTTGCCTGAGAGGATTATAAACTGGAAATAACACATGCAAGCAAGGATGATCATATATTGTGTGTCACAAAAGAAATGTATCCCTGTGGGAGCTGTATTCTATTCTAATGTAGTGTTTGTCTACTTGTGCCCTGATTATGTCTAAGTTCATAATACATTTAATCTCACTAGTGCATTATTATTATTATTATCCCAGCTGATTCAGTTTTATTTTTAAAATTCTATAATTTCTATGAGTCTTGATACCAACATAGTTCCTTTACTCTTATTCTATTTCATAATTATTTCCAGTAATTAGAACCAAACAAAGCAGTCTTCAATATCTGGAAGAATTTCTTAGATGGGCACTTGTGGCTTTTGTCTGTAATCCTAGCTGCCTGGGAGGCTGAAATCCAGAGCATTGTGGTTTGAGGCCAACTCTGGGCAGAAGAGTCTGTGAGACTCAATTTTTCAAAATTACCAGCAAAAATCCAGGCAAGAGGTAGGCTGAAGTAGAACACCAGCTGAGTAAGCTAACTGAGCAAATGTGAGGCCTTGGGTTTAAGCCACATTAGTGGTTGGGTAAGGGAGAGTTTAAGAACAAAGAGAAAGTAAGTAACTTCTGTAGTGTTCTGATCTCTGTACATATGTATGTGTTTAATTCTATACTTTTGATTCAGGTCAATGCTTACACATCATTATCACTGGTGTTCAGAATAATGATGAGGTTCTGCAATTTTTTCCTAGTATACTAAGTTTTTAAATCATGAAGAGCCACTGTCATATTTTAGGGAAAACCCTCAAGCTCAAAAAGTTTAAATCATATAGAAATTTGTAAGTAATCTTCATTTGATTTAAAATTCAGTTAACTAGAATGCTCAGTTTCTTGAAATTTTTATTTAATTTAGGTTTTGATTAGCTGTTATTCAATTTATTCAGTAATAATTCATTAAACTGTAATCCTAGCTACTCAGGAGGCTGAGATCTATGGATCACGGTTCAAAGCCAGCCTAGGCACAAAAAGTTCGTGAGAGTCTTACCTCCAACTAACTACCAGAAAACTAGAAGTGGTGCTGTAGCACAAGGGGTAGGATGGCAGCTTTAAGTTGAAGAGCTCAGAGACAACACCCAGGCCCAGAGTTCAAGTCCCATGACTGACCAAAACAAACAAACCAAAAACAAGCACAACAAACCTCCACTAGATTTTTCTATATGCCAGAAAAATAACAGTGAGTTGAACAATAATGAACATAAACAGAAAATAATAAGTTAAACCAGCTATTAAAATAGATGTACTCAGGAAAACGAATAATAACAGATGCTGGAGGGGATGTGGCCAGGAGGGATCACTACTACACTGTTGGTGGGAGTGCAAACTCGTTCAACCACTATGGAAAGCAGTGTGGCAGTGCCTCAAAAGGCTAAACATAGAACTCCCCTATGACCCAGCAATTCCACTACTTGGCATTTACCCAACCATCCAGAAACAAGGACATACTAAACCCACGAGCACAACAATGTTCATTGCAGCACTATTCACCATAGCAAAGATATGGAACCAACCTAGATGTCCCTCAGTTGATGAGTGGATCAACAAGTTGTGGTATTTGTACACAATGGAATTCTATGCTGCTGTCAGAAAGAATGACATCGCCCCATTTGTTAGGAAATGGAAAGACTTAGAAAAAATCATATTAAGTGAAGTAAGCCAGACTCAAAGGAACTTAGGCTCAATGGTTTCCCTCATTCGTCATAATCAGTAGAAACCTTGGGCTCTACTAGCAGAGATCTGCAATAGAGCAAAATCTTGATACATAAGGCCATATAGTATGAAGCTAATTGAAAGGACCTCCAGGATATTGAAACAAAAGCCATATAACGAATGATTGTTGTCCTTAATGTACTATGTTGTCTCTCATCTCCTTTGCTGTCCCTTGGTTATCTCATATTGTTATAGTATCTCACTTTGTTATCTGATATATTGAATTTATTTGTATTTGGATATTTGAAATTTGATAGGGAAGGGGGGAAAACCAAGACGGGTGGGGGATGTGGGTGGAGGGTAATGGGTACCAAGACATGTGAAAGGGTATCAATGTATGTGAATTAATGCACCTTCTATCTGGCAAATATCATGTAACCCTTTTACTAATTACAATAAAAAAAAAAGAAAATAGATGTACCTAGTAGGCTAACACAGAAGATAAAATGCTTTCATCATTAAAAAAATACTCAATGTACCCAAAAGAAGGAAAAAGAGGAACCAAGAAAAGAAAATCAAGGATAACACTGAGCAAGATAATAGATTTAAGCCCAAGTATATCAATAATTTCATTAGATGTACATAGTCTAAAGAATGGAGAAAAGGCCAGATAGCTCACCATGTAATCCTAGTTGTTTAGGAGGCAGCAATCTGGAGCACTGCTGTTTGCTGTCAGCCCAGGCAGTTTCCTAGTCTCCATCTCATCCAGTTGTTAAGTGCAGTGTGATATATCCCAGGTGTGAAAGAGCGTAAAAAGGATGATCATAGTCCAGACTAGCTCAGGCCAGAAAAAAAAAGGAAAAAATGAGATCCTTTCTTAGAAAAACGAGAGCAAAAATGTCTGTTAGAGACTTAAGTAATAGAGTGCCTGCCTAACAAATGTGAAGCTCTGAATTCCAAAGCCAGTACTGCCCCCCCCCCCCCCGCCAAAAAAAAAAGTGGAGATTTTTCATTAGGACAAAAGACAAGACCTCAGCAAAGCACATCTCTTTTTAAAAAGGTACAATGACATTAAATTACAAGGCTAGAAGTCTATGTGAAGCTAACACACTAATCAGGGGTCACAGATAAATTATAGCTTTTGAGGCTATTTTTTTGTTATTTAAATATCTAGTCTAATCTACATCAAATACCCCCACCACTGTGACCCAATTCAGTGCCTCCACACTGCCATCAGGGCTGTCCCCATCTAGGAAATCCAGCAGAGAAGAGCTACAAGGAAGGCCCTTCATCTCAGCTCCTTGCTGTGTCCACCCTCACCCAAGCATTTTGTCCTTCAGGATCTGTGAGGGGGAGGGTAAGAGGGAGGAGGGAGAAAGAGGCAAAAAGGGGACAGTGAATTTTTAACCCCCCTTTTTTGGGTTAATGCCTTCTCTCATATTTTGCTGATTTTGTGTGTGTGTGTATATATCTTCCTCTGGAGCACTTTATTCCCTATGGAGAGAATGTGCTGTACAGCTGACATCCGCTGTCTTGAGAGAGTTGTCTTGCTGCTACCCTCACTTGGAAGGAGAAAGTCTTGGCTACTTCTGTGCTCTAAAAAGGAGAGCTTTGTAGCAATCTCCACCAAACCAAGGGTCCTTCAAACAATGCCTCACAGCCGGCCAATCCCCAGACTAGCTTTCGGCAGCCTGGAGTAATAAGAGGTGTGGCTTATGTCTGTATGTGAGGTCCTTCTTTCTACCTTCAGCCCATTTAATATACTGTTTTGTGTGGAGAAAATTTAAAAGCATAGCTATCATTCCTACCTTACTGTGCTACTGAAATGTAAAAAGCCAAGTCATTTGGCTCTAGTAAGGCAATAGAATTTTAAGACCTTGCTCAACTAGGAGTTGCTTCTCAGAAGTCAGCTCACCAGTTTACAATCTAGTTTGGAAAGGAAGCTGGATCTTTCCTTGTAAGGAACATTTTAAAGTGACATTTAAAAATTAGTCACCATTTGTATACATGCTTTTGGAAATATTATACATATAATTTAATGATTTGATAAATTAGGATGCAGTAAAAAATCCACAGATATCTTTTTTTGCTGTTTTTCTTAGGAATTGAATGTTAATTACTTTGCTAATAAAAGAAGTGAATATATCCTCAGGCATTTTACTGAGGGTTTTTGCTGAGTCTCAGTTAATTGACCGTTGGTTGTCTTCTCAGTGTACTCTGTTATAAGTGATTAAAAAATAAAATTACAAGTGCTGTAATACTGGCTGAAGATGGAGAAATGAGTTAGAACTATTGATCAAGATTGCCTTTCAGTTCGATGGAATTGTGGAAAGACTGTCGCACAAAATGTTTTTAAGTTGAGTGCTGGCAGCTCATATCTGTAAGCCTAGACACTCAAAAGACTGAGATCAAGAGGACTGAGGTCGTATTCTATCTCAGGCAAAAAGTTCTCAAGACCACTGCAGAAAAAGTTGAATGCAATAGCAAATCACCTTTCATTCCAGCTACAAGGGGGAGGCATAAATAGGATGATTGCCGTCCAACTTACTGCAGGGCAAAATGTGAGACCCTATCTCAAAGAAAACCAGAATAAAAAGAGCTAGAGGCATGGCTCACACCGGCCTCAAAAAGCCTTTAGTCCAAATCTAATTTTTAAGCTACTTGTGTTCTGTTGCCTTTAATTTGCAGAAATTAAAAAAATGGCAACCTTTAAGTAAGAGATTAAAAAAAAATCCAGTAGGCTTTAAAATTTTTCCAGAAAGCATTGCTATATTCCTCCCTTGAAAGTAGTAAAATTAGCTTGCATTTCATGTGTTCATGTACAATGTCCCCTCCTTGGAGTACGTGAAGACACCAGGAAGGAGCTGCTCTCACTTCTTAGCACCTTTTTTTTTTATGTGTAATGCTTTTTTTTATTTTGCCAATACTTTTGTGATTTTCTTTTTTTTTTCTTTTTTTTATTTTTTTTATTGTAATTAGTAAAAGGGTTACATGATATTTGCCAGATAGAAGGTGCATTAATTCACATACATTGATACCCTTTCACATGTTTAGCACCTTTTTATAGGGAGAAGTGAAAGGATTTTGAAGTACTTCTTTTCATTGTAGACAGAGATGTGATGTCAACATTGATTGACTGTACTTGATGACTGGTGATGCTGTGGGAACCACATCTGTTTCTGTACATTTTGCTGTCTCTGTTATACTCTTTTATTTCTGAATAATCACTAATATGTCATTAGCCTTGAGATAGTGCTCTATCACTTGAGCCAAAGTGCCACTTCCAGTTTTCTGGTGATAAATTGGAGATAATCTCACCGACTTTCATGCCCTGGGCTGCCTTTGAACATAGATCCTCAGATCTGAGTCTACTGAGTAGCTAGGATTATATGCATGAGCCAACAACACCTGGTGTATTGTGTTTTTATCCAATATTTTTGCACAAACAAATTTGCTTATATTTAATTTGACACCTGGACTGTCTTACTGCATATGTGGAATTGGTTATGCCCTGTCTTTACTGCTGTTTTGGTGTATTAGAGAGCCTTGCACGACAGGGCCTGACACAGAGGCAGCTGGACTCTGGAGCACCTGAGTTTTTTTTTTTTTTTTCTCCCAAAGACCTGTGCGAATCACATGGCTCAGAGATCCACTGTGTTTAGGAATAGAAGCCTACTCTGTCCACTTAGGTATGTCTAAGTCATTTCACAAAACTAAACATGGCTTGGCTTTTCACTTCACTTAACCAATGCTACACAATATCTTTGAGTGAAGATTTCATCATTTTTGCCTGATAAAGTAGTAATTGTAAACTTTTAGAGATTCTCGTGGACATTGAAATGAACATGGCACTGTGTTGACCCCATGATATGTACCTTGCAGACAATATTATAAACTTTTGCCCAACTAGGAGTAGGCAAAGAAGACAGAGTGACGTGTGGGTCCTTCAAGGAATGTCAGACATCAATGGCTCCTGCCTGGAACATTGGGTTAAAGACTCAGATACAGATTCGGGCAGATTCATTTTGTCAAAGAATAGGAAGTATTTTGTAGTTAATGTATTAAAATCAACCTGAAGTTCTATTCATCGCTGAGTAAATAAAAACTTTTATTCTTGGATCATGTTGAAATATATAAAAGAGATGTGTTCTCTAATTCTACGAGATTTATGTTGGAACTTCATTTCTGATAACTGTTATAGAGTTCTGGTAAGTAATTTTTCATAGAGAACAAATTTAATTTTTCTCTACTGAAATGCAAAATTACAGGAACTCATCATCCTGCTTCTCCCCCTATCTATCAATAGAGGATGGTTGGAAAATATGGTTATGAGTTTGTGTGATTTGATTTTATTAAAGTGAAGAGACCTCATTAGATCATTGCTTTTCCACTTGGTTTGAATCACTGGTATTTGGTGCTATGTAGAATGACCATATAACTAAATTCCTGCTGAAGATTATTATTGTTTGTTATTTTTATGGTAGCTTTATTGAAATATAATTTACCTAACTGCAGTTTTCCCTTTTAATGTGAACACATTGATGGTTTTAAGTATATTCCCAGAGTTGTTCAACCATCACCATAATCAATTATTAAAACATTTTAATCTTCCTTGCAGAAGAAACCCTTTTATGAATAAGCAATTACTATTTCTCTTACCACCATCTTCCAGCCCCAGAAAAACACAAATTTACTTTTTGTCCTTATAATTTGCCTGTTCTGGACATTTCATATTAATGGTCTCATAGCTATATGGATCTAGCTTCTCTCCCTGGGCATAATAATTTCAAGGTTCCTTCCTGATCTACCATATATCAGTACCTCCTTTTTTTCCCTTATTGCTAAATTATAGATGCCATAGATATACCACATTTTATTTTTCCATTCATCTGTTGATGAACATTTAAGATGTTTCTATGTTTGTTTGGTTTTGGTGATACTTAGGTTTGAACTCAAGGCCTCATACATCTATCGCTAGATAGCAATCTTCCTATTTTATGCTTTCTTCCATAATCAGGCTGATAGGGACATATAGTCACACCCAGATTCTTTAGTTGAGAGTAGGTCCTATGAACTTATTTTTCTGGCTAGCCCGGAACCAGGATCTTCCTGATCTCAGCCTCCAAGTAGATGGAATGATAGGTGTTGAGCTATTGGATGAGAGAGAACATCTCACAAACATTTTGACCTATGATTCTCCCAATCTCAGCCAGAAGGCCTGGCTTGTTTCCACATTTTGACTCTTATAAATAATGCTGATTTAAGCATTTATATTTAATTTTATATTGGCGTGTTTTTGTTTCTTTGAGTCTATACTTAGGAGTGGAATTTATTTCCATGTGGCCATTCTTAAAGGGAAAGCATTTAAATTCAGTGTTGTTCTGCCAAGATCACACTGGACCTCGAAGTGAACACTACCAAGGATAGGGTGGGCAGGAGGGAAGATGGAGGGACTTAGATTTCTCATGGCAACAAGCTTAGGTTTGCTATCTGAAGATCTTACCCTGTTAAAGCACCATGCCTTTTAGACCAAAAATGATGAGTACTTCCCAATGCGAGCATGCTGTGCAGCTGCCAGATCAGATAATTTCACATGGGTTTTCTCCTCTGCCCTGTCCCTGGGCAGTGTCACTCCCTCCATTACTTCTCTTTACCTTTTCTTCCTCACTGTTGCCCCACATGTCACAATAGGCTCAGCACTGATCTGGCTCTGCTCCTTCTTGCCCTAAAGCCAGAGTCTCTAATTCACTCCAGGTCTCTGTCTAATAGTAAACTTGAGTGCATCCCCTCAGTCATCTACCTCATTGAGAAGCCGTTTCCAAGCTGTTTCAGTTCTGAATGGCTGAGAACCTGGAAGATGCTACTGGTTTCTATCTGCCATTTTCATGTTACTGTAATTTCTGAACCAAAACCACATCCATGGGACTCCCAACAGGCTACTCTCCCGTCCCAATATTGTAATGTGCCAACTAAAGAGATTAGTAGTAATGAAGGGTAGAGAACAGAGATATATTTAACATGATTGTATTAGAAAGGATAGATAAAGAGGTTCAGTCACTCCAAGTCTGTCAAAGAGGTACTGTTATGAGCTTCCAGATTCTGTAGGGAAGGGATAAGAAGTACACATAATTAATCAGTCTTGGTCATCTTGGGGTCTGGTTGATAGTTAAGATTGGTCTGGCCTGGCCTTATCAGGATAAGAAAGTCATTGCTACCTGGGAGGTAAAGTTGACTCTTTTCATAAAGATGTTTATCAATCTTTACTGTTAATCTCAGAATCTGAGGTGACTACAGGAGGGAAAGACTCAAAAAGGAGCAAGACAAGGAGGCAGACAACAGCCAGGGTAGAGTGGGGTGGGGAGGCTGTTAACATGGAACAAAATGTTAAGTCAGTGTCCAGTGCTCTGTCCTCCATACATTATTTTGAAAAGAAGCCTTTTAGAATTAGTTCTACAGGAGCTAGTTATATTATCCTTCCTAATAAAAGCAACTATAGATGAGATATAATCAATAAGTTTACTCATAACCAAGTGTTTATGGTTCCACTTGGTTCAAGGATAAGTATGTAACAGGTAATTCAGTCAGAGACTTAACTATCCTTTTTTTTTTTTTTTTTTGCCAGTCCTGTGGCTTGAGCTCAGAGTCTGAGCACTGTCCTTGGGCTTTCTCAAGGCTAGAACTCTTGAGCCATAGCACCACTTCTGGCTTTTTCTATGTATATGGGGTGCTGAGGAATTGAACCCAGGTCTTTGTGCATGCTAGGCAAGCATTCTTACCACTAGGCCAAACTCCCAGTCCCGAGACTTAACTATTCTTATTTCTAGGGATATCCTTTGACTCTGGAGAGTATCTCTTTCTTAGGTCCCTCGTAGCTACTTATGTGGACCAGTGAACTTCTCAAATTGTACAAATATTTGTTATCATATTCCTTTATTTTTAATTTTTTTGTGGGTCATGGAGCTTTGAACTAGGCCTGGGCGCTGTCCCTGAGCTCTTCAGCTCAAGGCTACTACCCTACCCCTGGGTCTGGGCAGTGTCCCTGAGCTCTTCTGCTCAAGGCTACTTCTGTACTTTTGAGCCAAGCCCCACTTCCCATTTTCTAGAGGTTAACTGGAGATAAGAATCTCAGGTCCTTTTGTGCCTGGGCTGGCTTTGAACCTTGATCCTCAGATCTGAGCCTCCTGAGTAGCTAGGATTACAGGCGTGAGCCATCGTGCCCAGCTAAATGCATTTTTTTTGCCAGTCCTGGGATTGAACTCAGGGCCTGAGCACTGTCCTTGGACTTTCTCAAGGCTAGAGCTCTACCACTTGAGCCTCAGCACCTCTTCTGGCTTTTTCCTATGTTTGTGGTACCAAGGAATCAATCCTGGATCTTTGTGCATGTTAGGCAAGCACTCTACCACTAGGCCAAACTCCTGGCCCTCCTTTATTTTTTATGTCCTTAGTCACTGTCTGATCACATTCTTGGCATCGTGTGTGGGAATCTCCAGCTCTCCCCATCGTGGTGATGGTTGGCATCTTTGGCTAGCAAGAGCTCACAGTCTTTCTATGTATTGAGGTTAAGCCACAGAGAACATCTTAAACATCAGACCCAAAGACCAAGGCATCCCATCAATGGTGCTGACACAACAAATACCTGCTGGAATTCATTGTCTACAATTATATCCCTAGATTAGGTGATCAGGTGTGTTGGCCTTTGATTCTTGGTGAAAACCTATTTTCACTTATTTTTTGCCAGAGGCTTAGAGTTGACTTTTGTTGTTGTTCAACCAAAGTAAATGATTACTGTCTTAACATGAAAGTTTTTTGTATACCCCTTTTAGTGTTTTAATTAATTTTTTTTGGTCTGTCATAGGGCCTGGGTACTATCCCTGAGCTCTTTGTCTCAAAGCAAAATACTACCACGTTAATATTTTAATTCTTTATCTTAAGGTGTTTTTTTTTATATAAGGCTAATCACTTTTGACTTTATTCTGAAAGTTGGAATTTAATTTTTACTTTCAAATTTCCTACTCATAAAATGTAGTGGTTTATGCTCTCCAGAACTATAGGCCCTTGAAAATCTCATGATTTGACTGAGTTAATTGACCCTCCTAAAGCACCTCCAATCTCTAGGCTGTCTGACATCTGGGACCATCTACTATTTGTTATACTAGGGAAATTTAAGAATGTACATTGGGTGTTCTTTCAGAGTTTAATTAAAGCAAAATGCTTAGTAGATACATTTATCTCGGTATTGTATCTCCTGCAGGAAAATGGCCTTAGTATGCACTGGTTAATTCCACACTGGTCAGTTGATTCACCAAAAGCACTGGTTTCAGAGATCATTCAACATGTCCTCGATTAGGGTATAGATGCAGGTTGTTACCTTTCTTCTCCATCATATCTGGGGAACAGGTGAGAATACATCCTCAGAAATGGAAACAAATACTACCATGATGCTGAAATGCTTTACAGTGCTAGGTTCAAACTCTGCCTGACTGTCCTGCTTAGGAAATAGGGGGCTACTCTATAGTATGATAGAGTGGTTTCATCAGGGCCAGTGTCTTTGAGTACCCCAACCTCCCAGAGTGAGGAGGAAGAACATAGTTGATGTTCATTATATTGCACATTCTGAATTTGAAAACTTGCCTATTTGTTAATGTTTATTTGTAATCCCAACATGACTTTGTGGTCATTTGTGGTCATGCACACTGTGGTGAAAAAAATTCAGTCATCTGATGTGACTGTTCCCAGCTAGGTTGAAATGGGGAAGAGCTCTTCTGCATCCAATTTCAGCTCTCATACTACAAATAAGTGTCCCTTTCTCACAGCTTACTTGATGCCAATGCTTTCCATCCTTTTGTTTTTCTCTTTGTAGGAGCTTCAGTGTCTAGAATGGTCCCTGAGTACTCTGCTGAAGCTGTCTATTGCTCCTAAGTTCAGGAGGGCTGTGGTAGTTTGTGAAGAAAATATAAATTCTAAGTAACCTTTGCTCAGGTGTGAATTTTAGTGCTGTTGGCCATGAGTTTACTGATAAGTCAACAGCACAAATTCAATGGCATTTCTTTCAACAGAAACAAACATAAAACAAAGTTATGCATTGATCAGTAGGAGAAAATGTGACCAGATCCTTTCAAGCCTGCACTTTTCTGAGGAACAGTGACTCAGTGTTTATTAATTTCAGTACTTGAGGGGACAAAAAGAAAATCACTAAGCTAATTCAACATATGAATCCATACTGTTTTGTAAGGAAATCCCTTCAAAGGAGCTGTTCATTGGTTATATTTCAGGAAACATCACAGTTTAATCTAAAACCAAACAATTTCCCAATCCATAGACAGTTCATTGGCTCACTAACGGCACTGACCTCATCTGAACCCATTCATTGGACCAGATGACTTCACTGAACAGTGCTGCCTTGAATGAGAATGGACTGGGTTTCTTTTCCCTGCCCTAATTCTTGATGTTTGTGAGGAACATGCCTTCTAAGAGAAAGCCTGGGCCTTCTGATTCCTTAGATCTGCTTTCTTTGGAGAATTTCATTTGACAGATTATGAATATTATGTGGTACTGGAATGAGCTTTTGAGAAAATAGTCAAAACCATCACCATAATTTTTGTTCCAAACTTCAAAATGGATACAGCCATCATGAGTTTTTGGAAGTTAGAGACAGAGGCCGATTCACTCTGTATCCTTTAAGGCCATCTGATGCATTTCTCCACATTTAGATTGACTTGTTGATCAGGCAAGTGATTCATTCACGGCTTCCCACTTCCTGGAAGTTTGACACCACTATTATTAAAAATAACAGGAAAACATTGCAGAGTGAGGCCAAATGAAAAGATCACCTCACTTCTAAGTTCACTGCTACCTCACTGAGCTGAAAGGGGGCTCCTGTGTGCTTTCACTGTGGCCTTTCTCAGCAGGTCTGACAGGGACATATTTCTTCTAGAGAGGGGCAGTCTCAAGTGTGCCACCCGCTTGGAGGCTACTGCCTCCTGCTTACTACTCACCAACTCCCCTCCTAATCTAGGCTTAGTTCACACAAACCTCATCAGTCATCACATTGACCCAATCCCCAGACAATGGATAGGAATTAAGTCAACTTTTGTAAGGTCTTTTTAATATTATGTGCAATGATTACCAAGAGATCACTTACAAGTACAGTCAAAAGAAAGGGTTTAAGTGAGGCTCTTTAGAGGGCCAGTGTATTTTTTATAGCTTGACTGGGAGTTGGTTTAGAGATTAGAATGAAATATTTTCTGAAGTACATACTGATAAGCAGATCATTTGAAAAGAGAGTTCCTTATAGAGCAGTGTGTATTTCCATGTTAAATTAACTAATGATTATCCCTGTTTACCCAATTTACAAAACAAAAGATCTAATGGAAGGGTAATTGGTTATTAGGGATAGGGGGAGGTGATTTGGTAAAGGGATAGCAACCATCAGAGGCCACTAAACACTTCATTTCTTTTTGTAGTTTTCAGGTTCTCATTCCCCCCTAACCCTTCATTCTCTCTTCTGCTTTATGCTCTTAAAGCCAGAGTTGAGGATGTTGGATTGTTTCTCTGTTGAGGGTGAGGTTAGATAACAGGATGAGGACCGAAGCTAGAGGGTGGATTGGAACCATAGTCATAGGAATATGATAGGCTATATTAACAGAAAGGTAGAAGATTTAAGATATCTGTCAATTTACAACTAATGGCTACCTGGCTATTTTTCAGCATGTTAGCATGATGACACTTTCCAGAGTAATCATACAAGTAACCTTAGTTGACTCGAGCTTTTCTAATTTTCTTACTTACTCATTCTCCTGGGAGTGTCAAACTACAGCTACCTAGCTGATTTATTATCAAAGGATGTGCAGGACCTTGAACATGTCCTGCTGTTTCATAGTTCAGTGTCCTTTGTATGTGAAGATCCTTCTCTTTGTCTGACCTAACCTTTGAAGCCTCCATTTGAAAGCTTCCTCTTCTGGAAGGCTGTACTTGTCTACCCTTAGCTTATATCTTGTTTGAGCTGCCTTCTCTATGTTCTGCTCACCATCCTGCATTGCCATGGCTGTTGTGTGATCTTTGAAGTAGTTGATATGTGTGTGTGTGGGGGGGGGGTATATATGCACATATATAGATGTATATAGGTATATATATATATGTATGTTTTGAGTGGTTGTGCTTGCTTAGATGTTTTGGAGTCATTTGCACAAATTCCTTAAATTTAAGGAATTTAGCTTGCTCAATTATGCTAGTTTAAAGAAGTTTTGTATTATAGGGGATTATAGAAGTCATGACAAGTTCATGATATTGGAGTTCTTCTTTTAGATTATATGTTTAAAAGTCTTGGTATTTGTGATCCGTGTAGTATATTAGATACTATAGTGTTTGTTTTATAGAAAAAAGTAAAATTTTACCATTTATGTAGCTAATTTATAGATTTGAGTCTGCTATTATTTTGTTAATTCTATCTCCGAGCACTCTACCAGGGTGCTCACCTAGCATGCATGAAGCTCTAGACTTGATTCCTTAGTACCACATAAACAAAAAAGCCAGAAGTGGTGCTGTGGCCCAAGTGGTAGAGTGCTAACCTTGAGCAAAAGAAGCTCAAGGACAGTGCCCAGGCCCTGAGTTCAAGCCCCACAACTGACAAAAAAAGAAATGAAAATAAATATAGTGCATAAAAACAAGTTTCACAAATTCATTGTAAAGAGACAACTTATAAATATCCACAAGAAACAGAAACTATCATTTAATAAATATTGATAGTTACGGATATGTGGGGGGGCACATGCATGCATGTGTATGTATAGTCTCAGTTTATGTATATATAGATATATGTATAAAATCTGTTTGTGTATATATACACAAAAACTATATAGATTTTCTGTCATCTATTATCTATCTATCAATCATCTATCTATCTATATCTCTGTCCTCATTATACTCAGTATATGGGTAAAGAAACTGAACTTCAGAACATTGTTAGTTCATAGCAATGTAGAATCCAGACACAGATCTGTCTGATTCTGAAGTTCATGCTTTTCCCACCGTTTTCTGCCTCCTCTGTGGACCCATTCATAAGACTGAGAATCAGGGCTTCTCATCTTTTTAGTTACTGACAACCACTCATTTACTCATTCCCAATTGTTGGGGACATGTCCCAGGAGCTTTGCTGGGTCTTGGGTCCAGTGATAAGTTGCATTGTGGTCACCCCAGCAACAGAGCCATGTGATGCTCCTTGTTAAATGTACAAGGCAAATGCATGTTCATATAACACTTCCATCCTTCTGAAGCATATGTGATCTCAGAAAATGGCAAAATTGATTATCTCTGTCAAATAATTGGAAAAGGCACAGTGCTCAGTGGGAAAATAGGGGATATTTAGATAGTCAAGGAACTTATGGCTTAAATATTCTTTTAAACCATCAGTAGTTTAGAACATAAACAAGGCTACACTGAAGCCACCAGCAGAACTATATTCTCTGCAGCATATGGAATCAGCCCAGATGTCCCTCAGTGGATGAATGGATTGGGAAAATGTGGTCTATATACACAATGGAATTCTTCTCATCCATTAGAAAGAATGGTATTGTACCATTCGTAAGGAAATGGAAAGACTTGGAAAAAATTATATTTAGTGAAGTAAGCCAGACCCAAAGAAACACATGTTGCATTGTGTCCCCCATTTGTAGGAGCTAGAATATGTCGATAAATCTGTAAGTAAACAGACTGGGTGATAATCAAGTGGTTGCAAATGAATTAAGTGAAGTATGAAGTCTATGGAGAGCTCAGATATATAATGCTTTAGAAAGACTAAGTCAGAGCCCAACCAAATAAGTACCAGGAAATGGGTACTTGCAAGGTGAGGGGAAGGGAAGAGGGGGAGGGGGTAGAAGAATGAAGTAGGGAGGGAAGGTATAAAAAAGCAGGCAAGAATACATTGTATATACCACAGAATTGAGAAAAACAAAGCTAGGATGTGTCAAAAGGAGGATGAAGATGGTAAAGGGATGACACAGATCAAGATATACTGTATCTATAAACTTCTGTGTTAAATGGAAAATAACCTAAGAACTAAGAAAAATAAGGAAAGGGATGGGTGAAAATGCTGAAATGGGTAGCATCCATCAAGAGCCACTGTTGTGTTCATAAACTGCTTTGTTGAGGGCAACTCCTTTGTACAGCTATGTACAGATAATTAAAATATTAAAAAAATTCAAACACAGACATAAGTATTCAAGAGGGAATGGCATCTAGGCCATGAAGATTATGATACAGATAAAAGTCCATATAAATGTTTGGATAAAGAGAGGAAAAAATGGGGATCAAGATGGGGGGAATAATTAGATGGAATTTTATCTGTTGCTCAACAAAATGTAAAAACCATAGAATCATCACTTAAAAATATATTCATGCTGGGTACGGGTGGCTGGTGCTTGCAATTGTAGCTGTTCAGGAATCTGAGATCTGAGGATCATGGTTCAAAGCCAGACTAAGTAGTAAAGTCTGTGAGATTAACATGCCTAAATAACCATCAAAAAGTTGAAATGGAAGCTGGGCACAGTGACTCACGAGGCTGAGATCTGAGGATCAAGATTCAAAGCCAGCCAGCACACTCCAATTAGCCACTAGAAAACGGGAAGTGGGGCTGAGTCCCAAGGGGTGGGGCAGTAGCCTTGAGCTGAAGAGCTCAGGGATAGCACCCAGGCCCAGAGTACAAGCCCTATGACTCACCAAAAAAAAAAAAAAAGTTTAAATGGAACTGTAGGGCAAATGGTAGTGTGCCAGCCAAGAGAAAGAAAAACTAAGAGACAGTGCCCAGACCCTGAGTTCAAGCTCCAGTTCCAGTACTTGGATGGACACACACACACACACACACACACACACACACACACACACACACACGCATGCACACGCACACACTTATACATATGCATATATATTTGAATATTCCTCCCCCATCACCTCATCCAGTTCCCACCCCCTAGAAATAACCACCATTTACAATGTAGAGTTTGCCTTTTGAAATTTTTTGCACCTGTGACTAATTCCTTGACTTAATTTAAACATATAATATTTATTGTTAATAAAAAGACCATTTTCCCTTTCTGAACATGATATATCTTTATTTATATGATCTTTGACTTTTGACAGTGCAACTTTAAATTGCTCCTACAAGGTTGCACTCACCAACAACTGCAGGTGCGACTGGGCATGTTCTTCCACTCTGAGGGAACAGCAGTCTGCTGTTGCAGCCTGCACAAAGGAGAGAAACACTAGCAAAGACCCCAAAGAAGCAGCTGTGGACTTGCTCTTAATTGATTTTTTCACTCCACAATTCTCTTCAGTCATTCTGTGAACTAGTGAGGATCCACCCACAGTAAAAGTCAGATTTGACAACTTGTGAGAATTGCTAAGAGGATTACAGTTCTTTGTAAAAGTGCTTTGTGAAAAGTGCTTCTGATATAGTCTTAAAATGCTGAATCTCACTTAAATATTTCATCAAGAAAAAAAATTAACTACATAAAATTGGAAAGCTCCAAATAACGATTAGTTTATTTTGTGAACACCAAAAGGTGATCACTAAGGCTACTTAAAAATGATATAAAGCAAGTTAGAGTATCTGTACTTTTTTTTTTTGTCAGTCATGGGACTTGAACTCTGGGCCTGGGCATTGTCCCTGAGCTCTTCAGCTCAAGGCCACTACCCTACTTCTCGCTTTCTGGTAGTTAATTTAAGATAAGAGTCTCGTGGACTTTAGTGCCCAGGCTGGTTTTGAACAGCGATCCTCAGATCTCAGCCTCCTGAATAGCTAGGATTACAGGCATGAGCCACTGTGCCCAGCCTCTGTACTTTTATTATTGAAAGGAAACAGTTAGTGTGTGTTTGCTACCCTTTATGTTGAATTAATTTAGTTAAGAATTGAGTTGTAAGTGGAGTTACTGTATGAAGAATTGCCTAAATTGCTCCAGTGATTGTCATAAAGGATATAGGTTTGTCATTCATATCCTTTGCCAAGTTTAGTAGAGCTTAGACAAATTGCCTCAAAGTTGTCTATAGATTGCATCTCAGACTTCTGGTTACAATCAAGTACAAAGGTTGTCTTTAGGTGTGACATTTATGTGTGCACTTTTCTTCACTCAGCATTAAAAATGTGACATTACACTCATGTCCTTTCTCTTTCTTAAAATAAACCAAGTTTTCCTGGCCTTGAGGGCTTTTATACCTTTGTCTCTCTCTAGGGCCATTGACCTTCCCATCAAGACAGACAACTCTTCTTCAGGTCCTCAGATGTTAGGCCTGAGCTGCAGAGAGCCTCTTGAGACAATCCATCCAGTGTGTCTTCTCCCTGAGATCACTGAGCCGTCTTATTTGATTCTCAACACTTGTACTCTGTCATTATTATGTTCATTTATTCCTCATGGGAGGCTTCTGCCTCAGCATATTGTGGACTCCTCAGTGGACACTTGTTATCAGAGCATTTGGGGGTTCTCTGATGATTCTTCCCTTGCCTGTCTCTCCTGTGTGTAGCCACAGTCACGCACTGAGCATGCCGGTGTGTAAGTCATTACAGGGGGCACGGCTCACCAACGACCTCAGAGAATCTGTCACATGGTAACAGTCTTTTAGATACCCAGATTCATTTAAAGTTAATATTGGCTGCAAGTAAATAGAGGATAAATTGGCAAAATATTAGTTCAGAATGTTTCTTAGATACAGTTGATGCTTCTTTCTTTTATAGAAACCTCCAGTCTTACTATGGTGTGGGCCTTATCAGGAAGAATAAGATTTTTGTCCACAATGGGGTTTTTCTCTGTATCTACAAGAGGTGCCACTTTGCCTGCTGTAACTCTGTCCAGTTGCTCCAACAACAACCTCTCCCCGTCTCTAGACCCAGGAGTCCACCTCATCAACCTCCTAGACCTAATGCAAGATCCCTAGAGTGGTAACTGTCACCATGTCCTCTGGCTCCCAGTCATAAGCACTAAGGGTTAGATGTATTCTGTGTATGACCCTGAGTCGCCAAGGATGAGAAAACAGGAATCTTTTGAAAAATGATATTGAATTAAATATTAGAAACACTTTTATCTTGTCATCAATCATCTTTGTATAGTCCTTTTTATAAAGTCATCTTTGGAAGATGACATTTACATTAACATGTGAAATGTTCAGATGACCTGTAGCAAGGGAGAGTGCACATCATGACTGATGGGTCCAGAGTGCAAAGATTTAAAGCATCATTTGCATAAAACTCTTTTGGATTCCCTGGTTGTAACAATTATTTCTATGCTTCCACTTTAACATCTTTCAGAAGATGTGTTAGTCTAGTTCCTGTTGCTCTAACAAAATTACCAAGGCAGAATACATCAAAAAGAAAGGAGGTTTATGTAGCTCATAGTTTTATCAGCTGATAAACACCTAGTGGTTGTATCTGCTTGGCTTCAAGTGAGATCCTTTGTTATATCTGTATATGGTGGATAACACCTCATAATAGGAGCAAGTCACATGCTGACACAGTAAGCTAGAGATCAAGAAGAGGCCAAGATTACTCTTAATGGATATATATATATCCATATATAATATAAAAATATATTTGGATATGTATATCTCTATATATAAAATATAAAAATATATGGATATGTATATCTATATATCAAATATAAAAATATGGATATATATTCATTCTCCCTTAACTAACTCATTCCAGGAGATCTATATTAATTTCTTCCAAATCTGATGCCTCTGCTGGATATGTGGTTCAAGTGATTGCACAACTCTGTGAGTTCAAGCCCAGTACCAAAAAGGAGATGCCTGGTAGCCTCTCCCTGGGTCCCACCTTTTATAAAGGTTTCATCACTTCTCAGCCTTACCACACTGGGACCAAGCTTCTAGTACAGGAACCTTTGGAGGCACACCACATCCGAGGCATCTTCTAATAGAGGCAATAGCAAATTTCACCCCCCAATAAACTGATGTGCTTAGCTCATTTTGTGAGGGTTTTACTTCTGGACTTGATGCCTCACTACATGAAAAACAACAGTATCTGCTTCATATCCAAAATTTAGACTTGTGCCCAAGGAACCATGACCTGCTTATGATCTGGCTTTTATTTTATATTTCACTTGCTATTTCTTCCTATTCTCTTTTATCCACTTTAGAGGAAATGGAAAATCAGAGCTGTGGCACCCTAAATCACTGTTTTCCCTGCACCACAATATTCTCCTGCTTCTCATACTCATAGACACTGCAGGCCTCTCAGGGAGCACTTTTTTCCTCACAAATGAGAAACCCCATTAAACGATGCAAGTATAAGAGAATTATTATTTTAATCACTTTGGAAATATACTTCACAGTTCTCTGTTCCTTCAGTGGCCCATACAACACAGAACATATTTCACCTATCCTGGGGGAGGGGTGGCCAAGGCCAGCCCAGTGAACCTACTCCTTTGTCCAAGGCTGGGAAGGGCTGCTGTGGAGGCCGCTGGGTTCATCAGAGCCTTTTACCTGGGTACCAGTGCTCTTGTGTCTCTCCCTTTGTCTGCTTACTCTTCTTGGCTACTGTCTTCTGAGACCATAGTTGGGTTTTTGTGGTTTGGGATTGTTTTTCCTCATTGAAAACACAGTTGGCTGAGTTCAGGGTCAAGTTTGCGCCTAGTTCTTCCATAGACATGTCTCATGGGTTCAGTATTTTCGGGCCATTGTCTTTCATGTGGTGGCGTCCTGGCAGGTAGGAAGCAGACCTCTGAGTATGAGGAAGAAATAACATCATGCATTATCATTGCAAACAGTTTAGTTCTTAATGATCTTGCTCTTGGAGTCTCATGTGATGGAGAATATAGAGCAAAAATGTCTTTGAAGAATTCTACTTGAGATCCTAGCAAGACTCTGTATTATTACTAATTTATTTATAGACTAGTTATGGAGCTTGAACTCAAGGCTTTGTATTTTTGCTTAGCTGTTTCATTCAAGGCTGGTCCTGTACCACTTGAACCATGCCCTTACTTCTAGCTTTTTTCTGGTTAATTGGAGAGAAGGTCTCAGATTTGTCTGCATGGGCCGGCTTTGAAACAGGATCCTTAGATCTCAGACTGTCACATAGCTAGGGATTATAGGTGGAGCCACGGGTGCCCAGGTTTTGACATTATTTTTAAAGAGAGTAAGTTTTTCAAAATCTTGAATAGTTTTACATATTAATGCAATACTGAAAACACATTATGAAAACTCTCATTTTCATTTTGCTTTTTCTGATAAATGCTAATTTCAGTTATCTCAAAAAATGCTCAACTTCATTCAGAATATGAAATAACATTAAGGGAGGTTTTGATTTAATTTGCCCCTTATTGTTACTTGGTTTGGTTTAGTACTTTAATTATTAGAAGCTTCTGAACTAAAATGAATATATACCATCTTATGAAACTATTTTCATTGTGCTATTAAACTGTTTTGTTCTATTTATAATTATGTTTTTTGTCACATTTTATTAAATGCTGGTCATTATGTGGCATTTTGATGAGTATGTATATGTAACAGAACTAAGATGGGGGAATTTAGATTTAGTTAGAAAGTGAAAATCTCTTAATTCTAAGTTACTATTCTTTGATGACTTCTGTTGTAAACAGGATAATTTTCGATTACATTTTAAATATAGGGTGTGACTTGAACAAGAGTTACTGTTCTCAAGTCAGTTCCTTTCATTTCATGCTGTATCTTGTCATCTTGGCATTCTAAATGATCTATTCTTTTAATCCTACTGGTCTATAATGCATCTCAGCTTCCAGCTTTCCAGTTCTCATCTGTGAGGTGCCATGGGCACTGGAAAGGGCCCCTGTTCCGCATTGCTTTGCGGTATGCTTTGGGCCAGGGACTGTGTCAAGTATTTTCCAGACTTTATTTAATTATCACAAGAACTTTGCAGTACAGATGTTAACACCCCCATTTTACAAATGTACAAAGAAACCCAGAGAGCTTAAATAATAACACAAAGATTACCCAGCTGGTTGGTGACAAAGGAAGAATGCAGGTCTAACACCTAGTCTTTGGAATGTTTGTACTAACCCGTCTCCAAGCCCCTTCAAGCCAATTGGAATTTCTGTAAAGTGAGAATGCCAATCTCAACCTTGTGGGGCTACCTAGAGATACGGTGAGAAATCAGATGCAGAACATCTGTACTGTACTGGCGCAGCACGGCTAGTACAGCATGGCAGTCATTTTCTCTTCTTGCTGTGCATTTCCTTCTATCTACACTACAGGTTGCAACATGTCCAATCTGACCCAACTCTGTTCTGCCTCTCAGCTTGCATCCCAGTTCTGGGTGTACCAAGGAAGTTCAAATGGCTAGAAAATGCCTTATGAAGCAGAGCAGGTGTCATGAAAAAAGACATGCTCTTGAGAGTTTTACCTGTTCCTTATCCTCCATGGATGGTCTCATAGCCCTGAGAATGCAAGGGACTGGGTGCTTGCTAGGACACTTCAGGACTCCCAGAGTTTGCGATGTTGCCTTGAGGTACCTGCTCTTCATGTTTCAGGCATCATATGCAGCCAGCACCAGCTCCTCAACTCTCTCAGAGTAGAATTCATTGCTAGGAGGCCAAGTAGTTCATGAAGCATCATGAAAATATTCCTGGCTGGAAGTCAGACATTAGAGTGTTCTGGAGACTATTCACATCCTATACTGCAAGGAAGCCTTCCCTTCTTTCTGGCTGCTCTGGTACTCTGTAGAGCCTAATGTTTGCATGGAGGAGTAAGTGTCAGCAGCAGTTGTCCCAGCAGCTGGTGTTGAGAGAATGGCTTTTTTTTTTTTTTGCCAGTCCTGGGCTTGGGCTCAGGGCCTGAGCACTGTACTTGGACTTTCTCAAGGCTAGAACTCTACCACTTGAGCCTCAGCACCACTTCCGGCTTTTTTTTTTTTTCTATATGTGGTACCGAGGAATCAAACCCGGGTCTTCATGCATGCTAGGCAAGCACTTTAACCACTAGGCCAAACTCCCGGGCTTCTAAATCATGAATCACTTTCCCTGACAGTGGATCTGAGTTCTGGTAGAGCATTGCCCATCAGACTCAGAAAAGTTGGAGATCTGGAACTGTCCACCTGGTGATACCAAGTCCATGATTTAGGCGTGGCTACTAGAGCTCAGCCTCCACTCAGAAGCTGCCTGGACAAGGCTATTTCTGTTAGAAAAGTTCACTTATTTGTTCTTTTTTGTGTTCTCTATTTCGGATTGGTATTTCTTCTCTTTTCATTTATTTTGTGCATTTTTTCTTTACCCCATTGAACACAATTATAATATTAATATCCTTGTCTGGTAATTCCAACATTTGGTCCTGAGGCTTAAACTCCCAGAGTCTGGGCACTTTCCCTGAGCTTTTATGCTCAAGGGTAACAATCTGCCACTTTGAGCCATAGAACCATTTCCAGCCTTTTGGTAATTAATTGTAGATAAGAGACTCATGGATTTTCCTGCCTGGGCTGGCTTTGAACCTCTACTCAGCTCTCAACCTCCTAAATAGTTAAGAGTAAGCTATGGCCACCCCTCCCACTATTTTTCTTATATGAAATGATTTGGAATTATAGAAACTGTGAATGTTATGTTGTAGAGATTCTTTGCTTTGGCTTTCCTTGCTTTATGCAGGCAGTTAATTTGATTAGACCCAAACTATGAACACTTTGTCATGGAGGTGGGGCATATTTCATTAAGATGTCTAAAAATCTTAATGTGGGCTCTTTGGGCCTACTCATAATTTAGATTTCTGCTTCTCTAGTTACTTGCTTGCTGGGATTCTTCCGTCACTATCCCTGGCTACCCAGGATCTATCTTCTGGTTTTGTAGGCAAGATCAGTGGTAATTTCTCTTTCAGAGTTTGATCACCCCAAGCTGTGCTGTGACTGTGGCCTGTCCTCATGGTAAAACTGAAAAATGAAGAAATGTTATGGGCTGGTAGTATAGCTCAATGGAGTATCTGCCTAGCATTTACAAGGTCCTGGATTTCAACCCTTAGCACTGAAAAAGAAAACAAATAAACAAATAAAAAAACCTGGGTGATTCAACAGATTTTCTCCAAGTTCTTAATCCCTTCGAAAATGTGTCCACTTTTATTCACTCTCCAGTGTTCTTAGTCATTCTTTATACTTGCCCTGGAGTATAGCATTGCTATAAGTGAAGAGATTTGTGGCTTAAAATTTTATTTATTTCTTACTGCAAGAAGATCATAGTTCATGTATATTAAATATAGTGAGTAATATGTTTGTATTTAATGTTTTTATTTTACTTTCTACTTTCCTTACCTGTTCTAGAAGCAGCATTTTCCATTATCTTTAAAAGAAATTAATCTGAGTATTTTGTGCTATACCCAATTAGTTTGTTAGTTGCATTTGGTACTGTTTCCTTTGCAATTAATGGAAATTAAAAAATATTTTAACTGATTAGCTTAGTATTAGTACTTCTACTTCTCTCCCAAACAATAGGAGGACCACAGAATACTTAAAATCTAGTTATTTTCCTCTTGACTATATGCTTTTATAGTATGCATTTTACTTCTATGTCTTTTTAAATTCAAGAGGGTGATTCATGTTTACTTAAAGGTTTGCCTTTTTCCATAAAATTTCCCTATCTGCCTCCAGCTCTAATCATTCTCTTGCAGCTTCAAGATCTCCCTTTTGTATTTTTTTTTAGTGTCAATTTCCTAGTGATAGATTCTCAGTTTTCGCTTATCTGAAAGTTTTTATTTTATTATTCTTAAAATATATGTATACTGGGCACTGTCCTTGGGCTTTCTCAAGGCTAGAGATCTACCATTTGAGTCACAGCACTACTTCTAGCTTTTCTACATATGTGGTACCAAGGAATCGAACCTGGGTCTTTGTGCATGCTAGGCAGGCACTCTTACCAGTAGGCCAAACTCCTAGCCCCTAGGTATTGTTTTCTATGTACTTTTTCTTTATACTCTTCCTGACTTTGGGACCTGATTTATTTCTTCAGTATTGAAATATCCTTAGTCATTTTACCTTCAAATACTGTTTCTTGCCCATTGTCTCAGCCTTATCCTCTTTGAAGTAGTGTTACATACACATGGCTTTCCTAGTATCTGTTCTAATTCCTCAATTCTTTGCTCACTATGCATAATAGCTTTATAAACCAAGCCATTTAGTGATTCATTTTAACTATTATTGAATTTTTCACTTGATTTTTAATAGTTCCTGGGTTTTTCAAACATTTTTGTATCTTCTCTTTGACTCTTCTTTGAAAATGTTAACTGAAGTTATTTTGAAAGTTGTGTATGGTAACCAAGGATCTGAATCTTCTATGAATCTATTATTTCTCTCTTGGTTTTGAAATAATTCTTACAAATAAACATACATGTATATGGGTATGTATACATGTATATTTTTTAAACCGAGTATTGGACATTAAACTCATAGAACTTTGAACAAGCTGATGGTATATTTTTCCAGCGTGGTTTTTCTTGTAGTTGGATGAGTGATGGCAGCTTCATGTGTGAGACAGAAGAAAGATGTCCTTCTTTGTGCAGGCTGGTCTTTCTCAGCCAGCACCATTGGGATCCCAGTGGTGTCTCCTCAAGTTCCTCCTCTCTGATGAGCTACAAACTCCTATATGAAAATGTGCTATTCTGTGCTTATCTTTTCTGATAGAAAGAATTTTCAGTGTTACCAGGTGGATAGAGAGGAGCAGGATGGAAGAATCACTGGCCTAGCAATCCAGAAACCTCAGTTTTATCCCCCTGTGATAGCTTACTTAACATCTGACCTTGGGCACACCATGTACTCTCTTATGCCTTATTTAACAGTCTGTTAAATGAAAGGGTGAAGGGGATTTTCCAGTTCTCAGAAATGGAAATTTCTTAGAAAACATCCTTAACCATGAGGTCTGTATCTAGAAGGCTCTTTTGTAATAATAAAAAAGAGGATGTTAAATAACTCTCTTTTTCTGTGATGCTCTCTCCTAATATCTAACTTTGCACAGATTCAAAGTTAGATAATTTAGAAGTTGACACAAATGGGTCTTTAAGAGAGCAAGTCAAATGTTCTGGAATTATGTTTTTGCTGCAGACTAAAGAAAGAGCTTATGCTGTGATGACCCAGCTTGTTAAGTGAGACAACAAGTTAAGTTGTTAAATGAGGCACCTATTTAATTTCTGGCTCACTGTGGGGTTCAGTACAGATTTCCTAAAAGAATGAAGAAGATATCATCATCATAATACCTATCGCTTATCAACTACCTGGTGTGCCAAGATACACCCTGGAATAGTGTAGATTCAGCATTTGCCCTCTGCAAGGGACAAGTGTTATTATCCCTCAGCTACACATGGGGAAAGGATTGGTCATATATTAAAAACCTTTTTACCAAATAGCAACACTGGCAGCCTTAGTTCTTCAGCAGCTTCTGTTTTATGCCAAAGAGCAAAGTAATCTTCCATTTACCAAGGGCTTTGTCAGTGTTTTAATGATGTATTAAATTAAACACCCACTCACCAAATATCTGAGCGTTGGTTGTAGCAGATGGGGTTTGGACGTTGGGTGTTGGGAGGTATCCTGTCACAGCTGATCATTTATTGGTTCCCTGACTGTGGCATCTGTATTCAAGGATCCTTTTGCCCCCAACAGTTTATGGTTATGACGATCAATTTATCTCATGATAAATGTCTTGTCAGATGTATAAACAGAGGAAAGGGGACTGTGATAGAAAAAGTTTCAGATTCATTTTTGGAATTTAGGTCTTTCAATTAGCAGTCCCAGGAAAGCCGCATGCATGGTGTGTGTGTGTGTGTGTGTGTGTGTGTGTGTGTGTGTGTGTGCGCGTGAAGGTATTCAGAATCCCTAGGACAGTTTTCTCTTCCCTCTGGCCGAGTATGAGAATGCAGATCACTCCAGATCCTCAGTGATAATCAGCTCCAGTGATCGTCATTGTAAAAATCTTTGGAATCTGTTTGTTTTGATTTGCATTTTTGGATTGCCAGAGAGGCTGAGCATTGTTGCATAATTTTTACAGCCCTCTGTGTGTTTATTTTGTAAATTGCATGTATTTTCCTGACCTATTTTTAATTGGGGTGCTTGCCTGTTCATTACTGTCTTATTAGCACTTTAAAAATTCAAATAGAATGCCAATTCCTTTTATTGGTTGTATAATACTATTTTTAAGTTTGTTTCATATTAATCAAAACATAATTTTTCTTTGGGGTTCAAATCTCTGATAGTATTTTTAATAAAAGCTTTCTTAGCCCTTAACTGATATAAAATTTTGCTTATACCATTTGTAATATTTTCATTTAGACTGTATCTGAAAATATTTTGGGCATATGTCATGGTGCATGAGGCTGACTTAACCAATTAGCTCAGCATTGAATATTCATTTCCTTCCAACTGATAGGAAATGATACTCACCCCACCCCTCATCCTACGGTTTGAATTCTGGGCTTGGGCATTGTCCCCGAGCAATTTTTTAAAAAATTTTATTTTTAATTTTAATTTTTATATCATATTTCAAATGTCATGTTTAACAAACAAGTATTCAAGAAGGGAATCTCTATATACAATCACTGGCACTTAGATTTTAGAACATAATTAAAATTAAGCTGAGGGTTTGTATGTCATAGACACATATTAATCTATGTAATAAAACATTATGTCTAGGAAGTATATATCCCATCATAGATTTTTATGTCTATGTAGTTATGTTTATATCTCCAGGACCATGTCCATAACCTTGGGTACCCAAATATTGAGTCATCGCATTTGGATCTAATATCCACATATTAAGGATACCATGCACCTTTTGTTCCTTTGGTCTTGACTTATCTCACTCAACATGATTTGCTCTAATTTTATCCACTTTCCAGCGAATGCCATTATTTTATCTTGTCTGTTGGCTATGTAGAATTCCATTACATATATGTACCACACTTTTTGTATCCATTCATCTGCAGTAGGGCATCGGGGTTGTTTCCATGGCTTGGCTATTGTGAATAGTGCAGAGATGAACATGGCTGAGCAGATATCCTTATCTCCCTGAGCAATTTTTGCTCAAGGCTAGCACGCTACCACTTGAGCCCAGTGACACTTTTGGATTTTTCTGTGATAACTGAAGATAAGAGTTGCATGAACTTTTCTGCCTGGGCTGGCTTTGACCCATGATCCTCAGATCTCAGCCTCCTGAGTAGCTAGGATTACGGGTGTGAGCAACTAATGGTACTTTTTTTTTTTTGCCAGTCCTGGGCTTGAGGTCAGGGCCTGAGCACTGTCCTTGGACTTTCTCAAGGCTAGAGCTCTACCACTTGAGCCTCAGCACCACTTCCGGCTTTTTTCTATGTATGTGGTACCGAGGAATCGAACCCGGGTCTTCACGCATGCTAGGCAAGCACTTTGACCACTAGGCCAAACTCCCGGCCCCTGATGGTACTTTTTTTATATACTAGAATCATATATGTCTATCCATGTGCGTCTTATGTTTACACAGACATATGCACACCCATGAATACACATAGTTAAGTCTAGATTTCTGTTATTTTTCATTGTTTGTGTTGCCAGAACCCATACCATTTCAATACCTTATATCTTTGTCGTACATTGTTACATCTGGCAGAGCAAAAGGCTAATACCTTTTTTCCTTCTAGTTGCTGATATTTATTCTTCTACTTGGATCTCACAGTCATTTGGCAAGTTAAAAATGATATACTGGAATATGGGTGGAACTAGAAGATTTATGTTATGTAAATTAAGTTAGATCTACAAAGATAAATATCATAAATTCTGCAATACTTGGAAGCTAAGCAAGTTGATCTCATAGATGTATAGAGTACAATGAATCTGGGGTATAAAGAAAGGATGAAGATAAGATAATCAGTGGGTGCAGGGATACAATTGCCTAGGAGGAATAAATCCTCATGGTGTACAGCAGAGCAATTATTGACAGTTGTCAATAATTGTATATTTCAAAATTGATAACAGGGTTTTAAACCTGTAACCCTAGCTACTCAGGAGGCTGAGATCTAAGGATCATGGTTCAAAGCCATCCTGTACCTGAAAGTCCATGTAACTCTTATCTCCAATTAAGCACCAGAAAACTGGAAGTGGTGCTGTGGCTCAAGTGGTAGAGCACTAGCCTTGAGCTGAAGAGCTCAGGGACAGCACCCAGGCTGAGACTTCAAGCCCCATGACTGACTGACAAAAAAAAAAACCAAACAAGTTTCCCAGAAACCTGTCCTGGGGACTCTTCTGAGAGCCACTGTGATTTGAAAAGCTTTAGCATAGGGACTGCTGGCTGGTACATGAGACACTGGGGTTCATTAGACCACCTAGCTTCTGTTTATACACCTAATCTGTCTTGACTCCCATATGTGGTTCTGGTCCAAAGATAGCCATGAAAGAGTTTTCTTGTCCCTTAGCTATAGTACCATTTTTCTTCTGCTCAGGTTGAAGCAACTCTTTGGTGTTTGGGTTGTGATTGTTTTGTATCCCTGGTGAGGGAAGCTGCACAGTGAAGAAGCTGTAGTTTGTATGGCATGTTCTTCACTTAGGATACAAGTCATCCAAATATCAACAAGGGGAAGTAATTTGTTTTCATTGGTCTTCTTTGTGTTTTAAACACAGGGGAAAGCTCACTCAACCTTGCTTAACAAGAAGGAGGGCAGGCTCTTTCTTGGCTCACAGGACCTGAGAGTCCTTGTAGCAAAGCTTGAGTCTTGAGGGTCTTGTTGTCTTTCCATTTTGCTTTCCACAATATTGCTTCCATTCTGTCAGGAATGGAACATCCCAAAGAAATCCATGCATCTTTTTTTGTGGGGAGGCTAGTTATGGGGCTTGAGCTTAGGGCCTGGACATAGTCCTGAAGCTTTCTCAAAGCTAGCACTCTACCACTTGAGCCACAGCATCACTTCTGGCTCTTTCTATGTATGTGGTACCGAGGAATCAAACCTAGGGCTTTGTGCATGCTACCCAAGCACTCTACCTCTAGGCCACACTCCTGGCCTACATGCATCTTTTTTTTTTTTTTTTACAAGAAGTGAGCATATATTTTAAAATAAAACAACAGCTTTTTTCTCAGTATTGTTTGCAAACTCCTGATATATGTATGTATGTGTGTGTGTATGTGTGTGTGTGTGTGTGTGTGTGTGTGTGTCTGTCATATACAAGCCATATATATACAAGTCATATGACTAGTCCTAGCCAATTGTTCTGTCTGGGAAATTAAATGCCTGAGCTATGTTCAAAAATAGACTGTGTTGTCTTTAGACCTGCCAGATCTCCAAACAGAAGTCAGTGACTTTTGGAAAGACAAAGGAAGGAATGGCTGTTGGAAAGGCTATCAGTGAAGAAATTTTTAATTGAATGATCAGTTGCATGAAAATACTACCTTGGCTCCTCTGGAGGTGATCAGATATTGACTTGTCCATTATGGTAAGTTATATAAATAGGCACTCAGAGTTAGAGCACAGAGCTTGCATGGAAGCATTCTAGGAGACTCACTGTTTCCCTTTTCTTCCAGCTCTTGGTGAATTTCGCTGCCTGTTTTCAGCCCTGACACTGGTGTTCTCTATGGCTCTGTCTTTGACCTGCCTCCTGTATTCTTGGCCACTTCTCAGCTCTTGAAACCAGAATCTTTAAGCTGCATATTCTTTTCCTCCCTTGTCTGCATATGTCTCAGTTTGTGAACCTTGCCTGCCTCTGATGCTTCCCCTTCTCTCTATCCCTAGCCCCTGTCCTTAGTGCAGGCAGTCAGTGTTTCTGGTCAGCATCAGTGGTTCTCAAACTTGAGCAAACTTCACAATCATCTAAAGAGCATCCAGTACCTACACTGCTGGCTGACCAGCAATGATTCAGTCTGTCTGGAGTAGGTTCTGAGAGTTTCCACTTCTAGTCTTTCCAGCTGCTGCTGAGACTGTGGGTTCAGGGGCCACCCTTTGAGAAACACCCAGAAGGAGCAGCTCCTTTGTGGTCTCTGGTTCTCCAGTCCTGATTTCTTGATTTATCTGTACTCCCACCAGAGCTATCCAGCTCACCACCAATGCCTAGGAAAGCCTCATTTCCCTGTGACCTGCTTGCAAAATTGGAAGCAGAGTGAGAAGTTATGAGTAAGTTGCATGGGAGGAACTTGTTAGGTTAGGAGTTCCCCTACTTAAAGTGGAGTAGGCCAGGGGGACTCTTTGTCCCTCACCCAAGACATGGAAGCCCATTTGTCTGGAACCTGGAGTGTGATGGAACTTGGTGCCGGGTGCAGAGTTCAGGTTCACTGTATACCCATGCCTACTGTATGCTCTTTCTCCTGGGAGTATTTTAATTGTATACAGTTTCACTTGGGTGTTGTTAGGTTGTGAATGGTGCTTTTCTTTAAAAAACAAACAAAAAAACAAGGATTGCTTGGAAATACTAATTATTTTGCCAAATAAGCAAAAATTTACTTTTCTGAAAAGGTAGGCATTTGTGTCTTGCTGGTAACTTCACATGGGGTTTTTTGTTGTTGGTGGTAGTGTTAGGGTTTTTTTTTTTTTTTTGCCAGTTCTGGGGCTTGAACTCAGGGCCTGGGCACTGATCTCTTTCAAGGCTAGTGCTCTACCACTTGAGCCACAGCACCACTTCTGGATTTTTCTGTGTATGTGATACCAAGAAATTGAGCCCAGGGCTTTTGCATGCTAGGCAAGCACTCTACCACTAGGCCACACTCCTGGCCCCACATAGGTTACTTTTAAACAGGACTCCTTTCAGTGAGAGTAGTTTTTTCAGCAAGAATCAGTGCCTGACACCTACTCATTACCCTCAAGCACCACATGGGCTCTGTGACTGAAGATTGCCTTTGCTGCCAGCGTGAGCTACCCTGGCATGGCCACATTCAGGAGAGGGAGTGACTCTGGGTTCTTGGTGGGATACCAGATGTGACTAAAAGTCCAGAGTCGCTTCAGGTCATGTGGCTGTGGACGTTACTCTCAGAACCAAGCAGGGGACGTGTCTCATCTTTGGTTCTCCAAGGCAGCCCTAGCTTATCCATAGTAAAGTTGAACACAGAGACAGGATGGATAATTGAAATCCACAGGAAACCTCTAAAACTCATTTTTAGCAGATGGCTTGTTTTCTTGCCCATCAAATCTGTTTACCAGAACTGCTGACCATGAGTAGAATGGACTGCTTTGAATTTCATTCCTTTCCATTTTCTCCCATCTTGCTTTACAGGAGCAGGGAAGCATTGGCAGGTGAATAGTAGCATGGGTAAGGAGCAAAAAGGGATGTTTTGGCTTTTCTAAGGTCTGGGAATAGTCAGAGGGGGTCCTTGGCTTGTTCTCTGTTATACACATGATTTTTATGAGCTTAAAGTCATCTGGTGGTGACGTTCAGCAGTAGTATTCCTAATAAAAAGAAGGAAGTTAGTTGTGAGATGTCACGTTTCCACATTGCCTTTAAATTCCTCTGCTGCCTGGGTCAGACCCTGGGTTTGATGTTGAAAGTCAAGAATTGCACTCTGTTTGTTTACGCACTCAGCCTAGTGATATGATGGTGGGGTTGTTATTGATGGAAGCTTCATGCCTGGAGTTCTGCACTGCATGAGTGATGGGGAGGAAGCCCTTTTGACGTAATCACACATCAAAGTGCAGCTGAGCCTTCCTTTTCTCCCTGCAGTTAACTCTCGAAGGTTTCCTTGTGCTGAACTCCCTAGCTACTTGTCATTTCATGGATTATAGTCTAGACATTTTCTTTTCTTTCAATTTTAATACATAATATCAGGCTGCATTCTTTTCTCATGGCTGTAGTTATGACTTCTATATAAATACTTTCTCTCCTTCATCTGATATTTATGAGGGAAGTGGCGCCTCCATTCACCTATGCCAGCCAAGTCTTCTTGATTGCCTGGTTCTGGTGGCATCTGCACTACTGCTGGGTTTATGATTTGTTTTAAATTCCTACTTTAGAGCAAACGAGAGGCTGGTCTCTGCATTTTTTCATTGCTGTGTTTTCCAGGCAGACTGAGAGGTAGTGTCTACTCCTTGCCTAGCTCACTGAGGCTTACTGACAGTGGTGATCATCCTTAAGAATAACCATATCCACAGCTATGATGCTGGGAGTGTGCGATGCAGTGTTTAGACGTGCATCCCTTTGTCTTTGCATGGTGTGACCTGGGCTGTCACCTCCATCCTTGCCCTGGTGGCTGGACTGTGTAGGCCAGGAGCCCACTGCTGCCAGGAATGTGCACATGGGACACACACTGTCCATACCACCCTCCCTACTAGCTCCATCTTCCACCTGCTCGTCATTTGTCAGCGACATCTTAACAGTCTGATTTCTAAGCCATTCTAAATTCTTACTTAATTTTACCTGTCTTGGCATACAAACTGAAGACCTTTCTGGAGCAAGCTGAGATATATCCTTCCCAGTAAGGGAGACCTGAGGGCCAAGCTCAATGCCATTACCTTAGGCAAACGTTTTACCCATTGTCTAGTTTTAATTTCTTTAGCTGTACAGAGGGGCACAAGATGCCCTTATGGGATGGTCATAACCATTCCATGTGGGAATGTGTGTGTGTATGTGTGTGGGTATATGTGTATATATATGTATATATGTATGTGTGTATGCAGGTTTGCATGTGAGTGATCCATCAGCTTCTTCTGGAGACATGGAAGCATCAAGCAGTTACTCATCTTGAGTAAGGGCCCTGAAATCTCAGCCCAGTTTTTAGGATATTATTTTACTAAATTTTGGAGAAATAATGTATTATTGGAGAGATCATAACTATAGCATCTTGTCTCACTGCACAGTGCTTGCCCCCACTGGTATTTGTTGAATTCTATATCTGTAGTAGCTTGTGCAAGGGGCCATGACTGAACATGAAACAGCCGCTCAAGAAGTAGACTAGTGACAACCTTCTGCACTCAGAGATTTAAATGGTGCTGATTTTAGACCCCACCCTCCAGAGACTGACTCTCTTGTGTGAAGTTGGACCAGACACTGCTGAATTTTAGAAATTCCTGAGACTGTTGGAGTAGTAACAGGCATCTAAGCCAAAGGTAGAAGCTGAGATGGGAAGGGGCTTATGAGATGCCCACCGACCTTAGAGCTTGAAGGATCTAGGCTGACAGCAATGCTTGGAAGTGCTGAAGATTAGCTAGATGAAAACCAGGGGAGGCTGGTATAAAGAAGGCAGAGTCAACCAGTGGGCTGTGGCTGAGAGGACAGAGGGAATGGAGTGTTGTAAGAGTGCTAAGCACAGTTGCTGGAGCTGGGCACAGGAGGTGAGAAGGAATTCTTTGGGCACAGATGTCAGAGCTGTCTGGCCTCACTGTGTGCTTATCCAGTTGCTGGACCTTACTGAGTGGAAGCCAAAGGATAGGTGGGGGTCCATCCAAAAGGCAAAAGGTAAATGCAACCTCCGTTTACCCTGAGCTCAGAAGGATAGAGGAGTAAGTTAGCCTGAGAATAGAGGGTAGACAAGAGACACCTTGAAGTGATTAATTCCTATTTTAAAATGAGAGCCCTAAGAGGAACAGGCAGAGTAAGAGTATTTGAAAATGCTTGTCTCCATACCCACAGCTAGTTCCTTTTGTGAAGGAGAACTTGTTTTTGCTGTAGACACTCCTCATGAGTGCATCAGTACATCTTAAGCTCAGGGTAGGTGTGCTGTGTGCAAATGCTGAGGAGCTTCAATGGTGACAGGAAGTGATTTCAGAAGCTGTTCAGATGCTGAGTTAGTTTTTGGAGGTTAGAAGTTATGCGACCTCACTTGTACCACAACACACACACACACACACACACACACACACACACACACACACACACACACACACACACACACACACACACACACACACACACGATCTTCCTTCTCGCTGCTGGCAGCAGCCCTGTTAACACTACCAGGATAGAAGCAAAGATTACCAGGTTCTAGATCAGGATAGAGTCCAGGAAGCCTTAATAGGAGAGTGAGTGGTACAGGGAGAAGAAAGCTCCAAAATTTGGAGCATTGTGGAAGAGCCGTGCTCTGGGAGGTAAAAGACTGAAATCTTAATCTTGATTGTGATACTAAAAATCTGGGGAGGAAGGGAGTGGGTCTTAAGCAGCTCAGTACAATTCCATAAAGTATTTGTTGAGTGCCTTCTAGCGATTGGGAATTAAATGGCAAAAGAAATAGTGTGTGTCCTTAAAAAACAGCCTTGGGGCTGGGAATGTGGCTTCGTGGTCAAGTACTTACCTAGCATTCACGAAGCCCTGGGTTCAATTCCTCAGTCTTACATAAACAGAAAAGGCCAGAAGTGGTGCTGCAGCTCAAGTGGTAGAGTGCTAGCATTGAACAAAAAGATCAGGACAGTGCCCATTTTATTGTCATTTTATTGACAATAAAATAAAGTAAACAAACAAACACAGCCTTGCCTAGATACTTAAGTTCTCTGAAGGAGAGGGAAAGACACTGGTCCTGGCTTGGGTGAGGCATGCGGGGTGGGGGGGGTCGGGGGGGTTGAACATCAGATCAGAAGGGCCCAGCAGAACAAGCAGTCTGCTGAGCCCAGAAGGTGAATAAGGGCTTTCTAATTTTCTTCCTGAACCTCAGCTTCCCTCTGGTCTAATGATAGCCCGTAACACTGAATGTCATGTTACTTAGCAAGATTCTGGAAGCAGAAACTATCAAGGACTGTGGATATCATCTTTAGAGTATGATGACATGACAAGTGAAGGAGCCAATGAACTATTTTGTTTTCTCTCACAATTCTATTTCTCACTGCCTGCGTCCTATGACAGTTCAGCCAGTTAAAACAAAATCAAGCTCTGCTTATTGATCCTGTAATTCATTTCTTAATCTTTACAATATGTTTGCCCTGGTATAGCTTCTACTCCTTGGAGATTTTTTTGTTTGCTCATTTTTTGTTGTTACTTGCTTTTTGCTTTGGTTTTGGCTAAATCTCTGTCTTTATTCAGAAACTAGGTAACCAGATGTTCATGTTTTTTTTCCCTCAGATCTGATTATGTTGATATTTTCTTTAAAACCTATAATGTGATGAATGGTGCTTACAGAAGCTTCTCTCCAGAATGAAGGATCTGGCCAATACTCACTACATCTTCTTTTTTATACACTGTCATCTAGCTTCTCTGGCTGCTTCTTTTCTTCCCTTTGCTCTCTTGCCTTTCTATCTTTGCTTGGGCTTTTTCAGAAGTCTACAGTCCCCTCCAATGACCCACTTTCTTTATTTTCCCATTCTTCACCATTGCCAGCTTTCATGAAGGCTTCCTTGATCTCCCTACCTCCCAAACCAGAGTTTTCTCCTTCCTTTCAGTTTCTTAGTCCTCAAAGTAAACTATATTCCCACCGGAATTCTATATCTAGCTGAACTCTTGAGCAAAAGCAAGTGATAAATATTTACAAATCAACAATGACTGAAGGAGTTTGTTGTACATAGATGCTCCCTGAATAAAAAGATTTATTCTCAATTGTATAATCAGAGAATATCTTTTTATTTCAACATAGATCAGCTATGTTGCTAGCTTGAGATCTGCCATGGTGAAAATGTTTACATCACAGAAATCAGTAAACACTATAAAACAGGACTCTTCCTTCATCCCTGGAAAGTGGGCTTATGTGCCAGTGAGTTGCTGATGTTGTTTACATGCATATGTATATGTAAATATATATTGTTGTTTACACACATATATTTAATATATGCCATATATGAATAATATATACATATCCATATATATGATATATATTGTATATACACATGTTGTACACACAGACTTGTGTATACACACATATTTGATATACTACAAATATATGATGTAGTCAAACCTGTATGTTGATCAGCAATCCTTCCTCATGAGGCTATTGGGAAAGCCTCTGTGGTTGTAGTGGCTCAGAACCATCTCTTTGCACTATGGTTCCATTTTCCCTTCTTTTTGAATATGGGACACTGTTTTCTATTATTACCACCCATACTTTTTTTGTTTTTCTATCCTTGGCAAAAACATTCACTTCTTGGAAACAGAGCTCATACACTAATCAAGGGCCTGTGTAACCTGCTCAATGCCCTCTTTGAAGTAGAGATGCTTGGCTTGGCCATGTGGGTATCTGTATACAAATGCTGTGTGAAAGCCACGGTATTCCTCTGTCTCAACGTGAGCCCTGTAAACCTCTGTGTGAGTCTGCTTGCTATCGCTTTCCTCTGTTGGCCATTGCCTAGGATTAGCCTACAGAGCCAGCAAGGATAGCCGCCTCCTGAATTCTCTTGGGACAGAATCCAAGTTGGGTAACTGGGAACATGGATCAAGTGGGAAAAGACAAAGAGACACGAGGCAAGTGTGGATCGTGATTAGAGGAGCCAATAAACTGAGGGACCTAAGCTGTAGCTGAAGGTGGTGTGACAGCATTGGGAGGGGCACAACGAGGTGTGGCTGGGAGGGGAAAGGTAAGGGACAGGTAGAGACAGGAGAGGCAGGAGCTGGGAGAAGGTTCTAGCTTTACCTTCTCAGTGAGACTCATCATTATGTTTTCTGCTGAGATGGGTTAGGCACAAGTTAAAGTCCTGGATGTGTTGTGGCTATGAGAGAAAACCATTAGACAGAAAGACAGGATCTTCCAGCTTCTGTCTTTTAAAGCTCTCTCCGGTCCCTCAATAGTAGTGCCTGCTTCCTGCTAAGATCACCTGCATGGATGTGCGTGGGACAGAGTTGCTCAGGGTACGGGCAGTCATCAGAAAATTCTGCTGGGTGGAGTTTAGACTACTCTGCCCTGCCACTGAGGAAGACTGGCTGTATTACCACTTCCATGCATAATAGCTACAGGCAACTTGTCAAGTAGGGGTGAATTGCCCTTGTTTCTTTGGACAGCTTTGTCTTTCTCCAAAGGGCCTTCCCCTCAGTCACTTGAACTCCCAATGGGTTATTTCTAGGTAGCACATCTGTTTCAAACAACACACACCTTGGGGGTGAAACTGAGTGGAGCTAGCAGGATACTGGGTGATGGGCTGTGACATAGCAGGGGACCAAGGACAGGATGTACTTGCTGTCATTCCTGGGCTGGGCACCAGACTGCTAATGTCAGCACATTCCCCACAGGATACTTACTTGCTAATTTGCTCCATGTAAAAGAATGTGAGAGGTACATGCTCAACTCCAGCATGTAGTATTGCACGTTATTTTCACCTAACATGCAAAGGCCCCCTGGGCATAGAGATAACTACCTGAAGCAAGGGACAAAGAGTTTTCCCCTCCTCAGCACCTCTGCAGGGTTTTCAGTCTCAGAGTTACTGCCTCGAATGGAGGGCCCAGGCCTGGGGGAGACACCCAGCCTTCCCCCCCCCCGCCCGCTTCCCAGCTTTGTTCTTTTACCCAGCCATGGTAGGTGCATGTGGAATCCAGAGCATGGGGGCACCTATGATGAGAGTCACCACAGGAGCCCTGAGTTAAGCATAAGAAAAAGGATGAAGGGAAACTTTCAGTCTTTCAAAATATAATTTATAGGAAGTCCTCCTTTGGTTTGTCCTTTTAATGACTAAGGCCTTCGTGGGCCCTGACATTGCAGTGTCCCTGATGCTGGTCAGTGTTCCTTCAGATGGACAAGGAGCTGGACCAGCTTCCAAGTTGTGGCAGGCAACCACTGCCCCATAGAGCAAAACAAAAGGGAATCCACGGAGGTGAGGCCAAGACCTTCAGCCAAGTTAGTCTAAAGAAAATTCATTTGTAGAAATACAAGCAAAGTAATTAAAAGTAAGGCCAAATATTTGTTCTGCTTTCAGCAAAGGTGGTATGAGCCAATGAACACCTAGGAGCTCCAGGCTCACTCCAGGAGCCTGAGGTGGAGCCTAAGTTCTCCCGGTCATGGTGTGTTTTATTGCATTCACTTGAGGAAATGACTATACTAAACCATAAAGATAAGAGAAATACAATCTAAATTTAGAACAGCAATTAAATCACAGATATGCTAAAGCCTGTAAGACTGAAGAAATTTCTACTCCATTTTAAATTTCAGAATAATAGTTATGATAATAAAAGTAGTTCCTAGCACATAGAAGGTATTAAATTATATTCTCCCATAAAATGTGTTCTTCCATATTATAAAGTAATAAGTATGTACCATGAAAGTAATGTAGAAATAGCTGTAAATCCTGCCACTTGGCAGTTAGAGAATATGTCCTTCCAGATATTCTAATATATATAAATGTGTGTGTGTGTGTGTGTGTGTGTGTGTATGAGTGTGTGTGTGTGTGTGTGTGTTGATCCTGGGGTTTGAACTCAAGACCTAGGTGCTGTCATTGAGCATTTGTGCTCAAGAATAATACTGTACCACTTAAACCACAGCCCTACTCCTGGCTTTTGTTGGTTAATTGGAGATATGAGTCTCACAGACTTTCCTGACCTGTCTGGCTTGGAACTGCAATCCTCAGATCTCAGCCTCCTGAGTAGCTAGGATTGTAGGCATGAGCCACCAGTGCCTGGCTATATATTCTTTTATAAAACCAACCTTGTCCTATACATGATATTTTATAATCCATCTCCATGTCAATAAGTTGGTTCCTACTATTTAATACCTACTATGTGCTACAAGGTAATGTTGTGTATAAGAAAGGATTTGTAATTTGTGTCACTTAAGAGTTAACCTTCTTATGTGCTATTCTTTATTTAGCAGGTGTCTTCTGCAGAAGTACGCATTGGACCCATGAGACTGACACAAGACCCTATTCAGGTATGCCTCCATTCCTCAGTCAGGACACGTGGTGATGTGAGCAGTGTTGGGGGACCCTCTGCTTCAACAGCCTCCTCACACCTGTGTATGCATAGCAGGTGTTTGCAATGGTTTACTTTGACTAATATCACACTTGAGGACCCAAATTGTACTTTTTTTCCCCTGCCAAACCTGGGGCTTGAACTCAGGGACTGGGCACTGTGCCTGAGCTTCTTTTGCTCAAGGCTAGCACGCTACCACTGGAGCCACAGCACCACTTCCAGCTTCTTTTGTTGATGTGGTATGGAGGAATTGAACGCAGGACTTCATGCATGCTAGGCAAGCACTCTACCACTAAGCTACATTCCCAGTCCTCCCAAATTGTATTCTTGATAATATCAACCCATTTTAAGTATAAACATAAAGAGTAATTTGTATGATGGCTTGTGAGGAAGAATAACTGTTCCACCAGAAACTAGACTGTCCCACTTCTTTTTACATGCAGGTGGTGAAGTGAGAGGCTTTGCCATGAGTCACAGCTGGGTACAGGTCTCCGGTCTGCCTACCACCAGCTGTATGAGCTTTTATGTATTGTCCCCTCCTATGTCCCATATCTTGCTAAGAACTGGAAATGATAAGTATCTTTCTCACTTGTGAGTGAAGTGAAAGCATTGAGTTCCTAGAACACAGTCTGGCAAGGCCTCAGAAGTATAATGTGGTATTATAGTTGCTTGGGGAGAAGAGAGGAGTGGAGAAGGGAAAGAGGGAGGGAAAAAAGAGGTAAGAGAAAAGGAGAAGAGAGGAGCGGAGAAGAGAGGGCAGAAGAAGGGAGAAGAGGAGAAGGAAAAGGAGAAGGGGAGAGAGAGGAAGAGGAGAAAAGTCAGTGTGACTTAAGTCAAGCAACCTACTTACTGGGCTACAGGACACAGGAGAAAGTAGGATCTCTGACAGAAGGCCCAACCACCTGTAGGATTGACCTGAGTCTAGTAATTACAGAACTCTTATTTTTCTTACAACCTGCTCAGCTTCCTTGGACCCTATCAGTTTTAAATAATTGAAAAAGGGCCGGGAGTTTGGCCTAGAGGTTAAAGTGCTTGCCTAGCATGCATGAAGACCCGGGTTCGATTCCTTGGCACCACATACATAGAAAAAAGCCGGAAGTGGTGCTGAGGCTCAAGTGGTAGAGCTCTAGCCTTGAGAAAGTCCAAGGACAGTGCTCAGGCCCTGAGCTCAAGCCCAGGACTGGCAAAATAAATAAATAAATAAATAAATAAATAAATAAATAAATAAATAAATAAATAATTGAAAAAGCCCCCTCAGCATAAATCAGCTTCTTCATCCTAAATTATGAGTCTCCCTCCTCTTTGTAATCGCTGTAGCTTGCCAGCACCTGGCACCGGAGCTCACCCTGAGCTCAGGAGTGAAACCATAAACCAGTGGACAGTGTAGCAGTGCTGGTGGAAACAAGCTAAGGAGGTGCATAGTGTGTGAGTAAGAAGCAAATAGAAAAGGACAATAATGCTTTGGGATTGTTTGAGAAGGAAGGAAATGCAAAGCTAGGGAAAGGAAAAAAACAAAAGGAAGAGATTTAGCTTGGGAAAATTCGATGAAAATAAATTTAGGAGCAGAAAGAAAAGGGAGGGAAAATAAACATAAGCTGCAACTATTTGTATAGAATACAAACAAGAAGAAAATTCCAGTAATTGTTCCAGGGGCATGTATTTCATACTTCAGGTTTTTGGTTCTGTTTTGTTTTGTTTTTGGTTGGTTGTGGGACTTGAACTCTGAGCCTGGGCATTGTTCCTGAGCTCTTTAGGTCAAGGCTACCACCTTACCCCTTGAGCAACAGCACTACTTCTGGTTTTCTGGTGGTTAATTGGAGATAAAGAGTCTCATGGACTTTTGTGCCTGGGCTGGCTTTGAAGTACGATCCTCAGATCTCAGCCTCGTGTGTAATTGGGATTATAGGCGTGAACCACTGCACCTGGCTCATACTCCAGTTTTGAATAAAGGCAATGGGCAAGTAAAGGGGCTGATACCAGGCATTTATTCACAAAGCAGTTTTCATGGTAATTTGATGGGGGCAGGTGATGTAGGTTTTCAAACAATCTCATTTACCTTCATTTGGCCCTCTACTACACTAGCAATGAATGTTCATGCTAAGGATCTGTCCTCCTTTTAAAAACGTAAGTTGTCAAGTTGTAAAATAGTTCAGGTGTTTTTAAAGGTATGTATGTATACCCAGTTTCATCAAATATTAACATTAGTCCTATTCATTTGGAAGAGATATTTTTCTTTCCTTTTCAGAGATAAAGATTGGGGCTGAATATATATTGGTTCGTGTCTGTAATCCCAGCACTCTGGAGGTAGGGACAAGAGTATCTCAAGTCTGAAGCCAGCATAGACTATAAATTGAGACCTTGTCATAAAAATCTAAGTACTGTGGATATAGTTCAGTGGTAGAACACTTAGTTAGCTTGTACAGGGCCCTGAGCTTGGACCCCAGCACTGCAAAAGAAAAAAAAAAGGGAAAGATTGTACATACTGTTGAACACTTGGCTTATCCCTGTGCCCTTTCCCCAAAAACTTGACATTGTTGTATCATTCTGAAATTTATTCTCTTCATTCACTGTCATTTGATGTCATGCCAAAAAATCCATCTCTTAACCTAAAGCCATGAAATTTAGTTGTTTGTTTCTGAATTCTCTATAATGTTAGCTTTTATACTTAGTTTTCTGAGCTACTCTGAATTAACTTTTATGTGTGGTATGAGGTAGAAATCTGGCTTTAGTTCTTTGTTTTTGCCAGTCCTGGGGCTTGAACTCAGGGCCAGAGCACTGTCCTTGGGCTTTTGCAAGGCTAGAGCTCTACCACTTGAGTCACAGTACCACTTCCAGCTTTTTCTATGTTTGTGGTACCAAGGAATTGAACCTGGATTTTTGTGCATGCTAGGCAAGCACTCTACCAGTAGGCCAAACTCTGGCTTCAATTTTTGTATGAAATTATGAAGTATCCCTATAATATTTGTTAAACACATCAGCACACACTCATATGTTTCTGCATTGACTTGTCCTGACACTTTTGTTAAAAATCAGCCACTTGGGCCAGGAGTTTGGCCCAGTGATAGAGTGCTTGCCTGGCATGCATGAAGACCCAGGTTCAGTTCCTCGGTACTACATACAGAAAAAGCCAGAAGTAATTCTGTGGCCAAGTGGTAGAGCTCTAGTCTTGAGAAAGCCCAAAGACAGTGCTCAAGCCCTGAATTCAAGCCCTGTGACTGACAAAAAAAATCAGTCACCCATAAATGAAAGAGTTTCAGAGATTTTTGAGCTCTCTTTCATTGATTTTTATATCTCTCTTTATGTTGGTGCCACACAGTTTTGACCACTGTAGCATTTGCAGTTTGAAATTGTGAAGTGTAAGTTCCCCAACTTTATTCTCATCTGTCAAGATTATTTTGGCTATCTGATGGCTGCAGCTTCACTGAACTGATGTATAAGGTCTCACAGACATTTTGTGGATTATTGTAAATTTTTATAGACTTTTGTGAAGTATTTGGTTAAATCCATTCATCATTTTTTTTAATGGAAAAGAGGTTTGAACTCAAGACTTGAGGCAAGTGCCGACTGTTTGATCAACTCCCTATTCTTTTGCTATTGTTCAAGTAAGGTTCATCTTTTTTGTCCAGGCTAGCCTAGACTTGTGATCTTTGTATCTATGCCTCCTGCACAGCTGAGATTACAGGTATGCATCATCATGCCTGGCTTTCTCTTTTGAGAGAATCTCATGAACTTTTTTGCCTACCCTGGTCTTTGACCCTACTTGTCCAGTCTCTGACTCCCGGCAGCTGGGATTACATACAAGTGAGTCACCATGCCTGGCTTCCATTTTGTTGGGTTAATTTTTTTTAATCTTTGAAAGAAATTATTTATGTATACTTGTTACAAAGTCCTTTGTCAGATTTTGAGAATTGTCTTCCAATTTTAGGTGCTTTTAATCATTTCATAGCTGTGGCTTTGATGAGCATACTTTTTTATTTTAATTTGATTTTATATTTTATAATACATGCTTGCATATGTTACACATACTAGACATCCAGATTTTATAAAGCCATCTCAAGTTATTCTGTATTTTCTATCCTTTCAAACATAATATAGTCCTTTAAAGGATTTAAATATTATTAAGAACTTCACTTTCCTCTATTGGAAAACAATTGTCTGTGGTTTTAAATTTGATATATTGAAACACACAAAAATAGTTTTGGCTTTGTATACAACTTTGTATACAAAATAATTGCATACAATTATTTTGAAACATAATGAAATTAATGACAAGCCTATCAACCAAAGGAAGATCTAGGATACCAGTGTTCCTGCATACAGGCCTGGTTCACATTACATGTCTTTGGACCCAAATAACAGCAAATGAAAGTGGTGAAGAATCCTCTTAGTTACAGAATAATTAATTAAAAGATTTCTTGGGAAAAAAAAACAAGCAAGTTCAGCTTAGGACCCAGGATGCTTATATTGATTGGTGTCTGTCATTAAAACATAGTTGAACTAATCGATCCATTCACTAAGATATACTAAGGGTGGGTGCCAGTGGCTCATGCCTGTAATCCTATTTAGGAAGCTGAGATCTGAGGGTTATAGTTTGAAGCCAGCCAGGGCAGGAAAGTCTGTGACTCTTATCTCCAGTTAACCACCAAAGGAGCTGGAAGTGGTAGAACATTAGTCTTGAGCAAAAAAAAAAAAAAAAATGCCCAGAGACAGCACCAGGCCCCGAGTTCAAATTCTAGGACTGGTACACACACACACACACACACACACACACACACACACACACACACACGCACGCGCACACGCACACACACACACACACACACACACGTCTACTGAGAACCTATTATGTGGAAGGCCCCATTCTAAGGGCTGCAGGGAATAGGGATATGGCACAGGGGTCTGAGAAGTAGGTTTCACTGTTTATGCACTCTTAAGTTTAGGGAGGCTAGTCATTATTTTTGGCTTCTGCTACTGACTATGCAAGTGCCTTAGAAAAAGCAAACCATGTCCTGATGCTTTCATTTTTGTCTTATTTTTCCCCTTGAAGAAAAATATCTATTCTGTTACTTCACTGGAATGCCAAAAATATTAATTAGTTACATCAGCCAAGAGCCCTAAGGGCTTGGGAGGAAATGGCTTGATAAGACTTTCAGGATGTGGTTGCTTTGGAGCGTGCATTTCTGAGTTCACCAGGGGAGACTGGGACGTGGAGCATGAGGCCATGCACGCCCCACACAGAGCTGGCTTAGCACGGGGAGGTATAGAATGAACTGAGAGAGCAGTGTGGTGCTCTACAGCACATCTATCCCGGGTGAGTAGATGTGACTCAGAGAAAGTCAGATTTTTCTATTGTTGGCAAGAGAATAAAAAGTAAGGGAACTATTATGAGGCAGTAAATTCCTGTTAACAGAATGCTGTCTGAAAATCAAGTGGCCTTGCTTTCATCAGTGCTTGGAGTGCATTTGCTTCTGCTTAGGGTCCTGTCTTCACTCCTGTCTCACCAGACTTTCCAATGAATTTGGAACTAGATTCCATAGAAGCAGCCTAAACTATTTCTCCTAAGCAAGGCACCTCTTTTCAAAATGGTTCTTTCATTTTGTGTGAAATTTTGTGGAATCATAAGTATGGTGGGCATTATGCATTGGGGATCATATGACCGCGTGGGGATGTGATGTCTCACGTTATGTGAAATAAGCACTGGAGAGGAGAATGCAGTCATGGAGAGGTAGAGGCTTGACTCAATTCAGTCAGCATGTCTCTTCCTGTCTGTACTTCCTACTACTACCAAGTTGTGTTTATTCCATCCAGTCTGGGGTCAGTCTGGCCTCAGTTCACATCCTGTTATATGTGTGACAATATGTATATATGTGTCTCTTACCCACGTAAGCCTCTGTTCCTGTTTGTAATGTGAGGATAGTAGCACCTCTAGGGTTACTGAGGGATTATTGAATGTGTATATCGCAAGTACTTTAGGCCAACAGAAAAGTCTCATCAAACTATACCTCTTGGTGACATCACTTTGGTAGACACATTTGAGAGGAATTCCCACTTAGGCCAATTTTATACTGGAATTGGCCCCTCCTCTGATCATAATGGCCAAACATTTAGTGTTATGTGGATGAAACTTGCATGGCCTATGTGTGTGGTCTGCTCTAGACGCTTGTTACCAGGTGTTGGCCTAAGGCTAAGTATTCTAAAAATTGAGTGCCTCCCAGCAGATACACATCAAGAGTCCATTTGGAGACATGGTAGACCCCTATTCAGAAAAAACCACTAATAACTAGTACATGTACTTGTCTTCTTTAAGTTAAGGAAAAGTTAGTTTTTTTCATCCCTTTCATAATGAGCCTTCCTAAGTGAGATGTCTAAAACAGACATTGCTATTCTAAAAAAAAAAAATCTCAGCTTTGTCTTGACAATACTTGTGAAAGAAATGATTAGAAGGATTTCCCTCAAAGCAAGGTGACATCAAGCAGGTCTAGGGACAGATTGCCAAAGGAGGACTGTGAAGGTGTGGTCCCCAGCCCTGCAGCTGCTTTGCTCAGGGAAGTTACCATCCTCATCTGTGAGCTGGTGGTTGGATGGATTATCTCCAGAGTCCCTTGGTGCTCTTAGAAGTCCTGCAGACTATAGCCCCTGCCGCTGACCCTGCTGCAACCCACAGTCCTATGATATCCCGCCCCCCACAACCACCATGAAGCCTCTCCCAGCTGCTGCCCCACCTCATTCGCTCATCCAGCCCTGGGCCAGCCCTTATTTCTTCATTCTAGTTCAGGATGAAAGGCAAATTTTGTGCCTCCAACAAGATTGGCACACAGTTCTTTTGGAGATAGAGAGGGCTCTGCTTCACAGTTTAAGGTCTTTGAAAAGCATTGCGGTAGCCCTGGCTGTGCACAGTTCAAGGGTTCACACAGATTTCAGTTTAGTTAATTTATAACAGCCTGCAGTGACACATTTCAAATTGCACCTGCATGAGTGGTTTAACTGAGGACAGTGGTACAAAGTAGTAACTTCTCTGGTAGCTAAAGAGCTACACAAATTGTTCTATAATAACAACTATGTAGCACGCATGACCAGTGATTGTGTTGCAGTTATATTGCTTCCTGTCTCTCACAACTACATACCAAAAGAGATCGAGAGAGGAATGAGCCAACAGCGTGCAGCAAAGTGAAACATGATGATACTGTAAGTGAAAATCAAATCAAATGAGTTAGACCCAGCAACATATGGGAAGGCTAGCATTGCCTTTCAGAGACTGGACCAGGATTCAGGTCTGGGTGAATTTGGATAGGGGTGGAAAGTGGTTGGGAAATGAAAAATCAGAATGCCACAGAGGAAGTCAGGCCAGCAAAACAAGTCACATCTGTTAAAGGAACTCTGGGAGCACCATGTGACAACAGAAGTGCAGAGGGCAACATGTTGGAAGTAGATCCAAAGGTGAGAGGATGACAATTCACCAAGGCATAGAGAAGATGCTCCCTCTGGCCATATTTCATATTTCACATGGCTAGCAGATGGACAGGCACTTCACAACTACTGCAGAAGTTTGTTATTTTTTAAGACATTTTAAATTTCTAATATGTATAATTACAATTGGCTGAATAAATATTTGTTTTACTTTAAAATTTTTACTACATGTTTATAACTAATAATAAAAGGTTTACAGTATTTGGACAGAAACCTTTAATGGTTATGAGACGATTACAGTTCTTACCTTTACTAATTCATATTATACTGTGTGGTAATTTGCATGATGTGGGTTGACCATACAGAGGAAGACTGCCAATTGTTGTGCTCTGACATTTGACAGAGCCCAAGTTGGCCCAAGTCAGCTCCAGAAAAGAAGACATTTCCTTATTTTTCAGCCCAGATCTGGTGGGTTCCCCCCGCCATTACTGAGGTTTCAACCTGGGGCTTTGTGCTTGTAATGACCACACCTCCATCGTCAGGTCCACTTTTTGCTGCTCACTGTTTTGCTGGGATGAGTGTGCAGTGAGGTTGATGATATTCTTCTGCTTGTTCTCCTGGAACAGACCCTTGTCCATGCTCTGCCTGTGGTCAGTACTTACTAGTGCATTTTTCCGTGACTTTCTTCCTGGGATTTCAGGACTAGATGTTGGCTTATGGCCATCTCTGTCACCTTTTAATACTAATTCTACCTGTTGTATAATAGGCCACCAATATGTCTTAGAATAAATGTCAAACCATTTAGAAAAGCAGGCACAGTAGCAACTTGTTTTCCCTCTTTCTATATCCAGTTTAGTTATATGCCTTTAACGAAGAGTGTATATGTGTATATACATATATGTGATTTTCATTAGCGTATGTTAATGGTGCAAAGGGAGTTTTACTTTGATATTTCCTTACATGTATATAATATACTTGGATTAAGTTCACCTCTTCTATTTCTTTTTTAGCTTTCCTCTCCTGCCTCCTTTTTAAACAATATCTAATATGTTTCATCATTCTATCTGGATATTTATTTTGTAGGACTGATAATGAGATTGGCCTTGGTAGACAGTCAAATAGCCTAACAAAGAGATTATAACTACAAATAGACTAATCCCAACCAGAGAAATCAATAACTATGCATTCAAAGAACATTAAAGAGGGATTTTATTGCTTACTTTTTGTTGTTGTTGTTGTTCTGTTGTACAGTTCTTTTTTCAAAAAAATCTAAATAAATAAGAAATGTATTACAAAGACAGTATGTTCTTTCACCTATAATCCAAGGAAGAGTTGATAAGCTCTAGTTTGGGAAGGGTGACAGTGGGCCACCTCTGAGCACTTTGACAATAGGAGTTTAAAGTTCTTCCTTCAGCATCTCTTCTCTAATGGGTATGGGCCCAGTCCTCAGTCTCCCTCAAAATCCAAATCCTATAAACAGAGTATCCTTGCTTGACTATGATATGGAGCTATAAAAAGAGTCCAGTACTGGTCAATTGAATCCCCCACTTACCTGGAGAAGATATAATTTCCCACAGCTAGAAATTTTAAAGTGATTGCTAAGTAATTCAAGTGATTATTTAAGTGTTTTATTCTCAACTATATATTTTTATTCCTATAGATTTTCACTTTGCTTAGTACTTGAATAATTGAAAAATAGTTTTTCTAATCAATGTTTTATAAATGGAAAGAACTTTAAATACTAACCAAAGCAATTCTCTAATAAATGCCTGTCTACATGAACATATGTATGTGTGCATGTATATTTGGGCAGTATTGGGAACAGAACTTAGAGCCTTGCAAAGCACTCTATGCTTTAAGCCTTTTGTGCTCCTGCCTGAGTCTGCCTTGGACCATGATCCTTCTCCTCCCAAGCAGCTGGGATAATGGGCATGCATCTTCATGCCTCGCTTATTTTTGAGATAGCGTCTAACTAACTTTTTCTCAGACTGCTTCCTACTGCAATCCTTCTATCTCCTCTCAAGTTTCTGGAATTATAATAAATGCCTTATAGTACTTTTTTCCCCTGTTTTCTAGTGTAGATTTTAAGCTAGGCACTGGTGGCTCATACTTATAATCCTAACTATTCAGGAGACTGAGATCTCAGGATTTCTGTTTGAAGTCAATCTGGAAATAAATAAATATAAGATTTTTATCTCCAGTTCATCAAAAAAAAACCAAACAAACCTGGAACTGGATATATGACTCAAAGGTAGAGCACAAGCTTTAAGCAAAAGAAGCCAATTGATGTGAGGCCCTCAGTTCAAGCCCCAGTACTGGTACAGAAAAAAGAAGTAAATGTTATTGTTCTTTAGGTGTGGTAGGCCAACAGATCAGAGGACAATTATTGTTGAAAATAATTGTTCTACATGTGAAAGGGTATCAATGTATGTGAATTAATGCACCTTCTATGTGGCAAATATCATGTAACCCTTTTATTAGTTACAATAAAAAATATTTTAAAAAAAGAAAAAGAAAATAATTGTTCTGCTTCCCAAGAGGAGAAGACATATTACAGACTTTCAGGAAAGCACCACACAGTCAGTGCTTCAGGGAGCAGAGGAGAATGTGCTTGGAACCTTTCTGTGCTTTCTATGGAAAAGAATGTGAAGGTGGGGTAATCAGGATTAGTTTGCTTGGATAATTTTAGGGTAGTGTGAGACTTAGGGACAGTTCTAGTTGTCTTCCTGGCCCAGGATTGGTTAAGTAACCCAGACCTGAGTCTATGAGAATGGTTAAAAACAACAACAACAAAAAGCCAAAACAAAACAGTTTAAGACCAGACAGTACATTTCGAAAGTCCTTATCCCAAAGAAGTTCCTTTTTTTTTTTCTTAATAAGAGCCAAGCCACCAGGTCAAGGCAGGAACTTTTAAGCAGCACATTTGGATAGAAAAGACAATTTTTCTCACATAGCGTTTTCTTCAAAACAAGTTCTCTTAAATTTCGCACAAAATCCTACAAGTAGTTATAGTTTTTTTTCAGTCATAAATTTTTTTACTGATTGGCTCACAACTGCCAGCCTGGTATTGAACACTGGGTGTGTCAGGGAAAGACTAGCAAGTCCTCTCTAGTGGAAAAGGTCGATGTAAATAAATGAATGATCCAGGTGGTGATTAGCCTGACTCTGGCCTGACCAGCAGAAAAACTGGGGGTTCACCAGCCCAAGGGACCAGGAGTTAATTGCTAGCCTCCCCTCCCATAGGTGGGGCCCCTGCGCCTTTCAATGATAACGATCAAATAGTCCTCAGTTTAGTTCTCACATGTCATAATCAGTTGTTAATATTTTGGCAAGAGTTGAGTTTGAGTGCATTTCTAAGGTGATTTTGAGTTCCTTTATTTTCTTGCGCTTCTGTATCAGTTCAGAAATAGCCTCCAGGGATTTAAGCAAATACACTTGCCCTGAAGCCAAATGCTTGCATACATGAATCATCACCTAACCTGCAATATGGGTCCTATTAATAACTGTGTTTATCTCATTTAAAAAAACAAAGCCAATTGGAAGTTAAGAAAATGTGAGGTTGTAGCCTACAACTGCTTTCACTAGATTGATTGAATCCTATCTGTGTCCAGTCTTTCAATTCTCACCTTCAGCTTATAAGGCACTGCTCTGAGGACATCTCACAGCAGAGAAACTAGGCCCAAAACACAGCATGACCTAGCCAGTGAATTATGACTTAACCTGAAACTGTTAGAGGAGCTGGGTTTGAACCTAGGCAGCTTCCTTTCAGAGCCCTTTATAAACTGGCTGAGGATTTCAGTGAAGATGCCCTGTTCTCTGTGTTTCAGGTTTTGCTAGTCTTTGCAAAGGAAGATAGTCAGAGTGATGGCTTCTGGTGGGCCTGCGACAGAGCTGGATACAGATGCAACATTGCTCGAACTCCAGAGTCAGCTCTTGAATGCTTTCTGGATAAGCACCATGAAATTATTGTGATTGACCACAGGAAAACTCGGTACTTTGATGCGGAGGCAGTGTGCAGGTAACTTCTTATGAATCCCACCCAACAGTTTACAGCAAACTTCACTTATAGATTGCTTTCATTCCTAAATGTTTCTTCAATGTGACCGACTGCTGAGAAGCAGGTTCATGTTTCTGCGATGAAAGTGGATACCTCTCGTCTTCTTGTTTTCTCACATTTGAATTACACTGATTTTTCTCTCTCTGTGTGTGTGTGTGTGTGTCTGTGTCTGTGTCTGTGTGTGTGTCTCTGTCTGTATGCTGGACTCTCCTAAAATTTCAGGATACTCCTCACTCCTACCCCAAGTATTACTTCTAAAAACATCATTAAAATGAAACTTTTATGGGCCGGGAGTTTGGCTTAGCGGTAGAGTACGTGCCTAGCATACACAAAGACCTGGGTTCAGTACCTCAGAATCAAATGCCAGAAGTGGTGCTGTAGCTCAAGTGATAGAGCTCTGTCCTTGAAAAATCCCAAGGACACAGTTCAGGCCCTGAGTTCAAGGCCCAGGACTGGCAAAATAAAAATGAAACTTATTACGCAGATATGGTTTGGATTTTTAAAGCAGATATTTTAAACTTCATTATTCTGTCCCAAAGTGAACATCAGAAATGTGTGAAAGATAATTTTTTCCATGCATGTCACAGATGGGTAGATCCTGCGGCAGGCTTCCCAGACTCGGGGGGGTGGGGGAAGCAGCCACTTTACAGCAACTCATCAGTCTTCCAAGGGCTTGATTACAGCAATGCTTGCACTTTAGAGTACAAACTCATGCCTATTCATAAATAAATACACAGTCAGAGAACATAGCAAGGAATGAACTGGGCCATTTAGCGGAAGTGTAATGCTTTGAAGTTAGACGGGAAGAGGTCACTAATTAAATGGTAAGCCAAGACAGAGTCCAATTGCATATAGAATGGGGTTTTCTTGAATATTAACAAATGAAAGTGAAAGGTGGAGAAATAGACAGTTAGGACCTTTGGTACACTGATAATAAATTAATGGACTAAGAGAATTTTTTTTTCCAGTCCTGGGCCTTGAACTCAAAACCTGAGCACTGTCCTTGGACTTTCTCAAGGCTAATGCTCTACCACTTGAGGCACAGCACCACTTCTGGCTTTTTTCTATGTATGTGGTACCAAGGAATCGAACCCAGGTCTTTGTGTATGCTAGGCAAGCACTCTACTACTAGGACAAACTCCTGGCCCTAAGAGAAATTTTTTTTAGCATAGACTATTATCTTGTTGTCCTTTAATGATTTGCATTTTCCCCAAGACGATTTTTTTGTAAGTAATCAGTTTTTAAGTGTTTAATGATTTCAGATATTAACTTCTTCATAGAATTTTTCCTATTTAATAATACTTATATACATAAAACATTTGAATGCTATTTTTTACATTGAGAAATGTATTTTCTTAATAATGTTTAGGGAGGAATTGAATCTTTTATAACTAAGTAAATCTATATTTCCTGGCCTTCATTTTCTTTTTTAATGTTGTTTTGTAATAGAATTACTATTGTGGATACACAGAATGATTTAAAACAAGCTTGCATTATAAAGGGAAAAATTATAGGAATGCTGGGCATCAGTAGCTCATGCCTGTAGTCCTAGCTGCTCAGGAAGATGAGATCTGAGGATTGTGGTTCTAAGCCAGTCGAGACAGGAAAGTCTGTGAGACACTTAGCCACCAGAAAACCAGAAATGACGCTGTGGCTCAAGTGGTAGAGCAGTAGTCTTTAGCTGGAGAGCTCAGGAACAGTGCCCAGGTTTAGAGTTCAAGCTCCACGAAGACCAAAAAAAAAGACAGCAAGACATTTTTAATTCAAGCAAAAGCCAAGTTTAGCAGATGAGCCTTATGTTCCTTTTTAATTTGAAAAGATATTGTTTTGTTTCCTAGTAAATGCACCTCTTTCTTAGCTGCACAGAAAAGCAGTGGAGAATCTCTACAGTTTAATACATATGTGTCTACATGTTTGCTGTTACATGTGGAAAGTGACTAGTTTCCTGGTTCCTTGACCACCAGCCAACATTCCCCAAGGAGATGTCAGAGTGGGGAAGAGGACACACTCCTGTATTGCCATCTATGGCCACAGCCCCTGGCTTTTGAGCTAGACTGGATCTTCTCTTATCATAGCTGCTTGATCCAGACCCAGCCATCTCCAGATCTCCCTTAGTCTTCTTCCCAAGAAGTAGTCTAGGTTCCTCTTGCCACACATCTTTTGGAGGAATGAGAAGGAAGAGGTACACACAGGAAGCAAGTCAAAAGATGGAAGCTAATTCCCAAAGAAACTAAGAGAATATATGCTCCAACCAGTTCAACCAGTTATGTTTATTCCTATTTTGGCTTCTTGCCTAGGACTCATCCTTTATAATGTGGCCCAGCAGTGTACCCTTGATACCTCACTGGGGCAGAAGAGGCCAGAGGAAGATGGGAACTACATAGTATTTCTTTACAGAGCAGATGATGCCTCTAAAACACTGTTGTTTGTTTTTCCATTTGGTGCAAATGTATCCATCCAATTGGCTTCTAAGTATAAATAGATTTAGACCTGCTCTATGGGATGGCTGAATGGGACCTAATCTATGCCAGCACTGGAGGGAGGGTGACCCATCCCTCCCAGTCCACTGTGACTTCAGGCATCTTCTCCAAAGTTGCTCATTTAAATACCATCTACCTGAGAGGAAAGCTTCACTCTGGAAATATAGCAGCTGACCATTTTCCTGAGTATACTGGCCATTAGATGTCAAAGATCAAGATATAGAGAACATACATTATTGGGGAAAGGTCAGGGAAGCAATAGAAGCCACCATCCTTAGGGGAACCAAAGGGTAAACATATTAACATAGAAAGGAGCAGAAATGGTAGGAAAACAAATTCTCATTAGTAATCACAGCAAGAGCAACAAAAAGCCCAGCAACTACATACTGTTTCACAAACCACTTGGATGATTCTCTCCTTGGTGATGATGGTTGCTTGTTTGAAGAAATTCCGAAATAAGTGGAGTCCACAAGCATGCTGGCTTATACTGATTCAAAGATGTGGCTCTGCACTGACACCTTTCCCAGTTCAAAACCCTTTGATCACAATAGTTCATAAGCTGAGCACATCTAAGAAGACTCAGAAGCTTCAAATGTCTATATTCTTATGTGGTTTGGTCCTATTAGACTGCTAGGGAGAAAACTTACTAGTGTGTAGAGTTGATCCTAGTTCAACAAACATCATTATACAATAACAGTTACTGTACTACAGTGGGTCTTAGCCCCAGCTGATGACTAAGTTGCTGAAAGTATTTCAGCAAAACGACAGAACAACAAAGAGGGGAAATCTCTTTGAATCATCTTTAATCAACCTGCATTTGCTAGCAAGTGCTTCAATTTTTATCATGAATTTTCTGAATTAGCCACTATTTTTAAAGGGGAAAAGATCCAACCTGGTCAACTGCCCTAGGTGCAAGTTAATAATTAAGTGGATATTAGGACTGCCCATTTTTTCTCAGAGTAGAATTTCTATCAAAAACATGAAATTTAAATGGAATTTGCTAGTCTTTGAGTGGAAAATTGGCCAGTCTGACCTATTGGATAATTGCCTAACAGAACAACTAAAAAATAATGAACTGGAGAAATATTCCTGATTTACAAGGGCGTCTTTCTTTATTGTCTCTTGTGTGTTGTAAGACCTTTTCTTGAGAGAAAGACTTGATTCTGTTCCATTATCAATGTGAAAAGGATCCTGGCTGGTTTAATGTAACGAAGCTCAGCTCACTGTTTGACTTGGAGCCTTCTGGTTGCAGGTCGATCCGGGCCACGAACCCCTCGGAGCACACAGTGATCCTGGCAGTGGTTTCACACGTGTAAGTTCAACCTCCCACCCGGGCAGGGAGCATTGCTGCTCAGGCTGAGGCATTGGTCTGGTGCAATCCAGTTTTTTTCCTTTTATTTATTTTAAATTTTTTATTGTTGGGGTGATGTATAGAGGGGCTACAGTTACATTCATCAGGTAGTCAGTATATTACTTCTTGAACACTGTTACCTTCCCATGCTCTTCTCCCACTTTCCCTCCTTCCCACCCCTCCCAATCACCTGGTTTTCTCCCTGCCCTTCTCTTCCCCATTTCAAATAAGCAAATAAATGTATTTACAATATGCAATCCACTTTTTTAACTGGCAATGTGCTGGGCATGCCTGAGGCCCTGGGATACCAACCTTAGGATTTGATTTGGGGGTTTTGTTTGTTTCACAAATCACTGGGAAAATCTTTCCTTTTCCTCTCTACCCTGTGTAATTGCTGCTAGCACATTCTTTTTTTTTTGCCACATTGCATATAGCTTTCTTTTTTCATATATTTTTATTGTAATTAACAGAAGGTTTACAGTTATATTCACCAGATAGAAGGGCTGCTAGCACATTCTTATGCACCTCAGGAAAAAAGTTAACTCATCATCTTTCTATGCCAGAAATGAGGAGAAACTGAGAATGAAGTCTGGAGAGCAGATTGTTCTATTTGTTCTCTTTTCTTAGAAGAAGAGAGATGGTGAAAGTACTTGGGTTTTCACTTACAAAGAAACACTGAAGCATGAGAACAAAGAAAAGGATTGTGAGGTTTCCATAAGAACTGTTACGAAGCTAGAAGCAGGACTTCTAGTGGGATTTATGTTCATGTTGAACAGCAAAGAATACAGACCAAACTGTAGGCACGACTACACTGTGGCAATTGCTTGCCAGGTTTGTTGTCTGGAATGTGCTGTACTTACAATGAAAGAGCCAAAAGGAAAGACATTGTTTGCACAAGTCTTAGTAGTTGGGATCTTTGCAACTAACAAAATTTGTTGTAGTGAATTAATAGCTGTTATTATCTTCAGGGAGAACAGGACCTTCATTAGAGCCTAGGACCCATTGAACTTGACTCTGTTCTAGCATTTGGTATAGGTCATGTACAAAAAGTTGACAAACCAGCAACTCTAACAAGAGAATTCAAGGTTTTCCTAGGCCAGTTGACGCGGGGAGAGTTGAAATACTGTTGATCCAAAAGGCATACTACTATAGTATGGCATCAGGGCTATAAAATCCTGTCTTGACTGAAATTCCTTGAGTCTCTTCACTTGACTCTTAACCATAGACTGTGGTCCAAAGAAGGGGAAGAACTATCCCTATTATCCCTTCTACCTGCCATCCTGAGGGAGAGATCTCCAGGAAAATGAATGAGGCAGACTGAGATGGGAAGCCAGGATTTCTTCCATTTATTTTCATGCCACTCTGAGATCTGAACAGGGTCTTAGAGTCTTGAACATGATACTAGCATGTACCAAGTCTGCATTTCCATGCCTGCCTTGTTCTATGGGTTCTGGAATGAAACACTTATTTTTTTCCCATCAGAGCAAAATTGTTTTCTTTTTCTTGATACACAATGTCTTATTTGTGGTAAGTTTCGCCTATTTTTCCTGCTTTTTTAAAATATTCTCATATAGGGAGAATAGTAGTGCCTGTAATGACTAATAATGATTCTGATTAGTTAATAACTAGAACTTTATTCATCTCTTCAGAGCCTCTTTTTGCCCCTCCTGATCTGTCACTCAGAGAAGGCAGAACCTGTGTTACTGAGGGAAAGGAGGTGGGGGGAGGGTACAGAATTTCCTGGTAGGGCAAGAATCAACTGTGGATAATGACACAAATTCTGGAAATTCTCTTCCTGTTTCTGTTGACAGTTCCATGCAGTCTCTTTTATTCCATTTTTCTTCCCTGATTTTCAAGGTGTGTACCCCAAGCCACTTTCTGGCTATCTCCTGGACCCTGTTTCTCTCTCAATGGGATGTTTTCATGACATGCTACTCCCTACCCCATTTGTACTCCACACCTAGCTGTAGGCTCAGCACAGGAAATCATCTCACAGAATAGGTAGTGATCAATTTTTGTTTCCTTCTGCACTAAGTTTATGTTCTTGCTGACACTTGTCTCTCACTTGGCTGTGGAGTCATGCAAGTGTTGGTATCACATGGAAAGGTAGCTCCAGCTAGGCCTTGGTGCAGAGGTCATGCTTGCAGAAGGTTCTGAGACAACCGTCTTAGGATTAGTAATGTCCTTGATGAGTCCTGTTTGAGACTGCTCAGAGGGCCACTGAAGGTTGGGGCAGGGCAGCTCATGTGCCTGGTGGCACTTCCCAGTGCACAACTGGATTTCCAGGGTTGTCTGTGTTCTGTCTGTATCTGGAAGGCATATGCAGGGTCTCTGGCCTGGAAGACGCACTCTGCAAGCACATGCAGTCGGGAAGCCCCTCTATAGTTAACACCCATGGTCTCACTGCTTTCTTTCCATGTTTCAGTGTGAGGAACCCTGGTTTGTATCTTCTGAGTGACCACATTTTCTGCTTTGCTGCAGATCTGATGACTGTGAAGAGGCCTCAGTCCTTCCTCTCCTCCATGCAGGCTTCAACCGGGTATGTACAAGGGGACCCAATACTTTCTTGGGTCAGGCAATATTCCTGACTCTCTCATGATAACAAGGCTCAAGCCATGAGAATTATTATGGAAGTGAGCCCTGGACTGTGAGTGAAAGGAAATACTTGTGTTGTTTTTGTGGGTTGTAACAAGCGTTAGTCAAGCTTTTTGCTCTTTGTTTTTCTTTTGCTCATCGCATCATATGTCTTAGCGATATGTAAGACATAGAAAATGCATCTTATTATTGTCAGATCCTAAAGTTGTTTCATGTAAATCAGCTCTGGGAATCAGAGTCAAGGTGTCTGTGATTCTATAGAAACAAGTCCACCAAATTGGCACATGGCTCTGTGTTCACCAGTCCCACCACAGTTGATAGGCCACAGTCACACCATGAACACTGCAAAGGAAAAGTCTTCGAATCACAACTATGTGAAAAACACTGATATTCATCTTGAGAAAGATCTGTTGTTTCAAGGAGCTTTACTCACAAAGTGGGCTTAATGAGTTTGTGACACTAGAAATTTAACTGGGGTTGTAGCTGCATGCATGCAGATGGAAAGCAAATATTGGGGTTAATATTTTGTGTGTGAATTCGGGGTCTGGGTTCTGTCCTTGAGCTTTTTTTCCCTCAAAGCTAGTGTCCTACCACTTGAGCGCATCTCCACTTTTGGATTATTTTGGTGGTTAGTTGGAGATAAGAGTCTCATTGATTCTCTGTCAGCGCTGGCTTCCCACCACAATCCTCACTCAGATCTCAGCCTCCCGAGTAACTAGGAGTATAGGAATGAGCCACCAGGACCCAGGCAAATGTAGGAGTAAATTAAAGGAAAAGGAAAGGAGTAGAAAAAGATAACCTAAATAGTAATGTTAAGAAGAAGTAGCCAAGCACCAGTGGCTCATGTCTATAATCCTAGCCACTTGGGAGAATCCTGGTTCAAAGCCAGCCCAGAGATAAAGACTGTGAGACTCTTATCATCAATTAACCACTAGAAAACTGGAAGTGGCTCTGTGGCTCAAGTGGTAGAGAAGTAGCCTTAAGCTAAAGAGCAGATCAGGGACAGGACGCAGGCCCAGAGTTCAAGACCCATCACTGACAAAAAAAGTATATTTTATATTTATAAAGCTCATTTAGAGATGTTATGGATGACCTTTATGCGTTTAGATTTTTTAAATAATAAGTGTATTTATATTTAGCCAGGCGCAGTGGCTCACACCTGTAATCCTAGCTACTCAGGAGGCTGAGAGCTGAGGATCAAGGTTCAAAGCTAGCCCAGGCACAAAAGGACCTGGGACTCTTATCTCCAATTAACTTCTAGAAAATGGGAAGTGGGGCTTGGCTCAATGGTTGGGTGGTAGCCTTGATCTGAAGAGCTCAGGGACAGTGCCCAGGTCAAGTTCTAGCCCCATGACCCACCCCCAAAAAAAGTGTATTTTTTCTCTTTTTAAAATAGAAGATTCACTTTTTGATAAAATATGATAGAGATCCTACTTTGAACTTATGCAGTTTCATAATACTCAATTTTAAAAGATTGAGCTTCACTATTCCAAGTTGATTTAATATCAGACTGAAAACCAGGCTTGCCTTACTTATATCTCAAAGACTTTTGAAAGGAGTAATGACATCTCAAAGATATAGTGAAATACATCCCTTCATAAACAAGGTACCACCTACACTTTTGAGTTATGAAAATTCCTTGGGTGCTGTAGGTATATTTTGCTGTCCTGAGGTTAAAACCAAAATCCCTCTTGGTTATAGACCAGAGAAGCTGGAATTGCCTTTGTGAAGTGGTTGTGTATTGGTAAACTTCAACCTGGAAGCAGCTGTGTAAAAGACTAAGGGCAACATAGTTATTCACAATGTGTATAGAAATACATGTGTGTGTGTTGCCAGCAATACTCCACACCCTCACAACACTTCTCAGTGTCTATCATCTCTTCACAATCCCCTCTCCCCCCACTGACCTTTCAAGTCTGAATCAGGAATCAGGATGAGGGTGCTGAATTTCCTCACTATCTGTGGGATGACTGGACAATGGCCTTGAGATACTTCATCAGTTGTGATCCACATGGGTCTGTTGAGTGGCCTTTTGGAATTCTGCTTTAGTTCCGTGATCCTTCTTCCAATGGTTTTGAGATTGATGCTATTCTAAGCAATAGCCTCTTGACTGCAAGGTAGAGCTGGAACAAACATCTGCTCACACTAAAACTTAGAAGAAACAACTGTCACTCCCAATGGCAAACACTCAAGTTCATCATTTCCTTTTTAGATGTTTTCTAACTGCCACTGCCGTTCTGGACAATTTCATTGCCCTTGATCCAGATATGTCACTGATTTTTGCAGTTACCCAAAATGAATGGACCCTTAGTGGGAGCATGAGAGGCAACCCCTGACATGACTGCCTGCTGTCCTCTGTGCTGGGTCTAACCGGGTCAAGACCACTTACCAGTTGGGTCAGGGTATCTCGGCCCCTGGAACCCTATCTAAGGGGAGCACTCAGCCCCCACAGTGGTCTTCCCTGTCTTACTGTGGCTCAGGAACAGCTGAGGTAATCTCCAGGTGGCTGTTTTCCTTTTCTAAAGAAGATCTTGTCTTTGGCAACTCTCTAGCCAAATATGCCAGCTATTCTTGCCTTCCCTGCATTGTTTTGATTGTACTGAATCATTTGCTGAAACTCAACCTTGTGTTGCTAGCTGAGAGGCCAGCACTTGAGTCTGTGATTCCTGAGTGAGGATCCAGGAACAAGTTGTGCTATCAAATATCCTACAACTATTCTCCCCACCTCCCCAGCCTTTGGAGCCTGAGTATGTGGCCAATTATGCTGACACTTGACGCCGAGCCTTCTAGAAACTAGCATCTTAGCAAGTTTAGCCTTACACTAACCTTCCTGTACCTCTTTTTTGCTATTTGAAATGATGCTTATTCATCTCAACAAGTATTTCTGGAGCTGACTGTGTGCAAAGCAATGTGCTGGGCATGCTGGGGCACAGCTGTGGGGCATAATTCTCTCCTGAAGTGACTACTGCCTGTGAACTGGAACTAGGGAACTATAATTCATTATTTGTTAGGCCCAGCTCCAGGTGATTTACTTAATCCTCCTCGACATAATAAGGGATTTTATATGGTCGCCATATCAAAGGAAGGAAACAAGGGCAAAACAACCAAATAGCTAGCCAGAGCTCACATTCCCAGCGAAGTCAAGAATGCGGCTGGGCCTTAGCTCCAAACTGTGAACTGGGTTCACCCACGCTGCCCCACATGACTCTAGTATTCCAAAAAGTATCCCGCAGAGGTAGCCTGCGAGGCCAGAGAAGTTTGGGGATTAGTGAAGACACACTCTGAGAATCCACAGGGCACCTTAGCTGCTCCTCAGCGCATGTGATGATCTGACTGCTCCTGAAGTCAGTTCCAGCATCCCACCATGGTCAAATGTACTGGATTACAGAACGTTTTAATTCCAAGGAAGTATTTCTAAAAGCATAATTAAAAAAATAAAGCCCTAGCTAGCATCCCCCAAAACTCTAGCTGGCTGAAACATAGTTCCACCCATCAGTGGCTCACACCTACAATCCTAGTGACTCAGGAGGCTAAGAGGTGAGGATCATAGTTTGAAGCCAGCCCTGGTTGAAAAGCCTATGAGAATCTTATCTCCAAAAAAGCCAGCAGTGTGGCGGGGTTGTGGACAAAAAGGATCCCTACTACACTGCTGGTGGGATTGTAAACTAGTTCAGCCACTCTGGAAAGCAGTGTGGAAGTTTCTTAAAGAACTGAAAATTGACCTTCCCTACAATCCTGCCATACCACTCCTGGGCATCTATCCTGAACATCATAACCCAGGATATGATGAGGACACCTGCTCAGCTATGTTTATCTCTGCACTATTCACAATAGCCAGGCGATGCAAACAATCCAGATGGCCTACTGCAGATGAATAGATACAGAAAATGTGATATATATATATATATATATATAACGGAATTCTACATAGCCAACAGACAAGATAAAATAATGGCATTTGCAGGTAAGTGGATGAATCTAGAGCGAATCATGTTGAGTGAAACAAGTCAAGACCAAAGGAACAAAAGGCGCATGGTATCCTTAATATGTGGCTATTAGATCCAAACAATAGATCCAAGAGCGAGGACTCAATATTTGCATACCCAATGCTATGGATATGGTATTGAAATATAAACATAACTGGAGATCGGTGGAAGATGGTGGCGGTCAGGGTGAGACATACTGAGCTCCTGCCAAGATTCATGTACTGGCAGTGCAGGAGACAGTCCTCTAACAGAAATTGATCCTAAGTAAGCTTTAGGACCACAGAGAACTCAGGCAGAGAGGAAAAAAAGGAAGAATACCAGCCCAAAAAGAGAGCGTGGAAATATAAACATAACTACATAGACATAAAACCTATGACTCTATGGATATAATGTTTTATTTCATAAATTAATATGTATCTATGATATACAAACCCTTAGCCTAATTTTAAGTTCTAGAAACTAAGTGCCAGTGATTGTATATAGAGATTCCATTCTTGAACACTTGTTTTTTAAACATGTCATTTGAAATATGATGTACAAATCAGTATTAATAAATTCTTTAATAAAAAAAGCCAGCAATGGAGTTGTAATGCAAGCCTTTGTGCTAGCCTTGAGACAAAAGCTCAGGGAAGCATTTAGAACCTGTGTGCATACCTTTAGTTCAGGCCCTAGGACTGGTGTACACACACACACACACACACACACACACACACACACACACACACACTGAAACTGACTTGACTGTGGTCTATGCAGGGTGGATTTTCTTGGTGTAATGTCTTTGAAGAATTAACAGCCAGTTTAATAAAATACGAGCTGAAGCATGTCTTGTCTGAGGGAGGCTAGGGCTAAAGGGGAGGAAGGAGTGTATAGGAGAGGAATGGTAGGTGGATATAAGCAGTTTTTAATGTACACACATGAAGAAGAAACTAGGAAACTTGAGGGGACAAGTGGGATTGAAAGAGATGCAGGTAAGAGTGATGCACTGTACACATAGATAGGCATGGTAAACTGAAACCCCTTTATACAACTACTTGATGATAATAAAAACAAGGAAAAGAAAGTATTAACTACTTAAAATGGACAATTATGTGACATTTAGCACATTTACAGTTGTGTATCCACCATCTCTATGTATCTCTAAAACATTTTATAACCTTTTCCCAGTCAGTGGTTACTTCCAGTCCTTCTTCAGCTCTGGACAGCCCCAGTCTGTGCTCTATGGATAGATCCATTGTAGAGATTTCATGTCAATGGAATCATAATATATGATTTCTTGTGTCTATTTTATAGATGATTGCTCACTGAATTTGTGTGTGTGTGTGTGTGTGGTGTGTGTGTGTGTGTGTCTGTAGTTAATTGGAAATAAGAGTCTTACATATTTTTCTGCCTAGGCTGGCTTTGAACCATGATCCTCAGATCTCAACCTTCTGAGTAGCTAGTATTACAAGGCATGACCTATTGGCATTTGGCTTCACTGAATATTTTTTTAGTTTTATGCATGATACAACGTGTATCAGTATTTCATTCTTGTATTATGTTTAATACTTCGCGATATATACACATTACAAATTGTTTATACATTTGCCTGTTGATGGACATGTGGGCTACTTCTACCTGTCTGTTATCATGAAGAGCTGCTAGGGCCCTGTTCCTACAAGTATTTGTTTAATTGAGTATATTCTTCCCTGAGATTGGAACTGCTGGATTATACACACAAATTCTGTGTTGAATTTTTTGACCATTCCTCAAGTATTTTCCACAGCAGTTAAACCATGTCACATTCCCACAGGCCATGTTCAAGCATTCCATTTCTCCACATCCTTACCTGTGCCCATTTTCTCTTAGTATAGCTGCCCTGTGGCTGTGAAATGACTATACTGTGCTTCCAATTGCATTTCTTTTGTGGCTGGCAATGTAGCATTTTTCATTTATTTGCTGCCTATTTGTATATTTTTAGTGAGTTATCTTATCAAATTCTTATCCCAGTTTTTCATTGTGTTGTTTATCTTTTATTGTTGAGCTTACTGTTTAGTTTCTTGTTTTGTTTTGTTTTTTACTTATTTTGCTGGGGCTAGGGTTTGAACTGAGGCCCATTTTGCTTCACTTATTTTTTGAATAGGGTCTCCTTTTTTTTTTTTTTGCCAGAGCCAGCCTAGATCATGACGCTCCTGTTTATGTATCTCATTTAACTAGGTTAGACAGGGATGCACACTACACCTTATTGGTTCAGATGGGTTCTTGCTAGCATTTTTTTTTCTGACCTGAACCTGTGATCCTCCTGATCATCTATGCTTCTCAAGTAGCTGGGATTATAAATCTGAACAACCCTACCTGACCAAGTTTACTGATTTTTTAATGAGCTGTGGATTAAGGACTAACAAACTTCAGAATGAAGCAAAAAATAACCTCTCCCCACAATGATTTCATTGGCAATATAGCACACATTGAATATTTGGAGATTGTGTTTTAGTGATTTTTATTAGTACAGAGTGAAGTCAAACTGTTTTAACAATGAGAGCATGGTTGGGGAGGCATTTTGTGCTACTGAGTGTTTATTTTCCTACGACTATTCATAAAGAATGTCATTCTATCTTTGTTATAAGGAAGCTTATGTGTAATTATTTCCTGCTCTCTTGTTTCTCATATATTTAAAAAAGCATTTCAAACTCCTCAACAACTTTTCTATTTCCTCTCATCCTACTTACCAGGCATCTTATGTAACAGTTACCTGGGGGTAGGAACAGCTGTTAAGTTTCTCTATTTGACTCTCGAAGAAATACTTGGAAATGTCTTATGTATTACCTTTGCTTTCTTTTCAGAGATTTATGGAGAATAGCAGCATAATTGCTTGCTATAATGAACTGATTCAAATCGAACATGGGGAAGTTCGCTCACAGTTCAAATTACGGTATGTCACAAAATACAGTAGCATCACAGCTTAATAACTCTTTAGAAAAATCTTATCTGTCAACAGGCTGAATACCATACATCCTGAAGTTCTTAAATTGGATAATGGTAGATAGCCAGGGGCAGTATTTAAACTGGGAAACCCTTGATATAATAACCTAACTTGAAATCATTTCTTCTTTTGGCAATATTTTCTGCTATTTCTAGCAGTTTTTAAATCATAACCTGGGAAAACTCTGGTTTAATTTTTACATGATTAGATCAAGATTAAGAATAACCTTTGGCAATAACTCTCTACCTGCTACTTTCCACATTTATAAACTCCTACTTATATGGCAAACCATTTGGTATATTTTTTCTTCTAAATATGAAAATAGCTATGTAGTACTTTCCTAAATCTGTTCCTGACGTCAGTATGCATGAGATAGCTTCAAGAAACGGATCTTGGATCTCTTTATAGGTATAAGGCATTTTATAGGCTCTCACTTGCCGATGGGAGTCTCCTAATGAAACTTGCTAGCCACTGTTGCTTCTGACTTGCTCTGCTCTAGGCTCAGTTGGACTACCAGGGTCCTAGCCCTGCCTGGTTTAGCTCAGACTCTGCTCTGATTTGATCTGAGGACCCTGATTTTTTCCAAGTCAGCAATGGGGGGTTGGTAGCAAGAGGAGGTTCATCTCCTTTGCCACCCCACCACTCACTTAAGAGAGCCCTGCAGCTTCCTGGCCTCCAGCAGGACAATTCCTGCTGGGCTTCTCACTTGGCCAACTACTATATTGGTTTACACCCACAGCAGCAGATCCACATGGGTACACTTGGGCTGGGGATTCTTATTTGGTGACTACAGAAAACTAAAGAACAGTGTTAGAATAAGACATGGATGATTCTAACCGTGGAAAAGTGTTTCAAAGGAATGTTGGAATGGCTAGTCAGTGGTAATTCCAGTATTTGAAGAATTCTGATTATTTCAAAGCCTTTAATGAACAAAAATAAATGAAGTTTTTAAAAATATTTAAGTAAGCCAAATTCCTTACCTTCTTTTTGACTGTATAGTTTTTAGTTTAAGAGAACTTCATAAGATTTTTCTAGAAAATTGCATAGTCCTTTCTTCTATAATTTGTGCCTTTTAGTATTGTACATTTTTTTTAATTGTGGGGGGTGAGAGAGGGGAGTTGTCACTACTGCTTTTAAATTAGGGTAAAAAGAGTATGGGCCCGTTGTGGTAGCTCATGGATGTAATCCCAGCAATTTGTGAGGTAGGATTCCAGGAAGAAGAGCCGGCCTAGCTTTCCATCCTTGTTCTGTCAATACCAACTTACTTTATTGTGTTTTGGCTGGTTTTTCCTTGATCTAAACTGAGTTTTCTCCCTATCTGAGTGTGTGCATGCACACACATGATTTGAATCTCCCCCAATATACCAGTTCCAAATCCCAATAGATGAAAGGTCAGTGATCATGACCATGACCTCCCTCTAGATCTTGAGGGCATTCAGGAACACCTAGAGCATCTACCTGTACCCTCAGGCAGCCAAATGGCTATACCATTTGTGACAAATTGGGAAATGAGCTCTTTATTATACAAAGCCAGAATAATTATAGCCTAATTATGTAAGAATTTTCCCTACAATTCCGCCCTCAGCTGCAGCTAAATATGTAACATGACTGTCATTCTACAAAGACACAGTGTGTGCTGCATGATGACACTGGATGCTGAACACCTCTGTATGTGAGCATCTGAACTTATCAAAAGGATCGAGCAAGCCTGTAATGTTTGCCTTCCCCCCCCCATAGGATGATAGAGTCCCTAAAATGGTCCAGAAGAAATAACCAGATGAAAGCTGTATTCTAATTCTTTAAAGCTGACTTTAGATAGAATAAGTTTTAAAGATGTGCACTTTTCTGTGTACATTTGATGAATTTCTCTGCTAAGCAGAATAATTTATGAAATACAGAGCTTCTAGTAATAGTGCATTCTTTTTATCATGAAAAGTCTGGTTTTATCTAAAGTCAACATAATGATTTAACTGTTTACCAGGAATTTCAGCTGACCTGTTTGTACTAATACAGTTCCAGTGATTCTTTCAATCATTAGTCAATCTAGGAATTACTCAACTAATCATGCTTCTTTAATTCCCAATCTTAAGACAGTAGTAGCCTTCCATTTCATAAAGAAGGAAAGTTTCTGATGGGCCAGACACTGTATTCTATGGAACACTGTGTTAGTGTCAGTGGATGTTTGTAGAACTTTTATTCTCCCTTGGATGCTGTGTGGTAGCCATTGTGGTAGACATAGGCAGAGCCTTGAATACTTAAAATAATCAGGCCTTCTGCATCCTTACCCCAGGACCAGTGCCAGTGAATAGCAAGCCCATCATTTCCTGATCTATCTGGTCCTAACTCCACTCATTTAGGCCCCTGTGAACTTGTTTTCATAAGTATGGACATACCACGCCCTTACTTAGATCTACCTTTGTTTTCAGTATGTGTGTGCGTGCGCGTGTGTGTATGTCTGTGTGTATATCTGTGTGTGAATCTGTGTGTCTGTCTGTGTGTAGATGTGTATGTGTCTGTGTGTGTGCGCATCTGTCGGTGGGTATGTCTATGTCTGTATATGTGTCTGACTGTATATCTGTGCGTGGCTATCTGTGTGTGTCTCTGTATGTATCTGTGTGTCTGTATGTGTGTCCATGTGTCTGAGTGTGTCTGTATCCCTTCCAAAAGAACATAGGAGATCACATATCCATCTTGGTCATATTGATAAAAGAAGACACTGGAAACCAGAGGGCTGCTGACATGATCATAGCTGTATGACTTGTCTTGTTGGCTGTAGTGCTGGAATAGAGCTCATTGTCTGTGGTGTTCTTTGTATACCATTGTAGCCACTAATACACATTCTACCTAGACCCTGTAATATTTGCCTTTTCCCCTTGGCTCTTCCTGGGGATCCTTGTAAGGCCCCTAAGAAAGCCTGCTCATCCTTCCTGGATTTTCACACATAACCTATATTACCTCCCTTTCTCTTGTGTTTCTTTTTCCAATTTTTTACTTCTTAATATAAAGGAAGTCAAAAATATCTCAAATAAAGGCATTTGAGATACAGTTAAATGGTTCACAAGAACAGAAAATTAAAGCAAAGGTTCTTCTGCCTAGAGAACATGAATAATTAATATAAGCAATTAGATTCTCAAACTCTAGCAACATGACACAAATTGATTGCCCCATTTTGCTGCATGTTTATTTAAGTAGAGCCAACAACCAAGAGAGACTGGAACCCAAATAAACATTACAGTATGCCCTGTTTGTCACTGTGAGGGTAGGAAGAAGAACATCCTGTTCTGTCAAGTATCTTTCTGCCAACTGTTGGTATAAGAATTTGCTCTTTCCTGTTGGGTATTATACTTTCTGAGTATTTTATGCTTTGTGGATAATCATGAAGTAAGTGTTTAATAGACCAACTCTAGAAGTTGGCTCTGAAGATTTATACAAAGGCCACTTCTTGAACTGATAAAATGATAATTGCCTAAAGTACCAGTTGACACTCTCAGTTGAAATATACAGGTGCCTTAGAGAAACCACTTATGTAGGAGAGAAATGTATCATTTGATAATAGGCCTTCATTAGAACTTAATTATTCAGCTCTCAAAGTTGACAAATTGGCCCACATGCAGTGTGCTTTGCCACACAGCAATGCTGAAAGGCAAAAGGTACTTTTCTATGTTAAGAAACTGAGCCCATTCCATACCAGGTGTCCAGAAAGTACTTTTGATAAGCCTGGCTCTTAGCTGGACATCGGTAGCTCCTAAGTAGCTCATCCTACTTGCTTGGGAGGCTGAGATCTAAGGATCAACATTTGAAACCAGCTTGCTCAGACAAATCCTCAAGACTTATCTTCAATTATTTAGCCAAAACCCAGAATTGGCGGTATGACTCAAGTAGAATATCAACTGTGAGTAAAAAAGTTCAATGAAAACTCCAGGCCCTGAACACAAGACGTAGTACTGGCACATAGGCACACATACGTGCTCACAGACACACATGTGCACACACAAACACATACTGCGTCTTTGCTTGTCTCTCAAGGGGCAGCTCAGTTATCATGTTTGTAATGGCCCTGATATCCTCTCCTACTCTGCCTTCGTATTGTGCGTCACCATGTTTACAAATGCTGAGGTATTGATGTGACAGTATACAGTTGAGGTTGGGTGGATGGAATATGGAAATGACCTGTCCACTGAGGAGTGCCAGTGGAGTCAGGCTGGTCCCCTCTTTAGCCCTGTCACACACAGCATGGTTATTTGCTTTGGGCCTCACTCATGGATATCCTCATCTCTGGAATTACAGGGCCCAAACCCTTCATTCTCCTTGCAGGTTACCTGGCTACTATTATACACTTCTTGATTTGACATTTCAGATAGTCACATGAAGAAAGACAAGTCATCATTTATTTTCTTTTTACCGAAGGTTTTTTAAAGCCTTAGATAACAAAGAAATAACAACTACCACATGTTGAATTCTTACCCAGTACAGTCCCAAGTGCTTTGAGAAATACATAGCAAAAAATCATCTATCCTGATGATTACAAAACCCTGTGGAATACATATTCTTCTTCTTCTCATTTTCTAGATGAGGAGCCCAAGGGCCAGCAAAGATAAAAAGTTGCCCAAGATTCCAGAACTGGAAAAGTACAAACTCAAATTTTACTCGATGTTTTCTGCCTTTTTTCTTACAAACAGATCAAAACAAAGTTAGACTCCCTTGATGAGTGGAAAAAATAACATTGGAAGAGTTTGTTTTTGTAAGAACAAATATCAGAGCAATAAATCAATGCTTTTCTTTTTTCTCTTTGTAATGTGTAAGAAAGCCTTTGCTGGGATTCTTTAGACAGTCAGTACAAATAACAGAGCCCTCGCTACATTCTTGCCATATTGGGTAGTAAATAACTTACTGTATCTGGAATTGTTTCTAGATTTAGAAGTTATGTAAAATTATAACCACACTTTGTAAGCCTGATTTCAAATGTCCCCAAAATACAGGAAGGTTGACAAGAGACAGGCGACATGCTGGCTGTGCAGGTACAATGACCTGGCTCAGGGGAATCTGGCCATATTTGCCTTTCTTCATATCAGAGAGTATGGTTGGAATCAAAGTAACACCACAAAAATAAGTAAGGATTAAAAACAAATTGCTTCTATGTCTGTTGCAAAAGGCAAGAATACTTCAGAGCCAGTTTAGGTCTACTTAAAGCCTCCTAATTGATGGAGACTAGCCCTGTTCCATGACTACTTCTGTGAAGGAAATAGAACTTCACTGATGTAGAACATATGGGATTTACAAGACAATTTCTTCCATGCTTTGTTCTCTGTGTCCATGTTGAAGCTCCATTGAGCATACACATGTCCATTCAGAACTTAATAGAAGTAGAGCCTTCATACTATAATTATTTCTCAAAGGTCTCATGTATTAGTACTATTGAATTCATACTAATATAATTCTAATATCAATACTAATGCATTGGGCATTAGATCCTAGCATAGTAACTTTGAGGGGATACCAATATTCAGACCTTAGCAATAATAGAAAGTATATGGCTCTGATGAATCTGACATCTATTTACTTTGTTAGATTAACAAACAAAACACAAATGACAGCTAACTCAATCTTTTGAATCTTTCAGGGCCTGTAATTCAGTGTTTACAGCATTAGACCACTGTCATGAAGCTATAGAAATAACAAGCGATGAGCATGTGATTCAGGTAAGGAAAGAAACACTTCTATTATTTAGATGTCAAAATAGAATCTTTTTCAAGTTTGAGCCACCTTTTGGGCAAGTACTTTCCCATCATTCTCATATATTAGCACATTTTCTTTGAAGAATTGAGAATCAAACTATGTAAAGAACACTAATAGGCTTAAGCTAAGAATTAGATAATCAAGAAAGAATAAGATGTATTTGTTCAGATCAGAAGCTATGGTTTCTGGGCTGGGAGTTTGGCCTAGTTGTAGAGTGCTTGCCTAGCATGCACGAAGACCTGGGTTCGATTCCTTGGTACCACATACTTAGAAAAAGCCAGAAATGGTGCTGAAGACTCAAGTGGCAGAGTTCTAGCCTTGAGAAAGTCCAAGGACAGTGCTCAGACCCTGAGCTTAAGCCCAGGACTGGCCAAAAAAAAAAACAAAAAACAAAAAAACCAGAAACTATGGTTTCTTTGATAGAGTTGGCATAAATTCTCTGGGTCATCTGTCAAGACAGAATTTAGAGAAGCAAACCAGAATTATAGAGCTAATGCTTGCAAATTCCTATGGAAATGGATCATTCCACAAGTCTCATTTATTTGCCTGTAATTGGTATACTGATTATAGGGCGCTATGCTAAAGCCATCTTCTTGAGGGAATGTATATGGTAAATAAACATCCATCTGCTGTTCCTCTGAAAGGTAGCTGTTCCTCTGTGACTCTTCTGTGACAGTGGCCTGCCTATAGCTTGTTTACGTAGTATCCTTGCACATGAGGAGCACTTATGGCCACACAGTGAAGGCCACAGGAGCCTTCTTTTGTCTCTTCTGAAGCTCCCACTGCATACCCAGCATGCCCTGCTGTATCAGATCACTAGTGTCAATAGCCTACCCCACCTGGCCCTGACAGCATCTCTTTCATTGGGTTATTTCATCTCCATTTGGCAACACTGGCTCACTGGCACCATGTTATGGGCGTCAACTGAGGCCCAGCAAGGTCCAGGAACTTCTCCAAGAAGTAATAAGCATTGAAACCCAAATGTGCAGCCATGTCTTTTTCACTCCAAAGCCTGCTTACTTCCCTGTATGGTTGCATTTTTAGAATTTGTTTCTCTGGCTGCTCCTTGAAATGGAACTGAAGGTTTCTTCGTAATGCTGGCTTATTTCTGGCTCACTTGCCCACCGCTTTGGTTCAAATCCCACAAATCCCATGTGTCCCCCACTGACATCTAGATCTGAACAATCAGTTCTGTCTACAAAATACATTTGCCTTATACCTCCCTACTTTGTGGGGGGGGGGAGCAGCTGGACTGTGATTTCCAAAATAAGGAGAATGCATTCCTGCCTTCTACCCACCTTCTCTACTGGTAATGTAACTGAGGATTGCTTGACAGGGAACATCCATTACACATCTAGCAACCAATAGTTAGCAACCTCATATCTCTGGTAAGGGCAGTCTGGAGATGGTTTCTCATGATGGTATAAATCATCTTCCAGACTCTTCCAAAGACAGACAGACACAGGGACATGAAAATAGATGGTGCCTGTGAAGTGAAGGTGGAGAGAGAGTCACTGAATTAAAAGGGGTGGTTGGGTTCTGGAATAAGATTTTGTAGGGGTTCTTTCCAGGGTATCTCTTTGTACATCAGTGTGAACTTTCAACTCAAAGCAAAGGGAAGACTGGCTGGGCATGGTGGCCCATACTTGGGTTCTCTTCTAAGCTGGAGACAGAGATTAGGGGGATTGTGTTCTGAGGACAGGCCTGGGCAAAAATACTAAACCCTTATCTGAAAAGTAACTAAAGCAAGAAGAGACTGGAGGTGAGTGGGGCTCAAGTGGAAGAGTCTCTTGCATAGCAAGTGCCTAAGTTCAAATCGCAGTACCACCAAAAAGAAAAAAATTAGAATATGTATTAGCTGTAGCCAACAAATAAAAAAAAATCACATTCCCTAATATTTTTTATTTACTCATCACATAGCTACTAAGTAACCAGAAATATCCCAAGTTAAGTATAAAATAATAGCCTTTGGTTTTGAGGATCTTAGGACCAGTGGGATAGAAAATGAACAAAAACTTAAGTATAATTAACTCTGTTCTCAGGAGTCAGAAGGAGCTCTTAGGAGTGACAGGAGTCTCCTCTCCTTTCCTAAAGGAAGAGAGGGGTATGGGGGAGGGTGGGGAGGTGGGGAATCAGTGAGGCACAGACTCCTAGAGCTTTCTAAAGCCCAGAGAAGGGAGACTTACAGGTAGCTTGGCAGCCTGTAGGGGCCACCAGGGGGCTGAAGGGTGAGCTAGTGAGGAGGAGCTAGGCTAGGTGTGGTGCCACATTCTGCCTGGGGAGGGGGCAGAGACCTGCCCTAGGTGTGATGCCAGTCATCCCCATAGCTCTGATGACCCTTTCAGTTCCTGGGGTTAATCATGTTAATAGAAGCTGGGTTCCCCATGGAATAGATCCCTAGGTGTCCGTACATCAACCAGTTCATGACCTATCACCCCTGGAGGAAGACAAGAGTGATTAGAGTTTGGGGAGGACATTTCTGAAGCAGCAGAGGGATGGATTCCATGACCAAAGGGCAGCATGCCCATGCTTTCCCACATTCAACAATGCCTGCCCCTTCCTCTTCGCTTTTCATCTGATTCTGTGCTTCTTGAAGAGAAAATGGAAGTGGAAGCCTGGGGCAAGTAAGTTAAGAAAATAGTCCTAAACCCCAGATCACAGCAGATTTTTGCACGGAAACCTCTCGAGTGTGCTGACCTCCAAGTGCATGGTGGGGTGCTTCTCTTGCCTCTGGCACCCAGCTCTAATAGGCTGTCCTGACCATGCTGGTTAACTATATTTTATGCTCAGCTTGGATTAAAAGTGGCCCCCAACCATAGCGTAGATAATAGATGGTGACAAGTAGAAAACCAGAAGACTTGAGATCAAATTGCTGCCTCACAGCTATGACTAATAAATGCCACAACCTGTTGAAATAATTAAGCTCTTGCTTAGTTATTTGTTTTTAAATTTCTGATGCTGGGATGGAACTCGTGTGTGCTAGGCAAGCACTGAGTACACTTCCCCAGACCTATTTCTTATTTCCGTTTTCTTCTGGATTTTTCCTGATTTCTTGGGGTGGTAGATGGTGAGTGAAGTCCACCACAGACTAGGGCTGCTAGATGAGAGCTTTCTGCACCTATTCTGCCAATGCTGGGCACAGAGGACTTAGGAGAGCAGTTAAGTAATGGCCATCCAGGAGGAGCCACTGGTCTATGGCAGTCAAGGAAGGAGGCCCCTGTAGGCCCTGCTCTCCAGCACAGCTGGTGCAGGAACTGCTTGTTCCATGGTCCTGAATCCCAGCAGAGCACCCTGAATGGCACTCCTGCTCTGTTCACAGTACGTCAACCCCGCCTTCGAGAGGATGATGGGCTACCACAAAGGAGAGCTGCTGGGGAAAGAACTCGCTGACCTGCCCAAGAGTGACAAGAACCGGGCTGACCTCCTGGACACCATTAATACTTGCATCAAGAAGGGAAAGGTGCGTGGAACCAACAAATCCAGCCCCAAGCCCCCCTCCCCAGGGCATTGCTGTTGTTGCTGGAAGTTTTGATGTCTTGCCCATAAGGTTTACTGCCTCACTAACATCAGAAGTAAGTGAAAGCCTTTTACTGTTTGCAAAAGGAGGTGATGGGTTAATTTTGCATCTCAAGTGAACCCAGTGTTTATTGTGATAACATAACTGACTGTTTTATGAAAGGACATGTCACCCGTTATGTGAGTGTTGTGTGAGTAAATGCCACCTGTAATTGTTGGAGTACTGTGACTGCCTTTGAGCAGTGTTCTACCTAGACAGCCACTGTGTATTTTTGTCTATCAGTTAGAGACTAGAAGGACACACACACACACACACACATATTGCCCTTTCTCTGTTGTCTTCGCTCATTACTGCTCAGAATCTTGCTCTTTCCTGGCCTCTTCCCCATGCCTTCTGTGTCACCCTGGGAGACATAAGCATGGTGGAAGTGCAGGAGGAATTTCCTCTGTAGCCCTCTCCTCCAAAGGAGTGCTGGTCCTCTGAACTAGGATAGCCTGGGTACTTTCTTCTAAGCTTCCTCTCCTGCTGTCTTCCATTTTCCTTCTCTTCTGTATAATAGTTTGATAAACATTGTCTTCATTGAATAGGAGGCCATTCAATAGGGAGAAAAATGTTTGGATTATAAAGATAGCCAATGTTGATTTTTTAAAAATTGGAGCAATGAGTCTTAAGTTTTCCCAAAAGAATCCAACCACATACCTGTTGACCCAATAAGCATACACAACCGCATCACATGTAAGGGAAGGGCAAAAAAAATCTGGAGAACCTGCCTCTGAATTATGCCCAAGAGTTTTTGGGGTACTCCATGGTCCCCCCTGATGTCACCTGGCTCTCTTAGCCGATTCCTGGGGGCCAGTGCTTTGCTTTCTTCTTGGCAATGTCTGTGGAAACGGACATTGAAGAGACAGAGTAGCTCTAAACATCTTGGCCGAGAGACCCAAGAATACTAGAAATCTGGGAGCTTCAGGAATGTTAAAGACACACAAATTTATCATCAGATTCTCTACTTCCTAATGAGCTAAGTGAGTTAAAAATCTCTGAACCTCAGGTTACCCATCTGTACACTTAAGAAAACACTAAGACTGAGCATATAGGTGGTGAAGATTTTGAGAGTGATTTCTCAAATTCAGTGCTATGGCAGGAGTATCAGGTTCACTTGACCTCCTGGTCAAGAGTCCTGAGACACAGGTCAGGCAGCCAGGTGGACACATTGGCTGGCTCTGTGGTCTTGTCTAAGCTTCGTGATGGTGTCAGTGTCTCTCTGGCAGCGATGATACAGAAGAGTTTGCTGCCGTGGAAGGCAGTGTGTGTGAACGTTCTGACTCGGCCTGAGTTGCCCCACGGGGCAACAATGACCATGACTGAAGGATCTTAAGAGCTCTCTTTGTCTATGTAGGAGTGGCAGGGGGTTTACTATGCCAGACGGAAATCCGGGGACAGCATCCAACAGCACGTGAAGATCACCCCAGTGATTGGCCAAGGAGGGTGAGAGCAACCTCTTTGACTCTTTCAGCAGCAGACACGGACTCAGGCCCTCCAGAGCACTGGGTTTAGACACTGAATGTCAGCGTGAGCCTTAGGCTCCCTGTAGGCAGTAGGGTTGTGCCGCCTGTGATGTGCACTAACATATCCCGACTAGGACAGTGACCCTGTACATGCACTTTTCCCCCTGACTTCTGGTCATGGGCGCTCTCACTGTTTCCAGAACCCTATTCTTCCCTCTGACAGACAGTCTCCAGGGCTCTATGCCTCTGCCCTCAGCCCATAGAGAGTCCACCTTCTCTCTCCTGGGGCCCTGCCTTTCCTGGTTTTCTCCAGGTTGGCTCTGGGTTTCTTCCACAAAGGCTAAGTCCTGGAGGCTACTAACCTGTGAGGGATGCTGTCTGGCCAGCAGCTGAGGGCATCTGACTTGATGGAGTTTCAGGCTACCAGACAAATCTGTTAGTTTTGTGGAGAGATGAGAAAACTGCCCAGTTCCTTTTCCTTCTCTCAGTTAAATTTTGTGAGAAGGTTCACAAGACTAGATCAGGCTCCTAACAGTATCTCACTGATAAATCTCATGACCTATTCAGAAGGTCAACTCCACTGGAGAGTTTGAGTTTATAAAGGGACTCAGAACATGGAGCTGTGTGGGGAAAATAATGAGATAAGAGTTAGTTATCACACCAGTAATTGGTATTGGAGAGTCCCAGGTGGGACTCCTGTGCCAGTGCCCACGACTAGCTGGGGGATGGGGGTGATACTATTAGAAAACTAATACTCCATAAGATCACCAGACTATTTGTATAATGTGTCTTCTCCAACTTTACTTGTTTAGCCTTTTGAAATGGTTCTCCAATCAGGTAGAAGATCATTGCCTAGTATTTGGTACATTTTGTACTGCATGTCTCCTCTCTGGCTGAACTCTGGAGGTTGCAGGCATGGATAGGCTTCTAAGGGAAGGCTCCTAGTCACTGGGAGCAGCTGCCCCAAGCCGTCCTCCCAAAAGGTTCCTCTTCTTCCAGGTATCTCCTCAGCCCATCCCTTCCTACCAGCAGTCAGTGCTGGTGGAAGATAATGCCCAAGGCTGTCTTGTTTTTAACATCCTTATTCTTAGACCATATTCTTAGAATATTGAAGCTAAGAGCCTTTTTTGTTGCTTTTTGTATATGTGACCAGAATCAGTGGACAAACAAAGCAGAGGAGATGTGCTGTTACATGGTCATTTCTGTCAGAATAAAATTTTCTGATTTGACAGATGAGGGAAAGAAGTTCTTTCATTTAGAAAGAATTTCCAGTGTTATTTTTGCCTGATTGTAGGCAGTGATCTATCAGAGGCAATTCTGATTTTAAATCAGAAAATGTTACCTCTTCTATTTGAGTGATGCTCATTAAAATATTGCCCATATTTTCTGTGTCTTTTTAGAGTTCTCCAGAGAAAAGCAAATCAGAAAAGGTTAGAGGTAGAGATGCAGGTACAGAGTTAGAGATGCACATACAAATATGCAGAGACAGACACAGGGGGTTAGGGAGAAAGATGCGGTGTCCCAAGGGCTTTTGAGGTGTAAAGTCTTATACTCTTTGGATTTCATGGCTGTACGTTCAACAGAATGTTCATCTTGAGCTAACTTTTGCAATGGGGCCTAGGTACCTGTCATCTTTTAGTTTCCCTTATGTTTATGAACAAGATCACAACCTAATTATCAGAATTTTATCCTAAAAGATACCATTCTGAGGTCAACCAGAGTATGAAATAACATGGAATATGTAATATAAAAACAGTAATTATAGAATTTGGCCACTGTCCAAATAAATCTCTTCACTTTTTATATGAGCAATCAAATGTCAGAATTGATGTGTAGTAGTATCGCAGGCTTTCCCTCAAGGTGTCTAGGAACCGAAACTTCTGGTGACAGTTACGCAAAGAAAGATGCCTCAGAATGGCCAGCAGACACGGGAAGCCAGGTTTTTGAAGAATGGGGTGGGAGATGTATGGAAAACACCTTTTCTGTAGCTTGGATTTTTGCTTGACTTCTTAATCTCCCCTAGCTCCTGCTAGGGAAGTGTTGCTTTAAGAAGACTGTTGATGTTTTCATATGCTGACTTGTGGAACCCTCTGGTATCGAACTCACTAATTGTGGATTATTTATGTTATTAGGAAAATTAGGCATTTTGTCTCCCTCAAGAAGCTGTGCTGTACCACTGACAATAATAAGCAGGTACAGTATTCAGCCCCCACCATCTGCTCTGTCAGCTTCACCATGTGCTACAGTCTTGCTACCCTTCTCTGCCTATCTTTCTCCATATCTTACTGTAGTTGTCAGCTAAGAAGGCTTTTGGGGACATTAGACACCTCTGATGTGAACTTGTCAAAGATTCCCCTGCAAATCTGTCTAACTTCATTAGTAGAGCACAATGGTTATGCTTTGCCACTTGGCTGACCTGCAAAGCTAATACATTTTACGCAAGTGTAAAATTCTTCCTCTAACCTCCACCCCCAATCTATTTCCTATCTTCATTTCTTAAACAGATGAAAAGTATATATCCATTTCAGCATTTCACCCCTAAAATCTATATCCAAATTGAGAATCATTCCAAATCAGTACTGTGATTTTTTTCTCATACCATGATATCATATAAAGCAATATATTTAAATGATGTCTTCTGAAATAACATAATCTTAACAAGTTGTTATATTTAAGAAATATTTAAGAAAAAATAATATTTAAGGTAGTTTTACAGTAGAGAAAAACAAAGTTGTATAGATATTTTCTTTTATATGATTTATACTTTTGCTGTTTGATCACATAGATTTTCATCTCATGCTCTATTATTTTGGTTAAAAACTGCCGCAAACATAGTTACCAATGAACTATTCTGGAAAACTTACAGAACATGTCCTTTGATTTTGGTGAAGTGATAGCATCTCTAAGAGTTTGCAGAGGTTTCTGGGGTGTAGTCCAGTAATGAGGTTCAGGATGAGGTGAGACCTGGCTGGTGAGGAGTTGGACTGGACTTGCATGACCACAGAGCCAGGACTCCTCCATGAGAGGAGACAATCCAGAGGGACGGATGGGCTGTTTCTTCAGAGGCTCTGCACGTCAAAGTCACCACGGCCATGTGCTTGTTCCTAACATTTAGTTCAACCTAAAAGGCTTCCTTCACCACTGAGAATCTAATCTGGAGTCAGGAAATGTTCAGTTAATACCACAAAGTCACGCAAGAGGCAAGTCCTTGGAGATGTGGAAAGGAAGAAAATGAATTTTCATAGGGAAAATAAATCATCAAGTTAGCTACAGTGATACATGCCAGGAGGAAGAACAAGATCTGTATGAGAGGGGACAGAAGGCAAGGAACAGGCAATCTTAGTGTCCCTTTAGAGACAAATGACTTCACACATGTAGTGCGGGTCACCATTTCTGGGCTATGGATTCTCAGGAGAGGACACAGGCTCTGCTGGGCTCATTCATTTTCATACCAGAAATTAACTAAGTGTAGCTCATGTCTAAAATCAAGCACGCAATTCTCCCATCACACTAGCCTCATCCTTCCTTCTCCCCCTCAACCCCCACTTCCTACAACTCTACAAGCCCCAATCCTACCAGTCCCTTGGGGTCTCCTTCCCTAACCTCCAGATTACTTTGCTAGTTTTGTGCCTCCACTGGCATAGCTACTTGTGGGCTAACCTACCCTCCCTCTCTAACAGGGTCATGGGCCTAGTGTGCCAGTTGCCAGCACATAGTAGGCCCTGAAGCTGTTGGTTAGCTTGAATGGAATGAAGTGTCTCAGTCCTGGCCTCCTGCCAGCTATAAAGCCTCTACGAAGGGCACGCAGGGAAAGCAGAGGATCCGTTAGCACAGGACTTTAGGGTGTAGAAGCAAGGGCTGCATCTTTTCTGTGGCTGTAAATAGAAACGCCTTTACCACCATGAATCAGCCGCTGTTCTAAGCAGAGCTCTCATCCTCTGAGCCATTGACGTCACCTAATGGTGTAGCACAGGCCTAGAGAGACTCTTATATTTTCCAATAATAAAGCATTTTTGTCCCTCTGGCTGGCAGCAGTGCTTTTCCTCCTCTGGGCTGTGCTCCATGCCCGGGTTGCTCTAGACGGGAGCAGCCTGTCTGCAGGCGTTCCACAGCACTGACTTCTGGGGTTCAGCCCTGATGTCAACATCAACCCATGGGTGTGCATTTTAACAAGGACTAAAATTACAAGCCAGGCAGCTACTTGTGGTTGTGTTTGTCATCAGGAAAGATTTCCTTTTCTCCATGAATCCTGTTGTTTCTTTTTTGCCAAATGGCTGGGATTGTTCTGCAAGGTTTGTCTGCTGTAAACATTGGCCCCCTCCGCCACACACCCTCCCCACATGTCTATCAAACACCTGCTCAGTGCTGGTACCAGAGACACACAGTGTGGGTTCCAGAAACCATGGGAGCCAAAGACAGGTTTAAATGGGCTAATCATCACGCAGCACTAGAGAAGAGCAAACTGAGGCTAGAGAAGGCTGGGACGGGCAGACAACAGTGGGGCCCAGCCTGAAGTGGCTGCTTGGTGAACAGCCATTGGAGTATGGCCAGGCTCTTGGAGGTTGCTGTCACCCAGTGGCTGACTGGACCAGTTCTCAGAGGGAACCTGTGGCCTGCAGAGCCTAGAAGGTTTTCTGTCTGGCTCTTGGCAAAAGGTTGCCAACCTATTTCTGGATGATTATATTCTTTCTTGAATTTCTCCCTTCCCTAGGCCAATAATAGCCCTCCTCCCACAGCCTTCTCCATGGTCCTGTGCATGTTCGCTCAGCCCCTGATAGGCTACCATGCTGAGATGGGAGGACTGGAGAAATTTTTGTCTTTCTATGAGGTCAACACCAAATCCAAGTATGTGGAAGTTCAGGGATCTGCAGCAATGGTTAGAGTGGTTGTTGTGAGGGGAAGAAGAGGCACCCAGGACCCCAGGATCACACCAGCTTCTCCAAGCTGACCCAGAGGCTAGTGTAGGGAAAGGCAGCCAGTCAGGGCGGGGGGGGGGCAGGTTACATGGTGGGCTCCTCATTACCACCTATTCAATGTCCACTCTCAGCATCAAGCATCATTCTCTGTGCTTACTGCCGCTTCTGCATTGCTCATGACAATATGGGGAGCACAGCAGTCTCAGAGCCAGTGTGCCAGAGGCTGGCTTGCGCCCCTGGGAGAGAGTGAGGGAAGCTAGCAGTCAGGAGGACGGGGTGGCAGTGACAGTGCCTGAGAGACGTTCTGGTAACCTCCTCTTATAAATGGTAAGTCCATGCTGAGAACAGGAGACCAGTCTGACTCAACACTCCACTGGGCTTTGCGGAGCTGGAGAGTGGGACCCTGCCTTGGGAAGTTCTTGGCCTCCCTTCGTGGCAGGAAGGTTGTTTGCACTCTGAGAAATTGAAAGGGCATGACCTCTGAATGGAGAGCCGCTATAAATTTTTTGCCAGTCCTGGGCTTGAGCCCAGGGCCTGAGCACTGTCGTTGACTTTCTCAAGGCTAGAGCTCTACCACTTGAGCCTCACCATCACTTCCGGCTTTTTTCTATGTATATAGTACCGAGGAATCGAACCTGGGTCTTCGTGAACGCTAGGCAAGCACTCTACCACTAGGCCAAACTCCCAGCCGGAGAACAGCTGTTTAACTTAAGTAAATCGGGCTTCATAGAAAACCTGATTTGCCATGGCATAGGCAACTCATTTGAGAGCCTCAGGGATAGAAATAGAGGTTCAGTCAGGCCAGTTTACAATGGTAAAACCTTATCGTGAATTACAACTCTATGGGGTGTTTGCATAGTTAGCTCTTTAATCTTCAAATTCTGTCAGTTAGCAAAAAATAGAACTCCAGTATCAATGCATAGACCTGAGCCAGTCAGAGTGTGTAAAATAAGATAGAAAGGTAATGAAGGAGCAGAAAGGAGCAGTGAGTACTGGTTCTCACTATTGTAATGGCTTTCTGTGAAGAGGGAATGTCCACACCTGAAGGCAAAGCAGAGGAGCGTTCTAAAGAATCGTGACAGGTTCGACGTGAGTGAGGGAACATTACTTACCAGAATGGACCTAGACTTGGTAGCCGTAGTGGACAGTGAGCTCCCCCAATGGTCAGGAATCCCTGGTAGTGCCAGTACTCCATAAGCAAATCTGAGCAATTCACCAGAATTTGAACTACATCAGGGGTTCCTAAAGTGTTGTTCTCTGGAGCAGCAGCAGCAACATCCCTGGGAATTCGTTCTATTTGAAAAAAAAAACACACCCTCAGAATCAGAAACTCTGACGGAGGCCCTGTTTTAACTTGCACTCCAACATGCCAGAGTTTGCGAGCTTCTGACCAGGATGAAAGGCTTCAAGACTTAGATGATACAAATTCTGATTATTAATCCAGGAACATGGTCTGCTTTGGTTTGAAAATAGGAAAATTATTTTGTGTGTCCTTCCAACTTCCCAGGTGTTCCCCTACCAAATTAAGACTGTATAGGAATAATACATGTTTCATATTCTTTAAGGCACAAACCAAGTGTGATATTTTAAAATAATATTGGAGGAATAGCAAAACTTACCTAAACTATGATGCTAGTTGCCTCTGAAAGTGGCTGTGTGTCTGTATATGTAGTTTGTTTGAAATATATACATTTATATATAATGTACTATATATATATATATTTAGTTTGTCCCACTTTAGCTATTTGGTGATTAATTGGAGATGAGTCTCATGGACTTTTCTGGGCTGGCTTTGAACTGCTATGCTATAATCTCAGCCTCCTGAGTAGCTAGGATTATAAGTGTGAGCCATCAACACCCAGCTAGAAATATATTTTAAGTCGTCATTGATGGATCACCATGAGGCAAAATGTATTCACTCGAAGTAAATGTCCTGAAATGTTTGTTGATATATTTGGTAAAGCCGCTAAGTAAACAAAATGATCCAAATTGTCCCAGTTAGATTTGGTTCATATCTTCTGGTAAATATGAAGCTATCTAAAGGAAGCCAAGTTTTTCTCTTGAGAAGCTACATTTTGAACTGCCAACTTCTGAGCACACAAGAATGGGATACTTGATGTATGTCAAGACCATGGGAGGCTCTGAAGGTACAAGACATGAGAGCTTACAGCAGGGACCAGGTCCCAGTGGCAGAACTGAGTGCAGGGAGATGGTTTCATAGATGGCGGTGGCCACTAAAACTGATCATGAGGCCCAAATGTCTGCAGGTAAACTGAGGACCTGCACCGCCCACGTGTAGGTATACAGAAGTGTTCCTTGCCTGCTAGAGAAGCTCAGCCCCTCGTGGGCAGCAGCTCAGTATGCCGGCCACCCTGTCTGCACTACAATGGGCTTTCTTTCTATCCCCCCATGTCCCTCTGTCAGGTCACAAAATGTTCACAAGGCACTTGGCCAGTGGTGGAAGGAAACACAGTTTCCTTCTGTGTGAAACCATTAGTGCTCCTCACCGGTCATCCTTGCTCCGTGAGAAGCAGGCGGCCCCTGTCAGGTGAGCCCAAATACCAGAGCCTAAACATAGGGATAATTAGTTGACTCAGGAAATTTAAGATAGATTGGGTGATGAAGGGCAAACAGACATAGCTGTACTAGTTCACTGAAGTTAAGATTACACAGGTGGACGCTTGATTCTAGTGATAAAGCACTAGCTATGAGCAAGAAAGCCAAACAAAAGTGTAAGGTCCTGAATTCACGCCTCACTGCTGGCACAAAAATTAATGCCACAAGTTTATCTCTGATGCGTTCAAGACAGTAACACTGGAAGAGGTAATAGTGTGCTGCCAGTTGGAAAGTAGGATCTGTGCCTTGAAATTTAACTTAAATTTCAAATTTTGTACTTTTATATGATTGGTATCATTTGAACTGTTGCATTCTGGAGATATGTACTAATAGAGCCCAAGATATTTTATATTACCTAAGCAAGACCCAAATTTAACTAATTTTTATGTCACTTGTGGGTGTTAGTCCTCTCATGGGAGAGGGAACCCCAGTTCTTTCTCCAGAGCAATAGCTGGTGGCCAATTCTCCAGAAGGAACGTTTTCACTTCACAGTAAGAAGACTGCTGAGGTTCTGGCATGTGGTTCACCCCAAGCTCAGCACTGGTTGACCGGTTCCATGAGCAGCAGTGGCTCAGCACTCTGGCTTAGTGGATGAGGCCAAAGTCACTCTGTCTCTCCCCACATCTGCTCTTGCTATCTTATCTTCCCTTGCTTGGCTTCATGGTCTCTGTTATGGCTTCTCCACTTAGCTCTGCCATTTTGGTGGATAAGCCGCTCCAGATCAGGTGTCAAGGAATGGCAAGGATGTGTTAGCATAAAGTGTTATTTACACAAGTACAAGTAAGTAGTGCACATCTGACCCATCTTGACTGTATGTCAGTAAAATTTATCATCTTCATAGCTGTAGGTATCTATGCATATTTGAGCCAGCCAGAAGTTAAACTTTGCCTACACACTATTGTCATCCGGTCCCTGTGCTCCTTCTGAAGCCTCCTCACCACCCAGGAACCTTCTGCCACCCATGGCGAGGGGACATTCCTGTCCATGCCCCTCTTTCCTTGCCACTTCATTGTTTCCTAAACACACCAGGCTTGCTGTAGCTCTGCCAGATCTGCTGCTCCATCTTGCTTCCCCTTGTCCTCCTAAGGTATCACTCACCTGCCCAGGACAGTGTTTCCCCCATGATTCCCTCAGCCATTTCTCACCCCTGCAGGGTAGATTTAGCACTTACACACTCTTACTGGCCTGAGAATCACATCACCAAGGGCAGGAAACAATGTCTTGGCCTCTGCACTGCCACCTGATTTTTCAGTCAGGGTAATCCAGGGGCTTCTGTTTTCACGTCCTGGGGAAACCTGTTTCCCCAGTGGTATCTTGACACCTCCTATTCCTTACTCCACCCATTCTTGTCACACAGTCCTTCTCCAGATGATGAAACAGGCTCTGAGAGGGGGAGAAATCTGTCCAGGCATCATGTAGGGATCGTGAGGCAGGGCAGGATTCAACCCCAGGAGTTATTAGCAGCGTGGCTATGAAAGAGACACAATGCATGTTTGCAGTCTTCTTAGAGGGTCATCTCCTTTACTTGAAAAGCCAGGAGACTTCACAAGAGGAGGTGCTAATGGAAGTGGATTTGGGGTGGTGGTTGTAATCAGCCCTGGTTGGGAGATGAGGCCCCTGAAGAAGCTAAAAGGTAGGTAAAGTCAGAGAGGAGAGGGTGACACGGCCTGGCTGAACCCCTGAGGTGCTGAGGGGCTGGAGGTACTGGAGCTGTAAGTGCACCTGGAGTGCAGCCTAGATTCCTCACATGCCTTGCACCTCTCTGTCCCCTTTTCTCAGGGCTTGGCATGCACAGCCAACACTGCTAGCCCTGTACATGTGATGTGCAGCAAGGCGGTGGGACAGACAATGAGAGAGTAAGATAGGTGACAGCAGGCCCCAAGCCTGGCCCATCACTGCTTGTGAGGTCATCAGAGCAGCTCACCTGAGGACCAAGTGCTACTGGGCACACAGTCATGTCTGTCAGCATTGTCTGCTACTGGTGGTGTTTCAGAATCCATGCCCCATCATACCTCAGCACTGTGCAGCCCACGAAAACCTAAATCCCAGCCATGGTGGCTCCTGCTCCTCTGCTTAGAGAGAACCATGTTCATCACCAGGATCAGTGCAGGCTGGGAAGCTTCCCTATGCAGTGCCAATAGCAGATCATTTTAAAAACAAAATTCCACCAAGTGTGGCCTCCTCCAATGCCACTAATAGAAAAGCGAGGACAGGGAGGGTTTTGGAGTGCTCCTCATTAAACCTCCTCTGCTGCATTTTAGGAGAATCTGACACTCTGGTTTCCTGGAGTCTAAGTTTCAGAGCTGGGATTCAGAGCCCTGTTCCAGAAGCCTGGAGAAAGCGGTGTATGAACAAAACCTTCCTGGCCAGAATCCTGATGTAAAGAGTAGGTTCAATGAGGAAGCAGTAATGGTGGTAAGAAACATGGTATCTGTTGGAGTGTAGAAATGTGTCAGGAAGAGTGCCCACACCTGCCGTGGCTGGCCACATCTGCTGCGCTGTCAGGGCTAGCGTAGCACCACTGGCCCTGTGTTCAGTGACAAAGAAGGTGGAAAGGCTAGCAGAGAAGCTCACAATCTTGGCTGCACATAGCAATTACCTGGAAAATTAGAAAGAAAGGAAACAGGCCCACAGCACAGGAGAGCTCTGAGAGAATGGGCCTAGAGTATAGGCTGGACACAGGAGTTCCTGAGAGGCTTCCTCAAGCATTCTGATGTATGCCAAGGAGAAGCTGCCAGACTGACAGCAAAGCCTCTGTAGGGGTGGGACTGTGTGTGTGCGTGTGTGTGTGTGTGTGTGTGTGTGTGTGTGTGTGTGTGTGTGTTTAAAAGTACACTTTGGCTGGGCATGGTGGCTCATTTCTATAATCCTAGCTACTTTAGGAGGCTGAGATCTGAGTATCACAGTTCAAAGCCAGCCCAAGCAGGAAAGTCCATAAGACTCTTTATCTCCAATTAACCACCAGAATACCAGAAGTGGCATTGTGGCTCCAGTGGTAGGGTGGTAGCCTTGAGCTGAAGAGCTCAGGGATAGTACCCAGGCCCAGAGTTCAAGCCCCACGACTGACAAAAACAAAACAAAACAAAAAAAGTTTGTTTTTTATTAGATACATTTTTTTATGTGTTAAAAAGTTTCCTGCTGTGACTGGGAGTTTGTCCTAGTGGTAGATTGCTTGCCTAGCATACACAAAGACCTTGGTACCACATACATAGAAAAAGCTGGAGTGATGCTTTGGCTCAAGTAGTAGAGCACTACCCTTGAGAAAGCCCAAGGACAGGGCTCAGGACCTGAGTTCAAGCTCCAGGACTGGCATTAAAAAAAGTTTTCTAGGGGCCGGGAGTTTGGCCTAGTGGTAGAGTGCTTGCCTAGCATGCATGAAGATCTGGGTTCAATTCCTCGGTACCATATACACAGGAAAAAGCCAGAAGTGGTACTGTAGCTCAAGTGGTAGAGCTCGAACCTTGAGAAAGCCCAAGGACAGTGCTCAGGCCTTGAGTTCAAGGGCCAGGACTGGCAAATTAAAAAAAAAAAAAAGCTTTCTACTACTTTGGAGGAGGCACAAGATGAGGTAGAAGGCCGATGGAAGGATGCCGCTATCTGATTCTTGCAGCGAGGACAGACACTACTGATCTGCCAGGGGACAGGGATCAGGCCTTTGTCATCTTATATCTCCTTTCTGCACCCTGGCATGAGAGTATCTGCGGGGGTGATGGTTCACATCCAGGGAGGGCAGAGCTATAGGGTTGGAAGCCCAAGGTACCAGGAATGATCCTTGGAAGCTAGGAGCTCTGTGTGCTCCAAGGGATGATGGGAACCATGAGGGGACCCGCAGTAGGCAGAAAGGGCCTGAGGATGGGACCTCAGCCGCCTTCCCAGCTGCCTCCCCCTCCTTAGCAGAACCTGCCCACAGACGAGCAGAGGGGTGATGTTGTAGGCGGTTGATTTCTCTCTAGCCATGGCTCTGGGCATCGCTTTCTCCAGGACCTGACCCACACTTTCCTTGTTAATCACAGTGAGATTTGGGACACAGGGCAGCAGTGCTTCACTCCTCCATCTACCTGCCACGCCTGTTACCTGACTCAGCTGTCAAGTGTGTTCTGTTCTGTTTATTTCTCTTCCTCATTAATGTTGCATGTTGTGAGATCTGGCAGGAGAAGTAACCGTGTGGATGGGATTTATTTGATCTTCTGTTTCATTTAAATCTGAAAAATTTCTCCCAGTATTCTTTAGGCTGTGAGAAGTGTGTTTTGAAAATCATCTTCAATAAATCATCAGCCTTGTGATCCTTTAAGTCTCTCTCCCTGTCACTGCTGGGCCCCCACATGACAGATTGGCTGCCCTGTTTGCTGCAGATGCAGCAGAAGATGCTCCATAGTGTGGCACGGGCTGGGGAGCTGCACTATTGGCTTGTTTGTGTTGCTGCGTAAATATGAGAGTGTATTTGCAGGAACTGAGACAGCCACAGGGTCTCTGGCTAAAACAACCATTAGAAACACCATCATATGTGCAGTCAGTTGTAGACAGAACTGTTATGAGCTACATGGTCGTTATCTCCACATTGTGCTGTGAGCAGCACTGTGCGGGTAAAGGGGTTGAAGGGGTGCTGTGGCCTCGTGGGGAGTCGGGGGCTATGGGATAGGCCTGAGCCCTTGGGAGAAGCTGTCCTGGAGGGTGAGTTGTGCAGACTCAGGCCTCAGAGAAAATCACCAACCCACTGTCATGCCATGGCAGTGGCTTTGCCACCTCCGAGAACACATGTCCTTTGCCTAGGGATCACCAAGCAGGGCCAGCCTCCAGGCCCCAAGAGCAGTACTAAGAATGTTATTCATAAATGTTATTCATAAACGCCCAAAGAAGAGAGAAGGTTAAAACATTGTTTTCCCAAGGAAACACAAAGCAAGTGTCATGCTATAAAAAGGAAGGGGGAAAGTCTAATTCTGTTCATAATCATAATTTTGTTCACAAAGCATTGTGATTAGGGCCTAGGTTCTGCTCTCAAATGTAGGGAAGCAGCTACCAGGGTCAGAGACCAGTGGTGTCTTGTGGAGAGAGCTGAACCTCTTGGACCTCCACTGGCTGAAGTCATGTGAGGCCCACAGCAGACTATCCAGCTTCCCTGGACCATAATCTTGACCTTGATTCTGGCCCCTAAGTATATGAAGCTATAGAGATGGGATGAGTCAGAGAGGAAACACTTTGCAGTCAGCCCACTAGTGGCTCGTGTCCAGTCACCTCTCCTGTTGTGACTGTTAGCTCCATTCACTAGCCGAGGCCAGTGAGGCCAACTGAAGTTAGTGATCTCAGGTCTTTGGTGCTGTCTTTTCTTTTCCTTAAGGCTAGCACTCCACCACTTGAGCCACAGCTCCACTGGCTTTTTTAGTGGTTAATTGGAGATAAAAATGTTACAGACTTTCTTGAGTTGGGAGGCTTTGAACCGTGAGCCTCAGATCAGAGCCTGCAGAGTAGCTAGGAGTACAGGCATGAGCCATTGGCACCTGGCTACCAGCCTGTAATTTAATCCAAGGAGTAGTTATTGGGCCTTTGTAGCAAGGGTGGTTAGATGTAGTCTCTACCCTCAAGCAATTTACTGCTTATTATGGACCAAAATGGATGCTCTATCATGAAGCCATTCATCCATTCCTTGTTTGTTGGGCATGTACTATGTGCTAAGCCATGTTCCAAGCATGGGCATATGACAACTAAAGAGATAGAAGTCCATTCTTAAGGAGCTTAGTTCAAAAATGCCCAAAGATTGCATCTCTGAAGGGTGGGAAGCCGTTGAGTTCAAAGGTAAGTTGTGGGCATTCTCAGACTTTACAGTCATAGCCTCAAACTGTACACTTCAAGCCATTGGCTGTTTGGAATCTAGCACCAGTCTCTAGTTCTGAGCTGCCAGTCAAAGAGATGGTGCTATCAGCAAAGACATCTTAGGAGATGCCTGCACAGGGCATGGGGTGGCACTTTATAACCTTCATAACCCTTGTAAGCAATTTAACTATAAATTATTCCCAATACATCCATGCTGCTAGTTATGCTTCTCTGAACAGCCCTGATTAATACAGCTACAGGACACTGTTCGCCTGTGAGGAAGGAAGACTCCCGGATCTCCTAAGTGCTACAGGTTTATCAGCTAGAGATAAAGGTACCAAAAGCTGGTGGGGATGTGGCTTAGTGGTAGAACATTTGCATTCTATCCACATCAGTACAAAGAACCAAAAGAACCAAAGCTGATTATTTGTCTACCTTGCCAGTGTTTCTCAAACTGTAACATGTAATCCAATCATTTGGCAATTGTGTGAAAGTGAAGATTCTGAGTCCACAGATCTGGAGAGGCTGTCAGTCAGCTTTAATGAGCTCCCACGTGTCCTCAGAGCCTCTGTATACCAGCCCACCTCCAGCAGGAAGGCAGCCCACATTTCTGTGGCCTTGCCTTGCCCAGGCTCTTAGAGACCTGAGCACATCAGTAACTCTCACAGCAGCTCGTAGCACTGAGCAGAGAGAAATCTCTTCACAGAAGCCTCCAGGTGATGGATTCATGCTTACATTTAAGACCCCCTTATCCATTTCCATATTGGAAAACTCATTCAAAGCCAGGCGAGGAAGCAAAGTGGTTCTTACATTACTGGTACCACAATGTCAGCAAAGGAGAAATGGTACAAGGAGAAAAGCTCTTGAAGGCCGAAGGCTAGCTTGCTTGAAGTATTTGGGATGAGATAAAGATACAAAATGACTCACACTGAGCGCCACCCTTGAAGGCTTCTGCAGGTGAAGGTGGGGTAGAGAGCCAGTGACATCAGCCCTAGGTGGGGTGGGGTAGGATGTTTGGGTGAAGGACATAGTGGCATCTGGACTTGGAGATCTGGCACCACACAAGAGAGGAGGGCCTCCCCTTTTCCCCACAGAATATTTACCAGAGGAGGATGTCAGATGTTCAGGAAATGTATGGACACAGAACTAGGAAGGCAGCTTGGGGTTTCTTATTTTAATGTTGTGTAATCTTAAAAAAAATATGCGCACTTTCATCTATACCAAACCAGTGCACTTTGATATAAATAACATATTTAATTACCATAAAGATAAAAGGAGAGAGACGCTTTGGTGCAGTCCGTAAGATTCATAAAGTTCACCAAAGTGGGGAGGTCACCCCCAGATATCATGATCTGCATTGATTCAACCTCTCTTCAGTCTTGGTGTTGCAGAACTTTGGAAAACAGGCTGAGTATGTGGAAGGCAAATGGCTCTTTGTCTGTCTGTGACGTCAGGCATTATGCAAACCATTGTTGAGGACAGGATCCCGGGCTGTCTCATGAGCTGTTTTGTTCCCAGGCCTGGAGCAATGGGATCTGAGTTTTGAGAAATTATATCTTTCAAATAGATTTTGAAAACATAGACAAAAATATTTGATCTATGCATTAGATCCTTTTGCTTTTCAAGAAAATGCTCATCAAAGTATTTCAGTAAAGAAAACTGATGAAAGGTGTCTGCATTATATCACTGACACTGTCATTTTCATTCCATGTAAATTAAGGGAGGAATTCCAGAGACTACGTTTCTGCTGTCAGATTTCAGCATGAAAGGAGTCACATCCTGGAAAGCCAGCTGAGCACAAAAGTCTGTAAGACTCCATCTCCAATTAGGCAGCAAAACACTGGGCTGGACGTAAGACTCAAGTAGTAGAGCACCATCTTTGAGCAAGAAACCTAAGTGAGTTTGAAGCCCTGAGTTCAATTCCCTGTGAAAGCCAAAGAGAAAGAGAAAGGAGGAGAAAGACTGCAAAAAAAGAGGAAGCATATGACAGAAGGATGGGACCTCAAGCATTTGTGAAGAGTTTAGTACCAGGACAACAAAATTTGTAGCAATCTATGACATCTTAATTAACTAAAGTTTTTAAATTATTCTTCTCACCCCTCTCCACCACCAACAAGAATAAACTGTATTGCTTCCAATGGCTGGTTCGGAAATGGCAGCTTTGTGTTGGTCAGAAACTTGACCCAGCATCACAGCAGAATTCATGTTATAGAAGTGCTAGACAGTATCATCATTCCCAGTCATTTCTGCTCTTGCAAATTTCACAAGGGGAAAACAACGCACTCAGAGAGAGTGGCCTAGGGACAGTAAATTCTAATCCCTTTGTATCCATGTTACAATACTTGTATGTATGTGTGTGAGCATGCCCAGATGCATGAGTGTTTAATGTTGGGGATTAAACTAAGGGCTCCATGCTTTCTAGACAAGCACTTTATCACTTGAGTGACATTTCTAGCCCTTATACTTTTATGTTGTTTTCTAGATTTTCCATTTAGGCTAGGCTATCTTTTGGGTTTTTTTTTTTGTTTTTTTGTTTTTTTGTTTTTGCCAGTCTTGGGCTTAAGCTCAGGGCCTGAGCACTGAGTTCTCAAGGCTAGAACTCTACCACTTGAGCCTCAGCACCACTTCTGGCTTTTTCTAAGTATGTGATACCAAGGAATCGAACCTGGGTCTTCGTGCATGCTAGGCAAGCACTCTACCACTAGACCAAACTCCTGGCCCAAGGCTAGGCTATCTTTGAACTATGATTCTCCTACTTATAGCACTGAAGTAGCTGAAATTACTGGAGAGAGGGAAACCATTACAATTGGTGTTTCTCTCTCTCTCTCTCTCTCTCTCTCTCTCTCTCTCTCTCTCTCTCTCTCTCTCTCTCTCTTCCTTCCTCTTCTTCTCCCTCCATCTCTGTCCTTCCCTCTCTCTGCTCAGGCTGCCTTTGCACAGAAACCCTCCTATCTCTGTAATCAAGTAGCTAAGATTAAAGGTGTGTAACACCATGCCTGCTGACAAAACCTTTTGAAGAGAGAAAGTCCCTTCTTCCAAATAGCAGGGAAAATGCCTTCCTGCACAAATGCAAGAAGTACTTCTTTGACTTCAGCTTAAAAACTCAGTTCCTAGGATGTCCCTTCTGAAGCCTCTCTGTAGAAAGCAGTGTGTCAAGGAGCAGCAGGCTTTAGACGTAGGACTGTGGCTTGGGCTCTGTGCGATAGCTGTGTGGCACTTACTTTCTCCCTTCCAGAGCATAATCATGACATCCTGGTGATTGCAAATGGAGAGCTCTTCATACTTGGAGACTTGTAAAAGATGGTCTTTATCACAATCTTCATTCTCCAGAATCTCCCCAGCTGCCCACCCCGGAGAACACGGAAGCACTGGATCACTGTTTACATTCTCTTGACTAAGTGTTATGTGGGAAACAATTTGGAATACTTCATACTGAATTATAAGTGACTGGTGGGTTTAGATTTCAGGAACAAATTTTTCTTCTAAGAGACTGGTCATGTGAGTTAATCTTTGATTGTAAATGGAATAGTCAGGAAAGGTTCACAGATGATAAAAAACCTAGTGCTTCTAGGATGGGATGGAAGAAATGCCTTCCCATGATGCACAGCCCTGGGGCATCTCTACTCCAGGAGATAAGATTTGCAAAACAGATTCGCAACTGCAGTTCTTCTATGGTTGGCAATGGACACAGAGCCCACCAGAGACTACTGTGCCAGCATGGCGACTGCATGTTCAGCTCAGAAATACCAAAGCCAACATTGCTTTGTGGAAAAGGACGGTCCCCAAACACCCTGGCAGACGGACTGTACCTCTAGTCCCCAGTCCTCTGCACCCCCTCTTGTTCCTGTTAGTGGCTAGGGTATGCTCCCACGCCCCGGGCATGGCTGGGCCGTGCCTCTGCTGGGTTCGACTCTATCTAGTTGAATGTGCCTCCTCTCCAGACAGAATGCAAAGCCCACGGGTTGGCCCACGGTTCTGTGGGGATTTTTTTTGGTGTGATAAGGGGATTCGGGGTTATAAAACTTTTGATTCAGAGAGCAAAACTAAACATTTACTTCTGAGCTAGAGCTGATGAGAAAGGGAAACAAGACAAGAGTTTTATTCATTTGTATAGTATTGAAAATTGACACCAAGCCTAGTAGATTTGTCACAAGTGGTCTTTATGCCTGAAGAAAAATGTGAAATAATTATTCACAGATGTATACAGACCCCATAATCCTGGTGTAACTGGGCCAACAGCCGTCAGTGACATGATGTCCACAGTAGCTCACAAGTGGGTTACATGGTTGTCCCACTGTCACGTGGAATATCCCAGAGCAGAAGAGCTCACAGCCACTGCGGTTTAACACTTCGCTTTTCTCTGATGAGTTTAAAATGGTATAAGGAAGCAGGGATGTCTTCTTTGTAGATCTTGCCTAAATTATATGAATCTCCCCACTTCCGGTCCCCCCACCTCTGTAGTCCAGGCTGGTGGAAACAGTTCATGGAATGGCTGCTGAGGTGAGTGATCTGAGCCGGTGATGGGAGCAGTGGCTGAGCAGAGAAGCTGTGATAATGCGGGAGATGGGACACTGCTTCTCAGGGCCTTGGGTTCTAAACTCAAGAAATGCAGATGGACCAAGAAAGTATACTTATAAGTCCTAGTGTTAATGACTTCATTTATCATTCATTGATAGTTACTGGGCATGGGCACAAAGCCATTAGCACAAAACAAATCTGATAATGAGAAAGAAGTAGGTGCAAAATGGCAATGTGAAGAAACACTTCAGAACTGACTGACTAATGAAGCAGCATTTGGAGACTTCAGTGCTAGGAAGATTAGATTTCAATTCAAGTTACTTTACATTACAGGAAAAAATCATGGAATATGTCTGAAACCAATAGGATATGTAGGAACCTTATTTAAAAAAAAATAAGAGTAAGCTGAGTTTTAGCCTTTTTCTTTGTTGCCACAGACTGGCACAAGAAGCTAGCTGATGGGGGACAGATAGACAGCATGGAAGGGTGTCCCTCAGCCCTCGGCCCCCAGGGCCTTTTTGCTCATATACTCCCAGGTACTCCCAAGTGCAAATGTGTGTATCCTTGCCACATGGTGTGTGTCTCATTGCCCATACTGTCTGTGCAGCCTCTTGCTTCCTGCAAGTCTTCAGATATTTTTGGCTCAATTGTTTGAGGAAGACAGCAAATCCATATTTAAAATCTCTTTCTCTTATTTTATCAAACTTCGGAACAACTTTAGATCCACAGGATTCATCGTGATTCTGGAGACAACTCCCAGACAGGTGAGAATCGTTCATCTTCTCTGTGTAGAAGGCTTTATGAGTTCAAGTCTACCAGTTGCTCTAAAGGTGATGAGGTGACATTTGCTACCCAGGATTGGGGAGTGCTAAATGCTAATGTTAGGAGAAGCAGGAAGCAGCTAAAAAGTCCTTGATTCTTCGTTGGCAGCAACCTTCTCTACTCAACACCTCCCCCACCCTGGTTTCCTTTTATTTGCACAGAGAGGCCCAACATTTTAGGTAGATGCTAGTGGGATAGGACATAGGAGAGAATATGGTGTTGACTGAACCTTAACCAATCCTCCATTGCCTTTTGGTAGTTGGCAGCTGCCTTCAGAACTGGGAAATGTGGCAGGGAGGCAGGTGCAGAAAGTCCCCAGCTTTTACCTCATTGTTTCAGACCTGTGGCAACACTACCTGACCTTGTATCCCTCATCCACCAAAGGAAGGATGACTTTTACATGTAGAAAGGCCGGGAATTATCAGACCACTTGAGGATATTTGAATTTTGGCAATCAGCTCTGGAGCTGGTTTTCTCACCATCTATGATGCATTAAGCAATTCTTTATACTAGATTATTATAATTTTATTATCTCCATCATTAATTGTACAAAGGAGTTTCATTTCAACATGTTAATTTGTGAGTACAGTGCATCTTGATCAATGTCACCCTTCCATCGTTCTCCCTCATCTCTCCCAATCCCTCCCATTCTCTCAGTTTCCCTAGTTTCATTTTCATATATCTCCACATTGGATAAAATGACTGCATTCTCCCGCCCTTCCTCTCCATGTGTCTACACTCCTTCCCCCCATCCCACCAACCTCAAGTGTGTCCTCTCAGCACAGCAGTAACTGTCTCAATGATTTTTTTTTCCTCCTCAGAAAATAAAGTCAAGCATAAAAGGTTAGCTGTTAGAAATATAAAACTAGGAAGTGGCACTGCAGCTCAGGTGGTAGAGGATTAGCCTTGAACACAAAGAGGTTCAGAGACAGCACCAAGAACCTGAGTTCAAGCCCCAGGACTGGCAAAAAAGAAAGAAGAAAATGAAGGAAGGAAGGAAGGAAGGAAGGAAGGAAGGAAGGAAGGAAGGAAGGAAGGAAGGAAGGCAGGCAGGCAGGCAGGCAGGCAAGCAACAAGCGAAATATAAAACTAGTTCTCTTCTCTTTCTGTGATCAACTGTACTTACACATCATTTGCTGAAATTTATCCTTAGAATCCCTGAAAGACTGTCTAGATGTCTGACTTTCCAAAAGTACCCCGAACTAGTCTGCATTTATTTCCCAAATAATATAAAATAAGTATGGATTTCACAAGGATTTTATTTCCTTAAATAACTCCAGAGGAGTCTTTCCCTCTTTGCCTTCCAGCTGAATAGAGTCCTGCAAGTCAAGGTGATCCCTCTGAAAAGTTCCCCTAAGTTTCAGCTAATTTTTAAAACAATATTCCACTTCTGGAATTATATAATCTTTGATCCTCTCCATTTACATGATACAATGAAGCAGCAGACAGAAAAGACATTAGTTTATGACTCACCTGACTAGCCATTCATGTACTTTGGTGACTTGATAAGAGAGTTAATTTCTCAAAATGGTTTTTCTGGTGCTTGTTTTCTTGGGAAATGAGTGATGGTGACTACAGCTACATAATCCCCTTTCCATGTCTGTTGTGCCATCACAGAGCCTCATTCATTCAGGTTCAAGAGCCGCAGGAAAGAGTCCATTGACGTCAAGTCCATATCGTCTCGAAGCAGCGATGGTGAGCAGCTTCTTGTGTTTTGATGGGCAAAGTGGAGGGGTGGGAGCACAAGGGAGGACAGCAATGGCTGGATATGGGCTCTGCCTGGGAGGACTGGGGGGCGTCCTCTCATTTCTGAAATGAGGATTAATCCTCCTGCTTCCCCACTGGGTGGTAAGAGGTTGATGGAAACACTGCATTTAAGGAAACATGTGTACCATTTGATACTTTAACATTTTTTTTCCCTGTGTATGTGGTACTGAGGAATTAAACCCAGGGCTTCATGCATGCTAGGCAAGCACTCTACACTAAGCCACATTCCCAGTCTCTACTTTTACCATTTGAATCTTTTTCTCTTCTTTTTTTTTTTGTGATGGGACTTGAGTTCAGGGCCTGGGCACTGGCCCTGTTCTACCATCTTGAGCCACAGTTCCACTTCTGGTTTTTAAGTGGCTAATTGAAGATAAGAGTCTCATGGGGAGTTTTCTGCCAGAGCTGGCTTTGAACCATGATCCTCAGATCTCAGCCTCCTGAGTAGCTAGGATTTCAGATGGGAGCCTCAGTCTCCTGGCTCCAATTGAATCTTTAACCATCTGTAAGCATTAGCATTTCAAAAGGTAAAATTCTTTAAAAAAATACAAGTTTGGGGCCGGGAGTTTGGCCTAGTGGTAGAGTGCCTGCCTAGCATGCACAAAGACCCAGGTTCAATTCCTCAGTAGCACATACATAGAAAAAGCCAGAAGTGGTGCTGTGGCTCAAGGTAGAGCACTAACCTTCAGGAAAGCCCAAGGACAGTGCTCAGGCCCTGAGCTCAAGCCCAGGACTGGCAAAAAATAAAAATAAAAATAAATACAAGTGGGGGGGTGGGGGGAGGGTAGGGTACCAAGACATGTGAAAGGGTATCAATGTATGTGAATTAATGCACCGTCTATCTGGCAAATATCATGTAACCCTTTTATTAATTACAATAAAAAATTAAAAAATTAAATGCAAAGAATAAAATTATGCAAAAATAAATAAATAAATAAATAAATAAATAAATAAATACAAGTTTCTACAAATTAGAGCTAGCACCACTAGGTTCTGAGTGTTACAGACCTGTGGGCTCAGGAAAGAGGCGCCACTGGCCCCTATTTACTGGGTCTTCTAGAATCAAAAAAATGGAAGCCCTTCTTACTGTGCTCACGTAGCTGGCCAGTGACCAGCAGCACAGTAATCAAAGCAAAGGACCTGCCTGAAGGGTTGGTGGCCTGTGGTCCAGGGAGTCCTCAGGGTGGCTAGGCAGTCAACCTTGTAGGAACAAGAGACATGCTTTGGGAGGAGAAGGAAGTCTTGGGAGAATCTGGTCCCCAGCTGTGAAAGGACTAACCTGTACTTAGCCAAACATGACTCTCTCACCTTCACTCCAGCACCAAGCCTACAGAACCGCCGCTACCCCTCCATGGCGAGGATCCACTCCATGACTATCGAAGCCCCCATCACAAAGGTGAGTGACAGCTGCAGTGAGGACCCGCCCTCCTGAGCTGCATTCTGCTGGTCTCATGGATTTCAGTCTAGTGGGAGAAACAGATACTAAACCAACAAACACAAAATACATATGTGCACAATTACTAAGTAAAGGGAGTGTTATACAGGAAAACCACGGGGTGCCATGAGACCAGTGGGAGCAGGGCCCAGATGTAGCTTGCATGAGACAATGGTCAGGGAAGGTCACTGTGGAGGAACTAATGTTTGCATCAAAACTTGAAGCCCAAGAAGCACACTGGTCAGAAAAGGACTATGGGGGAGCAAGAATAGCACTGGAGTGCTTTGCCATGTGACCTGGAAAAAAGCCAGAGAGGCTGGAGATACAGCGAGGGTTATGCAGAGGTCAGGTCGTTGTGATCAGCTGGATGGTAGTGAGTGACTTGTGTCTTAGTTCACATGCTGCAGAAATCGTTGAAGGTTTTAATGTTAGGGGTGACTTAATCTAGCAACTGGGTTGCAGAAAAATAAATGCCCAGCTGTTGTGCACAAGGATGGATGTGGTGTGAGTACAAGAAAACAAATCCGTCAACAATTTTCTGTAATTCCAATCCCCTCCACAAAAATATTGATGAGTAAACTCGTGGCAGTGGAAGAGAAATGAATGGGCCTGGCGATTTTTAGGGAGAGAATCAACTGGGCTCTTTGAGGAGCTGTCAGAATGGGAGAGGAGTGAGGGAAAGCAGTATGTCCGGCAGGCAGGCAGGGTCTAGAAAAGCATCCGTCTTGGGTTCTGTTATGCTTGCTGCAGTTGCTGCTCATTGTCCTGCTTTGTGAGTTTAGCTTAGGTCAGGTTAGCCTGGAGGTGAGCTTGACAGTCTGGAATGGATCATATATATTCAGCGTCAAGAAAACAAAATGGTTTTTCTGAAAGGACCATAGAATAAGAAACAGACTCAGAGCTATTTGTGAGAAACTCCATCCTGTGGAGGAAAGCTAAAGGAGGCTACCGAAGGAGCCTGGGAGATACGGGCTAAAGTGGGCCGACACAGGACAGTGTGGGCTGCTGAGTGCGCAGCCATGAGACAGTGGCAGTGCCCTCTGAGCAACAAACTGTGCTCACCCACTTTCTTTGGGGTTCCCAGCAAATTCGTGACTTCAGGGGAGCAGCATCCCAATCTCTCAGATGTACTTTTTTTTTATTTCCAAAGGTTATAAATATAATCAATGCAGCCCAAGAAAACAGCCCAGTCACAGTGGCAGAAGCCTTGGACAGAGTTCTAGAAATTTTACGGACCACAGAACTGTACTCCCCGCAGCTGGGTACCAAAGATGAAGATCCACACACCAGTGATCTCGTAGGAGGCCTGATGACGGTGAGTGACAAGAAAAACCCAGAAATGTCCAGGGGAGTCCATCTCACCAGTGAACTGTTACCTGGGATTTAGAAATACTTGTATAGACAAACATCAGCATATCCAGAGGCAGCTCCATTGATTTCTGTATGTGTGACGCATGTAATGTGTGGGTATATATGTAATGTATGTATATAATGTGTGTGATGGTACTTTAGTGATTTTTTAATTTTATTGTCAGATGATATAGAGAGGGGTTACAGTTACATTCATCAGGCAGTGGGTATATTACTTCTTGAACATTATTACCCTTCCCATGTTTTTCTCCCACTTTCCCACTCCCATCCCCTTCCAAGTCATAAAACTTATTTCCAACATATTGTCTTGTGAATATTGCTGTTAACCCTTTGTCCTTTGCCTCATCATCTTATTTTTCCCCTTTCCTTCCTTAATTCAAATAAACAAATAAATGTGTATACAATATACCAGATACTAAAGTCAGATACAGTAACAACAAGTGATAAGGGGGAAAAAAGGAGGAAGAAATAATTTCACATAGTACATTAAAAAACAACAGCCACAAAGATAAACCTCTTGTTTCCATATCCTGGAGTTCATTTCGCTTAGCCGCTTGAGTAATTCTTGCATTTATCTTCCATGAAACTGAGGGACCCTAGCAGCAGGAGTCCGACATGTCTGTGATCAGGGCTTGCATATGCAAAGCGGTGCTGCACAGATCTTCCCTGGCTACTTCCTCCCCACACCTTGTTAAACTATTGGGTTGAAGATTGCTGTATGTCTATAGCCCTCTGATGGACAGGTTCTGATCTATGGATTCCCCGATCACAGGTCAAAAATACAAAACAATTAAGAAAAAAGAATCTCTGTACCTGTACTGAATACGCATAGCATTTTTGTCATTATTCCCTAAACAATGAAGTTATGAACATAGTGGAGGGGTTTTTTGCATTGTGTTACACATTATAAGAACGTTTGGCCTACATAAAAGAAATGCAAATCAAAACAACTCTAAGATTCCACCTCACTCCAGTTAAAATGGCCATGATCAAGAAATCTAATAACAACAGATGCTGGAGGGGATGTGGCCAGGAGGGATCACTACTACACTGTTGGTGGGAGTGCAAACTCGTTCAACCACTATGGAAAGCAGTATGGCAGTTCCTCAAAAGACTAAACATAGAGCTCCCCTCTGACCCACCAATTCTACTACTTGGCATTTACCCAACCATCCAGAATCTAGGGCATACTAAATCCACTAGCACAACAATGTTCATTGCAGCACTATTCACCATAGCAAAGATATGGAACCAACCCAGATGTCCTTCAGTTGATGAGTGGATCAACAAGATGTGGTATTTGCACACAATGGAATTCTATGCTGCTGTCAGAAAGAATGACATGGCCCCATTTGTTAGGAAATGGAAAGACTTAGAAAAAATCATATTAAGTGAAGTAAACCAGATTCAAAGGAACATAGGCTCAATGGTTTCCCTCATTTGTCATAATCAGTAGAAACCTTGGGCTCTCCTAGCAGAGATTTACAATAGAACAAAACCTAGATACATAAGGCCATACAGTATGATGCTAAATGAAAAGACCTCTAGGATATAGAAACAAAAGCCATATAACGAATGATTGTTGTCCTTAATGTACTATGTTATCTCTCATCTCTTTTGCTGTCCCTTGGTTATCTCATATTGTTACAGTATCTCTCTTTGTTATCTTATATATTGGATATATTTGTATTTGGTTATTTGAAATTGGATAGGGAAGGGGGAAAACAAGATGAGGGGTGAGGGTAGGGGGAGGGAAATGGGGACCAAGACATGAGAAAGGGTATCAATGTATGTGAATTAATGTACCTTCTATCTGGAGAATATAATGTAACCCTTCTATTAACTATAATATAAAATATTTTTTAAAAAAAGAACGCTGAGCCTAGAAAAGCCACCTCCACCTACCATGCCATTGGATTCCTGTCCAACTAACGCTGTGAAGGTCCAGTGTGAGGCTCCACTTCATGCTTATGTGGCAATAGGAAGTAGAGGGAGAAGGGCAAAATAAAAACAGGGAAATGCTCTTTCCTTTTTGTGAGTCATGGGGCTTGAACTCAGCCTGGGCACTCTCCCTAAACTCTTCAGCTCAAAGCTACCTCCCTACCCATGAGCCAAGCCCTACTTTCCGTTTTCTAGAGGTTAACTGGAGATAGGAGTCTCAGGTTTTTTTCTGCCTGGGCTGGCTTTGAACCTTAATCCTCAGATCTCAGCCCCCTGAGTAGCTGGGATTACAGGTGTGAGCCACCACGCCAAGCAAAAGTCACATTTTGGATCTTTAAGCCAAGAGCTAACCTAAAAAAAAAATAAAACAAAAACAAAAAAAGTATGAACAAGTAACCACAGCCAATTCTCTTGCCTCTAAGGTAGGGACAGCAGTTCCCGCTGGGTGCTGTGGCAATGATGCTGTGTCTCAAGTGGTAGAGCTCTAGCCTTGAGAAAGCCCAAGGACAGCACTTAGGCCCTGAGCTCAAGCCCAGGACTGGCAAAAAAAAAAAAATTGATATGGTTCAAAAGAATTAATTCTAGATATTACCTTACAGTTATCCCAGTTTTTAAAAGATTTGACAATTATCCCCATAATGTGGCATGTGGCTTTGATGCTTCCCAGTGTCAACCTGAGGACCCAAGAGTAGCCCCACCCACTTTGGGTAGATTGTATCAGAATTATGCGCATCCAAAGCAAGACTGTTTCTTGGATTTCACTTTGGTGGCTTTGGAAATGCTAGAAGAGAATGATGTCATGTCCATTGCAGACCAGATTCCTCCGTCTCCTGGGACTAGCAGCCACAAAGGGAGAGTACCATCTGTCTCATAGCTATTGCTCTGAGTTAACTTGGAGTTATAGGTGGATGGGGTTGTTTGGGATTTGAACTCTGGCTGATGAAAGAGAAGGGTGACTAGTGTAAAGCATGCTTCTAACCGTATCTGTCTTTGTTCCAGGATGGCTTGAGAAGGTTGTCAGGAAATGAGTATGTGTTTACAAAGAGTAAGTTTTTGTCTGTCACCTGTTACAAATTAATTGTCCCCAGTGTGGGCCACCCACAGGTCATGACTGCAGCACAGGAAAGGCTTTGGTGCTTTCATTGAGTTTATGCATCTCTGTGATTTACATTTGAAACAACATCTCCTGATTAACATTGCCTCTCTGAACACAGTTAGTGGAAGAATTGCACCTCATGTAGGATGGAGTGTCATGGTTGGTGCACATCTGCTTATCTCAGCTACATGGAAATCCTAAGTAGGGGGATCAAGGTTTGAGGCCAACCCTAGGCTAAAAACACCATGTGAAAAATAAAGCATAGAGTGGTAGAGCACTTGCTTAGCAAAAATGAGGCCCTGAAATTCAAGCTTAGGTGCTGCAAAAAGAAAAAGGAAAAGAAAGCAAGAGCATGGTCTTAAGATTGATCATTTAAGAGTAAAACCTCAGCCTGGCCATCTTCTTGTGAAGTTCAAGGCTTTCTAGTGGGAAGGAGGAGGGGAGGGCAAGCCTGCAATCCCCACTACTGTCCATGCAGTCTAACCTAGGCAAAGGCTAGACACCCTGCCTGAAAATGAATAGCAAAAGGATTGGGGCTATGCCTCAAGTGGTGGAGCACTAGACGCTGAGTTCAGCCCACCTACAGCATACCTGCACAAGCATTTGTTTCTTCTTTCTTTTTTTCTATATATGTGGTACCGAGGAATTGAACCGGGTCTTCGTGCATACTAGGCAAGCACTCTACCATTAGGCCAAACTCCCAGTACCCCTGCACAAGCATTTTTATTCTAGTTGCAATTGTGAAAAAGACAACATGCTTAGGGGCATTCAATTTCAGAACTCACCGGCCTCCCCCACCATCTTCGCCCTCTCTTTTGCTCAGATGTGCATCAGAGTCACAGTCACCTTGCCATGCCAGTAACCATCAATGACGTTCCTCCTTCTATCGCCCAGTTACTTGATAATGAGGAAAGCTGGGATTTCAACATCTTTGAACTGGAAGCGGTTACACATAAAAGGTATGAGACATCTCCAATTGCAGTCATGCTGGAGGCCTTTACATTTGGAAAGTTGGAAGAAGTTTTGTGGCCGGAGCTTGCTGCTTTTGGGAGAGGGAGTTGTAGTGGGCAAGACATGGGGTCAGCATATGTGTCCTTGCTGTCTTTGGACATTCCTTTGTGCCAGTGAGCCAAGAGTTCTAAGTTTTCTTATCCCAAGATTTGTTGAAGCTTCATCTCCAAAATAAATTGAAAGCGGGGCTAGGTGGTACACACCTCTAGTTCCAGCTACTTAGGAAACTGAGGTAAGATGACTGTCTGAACCAAACAGTTTAGAGCCATCAAGGGTAACCTCCAGAAAGAAAGAACGGGGGCATGGCCTAGTGGTAGAGCGCTTGCCTAGCATGCATGAAGACCAAGGTTCAATTCTTTGGTACCACATACATAGAAAAAGCCAAAAGTGGTGCTGTGGCTTAAGTGGTAGAGCTCTAGCATTGAGAAAGCTCAAGGACAGTGCTCAGGCCCTGAGTTTAAGCCCCAGGACTGACAAAAAAAGTGGTGGGGGAAACATTTGAATGACCAGCAATATTTCTTTAAATTTGTCCTGTCAGCAGGGGACAGATGAGAAAAGTCAAAGGACCTCATTTCTGCTGGGGTGTTTGACTGTGGGTATGAATGACCCATCTGTAAATATGAAACATGACTCTAAATGGTGCAGCTTTAATTCTGCTCCCCACTACTATCAGAGAAATTCTCTGGGTAAATGAACTCAGTAAACCAGGATTTGTTTTCCTGTTTTGCAGGCCATTGGTTTACTTGGGATTAAAAGTCTTCTCCCGGTTTGGAGTATGCGAATTTTTAAACTGTACTGAAACTACTCTTCGGGCCTGGCTACAAGTGATTGAAGCCAACTACCATTCCTCCAATGCCTACCATAACTCCACTCACGCAGCAGACGTCCTGCACGCCACGGCTTTCTTCCTAGGGAAGGAAAGAGTAAAGGTAGAATTCCCATACCATGATCTAATAACCATCTGGCTTGAAGATCCAAGACATTAACATAACAAATGCATTTCATTTGATGGAGAGCTACTTTCACAAACGTTTTTGTTTCTTTGGGATTTTTTGTTTTTTTAAGAACCAAATTGGTTGTTTTTGGCATTGTAACAACATAGACCTTTCTTCTAGCCTTCCTCCTGAAATGCATGAATCTTAATTTATGCAACTGCAGAGACTCCTGTCTATGTGTGGCTGAGCCAAGTACCCATGATGCAACAGTTCACCTGGAGCTTGGTGAAACTGGGCTGCAGGGCAGAGTTGTTGCAGCATGAAGAGATTAGGTCTTACAGTTAAATATGGCTATTGGTAGACCGCGATCCTGATCATAAGTCATCCAGCTGCTACTGACTTATGTGCATTTGTGTGTATTTTGGTGTGTGTAGGTGTGTGTGTCTAACTTTTGCCTAATTGGGAAAGCAACTCCTATCTCTCAGTCTTCTGTGGGCTCCACGCTGTTGTGTATAGTGGGATGTTGTTATAGATCTGGCACAGGTCCTACTACCATTTCCTGGGTTGTAGTCAAGTTTGTAACTCCTTTGTTAAAATTACAGCTGAAGCTTAAAATTTAGGGCTGCAATGTAGCTCAGTGGTAGGGCGCTTGCCTAAGTTCATGCAAGGCCCTGGGCTTGATTCCTAGCACCCCAGAGATAAACTGTAGATACTCTTGGGACCATTTGGAAACTGAAATTACTATTAGCCTGTGAAGAGAGGGGTTCATTTTCTTGGCAGAGATCTGATGAGGAATACGATCTCAGGATCTGAAGGTGAAACAGGACAGCTCAAAGGAGTGGAAATGATGCAAACATGAGCTGGAGGAATCCCTTCCTAGTACTGCCAGAGTCATCTGGTTATTTCGGCAAGAAAGCAAAGCATTAGGTGTAGGCACGATGCTTTTGAAGGGCTTTTGGGGTCTTACTTTTTGTTTTCTAATGAAAAAATATCAGCTTCAGCCTATGTGTAAAGCACCTCTCCTAGACGCCTAGTCTCCTCTGAGCATTCCTGCCTCGGCTCTGCACTTCCTCTTCACTGGCTGCCCTTTCCCAGATGAGGTCTCGCCACCCGCAGAGAACAGCACCCTGTTATTAGCACCTGGACCAGAGGCTGCCTGCCCTGCCCCCTCCCTTAATCAGAAGCTCCCTAGGAAAACCCACGTGAAATGTGCAGTAAACTGGGAACTATTTGTCATGCCATCTTCTCTCTGCCTATCCCTTCTCTGAAATAAGGGTCCCTTAAACTTGAGAGTTTTGCTGTGCGTTCAGGATCTGATTGAATTTCTGAAAGTACAGTCCTCCAAAGGTATCTAAGTGGGCCGGGAGGTTAGCCTAGTGATAGAGTGTTTGCCTAGCATGCACCAAGACCCAGGTTCGATTCCCCGGTACCACAATATAGGGAAAAAAAGCCAGAAATGGTGCTGTGGCTCAAGTGGTAGAGCTCTAGCCTTGAGAAAGGTCAAGGGCCCTGAGTTCAAGGCCCAGGACTGGCAGAAAAAAAAAAAAAAAGGTGTCTAAGTAAGACTAGATATAGCATGCTTGCACCCCTGTCAGAGATACCGGAAGTGTACAGCTGGGACTGTCTGGAGCTCCTGAGTTCAGCGGCTCAGAGGTTTACCAGCCCACATCCAGATTAGCCCACTCACAGGCACATCCGGCTTTCTCCTGAGGCCGGTTCCCTCAGACCTGCCACCACAGATGAAAAGGGCCAAGAGAGTGTATTCTCAACTCTTCTTGGCATTATCTTCCCCTCTAATTCCTTCTGGATGATAAGGTTTGTGTGTGTTCATACACGCGTGCATGTAGGACAAGACCCAAGACTTCCCACATTGTAAACACATGCGGTACACCACTAACACAAAAGCAGCCTCGATCCAGCATAGACAGCAGGCCAGAGCACACAGGCCCTTCAGGTTCCTTAGGCCTCGGGCTCTTCCCCCACTCTTAGCTGATGCATGTGACCCACAAGTAGCAAGGCCAGGACAGCCACAACTGCTTTTTAGTTCTTTGGGATTAAGTGACTATTCTGAATAAGAAAGTGTTTGAAAGGCTGACCCACCCCAGAGCCCTTTCTGCCAGTCTTCCTGAGTATGATCCAAATCAACTTCAGCTTAAAGCAATTAAAAAACAAAACATGCAGAGAAGTCCACACTGAAGGTTTTTTTTTTTCCTTTGGAGGGGGGCGTTTCTTCCATAAACCATCTCCCACTACGCATGTGTGCATACACATACATATACATACATATACATACATACATATCCACACACGTATATATGCACAGATGCACAAAGGGCTTTGCATTTCTTCTCTCCTTTCTCTGGGCTTGCTAGGTCTCCCATCTCCCAGCCACTTCCTCTAGCCAGAGTCAGAGTAGTGCTCACTGAATTACAGGAACTGGCCCATTATTGATACCTTTGGAAAAGGGTCATTGTCACTGAGATGTTGGGTTGAATCAGGTCTCATTTAGTTCCATTCGTACTCTCTACCCAGGCTCTTGAATCTTCCATTGAATAGTTTGAGTGCTTCAACAATAATTTGCCTGAGGCTTCCAGCAGGACTAGACCTATGTCAGAGCACAACCTCGAGGCCTACAGCACTGGCTCCCTGGGTCATCAGTGCCTGGTGGAAGGAAGGGCCCAGCTGGTTATAGCTCTGGGCCCTGGGCTTAGGGGCAGCTCGTACCTGTGGTTACAGTAGCCTCTCCAACAGCGGGGAAGAGGGCTAAGCATGTCTTTGGTCCTTTGGTTCTCCATCTTGACAAGAGCTGAAAAGAATATTTTGCTGTTTCTCCTAAAGCTTAGTCATGTTGACAAAGGCCAAGCCAGGCTTGTTCAGCAGTTCCATAAGGACAGGGCTCAGAATGGAAGAGGCACCATCTGAGGGGCTGTAGAGTTTCCAGGCAAAGCCTACTGTTACTTACCCTAACCCAACACAAGCAGCTGCAGCCCAGCGGTCAGCCAAGGTGTCAGGCTGGTCTGGGCTTCAGATTCAGCTTTTCTCACCCCAAACCAGGTTTTCCTTCAAGCCTACGAGTAAATATAAGTATGGGAACATCATAAGCTCTGGTCCATCCTCCAGCCTCATTCACTGCCCCCTTGGTCACTACTCTGAAGCCATCCAATATTATGTAGGACTCCTAGCTAAAGCTCTTCTGCTTATCTTTCCTTAGGGCTTTTCTCTCTTGTCTCTGGTTCCTACTTATCCTTTAGATTTCAGCATAAAAACCACTTCCTTAAATTATCCCTGTCTACACTCTAGGCCTCAGTTTTCCACTTTGGCAGGCATTAGCCACACATAAACATTAAAATGAAATAAAATTAGCTGGGTGCTGGTGGCTCATGCCTGTAATCCTAGCTACTCAGAAGGCTGAGGATTGCAGTTTGAAGCCTGGGCAGGAAAATCTGGGAGATTCTTATCTCCAGTTGGCCACAAAAAAGTTGGAAGGGAGCTGTGGGTCAAGGGTAGAGTGCACGCCTTGAGGGAAAAGAAAAAAAACAAAACAAAACAAAACAAAAACATGCTCAAGGACAGTGCCAGGCCCAGAGTTCAAGCCCCAAAACTGACACACACAAATTAAACATTTAGCTCCTCCATTGTATGGATGATATTCTTAAGAGTCCGGTAGCTACAGGTGACTGTGAATTAACTGCATTGGCTAACACAGCCAAAACTGAACCAGTCCAGGGCTTATACTCTCAAAGAACATGTACATTACTGCTCAGCAAGCTCACCACAAATCATTTTATTTGTATATTTTAAAATGTTTCGCCCTCTAGAATATAAGCTCTTTCAGTACAGAATCTGTCAGCATGAGTCACTCCTGTAGCTCCATCCCTGTGAATAACTGGTACCCATGACATCTACTAAACACTGAATGAACAAATCCATAGTACACTATGTAACAAGCCTGCTTTCTCCTGAAGCTGCAGGCTAAGAAAACATGTATCTGTAGATGTTCCCCTTTGTGTTCTTTATTTGCATAAAGAGAGCTTTACAGTTTCCCTTTCTGCCTCTTTAGCCTGCTAGCCCAGGCCTGTATCCTTGTGCTTCCAGGTGAAATTATTCTGTTTTCCTGCTGGTCTCTCATCAGCCTACCACTGCATGAATGAAGCGGGTGAGTGAACTCTGGGGAGAGTCCAGGCGTCCGCTGGAGTTCCATTCCTCCTCAGAAAATACTCAGCCCAGAAGAGTGGTAGATAACTGTGTGTCCAAGGCCACCTCTTACCTCTGAAAGTAGCAGCTTCCTTTTTCCTCCCCGCCACACACTGGTCCTCGGGATAGTCAGGGTGGACCCCCACTCAACCTTGCCTCCTTCATCTCAGGGAAGCCTGGATCAGCTGGATGAGGTGGCAGCCCTGATTGCTGCCACAGTCCATGATGTAGACCACCCAGGAAGGACCAACTCCTTCCTGTGCAACGCTGGCAGTGAGCTTGCCGTGCTCTACAACGACACTGCCGTCCTGGAGAGTCACCACACAGCCCTGGCCTTCCAGCTCACAGTCAAGGACACCAAGTGCAACATTTTCAAGAATATTGACAGGTTTGTTGGGCATGGCTCCTGTGCTCAAGGGGAAATTCCATTTTCCCTGGCTTCTCTGGATTCTGGGGTGGGGGGAATCAAAGTGTCGGGGTAGTTGTATTGTTGCATTGGATGATAAAATAATGATCTTGTCCTTGCAAACTTCATTTTATTGCTCAGACTGCCTTCATGGTTTTAAATTTCATGCAGTTTTTGATAAGTTCATGAAAATGTTTTAAACACTGCAAAACACGGCATAAATATTGACTCTATGACTAATAAGCCCAGCAGATATTTTTACGCTCCTTGGGGACCAACCTGTCTTTTGGGTGGCTCAAAGAAAACATCCACTCCTGATTTCACAGCTCAGTTTTTGGCTACTTAGAACATTCCCTCTCAAGGCGGTCCCAGCAAAGGTGATGCAGCCAAAGGTGAGGCAGGTTTTGCCCTCGCTGAGAGCTGGCCAGGTATAACCAGATGTGGAGTGTCTCCTGCCTGCCAGCAACTGTGGTCAGATTCTATTAACAGCACCAGCCAGCTGCTAGGCAGAGCTCTGGAAGGGACCTGGGAACTCAAATGGATCTTAGGACAGATTGCTTGTTTGAATCTATGATTTTGGTATCTAGACATCTAGAAAAACATGGAGACCTGACACAGCAGATTCAGCTTAAGTTTCATCAGTATCAAGGATTGGTTTTTAAGCCTGTGCAGAAAGAATTCTTTCCAGTAGCCAATTTTACTCAATGCCTCATTCTGGCATTAGAATTAGAATTAGAATTAGAAAATGGCAGGAATTGGCCAGTAATCGGGGGTGGTTGCCCCATCCACCTCAAGGTCTAACGATTGCAAGCTAAAGAAAAACCAACAGGAAAAGCTTCCTCTGCTGCTGCATGAGACTGTGCTCTCGCAGTAGAAATATGTCTGTACAGAATGCAGTAGACAGCTCACCAGGCTGCCAGCCCAGCTGGTCATTTCCTTCCTTCTCCATCTTGGTGTCCCTGAGGGTCGAGGCAAGGGAATGACACTGTAAAATGAGTTTCACCATGTGACAAATACTTTATCACTCCTAATTCAGTGTCAGATGTCACTGGGAAGATGGAATAGCATCTGCAATACTGCCTTATTGAGAGAATGAGCAGGTGGACTTTGTACTCATTTAACTCTGTCCCAGTTCATTCCGGGTTGAGTAAAGCATGATGAAATGGCAGTAAAACAGTTCTAATTCTGGACATGATGTGAACAAAGTCCTTTGTGTTCTGGTTATTTTAGGAACCATTATCGAACACTGCGCCAGGCTATTATTGACATGGTTTTGGCAACGGAGATGACAAAACACTTTGAACATGTGAACAAATTTGTGAACAGCATCAACAAGCCAATGGCAGCTGAGGTAAGCACCCTGTATAATAAAATACATCACGTGTATTCCCAGGAGCAGCTACACTGGAAGCAAATCCCCCCTCTTGAGTGCAAGGTGGTTGTTTGAAGCTGGCAAAGGGCTGCAAATCCTGGTGACTTGTTTTTCTTAGGAGATTAGATTGTCAGGAGCCACAGGAATTTTGAGCTTCTTGAAGAGAAGACCCTGAGATAAGGAATGACAGAGTGACAGCAGGTTGGATCAGGAAATCCAATGGAAAGAACGCAAGTGGTAGCATTTTAGGGAATCAAAAGACTTCTCAATTCTTAAGTTCCTATCACTTGGAAACATTTTTGGTTTTTTTTGTTTTGTTATTGCTGTTGGTGGTGGTGGTGGTCCTGGGGCTTAAACCTAGAGCCTGGGTGCTATTGCTCTGCCACTTTTGGCCACAGTGCCAGTTCTAAAGTTTATATCTCTATGGTTAAAGACCGACATAGGTAAAGGGACAGTGTCCACTTCATCTATGCCGAGTCCCATCCCACCCCCATCCACAGACTGTCACACAACTCAAGGCTCTGCTCTCCCACAAGGGGCTAGAGGTAGCGGCTATCTGGGATTTGGAGGGTGGGAAACCTGCACAGAATGAAACAATGTAGACTTGAAGTGTTCTGTCCAAGTCATGTATGGCACAGTATTTGTATCTGGCTTTATCTTTCAATGTTCAACAATCAAGACAACCTTCACAGTATATTTTGCCTATCAATGACTTAATAGAACCACTCCCCCAAGCTCCTCAAATGTCCAGTCATCTTTCAGCTTTAGAAAGCTTTAGAGAGCTAATTGTTTTCAGACAAATGTAATCAATGGTGCCTTTGAGAACGGGGAATTGTTTTCTAGGCTTGGTGTAGGTAGTTGTGATTGTACGCAGATGGCCTACTTACAAGGCTGCCCATAGGCCTCAGGACCACAGAACTGTGCGCGCAGTGTAGGAATGCCGGCAGAAAACTCATTCCAAATGTCACAGAACACCCATTCTCTTGTCTTGTCCCAAACTTATCTGGCTCACATTCCCACACAGTTAAGCCAAGAGACACATAATTAAAAAAAAAAAAAATAGCAGGTAGAAGTGGGCCAGAAAATCACAGAAGAGAAAAAGCTGGTAAGTGGGAGCACAAACATCTATTGAAGAAAGGCCTTGTGTGTATGCAGTAGCCTCACTTTTAAGGCATCTGTGTATGTATCTAGAGGTTCTGCTTTCACCCAAAGCAAAGAAACGCCCTTCTAGAGGTGACCTGCCAAACTGCAAACACTGCCTGCAGCTGTTCCGTCTGAGGAAAAAGGCTGAAATGGGTGAATGGGTGGCGACAGGGACCTTTACTTTCAAACACTATATTGTATGGAGGGTTAAAAAATGTATCAACAGGGGCTGGGAGTTTGGCCTAGTGGTAGAGGGCTTGCCTAGCATGCACAAAAACCCAGGTTCCATTCCTCATTACCACATACATAGAAAAGTTGGAAGTGGTGCTGTGGCTCAATTGGTAGAGCTCAAGTCTTGAAAAAGTCCAGGAACAGTGCTCAGGCCCTGAGTTCAAGCCCCAGGATTGGGGGAAAAAAAAAAGTATCATGCCGGGAGTTTGGCCTAGTGGTAGAGTATTTGCCTAGCATGAATGAAGACCCAGGTTCGATTCCTCGGTACCACATACATAGAAAAAAGCCAGAAGTGGTGCTGAGGCTCAAGTGGTAGAGCTCTAGCCTTGCGAAAATCCAAAGACAGTGCTCAGGCCCTAAGCCCAAGCCCAAGACTGGAAAAAAAAAAAGTATCAATATATTATATACACCTATGGAAAGACAGTTCCTTGTTCCTACGTCCTGGCCACACCTATGTGTGCCCAGTGAGGAATCCCCTGTGGGCTTCTCCAGCATCTTGCAGCATGAGTCCTGAGCTGATCATCTGTTTTCCAGATTGAGGGCAGTGACTGTGAATGCAATCCTACTGGGAAGAACTTCCCTGAAAACCAAATCCTCATCAAACGCATGATGATTAAGTGTGCAGATGTGGCTAACCCATGCCGACCCTTGGACCTGTGCATTGAATGGGCCGGGAGGATCTCTGAGGAGTATTTTGCGCAGGTGCGTTGCCTCTAGAGCGGTCTCACTTTCCTTCTAGGTCATAGAACTCTGTCTGTGGTCCAGATGGGTAGGTAGTGTCTCACCACCCAGGAAGCAGCTCACCCTGCCTGGAGTGAACTCCTCCTTCCCTCAAGGGCCCAGCTAATATGCTGGCCACTGGCCAAGGTCTAGGGCAAGCCTGAGCCTTTGGAAGTAAATTGTTGAATGCTGAACTTCCACAGAAACTGGGAAATGCCTAGGTCTAAAGTGAGTGCTTCCTTGGTGCATTATGGGAATAGAGACATGAATAAGCCACATCCTGCTCAGAAGTCCCTCACAATCCAGTGGGGGATGGAAGGTATGTACAGATAGGTCCATGTTGTTATTTTTAAAGGAATGTATAAAGAAGTGTGTATGTTAAATTCCACAGGAACTAACAGATTTATTTTTCTTTTCTTTTTTTGTCAGTCATGGGGCTTGAATTCTGGACCTGGGTGCTGTCCCTCAGCTCTCCAGCTCAAGGCTACCACCCTATCCCTGAGCCACAGATTAGAGATAAGAGTCTCATGTGCTTTGAACCATGATCCTCAGATCTCAGCCTCCTGAGTAGCTAGGATTACAGGCGTGAGGCACCGCACCCAGCTGCAGATTTGTTTTTCTAGTTAAGAAGAAGGTTTACTGGAAAGTTTAACCAATATAGAAAAAGAAAAAGAGGCTCTGAGAAAACAAGGAGTTTCGAAGCAAAATTTCTAGGGACAGAGACTAGAATTTGTAGCCATATGCAATTCATTTTAACAGTGCCAATGAAAAGAGGTATGCAAGGTGAAAATCCAGCAAATGGGAGCCTGTCAGATGCCACCTGAAATATAGCCCTACTTCCAGAAAAAAAAGGATCTAAAAACTAGTGTGTGTGCAAAACAGAAGACAGCAAATAGCTCGAAGTGATTCACATGGACTGGAATATCTACTGAGACAGGAGTAATAGCTGGTGGAGGCCACAGGACTGAGAACAGCCAGCAGAGAACTCAGTGAGTTACGAGACTTTCACAGCTAGGGAGGAATCCCTGAAAATAGGAAGAAATAGGACAGGCAGTTCTGGGTTTGACAGGGAGGAAAGAAAACCAAATTACTCCTTAAACACCAGTAGATGTTTTAAGGCTACTTGATCAGCTGAGCAAGCCAAACCAAAATTTGCTAAGAGCCATTATTAGGCCTGCCAGGCCCCACATGGAGAGGACTTGAAGTCCTGCCTCTAGCACTCCCGGGGTGTGGTGGAGAGCGGGGGAGAGCCAGCCTTAAGTTCTCTGACAGAAGCTTAGAAGTTAGGCATCCTTTCCCCTAAAGGAAAAGTTACAAATGAAGCCTCTTATCGGCTTGACACACTGCCAGGAAATGGGTCTCTTACTACTCAGCTTTAGTACATTACAGCCTTGTACACATGAACCTACACATTCACGTGCTTAGCACACTGCCACACACCTTGAGAGAGCTGCAAGGCTAAATACTCAAATCTGAACTATTGTGTGTCATTCATTCAAGTAAAAAAGCGAGTTCACCTTACAACGCAGTTGATTAACTGCTAATCCTGGAGGCAACAGACAGCACAATGGCTTTCTTATTCCTCATTTTGTCACACAGATTGTCAAGACATGTACTCTACAGTGAGGATTTAATCAAAGGTGATCTCTTGAGCCACTGTAGGTATGGCTCAGATGGTACAGGGCCAGCCATGAGTGAAAAAGCAGAAAGAGTGTGTAAGGCCCTGTGTTCAAGCCCCAGTGCCAGCACGTGAACACACCAGTTGATCATTTTTATTGCTTCAGATAGGTCATTCTTTATCTTTTTTTTTTGTTTGGCCAGTCCTGGGCTTTGAACTCAGGGCCTGAGCACTGTCCTTGGACTTTCTCAAGGCTAGGGCTCTACCACTTGAGCCACAGCACCATTTCTGGTTTTTTTTTTTCTATGTATGTGGTACTGAGGAATCGAACCTGGGTCTTCGTGCATGCTAGGCAAGTACTCAACCACTAGGCTAAACTCCCAGCCCAGATAGGTCATTCTTAATGGAACTCCATAACAACTGCTAGCTTTAACTAAAAGAGTGACTGTCGCTCTTCGTATCACTTGGTGCCAGTACTCGATCCATGCTGTGGTGCCCGCCACGGCCAGCATTGCTTCTGTATCCACGGTGCGTTGACAGCAGAACCTGAACTTCTGGATCACACTGTGAAATTAATTTTGAACATTCAGTAATAAAAGCAGAATCACAGAAATGCAGCTCAGCTGTATCAGGAAGAACTGTGGAATAGCATAGAAAGAAAAACAGGCTGGAGCTATTGCTTAGCAGGAGAGGTACTGCTTGCCTTGTGTTGGTTAGACCTTGGGTTCCATCCTCAGCAACCAAAAAGATGAGAATCTGAAGACCAGCAGATAGTCATTAGAGCCCGTCCAATGTTGTGTTACTAAGGTCTGGGCCCTCCTGCATCTTTCTTTATATACAAAACCGGAAAATGACCCACATCTACAAGAGTTGTGACTGTGAAAGCTTCTTGTGTGTCCCACAGCCCAGTGTGTGCTCTTTTCTTACAGACTGACGAAGAAAAGCGACAAGGGCTACCTGTGGTCATGCCAGTGTTCGATCGCAATACCTGCAGCATCCCCAAGTCCCAGATCTCCTTCATCGACTACTTCATAACAGACATGTTTGATGCTTGGGATGGTAAGTCGGTTACTGCTTCATCACCCACAAAGATACTTAGTAACACACACTGGGTGTAAAGAAAATGAAGTATCTTTTAAAAAAAATGTTAGCTTGTTGTGGCCCGGTAGGGGTATATGTGTACAGTACTTTGTGCATCCCTGGTCCCCAGCCTAGAACCTGAATACAAAGACTCTGTGGGGCACGTCACATCAGGGAAATGGAAACCTATGCTGTAAAAGGAGGCCTAACTTGTGGCCCAGTGCTCATTTACTGGTTTTGGGACCTAACCTGCCTATGGCCAGGTTAGAAGGCATGGCTGTGTTTGTGATGTAAAGTAAGGCTACCTCTGGGATAGGCCCCAACCCTTCAGCCCTCTCCAACAGCACCTGATTCCCCTTCTTTACCTATCTCCCCCCTTCCCCCCGTCCTGCCCACCTTTGTGCTGATTGGCTCCTGCATCCTATTAGTTGAAAGTGCTTCCTCAATGAACGAGTTCCTGCCTTGATGGGTCTCCCTAATGTGGCTTATTGTCCTCCAGAGAGGGAGGGCTGGGTAGGGTCCGTCAGTCGGCCCTTTCCTTTCTCGGCTCATCCTGGACAGGGTGTGTTCTCTCTATCCCTCTTGCAGTTTGGGAGGGACCAAGGACTAAAAACCCCGACAGACTCCATGTGTAGTAACGGGATAAACATGTCTTCGCTTCTTCAAAGGCCACATTTGCAAAGTGCACATTGGTTTACATCTGTCATTACGGGCAGTGCATCTATCCCAACACAGCTTCTTTGGATAATGTCACTGACGTAACAACTTTTCAACTAATCGAGGGCCTTATTTGTAGTTCAGACACTACGAGGTCCCTGTTTGTGCTTGTTTTCCATTTGCAGCATGAGACCTAGTCCTGGGTGTCTTTTTCTTCAATTTTATTCCCAAACCTAAGAAGTGTCCTTGGGATCCAGTATGATTTAATGGATTTTTCTTGATTTTTTTATGTCCTTACAGCCTTTGCACATCTGCCAGCCCTGATGCAGCACTTGGCTGATAACTACAAACACTGGAAGACATTAGATGATCTCAAGTGCAAAAGTCTGAGGCTTCCATCTGATCCCTAAAGCTGAGCGGGAGGAGACTGACCTCTTCGAAGGACACTGTGACTCAGTAGTGTAAACAAGAGGCTCTGCTCCATACAAAAATGATAGGTGCAGGTTAAGGAGCTAATGTTTAATCTTTGACCTTAAGTCATGTAAGTCTCCAAATTTTATTTTTTAAAAGTTATGTTCCATGAAGAAAAATGTATGTTCTTTTGAATGATCACTTAGTGCCAGAAGGAATACTAGCCAGCCTCCTTGCTGGCTGTCGTCCCGTGTGCCCTCATCAAACCACCCAGCTGATGCACTGTAATGTAGCAGGACACGAACATCCAAGACCTGGTCCCTGAGAGCCTGGCCCCTGGGATAGGGATCAAGTAGCTTAGCCAGTGTGCAGCTTTTTAACCATTAAATCACCAACACTGTCTACTTGACCACTTTGCTTAACAGCATAAGTCTGAAGGACTGCCAGGAAGCACATCTGAACAGATATATCTAAGAGGAAAAAAACCTACCTGAAATGAGAACAACTAGGACCAAATTATTGATGAAGTGATTAGCATCAGAGCTTCCATGGCTAGGTGGTTCTCTTGGTTGGTGGTGTGATAGTGAAGCTAGAATGCACCTTGGCCTGGTGAGTGCTCACTCCCTCTAGAAGGGCAACAGCAGCCCGAAGCCCTCCCTCCTCTAGAAAGAGTTCACTCTGGAGAAAGCCATCTGGGATGCAGGAGGAGTGGCTTCTTGCTTGAGGAAATCCACGAGCTTCCCTTACTTGGGCTCACAGAGGCACCACAAGGCACTATCCTAAGGATTACATAAAAGCCATTTAATCTGAATGCCCTTGGAAAAGCTTTTTTTAAGGAAAAAATTTATATACATTTGCTGTTTAAGATTTTTATTAAAACAACCTAAATTTTCTGAGTCTAAGCCCATGGAGTTTGTTGTGCCATGCAGCACCTCTATGTCTATATTTGGGATGGGATGGGGATGTTTCAAGGTTCAGATATTTTTAACTTATCTATATTTGAGATCATGTCATTTGCTTTAATGATGTAAAGTTATTGCAGGATGTGTAAATATATTAGAAAATAAGCATAAGGAGAGGCAGCAAATAATATTTTAAGCTATTAATTGTATGCTAAAAGCTTCTAAAGCACAAGTGCATATTTTTATACAGCTCTTTTCACAACTTCCTGTGATCTACATAAAGTCAAACTTAATGTTTTCCTTTCATAAGCCAGCCCTTCTCTGTGTGATGGATATTAGAAATTCAGTAAACAAAGTATCTTAGTTTTACTTCTTCTGTACTCTATGTTGCAACTTTAAGAGGTATATATAGAGATGAAATTGAATCAGTAGTTGTTTTTTCTGAAAGAAAAATGTATTTTACAAAACTCAGAAGTGGGACATGGGAAGAAAAAAAAGTTGACTTATCACTACATAATGTGCCAATGTTTTTTTTCTATATTTTGTATAAAAATGGAAACATCCATGACAATTCCATGCAAAGAAATGTATCTAAATTATTTTGTTAGATAATAAGAGAACTTGTTTGGTCAGGACATCAGCCAGTTCATATTGTGATGCTCTTATGTGATTTAATGTTTTTGTGAAGTACTTGTAACTAAATCCTACAGCCATTTTTCATTCCCAACAGCTGTTTTTATTTTACCTCTTTGGCCTAAACTTTTCATAATCTCAAATTCTGGATTTAGTGTCCTTTATTTCGTGAATCACTTTATTTTTAGAACACATTAAAATGAGGATATCCAATCTTGATAAGGAGTTTCAGAAACTTGCTGAAGGCAAGGACAATATTTTTCTGACTATCTTGCTTTTTAATTCTATTGGGTAAGTAACATTTATCAGGTTTCTGATGTTTTTTATATAAAAATATTACAACTTAGTTTATGTCAAGTAAATCTCTGTTAACATCCAAGCTTAAATGTGTAGATGCTCAGTGATTTAAGACAGTGGGGTCTGAAAATACTAACACAGCTCTACAGCTCTACTATCTACCAATTGTAATCTGCACAGCAACTTTCTGAGTTGCTAACTAGCATATTCTTCCATATAACCAACTAGAAATCTAGACACTCAGCTAGTATATGACTACATGATACAAGCTATTATAATTGCCATTTAAACAAAATTATTTACAACACCTGTGTTGAGGAGCGCCATATTAGGAAAATGCCAAGTCATCTAATTAGAAGTGATGATTATTGCTACAGGCCGAAAAAAAGAAAGTTGGGTGTAAAACACTGCTACTTGAATGATCTATAGTTTCTCATTTTCATCATTGTTTTCAGTTAAGACTGTATCTTTCCAGGCAAAGAAGGACTCAGTCAGCACTCCATCAACATGAAAAATGAAAAGGGTGAACTTTCAATTATGTTTTGTGAATGTAACCAAAGATTTAAATGGAAGTATTTTTCCCCTTTCCTATGAAAGATATATTACATAGCCGTGGTTCTGGAATTGCCAAGATCTTAAGTGCTGAAAGTTACCCTAAGAAAATAGGTAAAATGCATAAGATACACACACATACATCCCTCAATCAACATTTTCTTCTTTAAAATTGAAAACTCAGCTTTTAGCTGAGCTTTAGTCTCCAAGTAAATACTGAGCAGCAACTGGGTTTTGATTACTATTAGAATCTCCTAACATACTCCATGTCTCTAACCTTAGCTTAGCTACTCATGAAAAATATGCCATTAAATCCACTACTAGAATCCATTGGTGGAAACCTAACTAACTACAATATAGTGGCAGAGAAGATTTACTAAGATACTATTTGCTTCCCAAACAAGTGTGATTTCTACCACTCCCTTTGACTAGATTACAATCACAAAATACAATCCAAAACAGGTTAGTAAATCAAACTGTTAAAAACCAACCCATGAATTACTTATGACTTGCACAACTTAAGAAGATACCTTTAATAACACATGACCTAACATAAAATCAAGGAAAGGAAAAAGGGGAAAGTCCGTTTGCAGAGGGAATTAAAAGCTTTAGGCAGTACAAAATAACCTAGCCAGATCAGAGTGCAGGTTGGCCAGGCTTAGGGAAGCACACTCATTCTCCTTCAGGAAGAGAGATGAGATAGCTGTCTGTGTAATAACTGAAACTGACCTCCATGTAATGGTTTGTGGCTGAAAGTTAATGCTGTTTCTTTTCATTTATATTCTCTTTCCTAAGGGGGAAGCATAAGCTTTCATGTATGTTCCCATTGCAAATGAAAGCAGCACTACTGACGTGAGTGTTGCCTTTCCTAGGTGGTACTCATAAGTAATCTAAGCCTTTCTCTCTCACTCTGTTTCTAAAACTGAGGAGTAATTGGCACAATAAGTAAGCTACTGCATATGAGGCCTTCATTTCCTCATATACAACATTTGATGTCCTTGGATAACTTTAAAACTTTGCCAGTCTTTGTAGATAGTTGTGAAGTTATGAAATAAGAATTTTTAAAGGCTCTTTTTATAGAGTATAGATGTATGTATAATGAACAGATAAATTTGCAGAAGAGTTTTTTGAGATAAGTTACCTTGCCTTTTCTTTAACAGGATTCAACAGTGTAAGAATAATTCTACCATTTAAATTCATCCAATTTGTATTATATAGAACATTTGTTTTTACTTTTTAACACCAAGAGTGAATATTCTGTTACAGGCTACTAAGTTGATAAAGGTGATTCAATCTCAGTGCCTACACAAGAAGTCACACAAGTCAGGTGTTCCTCAAGCAGATGGGGCAGGGACTTTGGCTTCAGTCCCTGATTTAAAAACACTGTGCCTCTTTGCTAGTAGACAGTGGTCCTTGGCACAGGAATAGTGCTGATGGTCTGGTACCAATCTGTCCACTAGTTGCTGAAGCCAGTTCATATTGGGAAAGGAATGGATCCTCATAAGATACTATGTATTGTAGTAGATAAGGATTTATAGACATCAGCACCAAATATTTTTAATGATTTAAGTCAGTTAGTTGATATCAGCCCCTACAAAATTACTGTATTTATTTTGTGGCCAACATTCAAGTTTGTTCTCACTTGACTAAAACCGAGGGACATTTGTAGAAAAAAGTATATAGCTATCACATAATGTGGTCAATTAAACAGGCTCTAAAGGAAATAAAAAGTAAATCCCATTAGAACACATGACTTTGCTGTTACCTCTGTTTCTACCACATCCAAAGGCTCAGTTCAGGCAAAGAAGCTCAGAGCAAAGCACTCACCACTTAAGATGACACAATAAATGCCACAGGTGAATGTGCCAAAACCTGAGAAGCTACTTGCTGTTACCATATAAGTGCACAAGAACTCTATTATGCAGAGTCTTACAGACAGAAAAAAAGTCACAAATTTAAAAGATAATATATTAATCCATAGTTTATATTTGAAGTTCATATACCTGTGCTGTTCATTAAACTAAACAGCAACGTATAAGTCACCATTCTCCTCTAACTTCTGAAATAATTTTAAACTGCGCAATCCAGATTCTTGCTCCCCATTTTTCCATAAAATGATGAGATGATCAGCAGAGCAAGTCACTAGTCCATGATCTTCAAAGTACAGAAACATCTGTAAGAAAATTGAGACTACTGATTACAGGAAGTTCGATACCCATACTAGATTAATGTGTATGCTTACAAACATAATTTAATGACTTACTTGAATTTACTATTATCTTTCTCTCCCTCCTTACTTCCTCCCTTTTTAATTTATTTTACTGGGGCTTTAATCTACATCTTCACTCAGGCCAGGCAAGTGCTCTGCCACTTGAGTCACAATTCTTTGTGTGTATTTGGACTTGAGAGTCACCTGCTATTGTTGCCCAGGCTGATCTCAAGCTTACAATCTTCCTGCCTCTGCCTCCTGAATGCTGGATTGTGTGCCTTACTGTGCTTGGTGAGAAATCTTTTTCTAAGTAAAAAAATGGAATATTGGGGACTGGGAGTTTGGCTTAGTGGTAAGAGTGCTTGCTTTGCATGCACATAGACCCAGGTTCAATTCCTTGGTACCACATACGTAGAAAAAGCAGGAAGTGGTGCTGAGGTTCAAGTGGTGGAGCTCTAGGCCTTGAGAAAGCCCAAGGACAGTGCTCAGGCCCTGAGCTCAAGCTCCAAGACTAACAAAAAAAAAAAAAAAAAGGGAATATTTATCCATGTGATCACATGTAAATGTATAATTCAATGGCATTAAAATGCATACATAATGTTTTAAGTCCATCATCATCTATACAGAAAACTTTTTTAGAATTCTCAATATAAACTCTTTAGTCACTAACCTTGAACAAAAAAGCTCAGAGTCATAGCCTAGGCCCTTAATTCAAGCCCAAGGACAGGCATCAAAAATTAAAGCTGGCAGGTCACACCTGTAATCCGAGCTGCTCAGGAGGCTGAGATCTGAGAATCACAGTTCAAAGCCCACCGGGGCATGAAAGTCCATGAGACTTTTATCTCCAATTAACCATCAGAAAACCAGAAGTGATGCTGTGGCTCAAAGTGGTAGAGCACTAGCCTTGAGCTGAAGAGCTCAGAGACATCACTCAGGCTCAGAGCTCAAGCCCCATGACCAACCCCCCCCCCCCCCCAAAAAAAAAAATTAAGCCGGCAGAGAGCATAGCCTAGTGGTAGAGTGCTTGCCTAGCATGCATGGAGCCCTCAGTTCAATTCCTCATTGCCATATACACTGAAAAAAACAGAAATGATGCTGTGGCTCAAGTCGAAGAGTGCTAGCCTTGAGCAAAAGTGCTCAAGAACACTGCCCAGGCTCTGAGTTTAAGCCCCAGGACTGGCGAAAACAAACAAATAAAGCCAAGCTAAGCCAAAGCATAAGTTTTTAAGTTCAAGCACTGTCACTGAAGGAGGAAAACAGATGACAGCAAGAAACAGGATGAGAGTTGTCTTCTGAAGACAGCAGAATATGGCAAGGAATAACTGACAGTAATAGAATGAAGGAAGGAGATATAAGAGCAACATTCCTCAAAAGACTGGAAAAGTAGAATTCAGTACACAGGAGAGAGACTGGGCCAGAACAATGAACATATAGTCTCAATGAGGAAATTAAGGGGACATCTCCTAAGAGAACCTTCATTTTAAGAGAATTTTACCAATAAAACCACAGATACCTTTTCAAAGTTATAAAGCTAGGTGCCAATGGCTCTCACTTGTAATCTTGCTATTCAGAAGACTTAGATCTAAGGAGTCTGATTCAAAGCCAACCCAGGCAGGTTAAGTCCATGACCTCTTTATTTCCCACTGAATCCCAGAAATGGAGCTGAGGCCCAAGTGGTAGAGTGCTCAACTTGAGCAGAAAAGCTCAGAGATAGAATCTAGGCTCTGAGTTCAAACTGCAGGCGCGCACTCTCACACACACACACACACACTTTTTTTTTACATACAAAGTTTTGATTTTTATTGGAATTTCATTAAGTATCAAACAAAATCTGCTTTCTTCAGATAAAAAATATTCTACTATGTGGTGGAGTGATGACTTCTCTAGCATGGGAAAGACCCTAGACTCTACTTCAAAAAAAAAAAAAAAAGAGGGAGGGAGAAATCTAGGAAAGGGAATGGAAAAGAAAGGAGGAAAACAGGTAACAAGTACTAGCCAAGATATAGATGTGAAAAACAAAAAATAGAGAATCATTCCATACTACTGGTGGAAAAGTGAACCCTTGTAAGCTTTTATGGAAAACAATATGGAGGTCCCTCAAAATGTCAAACATACAACTACCTTATCCTCCAACAATCTGTATATTTTTCTAAGGAATAAAATCAGGATAGCAAAAAGTTATCTGGACTCTCATATCAAGTGTAATTTCCATTTCAAGAGACAAGATATGGAATCAGAAAAAGAACACAAGGAAAGAAGAATGGAAAAAGAAATATACACATAAAAACAATGGAATATGATTAAGTGATAAAAAAGATATCCTGTAATTTGAGACAATACGGATATACCTGGAAGATAGTACTTGTACCTTACGTGCAATAAACCAAGAGAAAAATACAGACAAATGGTGATGATACTCCTACACATGAAATCTTTTAAAAAACAAATAGTCAATACATGGAAAGTGAGAGTATATTAGCAGTAGCCAAAAAAAAAGTACTTGTTGAAAGGAACAAAATCTCAAATGAAATAAAAAATTCTTGGAATTTGTGGTTAAATATATATATATATATATTCTCTCAGATGTCTCCAGATATAACTGTTAAGTCTAAATTGGTCCTTCAATGTCTTATTTTTGTCCTCATGAAATGTTCATATACAGTTAGACACACATGCTTTTTTTTTTTTTTTTTTTGCCAGTCCTGGGCTTGAGCTCAGGGCCTGAGCACTGTCCTTGGACTTTCTCAAGGCTAGAGCTCTACCACTTGAGCCTCAGCACCACTTCCGGCTTTTTTGTATGTATGTGATACCAAGGAATCGAACCCGGGTATTTGTGCATGCTAGGCAAGCACTTTAACCACTAGGCCAAACTCCCAGCCCCAACACATATGCTTTTTAAGTGCCAGCTGGAGATACAGCTCAGTGGTAGAAACTTCCATGGGTGATGCCCTGGGTTTGATCCCAGTACTGCTTAAAAAGGAAAAACAAAACAACACTTTCAAGAAAATCCCAAAGAATCTGATTTATGACAAAAATAACACTTTAAAGGTTTCCTCCACCATTTAAGAAATAATGGTCTACCACTACCTTAGAAATAAAGTTCAAGGTGGGGGAGGGGAGGGTCTCAATTAATAGAAAGCCTTCATTGAAACCCTATACCCTATACTACCAAAGAATTAATAAAGAAGTAAAAGTAAAAGTGCAAACTTTCTGCCTTACTTTAAATCATTGACAATCTGAGGCCAAACTACCTCCCCAGACTTTATGACTATTGTCTCTTCTTGGGGACCCAGTGCACCAAGCTCACACTACCCCAAACCACACACACCACAGTCACCAAGCCAAAACAAAGCTCAAAATAACTGTTATACTTGGTAAAGGAAAGCAAAGATGAGAAGACAGTGCCCACATGAGGGAGCTCATAATGACAAGACCGTATAGTAATGCTATGTAACCAACCCAACTCAAAGTTCATCCCAAGCCTCACATCTTGCACAGACTTTTATGGAATTCACTAAGAAATGTTTCTTCTTACTCCTGACTATTCATTATCTTCTATTCCTCTAGGTCTATCACAAGCTGCCTCAATGAACAGCTTGTTAGGTCTGTCTCCCTCTCTAAAGTCTATGAGGACAAGGATTGCCTTTTAAAAATATTTATTTATTTATTTCACCTGTCCTGGGGCTTGAACTCAGAGCCTGAGCACTGTCCCTGTGCTTCTTTAGCGCAAGGCTAGCACTCTACCAACTGAGCCACAGCACCACTTCTACCATTTTCTGTTTATGTGGTACCAAGGAATCAAACCCAAGGCTTCATGCGTACTAGGCAAGCACTCTACCACTAGGCCACACTCCCAGCCCTATTATTACCAGTTCTAAACACTCTTCAGCTCCACTGATCTTTTTTCTTCATCATAAGCAATAATGTCTTTAGTAAATATTGAAGTGTTTAGGTTTCCACAAGTTAAAAATTTGTTTTCTACAATTTCCAACAAATTCTCAGAAATGCATAGTGAAACTTCATGTATAGAGTTAAAAAAATAAAAGCTATTATCCATCAAAGAAAGGTAAAAACAGTGCTGTTTAGGAAAGTGCCTGAACTTAGACTCCATTAAGGTCTCATATAACCGCAAGCCTTCCTGCTCCCTCTGTTGTACTGTTGTCCCCCACACACATCCAGCACCACTCACACTGCCCTTAGTGCAGGGTGAGCAAACCCATTCTTCAGGCTCCCGCAAATTCTATCTCTGCAAGGAAGTTCTTAACTGCCTAACCCCTAATCTAAAATTAACGCATGTTCAGATCCAACAAAAACCTACATGTCCAAACAAATTTTTTTTAAACCAACTGAATGCAAAGAGCAGCAGCATGCAGAAGCAGGACTGTACGGTCCTGTACACCTACAACAAGCATACCTCCACTGAGGATGAGTGTCCGATCAGATCTCCAATGAGCTCCAGCAAACAGGAGGTAGCACTGTCTTGTTGCTTTTTAACAGGTTGGCTGGCTTGTTTGTTCACTCTTCCAAATCCCCACATATTAAAAAAGCCTGGAAAAACACAGCCATTCCAGTCATTTCCCAAACTACCATATTCTTCTCCTTACAGTAGTAACATAAGCCCCCAAAATAGAGAACACTTAAATGCAAATAGGTTCCAAATTTAATCTAGGGCTCGGCAGATGCTACCAGTTAGTACCCGAGGATCTTTAAAACATGTTGATTTTGTTTCATTTTTCTTAATTAAACAGATTTGTTTCCCCCCTTTTTATTATCCCTTCTCATCTATTGGTGAAAGTATATTAAAGGACAGAACCCAAAAAACCCAGGTACTGTTAGAAAAGTAAAAAGACAAAAACAGAATAAAGCAGTGTCTGATTTTACACTGAGTTGGGAACTAATGCATTTAAACAGAATTTTGTTTTACAAACTGTGTACCTAAAAGTTCATGAGATTATAATACAAACACAAAGAAAAGTGAATTTTTCCATAAATTCACTGTTAATGATAATGCTTCGAGGCAAATGAACACCACTTTAAAACCTATGGTCCAGGGCTGGGAGTTTGGCCTAGTGGAAGAGTGCTTGCCTAGCATGCACAAAGACCCAGGTTCGATTCCTTGTTACCACATACATAGAAAAAAAAAGCCGGAAGTGGTACTGAGGCTCAAGTGGTAATGCTCTAGCCTTGAGAAAGTCCAAGCCCAGGACTGGCAAAAAAAACAAACAAACAAAAAAAAAACTGGTTCAGATCGGTATACTAGTCACACTTGAAGACCCTCTGAATGAATAATTGCTTCAGGAGGCCATTTGCGAATTCAGATGACTAGAAAATAAAGTTTTTCCTCAAAACAATCCCAGCTGACTTGAACTAAAGAAGCAGTTCTCCACTGGAGCAACATTAAGACATGAATCCTCCATTCCAATCACCACAGCTTCCTGTAAACATCTGATAATCTCTTGGGGGCAATTCTGTATTACTCCTGTGCTTCACGTAATCATTTTTCTTTTGCCTATCATATGAGGAAAAAAAAGGGAGAGAGAGGGAGAAGAAGACAAAGAAGAGATGGGGAGGAAGGGAAGGAAGGAGGATCACAAAGGAGAGGGCAGATGTGTGTTGTGTGTATATATATATATATATATATATATACACACACACACGCTACCTTTCTGGCAAAAGACACACACCTGTTGGTACAGGTTCGGCTGTGAGCTGCTGTTTTTCTCGTAACTCCCAAATGCGTACACTGCCATCTTCTGAGCATGAGATTAACTGCCTGTCAGAACAGAAATCAGTGATACAAAGACAGAGTGCCACCATGGAAAGCCAAATGCTAACTGCAGCGAAAGAAATCACTGGAGCCCACAAAGGCTTTCATTCAGCTCCTGGCAGAAGTTGGTAACAATCACAATTGTATTATGGCTGCACAATGCAAACTCAGCACCCTTTAGGAAAGGTGCACATTACATTGTAACATTGGAGCAAATGCCATACATTCACTGTAACAGGAAAACAGTATGGACCGTATTTTCACAATGTCCGAAGTGGTCCTCTTTCACCTTGTACTATATCTCTCTTCAGGTGCCTTTCACTGTAACTATGCTCTGTGGACAATAGTCAAATCCACAGAGACATGGATCTGATTACCAGCTGTCAAATGATAGGGGCAGAGGGCAACTGGAGATACCTACTAAGGAGTAGATTAGCAGGTTAGATTTGGAGGAGACCCCATTGAAGAGGACATGGCAGAGAGAGAGAAACACCAAGGTCCAGGGGAGAATGTAGGTAAGTCTAGGAGACACATCGGGTCAGGTGGAATGAGGACACCCCTGGAATGCAGATAAGGAAACAGCTCTTAAGCCTTTTCCACACCATCAAAATGTAAGCCATGGTCTAAAAAGAAATGGTGAGTCAATACAATCCATAAATCCTTGTTACCTACACAAAACCTGTCCTTATCTCCCCATTCATGTGGCAGAAGCAGCAGCAGAGTTGTTCCCCTGCCCTGGTCAGCTGGCCACCATGTCTCCCTTATTCCAGCAGTGTCCTAGCGATGCTGCTCTCAGACAACTGGTCAATGTACTAAATGTACCTTACAAATTTCACTGTATCACCTAGGAATTAAAGCCCAATAAAACACCAAAAAATAAAAAGTAGGTCATCTAGAAAATGAAGCTATTCCCTACCTATAATTTAATCCCTAGAAACTCAACAGCCATTCTACCCTGAGAGGAAAACTCTCAGACAACAATGAGCTTGCCATTTAATTTTGGCCATAAACACACAACAACTGTGAAAATAGAAAGGGAGAAATTAGTACACTGTTAAATAATTACCAAAGATTTAAATCATCTCACAATGAAATTCAGTGTAATTCTGTTTAGTCTTGCTCCTGTACTTTTGTCAGATACTCTGACAAATTCCTTGGCTAGAGACAGCCAGGGCACTCTCCCTTCCCCAAAGCACCCGCAGCTCATGCTGGAGCTAGGTAACCAGACCACTGGAGATAATGCACTGGCCACCCGTGATTATGGCTTGCTTTCACAGAACTTGTACCTGTTTGGAAGCCTGGCAATGTGGAGGACATTGGAGTCATGTGCAGTTTTCTGGTAGGCAATCACACGCTTCATTTGAAGGTTATATACATATAAACCCCTTCCAACTGCAGCAAATACATTCTGTGGGGAAAAGTTCCGAAATGGACATAAAACTAGTATTTATGACCACCTTATCAGAGATTTCCAGCATATATGACATCAGAAAGCCACGTTATCTTCCCTATTCCTAGCCTTCAGCCACAACTACTCGACTGCTCTTTCCCTCTTTTTTTTTTTTTTTTAAAAAAAGGGGTTTCAATTCAACAAATCAATTTATAAGTACAAGGCATCTTGATCCCTTCCATCATTCTCTCTCAACTTCCCATGTAGCTGGGAATATTTAAAAAGGAAAAGGAGAATAATGAGGGGTGACACTGGTCAAGATGCATTGTATTCACAAATTGGCATGTTGAAATTGAAAGCATTTTGTGCAACTACTTAAGGATAACGTTAAAAAGAAAATGCCACTGGGCGCAGTGGCTCACACCTGTAATCCTAGCTACTCAAGAGTCTGAGATCTGAGGATGGCAGTTCAAAGCCAGCCCAGCCACCAAAGACCTGAGACTCTTATCTCCAATTAACCACTAGAAACTGGAAGTGGTACTGTGTCCCAAAGAGTAGAGCAGTAGCCTTGAGCTGAAGAGCTCAGGGACAGCATCCACACCCAGAGATCAAGTCCTATGACTGATCAAAAAGAAAAAGAAAGAAAATCCCAAATCCACCAAAGAATAAAAGATAAAAGAAAACACTAGCAGATCATTCAAACAATCAAATAAAAAGACTTTGAAGGCAATATTTGCTCAACACACACAGCAATGTGAGGTAAAAAGAACCTATAGGTGGAAAAAAAAAGAAAATTAGGTGAAACAGCAATGTTTTATCAAGAATTCCTAGCAATTAATGAAAACAAAAAATTTAAAAACTAAAAGGAATACAAAATAAAAAACTTTTTAGGTATTTTTTACAAGTGTAAAGAAGGAAATAGGGGGAGGGATATGAGGACAAAAACATGAGAAGGGGTATCAATGTATGAGACATAATCTACCTACTATCTGGTGAATATAACTATAACTCCTCTATACATTACCATCACAACAAAAAATAATAACAAAGGATATCAAATTAAATCTATGTGAAATTACAAAGGGTCTAAGTAATCCAGTTTATGTCATTTCTTTTTTTTTTTTTTTTGTCAGTTGTGGGGCTTGAACTCTGGGCCTTGGCATTGTGCCTGAGCTCTTCTGATCAAGGCTACCACCCTACCCCTTGAGCCATAGAACCATTTCTCAGTATATATCATTTCTGAGGTCTTGATTTTTATATTTAACTTTTTTCAAATACAATTGGGATACATAGAAACAATTTTTTGGATATAAATGAACTTTAAAATCCAATTATTATCCTTTTGTTTTAGTTCTAATTTTTGTTTTGTTTTGGGAAAGTGGGACAGGGAAGATAAAAAAAAAAAGTTCTCTATCTCCAGAACAAAACTATTGAAAATTTTATTAAAAACAATAGCATGGGGGCCAGGAGTTTGGCCTAGTGTTTAAAGCGCTTGCCTAGCATGCATGAAGACCTGAGTTCGATTCCTTGGTACCACATACATAGAAACAAGCCGGAAGTGGTGCTGAGGCTCAAGTGGTAGAGCTCTAGCCTTGAGAAAGTCCAAGGGCAGTGCTCAGGCCCTGACCTCAAGCCCAGGACTGGCAAAAACAACAACAACAACAACAACAACAAAAAAACAATAGCATGGGAGCTGGGAGTTTAGCCTAGTGGTAGATTGCTTGCCTAACATCCAAGAAGACCCAGGTTCAATTCCTTGGTACCACATACATAGAAAAAAAGCCAGAAATGATGCTGTGGCTCAAGTTGTAGAGCTCTAGCCTTGAGAAAGCCCAAGAGCAGTGCCTAGATCCTGAGTTCAAGGCCCAGGACTGGAAGAAGAAAAAAACAGTATGCACACAATTTGAATTTCTCTCTCTCTCTCTCTCTCTCTCTCTCTCTCTCTCTCTCTCTCTCTCTCTCTCTCTCTCTCTCTCTCTCTTTCCTTCTTCCTTTCTTTTTGATTGTAAGGTCTGAACTCTGGGCCTAGGCATTGTCCCTGAGGTCTTCAGCTCAGGGCTAAGGCTCACCACTTTCCAAAGTGCCACTTCCTATTTTCTGGTGTTTAATTGGAAATAAGAGTCTCATGGACTTTCAGTCTAGGCTGTCTTTGAACCATGATCCTTAGATCTCAGCCTCTGAATACCTAGGATTACAGGTGTGAGCCACTGGCACTGGCTACAATTAGAATTTTTAAACATGATAGAAAGGCACAAAAGACATTGAAAGAAAAACTTCTCGCATCCACTCTCCTAAAAGGATCTGAACATTTATTTCTTTGTGCTTTTATTTTTAAGAGTAACTCCCCCTTAAAGAAGTTTTCTGACTCCCTGAGGCTAAATGAAGAGAGCTGTTCAGACTGGAACTCAGTTTAAGCAATTTGTTGGTATTAATCTGTTTTACTAGCCTTTGTGCTTCAAAAACCTAAAGGACAAAGATCAAGCATTCTCACCTAATTATCTTCACTAATGTGCCAGAGGTCTGAAAGAACATTCCCTACCATTTCCTTTTTTTCTCTCTAGGAAATATTCCAGAATCTTCCAGAAAATTCTGTCCTAACTGGTATTTCTTAAAACAACCTATTCCCATGGAATCACTTATTCCAACCCAAAATTTCAATGGTTTCTGAATCTGTGGCCATGTAATCACTTCCATGCTACCAGATTAGGAGCAAAGATTAAACTCCTCTTCAATCTAAACTGTATAATCTCCACATCACATCAGACTATTTAAAGCCCAACTGTTAAACCAATGGTAACTTTTGTTTTGGGTCCATCATGGGATTAAGCTTTAAAATTCATAAATTGGATTTATTTTAAAAACTGTAGAAAAAAATATTCTTACCTCTTCATCACATGTGAAATGATGAATAGAAATGTCACGTGGTTTCTGAGAGAGTCTGATCTCTTGCTGAGTGTCCATCTGTGGGGATGGGTCCCAGAAGTTGCACTCGTAGGCCTGCACCGTCCAGTCTAGGAGATCCCAGATGATCAGTTCTCCAACATGGGAGCCAGTGACAAAACTCACATCTAGGCAGAGTTCACATATGCTTCATTATTATCATTTTCCTAGGCTGTAAGTAAAAACGGATAAATGGCCTAGCACTGATGCTCTATGAAATCACAGTACTCAGAACAATGAGATATGTAGACAAGCCAAACAAAGCTACTAATGAAACCCTAAAGAGATCAGAAATAGACTTGTATTTTCTAAGTTATATGACATTGCACTTCACTCAGTAACATTTAGTCAAGTTTTAGGGTAATGAAAAACAAAAGAGCCTTACTTGGATCATATACCAAAAGAAGTCTCAAATAGATAAAATCATAAAAAGCACTTAAAAGACTAAGGAAAATGAAGAAAAATTCATGTATTGGTAGGAGAAGCAAAGTAAGTATGAGGCAAGATCCAAGTAAACCTGGGCTTGACAAAAAATTATACACTTAAATAATAAAGTGCTAAGGATACATTGTAATATGGATTTCAAGCAGAATTATATACATGATACATAAAGCGTATCAGAAATCACTAAAAAGGAAATAATGAAAGATAATGAAACCAGCAGTTGGGGAAAAAGCAGGCAAAGGAACTGAACAGGAATTTTTTCAAAATACAAGTGGTGATTAAATGTGTGAATAATTTGACTATTTTAACAAATAAGTCTAAAAGTCATATCATCCATTTCTTCACTTACAGACTTAGAAATTTATAGATTTATAAACTTAAATACACTTTATATACTATGTAAAATAGAAAATAACCAATATTGGCAAAGCATAGGGCATTAGCCTTCTACATACTGCTGTATCTTCCTATACATTACTGTAAACTGGTCCAACCTTTTTAAATATTAATTAAGTCACAAAAAAGTAAACATACTGATCCACAAATTCCACTTCTATGATTATATTCTGAGGGAAATGCATAAAAAACATATGCATAGCATTGCTAGATAGATCTGAAAATGTTGGAGATAAAACATCTGACTGGGGACTGAATAAGACATCTAAAAAAATTCTTGAAAATTACATTGTAAAAATACACTTATATCAATATGTGTATATCATACTGTCAAAAACAAGCCATTATGTATATGTACACATACACACAAGCACACACACGCATGCACAAGCACACACACACACACATACCCTGCACAAGAGAAACACAGAAGGATATGGATTGGTCTTTTTTTCTCTGGTGGTGCTGGCCAGGATTATGCCCTGAGTTAAGCCATTCCCTAGTGCGGCCTGGCCTCGAGCCACAATCCTTCCAACTATGCTTCCTTCAGAATTGAGATTACATGTGTGAATCACACTCTGATCCTCCCGGTTCCCTCCTGAGTGACTGGAGTCACAGGGGTGAGTCACCAAGCCTGGCCTATGGACTAGTTCTTAATACGAGATCATGGCATGATTTTTTTCATATATTTTTATTAATAATTTTCAATTAATTAATAGAAGGGTTACATTATATTCACCAGATAGAAGGTGCATTACTTCACAAACATTGATACCCTTTCTCATGTCTTGGTCCCCATTTCCTTCCCCCCACCCCCACCCCTCATCTTGTTTTCCCCCTTCCCTATCCAATTTCAAATAACCAAATACGCATATATCCAATATATCAGATAACAAAGTGAGATACTGTAACAATATGAGATAACCAAGGGACAGCAAAAGAGATGAGAGATAATATAGTATATTAAGGACAACAATCACTCATTATGTGGCTTTTGTTTCTATATCCTAGAGGTCCTTTCATTTAGCGTCATACTATCTGGCCTTATGTATCTAGGTTTTGTTCAATTGTAAATCTCTGCTAGGAGAGCCCAAGGTTTCTACTGATTATGACAAATGAGGGAAACCATTGAGCCTATGTTCCTTTGAGTCTGGCTTACTTCACTTAATATGATTTTTTTCTAAGTCTTTCCATTTCCTAACAAATGGAGCCATGTCATTCTTTCTGACAGCAGCATAGAATTCCATTGTGTATAAATACCAGATCTTGTTGATCCACTCATCAACTGAGGGACATCTGGATTGGTTCCATATCTTTGCTATAGTAAATAGTGCTGCAATGAACATCGTTGTGCTAGTGGATTTAGTATGCCCTTGTTTCTGGACGATTGGGTAAATGCCAAGTAGTGGAATTGCTGCGTTATAGGGGGCTCTATGTTTAGTCTTTTGAGGAACTGTCATGGCATGATTTTAAACTCTATTTTTGGTGTGTACTTATTACTGGGGCTTGAACTTTGAGCCTGAGCACTGAGCTCTGATCCAGAGCTTTTTTTGGGGGGGAGGGGACGGTCAGTCGTGGGGCTTGAACTCTGGGCCTGGGTGCTGTCCCTGAGCTTTTCAGCTCAAGGATAGCACCCTATCCCTTGAGATACAGCCACTTCCAGTTTTCTGGTGGTTAATTGGAGATAAGAGTCTCATGGTCTTTGGTGGCTGAACTGGCTATGAACTGCGATCCTCACATCTCAGCCTCCTGAGTAGCTAGGATTACAGACAGGAGTGAGCTACTGGCACCCAGCTCCCAAAGCTCTTTTGCTAAGAGTCTGTTGGACTTTTCCTGCCTAGCTGGCTTTGAACCACTGCCTCAGATCTCAGCCTCCTGAATAGCTAGAATTACAGGTGTGAGCCACCAGCACCCAGCTAAGTTTAACTCTTTTTATGTTTCTTACTATTTTTAATTACTCTGTATAGCTTATATAATAATATTTTTTTCTTTTTCTTTTTTTGCCAGTCCTGAGCTTGAGCTTAGGGCCTGAGCCCTGTCCTTGGACTTTCTCAAGGCTAGAGCTCTACTACTTGAGCCTCAGCACCACTTCCAGCTTTTTTCTATGTATGTGGTACTGAGAAATCAAACCCAGGTCTTTGTGCATGGTAGGCAAGCCCTCTACCATTAGGCCAAATTCCTGGCCCAATAATATTTTCTAAAACGCCTGAGCAGATGAAATTAGCAGGCCAAGATCCTTTTTACATTTAATTGAAAAGGTATTAACTACTAGATTAAAAATTATATGAGTCTTTAAAATAATTCTTATACATATTTAAAGCAAGACACAGACCAATATTTGAATCCAGAAAGCCAGTTTTGGATCTATCTGTTATTAGCCACATGATTGTAAGAAAACCACTCAACCTTTCTTTGTATTCCTTATATATTAAATGAAGATTATTACAGAAGTCAAACTAATAAGTCCATTAAGTTTTTAAAATGTTGTCTTTGAGTCTCTGCTATTAAGTAACTGGTATTATTCTGAATTAATGACATTAAAACCTGTAATGACTTGCAATTTAGGACTATATAGATGGGTAATTATGACTTAGTTATTCCATTTATCAAATAAACCAGCAGGACAGAAATCTCTAATAACCAGATGAACAATCTTTTAGAAATAAAGAATTGCTAACAATCATACATGTAAACACTATTTTGTCTTGGTTCCAAGACCATAAAAGGTAGCTTATTAATTTAATTTCTACATTTTTATAGTTTATTTGTGAAGAAAGTTCACTTCTCAGAAGAGAAACAACTTTCTAATTTCAATATAGTACTTTCAAATTTAAAGCAATAATAATCTTTCCATGTTTCTCTTCCATCTTTTTTTTTTTTGTGCCAGTCCTGGGCTTGGGCTCAGGGCCTGAGCACTGTCTTTGGACTTTCTACCACCTGAGCCTCAGCACCACTTCCAGCTTTTTTCTATGTATGTGGTACCGAGGAATCGAACCCGGGTCTTCGTGCATGCTAGGCAAGCACGCTACCACTAGGCCAAACTCCCGGCCCCTCTCTTCCATCTTTATCCTTCTTTTTTCCAACTTCACTCAAACTCTGGGTTTGTAACACAGAGTTAAGTACTGAGACCACACAATTTCTTACCTTGCCTTAGCCCTTTAAGGGCCTTTGTTCCTTCATGCACAGAAGCACAGCACTATAATACTGTTTGGAATTTTTCACTAAAAGCAAGTACTGGCATTCATCTACTTCAACAGTATAAATTATTTACATTTCCAGATAATTAATTCAAAATGTTTCACACCAAAAGCTTCAATGGTGTTTTACTAGTTGGATGTATTGTCAACTTGTAAGTATCAAGCCACTTACAAAAAAATCTCACCTGACATCTATGGATGCCTCCCCTAAGTATAATGCTTTGTGATTGCTGCAACATACTGTTGGCACAAAACAAGAACAGAAATAAAGAAGTGCCTCCAGAAGAGGATATGTGGTCATTTTATTGTATCTACTTAGGAAACCTGCCTTGGCATTCAGGTTTTTTTTCAGCAAACTTGCAATCTACTCTCCATGTTGTGACCCTAAGGCCACTCACTAAACATGCCCTTTTGCTGTGATGCAGGAACCAGTCCCTGACCACATCCTTCATTGCTAATGGGTAAGAACAAAAAGGGGCAGAAATGGAGCAGGGAATTATATAGCACAATCACATTGGTATTATCAAAATCTGCAGCATCACTGACAAGATTAGACTGTTAGCAAATGTTTTTCAAATTTTGCCCAGACGACCTGGCCATGAATGATTCCTAAGTATGCTTATTTATTCTCTGTAATATAGTTTATATAGTTCTATGGGCTTTTTTGTCATTTCCTTTCTTTGTGTGTGTGGGAGGAGGGGCAGTAATGTAGGGTTTGAACTCAGAGCTTCCCATTTATTAGGCAGGTATTATATCATTTGAGCCATACCCCAGCCCCTTTTTGCTTTGGTTAATTTTTAGGCATGGTTTCATCCTTTTTGACTAGAGCCAGACTCAGATTTCTAGTTTCCTACCTATGCCCCTGCATAGACAGGATTAAATATATGACTATCACACCTAGTTTGTTGAAGTTTTGCTAACTTTTTCACCAAGGTAGCCTTGAACCATTATTCTCCCAATCTCTCTTCATCTTTCTCCATTAACATTTTTTCTTTAGCATTCCATTTTTCTGCCTCTGAGAATCTGGTAGCGAGCCAGATGTAGCACATACTTTTAATCCGACATTGGAAATGTATGGGCAAAAGGATCATGATTTCTAGATCAGCCTTAGCGTGTGCTCCCGTGTAAGAGAAGGGGGAAAGAAGTAGAGGGAGGGAGAGAGGGAGAGAGATATAGAGAAGAACCTGGTAAAGAAATATTGACGAACATGTAAGAAGCCTTCGACTGGGGGTATAGCTCAATGGTGAGCACATGCACAGTGTGTGCTGGATTTGTTCCTCAGCATCACACACAGACACAACAGACACAATACACACACACACACACACACACACACACACACACACACACACACACACACACACTGGATTTGTTCCTCAGCATAACACACAGACACAACAGACACAATACACACACACACACACACACACACACACACACACACACACACACTGGATTTGTTCCTCAGCATAACACACAGACACAACAGACACAATACACACACACACACACACACACACACACACACACACACACACACACACGAGATTATAGAGGACCATGAAGGCTATCTTGAGAACATCCCATCATCTTCATTTAAGTAATTATGCTGGTTCGATGGCACTGCTGGAGCAAAACAACTAAACAGGCATGACTGGTATAATGGGCCTCCACAGTCATGCTTTTCTCAGCAGTGGCAAAGACTTGGGGCTATGACTCACTATTACCAACGAGCTTCAAATGGCTTTCCATGTAAGAACTTGTCTTTCCAGACGCCATGTCAAGCCATCGCTCTACAGGGAAAGAGCTCCCAGAGACAAATGATATATGGCCAACCATTGTTATTTCTACCACCACAATCTGGTGCTACAAAAGATACATGGCTGAGTTTATAAAAAGATAGCTAGAATGCTTCCCTAGCATGCACGAAACCCTGGGTTCAATTGTTTGGTACCACACATACAGAAAAAGCCAGAAGTGGTGCTGTAGCTCAAGTGGTAAAAGCTGTAGCCTTGAGAAAAGCCCAAGGGCAGTGCCCAGGCCCTGAGTTCAAGCCCCAGGACTGGCAAAACAAACAAACCAAACAGCTGTCCTAGGCCTCATGCCCATGAGGGGTGCTGACCAATGCTCCTATTGCATGGCATTAGAAGACTGCTGACTTTCCACCACAGCAGTCCTCTCATCTGACTTGTTTCCAGACCACCAAAAGAACCCTGATGATGGAACATGTCACTCTTACTTGACAGTGAACGAGCTAAACGCTGAGATCTGTGGTTTGTGATCCTGACATTCCATTTGATGTCCAACTCAGCTTACAGATAACATGCCAAAATTATTTACAGAGCCAAATAAGGTATCTGGAAAATCAGAGTGAATAACAAGGACAGACATGATCCATTTTCATTAGAACTTTGTTTGCCTTTGAGTCTTTGATCATGATTACAATTAGCTGAAATCTTGCTCATTCTACTTTAAATACTATGAAATATGATACTATATGTTCAACAAGACAAAAGTGCTTAACTATTTCCAATCTTCTCTACAAGAAGAACTAGCCAGAATCATTCCTAAGAAGTCCAGAGTTCTCTGAGGTATTGGGTTTTCAGCCTATCAGGTTCCTCCCATAGCTACCAAGTGATACCTGGAGAGTTACGCCATACCTGATGTTGGTGGCTAAGTCTTAGCCCTGCCAGTACATGACATCTATTCAGCTTTGCTGGCTAAAAGCTTAAGAGTAAAAGACAGTAACACTAATATAAACTATTATTTTATTAACAGTCTATTCTAGACTCTGGGAACTAAAGAAGACTGAAGTTCAGCATAGGCTATGTTAATAAGAATGAAAGTATTCATAATATATAAGTATACAATGAACTTACCATTGATATTAATCAGTGAAAGAATATTATCCTGGTGATCAAGAAGGCGCTTAACTTCAATAACATTCCATTCCAGTGAGGCTTCTGTGGGTGCTACTAACCTAAAAATTACTAAAGACAGTATTTTGTTAAATATTCAAAAGTAAAATGATTTTCACTCAAGAAAATAAGAATTTTATGAAGTGAAAAATTCCCACCATATTAGAAATCCCATTTCCAAACAGAACCTATTCGTACTAATTTAAACTATTTCTTTCAAATATGTAACATATGTGAAATGATAAACTGAAACCCCAAGTCAGGATTCCCTTAGAACTCACTCTCCTTCCTCACCCACTATCAAATACTAAAGTCTCTAATTAGTCTCTCCATTTTGACTTGCACATTTACACAGAGGTCTAGTTTAAGAAATATAGATATTTGTGTATCTCATGTATTTTTATGCATTTATTTACATAAAATATACATAGCAGAAAGATAAACATACTTACTCAGTTCTTTGCCAACTGCTGCTGCAACACAGTTCTGAGGTATTTCAACCAAAGCACTGATCCCTTTGTAATTATATAAAACAAATAAAATTTTTTTCTCAGAGATTAAATTTAAAAAATGACATATTCAGTTTTCTGACAGTCATTTCCCATCAGGAGGGGTAGTGGGGTAGTGACAATAAGGCACATGATGCCTAGAACATTCATGCGTTCTTAAAAATAGGAAATGATAGTTACAACAGGTTTCTGGGGCTTTTTAAAGACATTAATGGTAGGAAATGCCCTTTGAGTGCTTTCAAAGTGGTAAAATATATGTTCAGCCTAACCACATATTTGCCAGGATGTCTTCTAATAATACCATTAACTATTATAACATTATTAGCTCAGAGATGTAAAATTAGGGGTTTAGAAAGAAAAAAGTCTGACCATACTCATGTTTACTCAATGAGCAAATGTGATATCTGGTTTTCACACTGTTTGAGGGCACATAACTCTTAAAATCCTTTGATTCTTCAAAGATGGTGTCTTTTTGTATCATAATAAGGATGATTGGGTGCTGGCTGAACCTAAGAAACCAGTCATGTGGGAACTGAAAAAATCAGGATTAAAAGGCTGAGACTTTCAGCCCCAGCCCTTGACCTTCAGGGAGTAGAGAGAAGATGAAAGCTGATCATCAAGATTAGTGATTTAATCAACTATACCTAGGTAACAAACTCTCCATTAAAAAAAAAAACAAACACAGAGCTGGGCACAGTGGCTCACACCTGTAATCCTAGCTACTCAGGAGGCTGAGATTTGAGAATCTCGGTTCAAAGCCAGCCCAGGCACTAAAGACCATTAGATTCTTATCTCCAATTAACCACTAGAAAACTAGAAGTGGTGCTGTGGCTCAAAGGGTAGGGCAGTGGCCATGACCTGAAGAGCTCAGGACAATGTCCAGGCCCAGAGTTTAAGCCCCAGGACCCCCACCCCCACATTCCCCTCCATACACAAAGAAAGAAAAGAAAAAGAAAAAAGACAGCTGGGCACTGATGACTCGTGCCTATAATCCTAGTTACTCAGAAGTCTGAGATCTGAGGATCTCTGAAGTCAGCCTAAGAAGAAAATCCCAGTGAGATTCTTACCTACAATTAACCACTCAAAAACCAGAAGTAGCACTGTGGCTCAAGTGGTAGGACTCCAGTCTTGAGCACAAAGAGATTCAGGAACAGCACTCAGGCCCTGAGTTCAAGCCCCACAACAACAACAAAAAGGAACAAAAACTAAAACAAAAGGCAAACTTAAAGAACTTCCATACAGCCAAATACACAGAGGCTCCTATAAGATGGCTGACAGGATGGAAACTCCATGCCCTTCCCACCTGCCTTGCTCATTTGGATTTTTGTAATATTCTTCACAATAAATGGATGAATGGGTTTCCCTGAGATCTGTGATCCACTCTAACAAATTAAAAACAAGAAAGAGGTTTTATAAGCTAGATGCCACTGACTCATGCCTATAATCATAGCTTCTCAGGCGGCTGAGATCTGAGGAGAGTGGGTTGAAGCCAGCCTAGGCAGGAAGTCCTTGAGACTTTTATCTCAATTAACCATGAAAGGCTGAAAGTGGAACTGTGGCTCAAATGAGCACAAAACCTCAAGACTGTCCCCAGCCAGAGTTTAAGCCCCAGACTAGCAAAAGAATAAAAAAGGAAGAAGGACAGAAGGGAGGAAGGGAGGAAGGAAGAAACCTGATTTATGGTCAGTGGATCAAAAACTCAAGTAAAACAAATGGGCTTGTGAATGGAATGGCACAAGCGGGTCTAGGACAACCTGGGGTCTGAGTTCCCGACCCTGTGGAATTGAGAGCCTCTAGTAGATAGTATCAGAATGGACTTATAGGACACTCAGCTGGTGTCTGCTACAGCAGCATTGTGTATTTAAAGCATGTTGCTGAGAGTATAGAGGAAACTGAGTTTGCTATTCCTCTATTAAGACAGATAGCCAAGGAAGCGACCTCAAACAGGATGTTTATGGTCAATTAGCATATATATATATTTACAAAATTCTTTATTGAAATTTAGACTTTATGCTCTATCATTTTACTTACATATTTAAGAATCTCCCTGTTTCCTTGACTGGCCTCACACACCTGGGCCCAAGGGATCTTCTTGCCTCAGCCTCTCAGATACCAGAGACTACGACCATTCTTGAGTATAGGATTCCCAGTACAACTGAATCATGAAATGGTTTGAGGCTAACTATAACTTCTATAAGAGACGCTATAACTATCACTTTCGTCAGCAAGAACTAAAGAGTTAATATATTAGAATATATGTTAGCAAAAAAAATAGTAATAACGGCAATTAACTGTTCACTGGCCTAGCACTCATAGCTATAATCCTAGCTACTCAGGAGGCTGAAACCTGGAGGATTCAGTTTCAAAGCTAACCTGGGTAGAAAAGTCCATAAGACTCCATCTCCAATTAACCAAAAAAATGTTATAATGGAGATGTGGTTCAAGTGGAAGAATGCCAGCTGTGAGCAAGAAAAGCAAAAAAAAGAGGACCTGAATTCAAGCCTCAACACACACACTAAAAAAAAAAACAAAACCAAAAAACCCCTAGTTTACTAAAGTTAAATTTTCCCTCTAACTTATACTGTATGAATATATTTGGAAAATAGTCCAGTTGTTTACTTCTACCCTAATTTCTCCTCCTCATAGGTTTATAAACCAGTAGTGTTATATCTTCTGTTGCTGGGGAAAAAGAAGACCTGAAGGGAAAGCAGGAGTAAGTGAAGGACACAAGAGAGCAAAAGTGGGAAGGATAATTCTAAATACAGAAAATATTCAGTTAAAAATGTTCATTATGATTTTAAAATACATATCAAGTATGGCACCTGTTACCTTCAGAACTGAAATACAGTCCTCTACATGGACTCCTATATTTGTGACATCTCTATGCTAGGGTTTTGTTTGTTTTGTTTTTTTTTTTACAGTACATCAACCAGGTTCACAAATAACCTTGCCTTGTTTTCTTACCTGTATCAGAAAGGTGGCTGGTCTTACAAAGGAGATCTAATTTTCTGTTCCATACACACAAATCATTCCCACCAGAAAGCCAAACATCTAGTTTCTGAAGTACAGTTAGGCACTGCAAAATTAATTTGAAATGTACATTAGTTCAGAAATTCAAGCATTATTGTTCAGTGGTTTTAAATTATGTTCACAAGTTCTTTGAAATCCTTCCCTCCAAGTTCCTTCCCTTACAGACCTCTTGTTGCCTAAGGAGAGTGGGAACAATGGTAACAGGACAGAACTGACAGGGAAAGAGAGGTTCTGGTGGTCACACCAGAAGGCTGAAGATGGAACTGTTCTTCAAAGTGATAGAGAAAGCTGTTAGCTCTGATGTGGAGATGAGTTACCTTTAAAGCAAATGAGGGAACATTCATTTTACTACTATCTTTTCCAGAACCGGTTGACATTTTTAAAGGGCATTACTTTCTTAGAACATATATGGTCATTTCTTTCGTGTGAATCACAAGGAATCAAGTTTTATTGCTGGTCATTTTTCTAAGGTGTGGCAAACTTCCTATCATATATGCCTTAGTGAATATTTCTAAAAGAAGTCAATTTGTCACCTTAAATTATTGTGTTTGGGAACTAGGTAATAACTGACTTTACAGGCAAAGGTCAAGGAAAAACAAGTTAAAATAACATTGCTGGACTAAAATATAAAGAAAACAGATCAAATATATCACAGCCTTTCTGAAAGTAGTATCTCTTTCTGGAATTATCTACATACCAAGTCCTACCTTTCTCCTTATCTTCCTTAGTAATCAGCCTCCTCTAATATCCATCCAACTGAAACATTCTAAGACAATAATATATGTATTTCCAAAAGTCAAGTCTCAGAATCAAATGGCTATGAGCATATGTGAAAGAAATCATGTTTTAAAATCTATATAAGTAATTTCATCCAACTTAATCATGTTTTCATAAGGGGAAAACAGATTATTGAGGTGGGGAGGGAGAGAAGGAAAGTGTCAAAGGGGGTGAGTTTGATTGGAATACATTGCAAACGTGAAGATACAACAGTGAACTCAACCCCTATATAATTAATGTAAGCTAATAAAAAATTACCATAAAAACCCATGCTGGCTTAGTGTTTTACCTTTACAGTAGATTGGAAACAAGACACTCTTTGCACTTGTCGGCCAGTGTCACAATCCCATATCTAAATATATGTTAAGTAGTTGTTTCTAAATGAAATTCTTAATTATGAGGTAACATTACTAGTTAGAAATTAAAGCAAGTCTTTACATGAAACATGAAGTAGCTAGTGCTTATATTACCAAAAAATGAATTCATATAGTGAGTCATCAAGTTGATGGAATAAGTTTCCAGTATAAATATGCCTGAGATACATTTTCTTGTTAAATCACAAGGAAAATGCCAGTGTTCGAATGAAGGTCTCAGTCCTATGGGCATTAATAGTATAGCTGTCATAAATGCACTCTCCAGAACAGTCTACCATAATATAACAAGCATGAACACAGAGAATGTATACTCAGAGATACTGCATCTACTAGTTATTTCCTAAAAGGTCCTGCAATGGGCTTGGCATGACTTATTGCTTGTTGTCTTGATTTAAAAATGACACTAACAAAAAAATAACACTAACAGCACATTAATCTATTTCTGAAATAACTGCAGGACTCTCATTGCCTATCCAGGGCTAGTGTGACTTAAGGAGCTTGGCAATTTACAAATTTTTATGTTTCCTATGGAAAGAAATACGTTTTATGACATGTCTGACATGTTTTATATTAAAAATTGAAAGGAATTTAACAAACTAGTTATCCCTGTCAAGTTTAATGCTTTATTATATTCCTGTTCATTCTTTATTTTTACTATTTTGTTAGTCGTGGGGCTTGAACCCTGGGCCTGGGCATCCTGTTCATTCTTTAAATGTAGCTAATTATTATAAAGAGCTATAGCTATAGATCTCCATGTATACATGTATATATATTATCACACTGAATGAACTGCTAGCACATAAAAGTGCTCTCTCTATTTGAAAGTATAAGCATTTAATAATGAATACTGTAAGCTCTTAAGGCTCTATTGCTTGGCAATTTTTTCTTTTTTTTTGCCAGTCCTGGGCTTGAGCTCAGGGCCTGAGCACTGTCCTTGGACTTTCTCAAGGCTAGAGTTCTACCACTTGAGCCTCAGCACCATTTCCGGCTTTTTTCTATGTAGGTGGTACCGAGGAATTGAACCCGGGTTTTTGTGCATGGTAGGCAGGCACTCTACCACTAGGCCAAACCCCCGGCCCCTGCTTGGCAACTTTTTAAATGACTTTTGCTACTTAACCTAAGCAGCATACATTTAGAATTTAATTGGACAACTTGGGCACTGTTAGCTCACACCTGAAATCCTAGCTGCTAAGGAGGCTGAGATCTGAGGATTGCAATTCACAGCTAGCCCAGGCAGGAAAGTTTGTGAGAGGCATGTCCAATCAACCACTAGAAAAACAGGAAGTGGTGTAGCTCAGAGTGGTAGAATGTTAGTCTTGAGCAAAAGAACTCAGGAACAGTACCCAAGCCTGGAGTTCAAACCCCACAACCAATAACAAAATAGTTATAATAATAATTCATTTTGGTAAAAGAAACTTCCAACTAAGAATCCTAGTTTTTTTTTAACAGTGGCAACAAAAAAAAAGTTATTCAGCAAAGCAAATGACTCTACAGCATTTACTAGAATTAGCTAACTTTCCCACCGAATTACCTGTACTATAATAGTAATCTTAATAATTGCCACGAAACATTACTGTTATGTTTTAGAAATGGTCTAATAAAAAGAAAGGATTTTCTGTTAGATATTTGCAGACTGTTTTGAAGCTGGAGTTGGAGGAACTTTAGTTCATATTTACTGATACTCCTAACTGAATGAGACTTGTAATCAGAATCTAAATATAGTCTTATCAGAGTTGAATATGTAGTATCTTATCATACTGTTTTCTGAAGACTAGAACAAAATCACTTTTGCTACAGCAAGAATTATGGACACACACACACACACACACACACACAGGCACACTCTTTCAAAGCCAAAGACTAATCATGTATGTAGTGGCTCTTTGGTCCCTGTGGCTGTTTCATTCTCTTCCAGCTTTAAGGATATAATAACTGTTCGATCAGCAGAAGCTGTCAAAAGGAGTTGATTTCTTTCTTCACAAGATTCCAAGGAAGGAAATGTAGTAACAGCTGTGATCTTTTGAGTGTGTCCACTGAGTTCCAAAAGTTTTTCTCCTGTCTGAAATAATAACATGCATCTTAAACTCATCTTTCACAACTTAATCTTAAATGACAACATTAAGAACTACCACATCATAAACAAGTACTGAAAGAATAGCTATAGTTTTTATTATCTCCTAACTATAAATGTTAACTTTCTATAGAAATTTAAAGGAATACTTCTTCCTGTTTTCAAGAATTTTATGTAGAGGGCGCTTCATATCCACATATTTGTATATAGTCCTCTACAGTTGTATGTTGTGTAACAAAATGTAAAACAGCATAACAACATGTATGCTAACTGACTAATCATTTATAAAATTAGTCTCTACTACATGTCTATTTGTCTCTCATTGATTTTCCAACATATAAAAATAAAATACAGGAGAGGAGTTTGACCTAGTGGTAGACTGCTTACCTAGCATACACAAAAAGCTGGAAGTGGTGCTGTGGCTCAAGTGGTAGAACACTAGCCTTAAGAAAGCCCAAGCACAGTGCTCAGGCCCTGAGTTCAGTCCCCAGGACTGGCAAAAATAAAATAAAATACAAATATTGTATAAATTGAAAACCCTTCCAAATTCACAAGTGTGGTGAAAGCACACATGGTCTTGTGCATCCCTGGGAATCCACAGATTCAACCAACCTCATACTGAAAATATTTTTTTTAATTTGTATCTGGCCAGTTCATACTTAGCTACTTGAGACAGAGATTGGGAAGACTGAAGTTTGAAGCTGGCCCAGGCTAAACATTATTAAGATCTCATTCTCGATACAATGAGCATGGTGGGGGCAAGGAGGAGGGGAGCATCTTGTGATCCCTATCATGAGGCATCAGTACGAGACTCACAGTCTGAAGCCAGCCCTGGGCAAAAACATAAGATCCTACCTGAAAAACAAGGCAAAAACCATTTGGGCATGGCTCAAGCAAGTAAAGTGTCTGCCTCGCAAGCACAAGATTCTGAGTTCAAACTCCAGTATCACACATACAAAAAGTGTGTGAAGCTAGACGTGCATGAGTGGCTGAGTCAGGAGGACCGTAAATTCAACGTTAGCCTGGACTATATACTAAGAATGTCTCAAAACTTATAAAAAGTAAAAATTTTAAATTGGTTTAGACTGAATATGTACAGGCTTTTTTTCCTTTTTACTATTCCATAATTACATTTTAACAATACATTTACATTGTATTAGGTATTATATGTAACCTAGCAATTGTTTAAACTACATGGAAAAATATATAGGTTATACGTAACTACTACAACGTTTTGTACGAGTTCGTGGGATGGGGGTAAAATTAAGAGGACCATAATATTACAGAAGTGCCTTAATGAAAGCCAAAGCCATAGAAGTCTTAAATGTTTTTGAAAAACCTCATGTTATATTACTATTGAAGTCAAACATGGGAACAATGTTGCATAGTGTGTGCTAATACACAATGTTCAAAGAAAATGTTGCACCTCTCAAAACACATACTTGATTCATTTTGGAAGTCAGCGCATAGTTGCTGACCACCTAAGTTTTATTCAGAATTATATTTTCTGCCATAAAAATGGCATTTGTTTCTTACGGGAAAAAAGCTTAAGAAACCTTTCCTCTTTATTCTGAAATACTGGTACCCATTTTAAATGAATTTATGAGTAGCTCTTTCAAGTACTAGTTGATACTTGAATAATTTCATGTGTCCTCAAATAACAACATATATTTGTAAATATACATACTTACTATATGTCACATATAATGTAAATGTATACTTACTAGATAATCTGTAAATAATATGCATACTTACTACATAATCCCCATGTAATCAATACATACCTGTGCATTCCATACAACTATAATTCCATCATCCCCAGCAGATGCAAATCTAATGAAAGAAGAAAGGTCAAGAAAAAGTCACCTTTGACATTTAATTGCTAAAATTAACTAAGTATTACCAGCTCTCATGAAGATTAGTTTCTTTAACTTAACAAATACTTGTAAAACACCAAGTACTAAAGACCAAAGGTAAAGAATACATTTACTGATTTACAAGAATAACCTATCAGAAATACAAAATTGATGGCTAAGGCAGGTACTAGTGATAGAAGCCTATAGTCCTAACTAGTCAGGAGGCTGAAATCTAGGGATCAAGTTTAAAAACTAGCCCAAGCAGGAAAGTCTATGAGACCTTTAGCGCCAACTAACCAACAAAAGTCAGAAAGTAGGAGTTGTAGCTCAAGTGGTAGAATGCTAGCCTTGAACAAGAAAGCTCAGGGATAACACCGAGGCCCTAAATTTAAGGCCCAGGATGGATGGATGGACGGACAGGCAGGTAGGCAGACAGACAGACACACACACACACACACACACACACACACCTCAAAAAAAGAGGGCCTTCAAAGTTCTTCCTTATATTAAAATCCTAAGATTTTAAGAGCTGTCAAACAAATTCAAGTTGAGAAGTAGTTTTACTGATAGAAATGACAGGCCAGGGATCCCTGGAATAGTCATGTCATTAGTTCCCTTCTTTCTATTACTTTTTTTGCAAAAGATATTTTAACACTAATTAAAATCAAGACCTCTTGGGGCTGGGAGTTTGGCCTATTGGTAGAGTGCTTGCCTAGCATGCACTAAGACCAGGGTTCAATTCCTTAGTATCACGTACATAGAAAAAAGCTGAAGTGGTGCTGTGGTTCAAGTGGTAGAGCTCTGGTCTTGAGAAAAGTTCAAGGACAGTGCTCCGGCCCTGAGTTCAAGCCCCACAACTGGCCAAAAAAAAAAAAAATCAAGACATCTTCTTTGCTCCTCTTGGCTACTTGGTCCTTCCACGTATGTGGAATGTTTGTAGTTTTATTGGTGGTAGTTTTGCTTGAAATGCAAAGGTAAATGGAAGTTTGTTACAGGGCTACAATCAAATTAACTCTACCTTATCTCTCTTCTTCTCTATATAGACAGGAACAAATTCTACATTCTGTAGAGTAAAAGTATCCTTCACACAAATACTGTCAAGGAAATAATTTGTCAAATAGGATTATTCATCATATGACTATATAAAAATAAAATTTGAGCAGTAATCCAACACAGTGGTGTGTAATATCAAGTTATAAGCATATCAAATGATAGTTATTAATAATAAAATATACAAGTTGATAAATGAATTTTAATGATTGAGAATTTATTTAAATCTGTTATCCTAATAGCACTTTCATCCATTTAAATGAAAGGGGAATTTTCAAGTAAAAGAAAAAGAAGGGGCCAGGAGTTTGGCCTAGTGGTTAAAGTGCTTGCCTAGCATGCATGAAGACCCGGGTTCGATTCCTCGGTACCACATACATAGAAAAAAAGCCGGAAGTGGTGCTGAGGCTCAAGTGGTAGAGCTCTAGCCTTGAGAAAGTCCAAGGACAGTGCTCAGGCCCTGAGCTCAAGCACAGGACTGGCAAAAAAAAAAAAAAGAAAAAGAAGTAGCTTTATAGACAGCCAGCTATGGGTTGCATATAACTGGGCCCTGATAGTTAACAACCATTAATAACTGACATTTCATTCAAAGCTATAGTATTTAGAAAATTTGTGTGATTTCCTCCAAAAGCCTGGGTTTTATAAAATCTGAGTTACCCTTGAGTTAGTCTTAAGTTAATATTTTTGACTAGACATGTATTACTGGGAAATGTAGAGAATTGAAATACTTGGACACAAATCATTTTTTTCCCATGAGAGCATCTGTTCTCATGGAATTTGCCTGTGCATGAATGAGACAGATTCATGGCTTCTTCAGTCTTGTAACACCTTCTTTAACCCTCCAAAAAGAGCTTCAAATTTCTAATCTTCTGTGTCAAAGTCCCCTGTTGTTTTCACAGATTCAGATAGGTCCCATGCTCAGTTCTCATTTCAAAACTTTATGATTAGATCTCCTGTTAGAGCTGCAAGATTATTCAGTAATGGTAAATTGGTCAAATATAATCATATAAGACTGGCAATTTTAAATGTGACCCTACTTCTCTTTTTAATGGAAAAAACCTTTTAAGAGTTCTTAAACTGGGTGCTGGTTCCTTACCCCTGTAATTCTGCCTACTCAGGAGGCTGAAATCTGAGGATTACTAATGGAAGCCAGCTAAGACAGGCTAGACCACGAGATTCTTATCTCCAGTTAACCATCAGAAAATGGGAAGTGGAGCTGTGGCTCAAAGTGGTATAGTGCTATCTTTGAGCAAAAGAGCTCAGGGACAGTGTCCAGGGTCATGAGTTCAAAACCCACAACTGACAAGAAAAAAGAAACTTCTTAGTTAAGTAACTAGAAACACCACAAAAAATGAATTTCAAAATGGATGAGATAGTTGGGCACTGGTGGCTTACACCTGTAATCCTAGCTACTCAGGAGCCTGAGATCTAAGGATGGTAGTTGATGCCAGCCTGGGCAGAAAAATCCCCGTAAGACCCAATTAACCACTCAAAAACTGGAGGTGGTACTATGGCTCAAGTGGCAGAGTGCCAGCCTTGAGTGCAAAAATGCTTTAGGACAATACCCAGGCCCTGAGGTCAAGCCCATAACCAAAAAAAAAAAAAAAAAAAAGTTAAGAGATTTTTAAAAATCTGGATATTTCTGGGCAACAATGGCTCATGGCTCTAATCACAGCTATTCAGGGTTGAGATCTGAGGATCATTATTTGAAGGCAGCCTCAGCAGGAATAGCTGCAAGATTTTTATTTATTTTTGCTGTTCCTAGGCTTGAACTCAAGGCCTAGGCACTGCCCCTGAGCAATTTTTCCTCAAAGGCTAACACTCTACTACTTGAGCCACAGTACTACTTCCAGTGTTTTCTGAGTCATTTATTAGAGATAAGAATCTCAGGAACTTTCCTGCCCAGGTTGGCTTTGAACCATGATCCTCATATCCCAGCTTGTTGAGCAGCTAGGATCACAGGCTGAGCTACCAGTACCAAACTTTTGTAAGATTCTTATCTCAAATTAACCACCAAAAATCTGAAAGCAGAGCTGTGACTCAAATGGTAGAACATTAGCCTTGAGTAAGAAAATCTGAAAGCAGACAGTAAAACGTTAGCCTTGAGTAAGAAAGCTCAGCAACTGCATGTGGTTCATGACCTGAGTTCATGTCCTAAGACTGGCATGCACACAAACACACACAAATCAGAATATTAAAAAGAAAATGATTGTTTTAAATGCATATTTTCCAATGCTTAAGTACATACATTTTCTGAACATGAATTCTAGATACTGCCTAGAGTATCAAAAGTGGCTAGAGGCCAGGCACGGGTAGCTCATGCCTGTAATCCTAGCTACTCAAGATTCTGAGATCTGAGGATCAAGGTTCAAAGCCAGTGCCAGCACAAAAGGACCTAAGACTCTTATCTCCAATTAACCTCTAGAAGATGGGAAGTGGGGCTTGGCTCAAGGGTAGGGTGGTAGCCTTGACCTCAAGAGCTCAGGGACAATGCCCAGGCCCAGAGGTAGGGTGGTAGCCTTTAGCCGAAGAGCTCAGGGACAGCACCTAGGCCTAGTTCAAGCCCACAAAGGAAAAAAAAGAAAAAAAAGTGGCAAGAAGCAAATCTTTAATAACTTATGTTTCTAGACCTATTGATTTCAAATAATAATGGCAGGGGGGTAGACCTGAAGGTCTTAAGTTTTCTCGGGTATAAAACATCAGTCTCTATTGATTCTTCAAACTCTTATAATTGCTTTTCTCCCATTTAAAAGACTGCCGGTTTAAAATCTTTTTTTCTAACCCTGATTTTTAACTTCTCATTACTGTTTTATCATGTTTGATTTTTACAATGAGAGATGAGTTCACAATGAGAGATGACTGAATTGTTTAAAAGTAAGACACACAGCATTGCACATCAAACTAATTCAATCAGTAGTGAACAAAGTTAAATTTCAACAATGCTCAATGGTAATGCATGAAATCACAGCCAATTTTTTATTTCTCAGAGGTCAATTATCCAAGGTGGTAGGTTATTCAGCCTTTCAACTTATACATACACACGTATCAAACACACATACACATATCAAACACATACACACACAAACACACCTCTTGTTTTATATGTTATATTTTGGCATATCAGTATTTATTGTTACTTTCTCTAAAAAGGGAACATAAAGTTTTAAATGCAAATGAGTAGACTAAGGACAGGTTCAAGTGGTAGAATACTTTGCTAACAAGGTAAGACCCTGAGTTCAATTCCAAGTTCAGGCAAAAAGAAAAAAAAATTCAAGTAGTATGACCATATTACATAATCCATATTCCCAGCCCCTTAAGTAGTACTGTGGTTCAAGCGATAGAGAACTAGCCTTGAGCTAAAGAGCTCAGGAACAGTGCCCAGGCCCAGAGTTCAAACCCCACGACTGACCAAGAAACAAACAACAACAACAACAACAAAAAACAACTTAAGAATCCCTAATAACAGTAAAAGAAGTAATGAACTATTGGAGAGGAACAAGTAAAATGTCAGTAAGGTTTAAACTATTCAATGAAAATTAGAATGGTAACAATATTGCCATACATTTAATATATTTTCTTATAAAACATTCTCCATTAATAGAATTCAAACATTTAAGCCTCAGTGTAAGACAGTGAGAGAAACATTACTTTGCTGATTAGTATAATATTAATTAGTAAGATTCCATGCTAGGGTTAGGAAAAGACCAAGATGAATAACATGTGTATCCTGCCTTGAAATCTTAATATTGGATGATCATTTAGAAATGTATTATATCTCAACAAATCAAAAGTATTATCAGTGTTAAAACACTCATTTTTTGTTATGAGGCACTTTTTTTTTTTTGCCAGTCCTGGGGCTTGAACTGAGTGCCTGCGCACTGTCCTTGGGTTTTCTCAAAGATAGTGCTCTACCACTTGAACCACAGCACCATTTCTGGCTTTTTCTGTGTATGTAGTACCAAGGAATCAAATCCTGGGCTTTCTGCATGCTAGGCAAATACTCTGCCACTGGGCCATACTCCCTGCCCCAAATGCAGCCAATTCTAATTAAAAGATATCATCAGTTAGGATTTTCCAAATTTTACAGATGTTAACATGAAGAAAAATATACTCCTTAGAATCAATAAAATATAGTACTTAGCATATTTATTGATTTTTATAATAATCTAACAAATCTTTAATTATCTCTGGTAAGTCTAAAATTCTAAATAAATATTAAATAAATAAATACAAACATTGGGCTAGGAGTTTGGCCTAGTGGTAGAGTGCTTGCCTAGCATGCAGGAAGACCTGGGTTCAATTCCTTGGTACCACATACACTTTAGATAAAGCTGGTAGTGGTACTGTTGACTCACATGGTAGAGCTCTAGCCTTGAGAAAGCCAAAGAACAGTGCTCAGGCCCTGAGTTTGGGACCCGGACTGGCCAAAAAAAAAAAAAAAAAAACAATAAATACAAACATTTAAACATTACAGGGCTCTCTGAAATAGAATTAATGGCATTAATGAAACTTCAACTTTTACTTTTAGCATTATGAATGTACAATTTGTTGTTACAAAAATAAATTTAACAGCTGGGCAAGGTGGCTCATGCCTATAACTCTAGCTACTCAGGGGCTGAGATCTGAGGATCTCAGTTCAAAACCAGCCCAGGCACTAAAGACCATGAGACTCTTATCTCCAATTAACTACTAGAAAACCAAAAATGGCATTGTGGCTCAAGGGTAAGGCAGTAGTCTTGACCTGAAGAGCTCAGAGACAACACCCAGGCCCAGAGTCCAAGCTCCATGACCAACCAAAATTAAATAAATAAATAAATTTAACAAATTTTAGACCTAGAATTTGACCATATTAACACAAATTCTGCAAATTCAAAAATCCTTACAGTAAAGACACACACATGTTCACTGCACTAATGGGAAAGGAGGGGAACAGAAAGGGGAGAGGGAGGAAAAGGAGGGAGGAGAAAAGAGAACACCTAAAATTATATGGTCCCTTTTTGTTCACAAGTAGAATAAAGAGGGAAATACTACAAAGGCAAAAATCTTTAGTAATTTCTCTTTGGTAAATTCTCTTCTCTCTCAAATCACCAATAGAAGTCCAAAGAACATATCAAACTCATTACAGTGGAATAACAACAACTACTACTCCTGAGAAAGTAGTCTCTATACCCCAGTAAGAGAACTTCTACCACTAGAGAAGCAACCCTGACCTTCCCTTGCCTCACTTATACAATGAGAAAATGAATTGAATATACTCCTTTCAGCTTCTTCCAGCTCTTCTAGCCACCATACTCTGTGAATTTATTGATGAATAGAGAGGAAACATGCTGGTCTATTATAATATTTAGGGTAAGCATATATGTGCGTGGAAGGCTTTCAACTGTCCAGCTGTAGTAGTGATCTGGTAAGTAAGTCTACCTAATTCAGATGAAGTATCAGGAAACATGCTGTGGTTATAATCCAAAGTCATATCCTCTAAACCTAATTTTTTTGTCAGTTAGTACTTTTTTTTCAGTTATTACTTTAAGCTTGTAGATTCTTGTTTTGGGTCTTCATCAGTTCTACTCTTAAAAAAAAATGGCTGTTTGTCAGGAGCCAATAGCTCATGCCTGTAATCCTACCTACTCCAGAGACTGAGATATGAGAATCATTGTCCAAAGCCAGCTCAGGCAGGAAAGTCCACGGAGTTCTATCTCCAATAAACTATTCAGAAAAGGCTGAAAGTGGTGCTGTGTCTCAAGTGGTAGAGTAAGCCTTAAGCATAAGCAAAAGAAGCTCAGGGACAAGACTCAGGCCCTTAGTTCAAGCCCTAGGACCAGCAAAATAAATAAATAAATAAAAATTTTTAAGTGGCTGTTTCATTAACTCTTAGAACATTAATAATCCTAAAACATTTTGTTTCATATTAAAACAAAAATGTCTTTTTTAATGGCATTTTTATTTCCTCTGTATGAAATAAAGTGTTTTCACTTTTCATTATGAGGAATTTAAATATGTACAAAAGTAGTGAGGACAGTATAAGAAAAATAATAAAGTAATAAAAATCCTCATATGCAGCCAGGTGCAGTGGCTCATGCCAGCAATCCTAGCTACTCAGGAGGCTGGGATCTGAGGATCAAGGTTCAAAGCCAGCCCGGGCACAAAAGGACCTGAGACTCTTATCTCCAATTAACTTCTAGAAAATGGGAAGTGGGGCTTGGCTCAAGGATAGGGTGGTAGCCATGAGCTGAAGTGGTCAGGGACAGCGCCCAGGCCTAGAGGTAGGGTGGTAGCCTTGAGCTGAAGAGCACAGGGACAGTGCCCAGGCCGAGTTCAAGCCCCATGACCCACCAAAAAAAAAAAATCTTCATAGTCTTCAATAACTATCAACTCATATCCAAAACTGTGTCATTTGTATCCCACTTCTCCTGAGATCTTTCTGAAGCAAATAATATGCTATATGTTATCAGTAAACATTTCAGTATATAATACCTATAAGGACTCTTAAATCATGGGTAAATTAACATTTATTTCCTTATTTCATCAATGATCAAATTTCCCTGCCTCCTACTTTTTTAAACTACCTTAGTTAGAAGCAGTATACAAATAAGGTCCCTATATTGCAATTACTTAATATAGCTCTAAATTCTTTTATCCAGTGTTTGTTTCTCCTACTTTCCCTTGCAATTTATTTATTGAAAATGAAAGTTATCTGCCTTGTAGAGATCTTAAGAGTCTGCGTATTGCTGACCCCATTCCTGTGTTGGTACTTAAAATATGCCTCTACCCCAGTATTTCTAGTAGATTGATATATCTAAGGATTTAAATCATATTCAAGTCTGATTTTTTGCCACGACCATGACATAAAGCAATTGGTATACTTATCCAGAAATGTAATTGCTGGTTGTCTTTTTGTGTGTTATCAATAACCACTACCTAAGTACATTGTTAGGCATTATTAATTCTAATAAAAAATTATAATTATTAATTGATTCTATTAATTAATTCTAATAAAAGAATTATTTTCAGGGCCAGGAGTTTGGCCTAATGATAGAGTGCTTGCTTAGCATGCACGAAGGCCCGGATTTGATTTCTCAGTACTACATATATAGAAAAGCCAGAAGTGGTGCAGTGGCTCAAGTGGTAGCATATTGCCCTTGAGGAAAGCCCATGGATAGTGCTCAGGCCCTGAGTTCAGTCCCCTAGGACTGGAAAAAAAAAAAAGAATTATTTTCAGCTGAAAGTTAGCAGAAGAAAAGAAACACATCAGCCATCTAACCTTCTCCATCAACCTGGAAAGAGAACATAAATCAACCAGTGAAGATGCTATACTCTCCACTTGCTATACCAGGAAGGAGAATACTACCTTAGTACTGGAGATGAGATGGCACTGAGAGAAAGGCTGCACAAACAAGCCTTACTACCCAGCTCTTCCCTCTCTGACAACTAGCGTAGAAAAATTCAAGACATTTCGTTTCAAAAAACAAAACAACAAAAAACGCCAAAAAGCAGTTCTCTATGTCTTCTCTCCATGTGCAACAAAAACCCCTTTGTCTTACCACTTTCCAACAAACTGATGTTATTGCATCACTGAACACTCCCATGGGCCCCTGCTGGTATTTCTCTTGTTGAGCTTTTGCCAATCAAACTTGCAGAGCCCCAGCCAGTAAGTGCAGAAAAACATTATTTTCATCCTTCTTAGTCATTTTGCTCACTTCTCTATTTTAGTGTCCACTTCCCTGACTCCTGGGATACAAGCCATTTTGGCTTGAGTTAGGAAACAAGCCATTTTGGTTATTGATCTCTTCTTTGAATGTTACTGTGAAAGGAAGCATATTCTTAGCTTAAGAATATCTTCTTAAAGATGGGCATACTGTTTGTGTTTAGTGGATTGTCAAACTGTTTCATTTTGTTGCTGTCTTGATAATGCACAGAGTCACCAGCTACCTAGAGCACATTTCATGCCTGAATCTGGCACTTCATGGGTCATCTGATTCTTTTCCAGTCATGATCACTTTCCTACATAACCTTGTCTGTTTCCTGGAGAAGCAAGGAATGGTCAAGTGATCAACAGAGAAAACTATTCTTAAAATGTGTTATCAACTCAGTTTAGTTTAATGTGTCAAATGCTGGAGTATTACATGCAATTTTAGCACAGTCCATTTTTTGGAAGGCTCTTGCTGAGGCTTAGCCTTCTTTAGTGATCTCCCAATCAATATGACCCTCACTCATGTTCAAAAAATACCAAAGAAGAAAAGAAAAGGCAGCTGTCTGTTAGGTTATACAGGATTTATTTGGTATCTTCAAAAACCAATCTGTGAAAATTTTCCACTCACTGATTTTCACTGAGCTACCAAGAAAACAAGAAAATCCTTCTGCAAAATTTTCAATAAGATGATATTATCTAAAGACCTGAAGCGTGAAACCTGGATTACAACAGCTGACAAAAAAAAGAGAGAGAGAATGTAATACCTTAAAAAAAAGCATTTCTGGAATTTAACAATACATTGATAGTATATATATATATATATAATGATAAAATAATTCTAAACTATTAAAAATGAAAGTATCCTACCAATATGCAGTTATTGCATTAAATTTTTTAAGAATGAAAATATTGAGCTTTTATTTCTATGTAATAGATATTTGTTATTATAGATTTTCCCATAGTTCATAGATTTTCCTATAGTTTACATAGTCATATGTGACTCTTGGCTGAATCTTAGCAAAAGAGCTCAGGGACAGCATCCAGGCCATGAGTTCAAGTCCCATAACTGACACCCCTCCTTCCCCACCCCTGGCAAAAAAAGTGACTTTTAGTGGTTTTGCTATAGAATACAAATCTTAAAGCAAAATATAAACTGAAAGTTCTAAAGTTATGCAACAACTGAGAAATTCTGCACTTAATTAGGTATAAATTTTGACTTGAATAATGGATTAAATGTGATCCAAGAAACCATTTCACTGCAGAAGACAAAGGGCAGGCTTTTTCATCTAGATATTTAAATTCACTGTGGTAGATAGCCAACACAGCCACAAACTATTCCCCTTATCTATACTCAACATAATTGCTCCTCCATCAAAACATACAGAATTTATTATTTACACAGTGCATTTGTCTCAGTTCCTGAATTTCTGTAGCCAGTGAACATGCATCAAACACAGTAGAAGTAGACATGAAAAGTCTTACTTTGAAACTTGCCCTTCTGCCAGTATTAGAGCTCCACAAGTGTGCTGTGAACGGGAAACCACATTGAGGAAGCAGGCAGTCACCCTGGCTGCACCACTGTGAATCTGCCAGCTCTAGCCCATCTGCCAGGTGACTAATACTTAATGAGTTTTGCCAAATGGCACTAGATCTTGATACAGATGTAAAGACTTCCAGAAGAGTCTAACTCTAACCATCATCCTGCAGAGTATTGACCTAAATAATGGTTGCTTTGGTTAAACCACTAAGTTCACAGTGATGTTTGGCAGTGCAACAGATTACTGATATATTCATATATAAAGCTTTTTTCTATTTACAAAATATTTACTGTATCACAAAGTATAAGTACTACTTTGGGGAAATGCAATCAAATGTCAGCATTTATTCAATGACCATGACTCTACAAGTGGCCTTTTTATTCCTTTATATAATTTCTAACCAAGAGGACAGATAGCATGAACATGTCCTGATTAATGGAATCTACATAAAATGTAAAGACAGGATCCTGAAAGTATTCCATATATTTATCACTTTACTCCCCTACAGGCTCTAAAGCCTTAGAATTTCCTACATGATTGGAGTGTCTTTCTCATTTTCAGAGTTTATGCTAACAGAATGACTCTGTGAGTTCTTAGATAGTTTGAGAATGGAATTTGGCCAAGCTGGAAACGATGATTAGATGGTTTGATCTTGGTGCTAATGCCACACTGCCCTCCCACAGTGACTTTTCTAGGAACTTGAGTTTGAGTCAAATTGTGTAGTCAATGATTCATAATCATGCCTGCACAATAAGGCCCTTAAAATAAAACTCTGGACACCAAAGCTGAAGTGTATTTCCTTGCTGGTCAAGCACTGCTGTGCGAGGAGGGTAATCAGTCCTAAAGATGCAGGACCTCTGCATTTGGACTTGCCTAGACTTTGACACACACCCTGTGGCCTGCTAATAAGAAGCATGGCATCCTGGGAACACAAATACGGCTAGTGTTTAAGGCAAGGAGAATTCAATGGAGGATGTGGAACTGACCTAACTTCATGTAGTAAGGATTTTCAGTCCACATGCAAAAAAAAAACTTTTTTTAAAGCACCAAAGACATAAAAAGGCCGAGAGAAAATAAGGTCAGTAGACAACAAAGGTGAGAAGAATAATCACAGCAGTCACTCATGGAGTCAAAAAGGAAAATAGCAAAGGCAAAATAAAATTAGAGATGACAGTGGAAGAACTGGTCTCAACTACAGAAGGGGTTGGGATTCAGAACAGGATGTACCAAGTACTTATTAGGCTGGGGAATCACTCATGTAACAACCATCTATTAACACCTACTTACATATAGGGCGGTGCGCCAGCTCTTAAGAATATATGGTTTAAAAATTTTTTTTAAACTCTCATGAAGCTTAATCTAGATAGGAACATATAAGTTAAGAAGATCTACCATTACTTAAGTAACTGTAGCTGAATTAAAAGCACACATAGGTAAAGCTGTATATAGACATAAGGCTGTACATTTTCATATCTACTTTCAAACATTAAACATATCATACATGTTACCAAGGAAGTAGAGAGTAATGTACATTTAAAAGGGCTCTCATCAATAACAAAAAAAATGAAATGAAATCATCACTTTACCTCCCACTAAAAATAACACATTTCTAATAGGTATCTGGTAGTTGAACATTTATCATATTTACTTCTCAAACTCAGGTTCATCTTGATAGTTCCTATCCAAATTTTTTTAAGTTGTTTGCTTCTTCTGACAAGAATATTTCTGGTAGGTAAAAAATTTTAAACAAAATAAGTGTAACCTCCAAGTTACTAATGTGGCATTCTGAAATTAGGTAACAAGATTTCAAATACATAGTTTCATGAAAACACATGTCAATTTCAATTTGTACATTTTTAATTGGCTGTGTTTCCTCAGCTATTAATGATAACAGAGTTGAAATTTTTAGAAAACAGATTAATTTTAGAGTTAGTCTCAGTATAAAATTTCCTAAAAGAAAAAAAAATTTGCCAGTCCTGGGGCTTGAACTCAGGACCTGAGCACTGTCCCTGGGCTTTCCTCAAGGCTAGAGCTCTACCACTTGAACCACAGCACCACTTCTGGCTTTTTCTGTGTATGTGGTACCAAGGAATCAAATCCAGGGCTTTGTGCATGCTAGACAAGCACTCTACCACTAGGCCAAACTCCTAGACCCTCTTAAAATTTCTTTCTACACAGTAAATTAGATAACCAGAGTCTCTTACCTGTAATCATCTAACTGTACCAGAAATCTTACAATGTCATGATGCCCTTTCAGTACAAGCAGTTCAGTATAAGGGTTCTGGCTTTGTTCTTCACCTATGGTCTGAAAAGCAGATTTCTTGCAATGGAAAAAAAAGGGCAAAAAGAAAGAAGATGATTCATAACTGCATGGTATCTAGTAGAACATGAAATTTAAAAAGCTACAAGATATTATGTCCTAATGCAAAGAACTAGTTTCTTTCATACCAACTAAATAACTGCCATTGTATATTTTTCTTTTTTTTGAGAGCTGTAAATATGAGGAATTTTTTTGCTGACATATGATGAGGCAAAACAAATTTAATACCATAAAAAATTCTATATTTTTCTTACCATAAATTTATGTCACAAATTTTATTTATTTCCAAATCACAATAATTTATCTAAAAAAGGATGAGTTTTTATTCTAGGTATATCTCAGTGTGGCAAAAATTATTGGGATAATCCAATTCAGTGATTCCTCAATAAAAACTTAATGAAAACCAAAATGCAGAACCAAGAATAAAATACAGACTCACTGCATGCACTTGATACATGTTTGCTAAATGAATAAAGAAATAAAATCCAAGCCAGATGTAGTGGCTCATATCTGTAATCTTAGCTACTCGGGAGGCTGAGATCAGAGGATCACGGTTCAAAGCCAGCCCAGGCACTAAAGATCTTGAGACTCTTATCTCCAATTAACCACTAGAAAACCAGAAGTGGCGCTGTGACTCAAATTGTAGGACAGTAGCCTTGAGCTGAAGAGCTCTGGGATGGTGCCTAGACCCAGAGTCCAAGCCCCATGACCAACCAAAAGGGAAAAAAAAAAAAAAGAGAGAGAGAGAGAAAGAAAGAAAAATCCTTCAGATTTATAATTCAACTCTAGATAACAATACTGATCAAAAATTGCTGCAGGCACCATCACACCTATGAACCTAGCTACTTAGCAGGCTGAGAGCTGAGGATCATGGTTCAAAGCCAGCCAGGGCAGGAAAATCCCTGAGATTCATCTCCAATTAAGCACAAAAAAACCTTGAAGTGGAGCTGTGATTCAAGTGATAGTGTGCAAGTCTTAAGCAAAAAAGCACGGGGGCAGTGCTCAGGCCCTGAGGTCAAGCCCCAGGACCAGTAGGGGAAAAAAACAAACAAACATGTTGCTAACATGTTGCTAACATGTCACACTCGGTACTAAGCCCATATGACATATACTTTAACTGATGAACCGCATGTACTCAGTACTATTTCATGATAGAACTCTTCTTAACCTCTATCCAACATTTTTCAAATTTGACTACTGACATTTTAGAATTGATAACTATTTATTGAAAGCTACTGTGTATCGTAAGATACTGAGCCGCATCCCTGGGTCTCTCCATACTAGATGCCAATCAGAAACACATATCAATGCCCTTCACATAAATGCCCTGACCATGTTACCAGAACATGGTCCCCTATCACCAGAATTACTACTTACACTGGAAGGCTGAATACAAAGTTATTGTATAAATGACAAAAAGTCATGGATTCTGACAATGTACACTGTCACACAATTGAAGCAGTTTTACATGACAAAATGTGTAGGGTAATACACATCAATGTCTTCTGAAAACATTCCTCCCATAGTAGTATTTCTGTGTTTAGCTCTATTTAGCATAGTCTCAAATAAGAAAAAGTGAAAAACTGAAAGCTTTATTATCTGCTTCTCTCAGAGGAAAATCTTGCCAGAAATGGCAGAATTGGGTAATCAAATCATATGAACCAAATAATAACGTTAGTATCAAACTACAAATATGTATCATATACAGTTGTTCAATGACCTGCAGTCCCTTTCACAACTTTATCTGCAATGTTTTTCTAAACAGGCAACAAACCTCAACTGCAGACATGAGGAAGTTAGAACTGAGAAGTCAGACTTATTTTTTTAAACAGTCAAAACAAGTACTTTTTTTTCTTTATTAACGTTGATTTTTACATCATATTTTAAATAACAGGTTTAACAAACAAGTGTTCAAAAAGGGAATCTCTATTTACAGTCACTGGGACTTAGTATTTTGAACTTAATCAAAATTAGGTTTGTATGTCATAGAAACATTAATTTTAGAAAATAAAACATTATGTCTATAGAGTCATAGGTTTTTATATCTATATAGTTATGTTTATATTTCCATTACCATGTCCATAGCATTTGATATGCAGTTATTGAGTCCTCGCTCTTGTACTCTTTGGATTTAATAGCCACATATTAAGGATACCATGCACCTTTTGTTCCTTAGGTCTCAAAACAAGTACTTTTTATGAGAACTAAATACACATTTTTGTGTATTTATATAATAAATTTGTATTTCAAATGTAAATGTCATTACACTGACCATGCAATTATTCAGGAAGAAAGTGCAGTTATAAAATCAAACATAGTTAAAAAGCCTCTTGACTTTGACACAGGCATTACTTATTTTAAATAATGATATTCTTTTTCTTGGTTGTTAGAAAGGCACCAAAATTACTTTTATACTCCAAGGTAAATACCAGCTGATGTTGAGAAGAGACACCAATTCTAGGGCCGAGAGTGGCAGTCACTCCTTCCTTGTTCACGTTCAGTTAAGTCAGATACGTCTTCAAATTAAAACTGGACGGGCTGGGCTGCAGGCTGATGCCAAAAATTCTATCTACTCAGGAGGCTGAGATCTGAGGGTGGTGGTTTGAAGCTAGCCCGGGCAGGGAAGTCTGTCTCCAAGTAACCCCCAAAACATCAGGCAGGGGGGCTGTAGTAGCTCAGATGATAGAATGCTAGCCTTGCGCACCACCAAATCTCAGGGACAGAGCACAGGCCCTGAGTTCAAGCCCCGGGACTGGGAGAACACCACCACCTCCTCCCCCAACAAGGCGGGTTCCAGCAGCCACACAGTTCTGCATGGGATTGAAGACGGGCGGGGGGCGGCTGCTAGGCCCCTCTCCGCTCCCGTGGGGTCGGAGCGGACACTGCAAGGGTGCTGGGGAGGAGCGTGGCGCCACGAGCCCCTCAGTGCAGCGCTGCTACCGCCCTGCAGCCGTGCCGCGCCTGCTCGCCCGCAGGCCCCGCCTCCGCCCCGGCCGCGGCGGGCGCGCGCAGCCCTGCGGACGCGGACCCACCCCGCGTGGGCCTACCTCGGCCAGGCCCTGAGGTTCGCGGCCTCCCCCGATCAGCCATCGCAACATCCGGGCAGCCGCGGGGTCTTGCCGGGGCCGGGCCTGTCAGCCCCAAATTACCAGGCTGGAGCGCAATGGAGGCGCTGATGTTTGCTGCCCCAGATCTACCAGGGGCGCAAAGGGGAGGAGTTTTGCTCCCAAAGCACCGGGTACCGGGCCACAGAGCCTTAGTCTGGGAACCCGGCGCTGAAGGTAGGGCTGCGGAGAGGCCGGAGGCGGGTTCCCAGTGAGCAGGCGCGGGACGCCGTCCGCGGGCGGCGAGGAGCTCGGGCTGCTGAGCGGCCCCTGGTGGACGCGCGCGGCACGGCCGCCCTGCCGCCGGCGGGATGGCCGCGGTTCCCCGCTCTTGGCGGCTGGGAGGAGAAGGCAGGCCTGCCGTAGACTTGTGCATGGCCGAATCTAACAGCCAGGAGGGGACTATAGTGGCATTGGAGCCCAATCTCCAGGCAAAACTAAGACTAGTTCTTGACTAATAAGCTACATTGTCCAAAAACTGAAACTCCCCCCCTCTCCCCCCCCCCCGTGTGTGTGTGCATGTTTATGTTTATGCCAGTCCCCGGGCTTGAACTTGGGGCCTGGGTGCTGTCCCAGAACTCTTTTGCTCAAGGCTAGTACTCTGCCACTTGAGCCATAGGTCCACTTCTGCTTTTTTGCTGATTAATTGGAGCTAAAAGTCTCACAGACTTTCCTGCCTGGACTGGCTTTGAACCTTGATCCTCAGCTCCTGTAGCCATTAAATTGATTGCAGTGGTGGAGGTAAAACCCAAAGCCTTGTGCTTGCCTGGCAAACTGCTGTACCACTGAGCAGCCCCAGCCCAAACACTCCAGTTACTAAACTTATTTTCTACAACTTTGCTGTATATCAGAACTACCTGGGTAGATTTTTTTAAAAATGTTGGTCCCTGGCTTCCACCTCTGACTTACAGAAACAAATATCTGTGGTTGGAGAACAGGAGGCAGGGGTTGAAGAAAGTTTATTGTGTTAGTCATAAGAGTATAAATATTTGAGAAATCACTGTTCTGCTTATTTTAACATATTTGTGACAGTTCCTAACAAACTTACATACATGTTGAGTTCAAATGAGGCTCCTAGCAGTAAATTCCTAGGTAAATATCCCATCAAATTAATTAATTCAATACATATGTGTTGCAAACAGGTAAACTAGGGATGCATAAGGAATCCCAGAAAGTTGCTGTTCTCTGGAGACAAGAGAGAAGGCGCTGGACAATTCTAAGATAGGGCCATGTGATCTACTTTCTGGTACATTAGCCATGGGCAGCAACACAAGCTTCCTGTGATTCATCTTTGTAGTCTTTTTCTTTTCTTTTTTTTTTTTTGTCAGACCTGGGGCTTGAACTCAAGGCCTGGGCACTATTCCTGAGCTTCTTTTGCCCAAGGCTAGAACTCTACCACTTGAGCCACAGCGCTACTTCTGACTATTTCTGTTTAGGTGGTACCAAGCACTACCACTAAGCCACATTTCCAGGGACCACTCCAAGGATCAGAAGAAGGCTGCCTTCTTCTTAGCACCTAGGTGCTAACCCAAACTGCAGTCTAGGTGCAGTCAAAACCAGACAATGTAAACTACATCCTGGAAAAGGAAGTCTTGGCTTTTATGAAATGAAATCCAAGAGCACTAGGATTTCCTGTCCTTCTAGAAGGACTACTGTCAATGAGGTAACTATTTTCCAGCTAGCCTAAATTTTATCTTGATTATCCATATTCTCAAATTTGTCACAAAACTCAGAACCAGGAGATACTCTACTGATCTGTTTAAAACACTGGTCCAGGTATGAAAGCTTCCTCTTAATGCAGCAGCAAAGAGGACCTTTGTAGAAGACTACACTAGAGGTCAAAGAAGAGATAGCACTAGAAATTCATCTCTTTACCTAAGAAACAGTTATTCTTGTAGAAACTGAAGTCTGGAGTCTACTTTAAAGCCTATAGAAGAAATCTGGTTGGCAAAAAAGGCTAACTACCATTATCTGAATCCTCACTACCTGAAGACACTTCCAAGGAACTCAAAGCAACAGAGTTTTAATGCCCTGATTTTTAAAAAATATTTATTGAAAAGATGATGAGCAAGGGAGTTACAATTTTATAACTAAAGTAATGAGTACATTTGTTTTTAAACACTGTTATCCCTCCCCTCATTTTATCCCACTTACCCCCACCATCATTCCTTCCCCTCCAAGTTGTAAGGATCATATTCAACATATGTCAACTGCATATCAACGTTGCATTAGTTCATCTTTTGTCCTGCTGTTTCTGATTCCCATTCCCTTCCACAGATCAAATAATCTTATATGCAAGAAACAAGGTACAGAAAACTAAGAGAAATGGAAAAAAAAGAAAAAGAAAAACCTACATGCAGGGCATAATAAGAAAGAACCCCTTGTTTTAATGCCCTGCTTTTTTCTCACTTTTAGGGGCCAGGCATTTATAGACAAGGATATGTAAAAACAGCTGCGGACCAGATTCAGGGGCTCACACTTGTAATCCTACTTATTCAAAAGTTTGAGATAGTAAAGTTTGCAGTTGAAGGCCAGCCCAGCAAAAAGTTTATGAGCACCCCCCCATCTAAACCAATAAAAACTTAAATGCAGTGGCACAGCACTTATCTATCATCCAAACTACATGACCCCAGATCTTGCCTACAATCCAAGCTACTTAGCAAGCTAAGATCCAGAGCATCTCAGTTTAAAGCCAACTAGAGAAGAAAAGTCTGAGAAACTCCATTTCCAAAATAACCAGTGAAAACCTGGTCAAGAGACATGACTGAATTTGTAAAGCACCAACTTAGCAAGCAAATGTAGTGCAAGGCCTTCAGTTCAAACTTAAACTCTGTTACCTCTAACAGGGACTTAACTTTAAGACATTTCTCCAAAGTGGCAATAAGCACATGAAAAAAGAAAAACCTATCATTGTTGGGAGCAAGAGTGGAATCAAACTGTACTTTGATTTGCATCAGATAATTGCTTAATTGTCTTATTGTTTTTTGGCCTTCTCCTGTTCAATTGATCTGAGATTTACCATATGAATGTAACCCCCAACAGTTCCCTGATGAACCATCTGGATGTAACACCTGGCAGTGCCCTGGTCTCAAGAAGGGATATAAGCTTTGAGTGGAGAATAAACGGGGCGCTGCAGTTTTTGCCTGGGCTGCAGACCTCCCAGACCCGATGTGTTTGTCTCTCTTCTATTTTTTCCAGTCCCTGCCCCCTATTTCAGGAACCCCAATTTGCTGCCGGTAGGCCCCGGCATATCATGAGTCATTATAGAAATGCAAAGCAAAACCCACAATGGAATTCTAACTCATACAACCTAGGATGACCATGAATTTTTTTCAAGCTAAACATTGGTCTACTTTTCAAATTTTCTTTGCTTTTTACATTTATTTCATTGTTTTTATAAAGAGTGATTACAATTACATGAGTCAGGTAATTAATTTCCATCCATACAGTATCTTCCCTTCCCTCACTTTCTGCCAGTCCCTTCCTACCATTTCTACCCACAAGCTGTATACTTCACTTTCATCACTGTCCAGTGCACTTTTTTTTTTTTACCCTTTTGCCCTCAAGTTCTGTAGCCTTCCTTCCACTGTCCCGAAGATATACACGTAAATACACTGTACATAAAGAAAACAGAATCATCAAAAACTATAAAGTTTGAGAAAGCAAGCCAGAGAGAGAAGCAGAGAGTTAGAGCCAGAGAGAGGGAGAGGGAGAGGGAGAGGGAGAGGGAGAGAGAGAGAGAGAGAGAGAGAGAGAGAGAGAGAGAGAGAGAGAGAGAGAGAGAGAGAGAGAGAGAGAGATATCTTGTTTCCATATCTTGGAATTCTTTTCTATAAGTACATTTAATTTTATAGAGATATCAAGAGACACATAGCTTCTTTGTGTTCCTCTTCTGAGGGTATCTTCTTTTGATCTCACTGTGTGTAAGTATCTACAATCTTTTATAATTTATTGTATCCCAGTATATTATATATATTATAGATCTAATGATAATGAATTGTTAAAATTAGAAAGTAACAAGTGATGGTAGAGATGTGGAAAGTAGGAATCATTTTGTACTACTAGCAGATTTATAAAAAAAATGGAACAACCACTAGCCACTATGAAAAAGTTTACAGTTCTTTCAGAAGTTAAATGTGGGTCAACCACAGTGGCTCATGTTTGCTACTTATGTGGCAGAAATGAAGAGACCATGGTACAAGGCCAAGCAAAACTTTATCTAGACCCTCATCTCAGCAAGTGAACTGAGTGTTGCAGTATGTACCTATAATCTCTGCTATGTAGCAGATTCAAGATCATGAGTCTGAACCTGGCACAAGATATTATCCAAAAATACCCTAAAAACAAAAATGTTTAGGGGTATGGATCAAGTGGTAGAGAAGCTACTTAGCAGATGCAAGTCCCTGAGTTCAAGTCCAATAACACACATATACACAGAGAAAATATTACCTAGAAAATACACACATATATACACATGTATACATACAAATATGTATGTACATACATGTACATATATGTCCAAAAGACATGAAAACAGGCTCACATGAAAACGTACTCAGAAGAACAACCATTATATGAGTTACTTATATGAAATTCTTAGAATTAAGTAAAGTTATAAGGACAGAAAGTAAAATAGAGGAACTGGGGACTGGGAGAAGGGAAAGGAAGTGGAGAGGTCTTATTTATGAGTACAGGATTTATATCAAGACTTCTGAAAAAGTTTGCTATGAGATGACGGTGATGGACTCACAACATTTTGTATGTATTTAGTGCCACTGAACTGTATACTTACATGTGGACACAATGATAAATATTACAGTTTTTTCTCCAATGAAAACAGAATAGATTAATGCAACATTACAGAGTGCTCAGATAGAAACAAACATCTGTAGCTAATGGATGTTTCCCAAAGGTGCAAAGGCAGTTATCAATGGGGGAAATAAGTCTTTTCAGTAAAACATGTTAAATGAATTTGAAATCAATATCCAAATAAATGAATTTTGATCTATTTCTGACCTCATATATTAGATTTTAAATGAATAAATCATAGGGATAAATATAAAACTGAAATCTATAATTCTAGAATGAAGTGAATGGACAAATCTTTGTGATTTGGGGTCATGCAAAGATTTCTCTGCTCTGATTTTAAGAGTGCAATCTATAAAAGAAAAACACATTGATAAATTGTACTCATAAAAGTTAGCAGAGTCAGGTGCCAGTAACACACACCTGTAATACTGGCTACTCAGGAGGCTGAGATCTGAGGATGGTGGGTCAAAGCCAGCCCAGGCACGAAAGTCTGTGAGACTCATCTCAAGTTAACCACCAGAAAATGGGAAGTGGTGCTGTGGCTCAAGTGGTAGAATGTTAGCACTGAGCTAAAGAGCTTAGGGACAGTGCCCAGATCCAGAGTCCAAGCCCTAGGAAGGACCAAAAAAAAAAAAAAAGCAATTGTTACATCCTACAAAAGAGCAGATATAGCCATATCTGATGATAAAAATAGACTTCATGTTAAAATCAGTATGAAGAAACAAAAGAAAGTCACTTCATATTAATAAAGGGAATGATTCATTAAGAAGAAATTACAGTGATCAATATATGTATAACAAATAGTAGCACATCCAAATACATTAAACACTCAGACCTACAAGAGCTGATAGACTCTAATGTAATAATAACGGGAAACTTTAACACCCTACTTTCACCAAAAGCCAGGTCAATTAAACAAAAACAAAGAAAACTCTGAATTAAATGACACCATAACCCAAATGGACTTAATAGACATCTATAGAGTATTTCACTCAGGGACAAAACAATACACATTCTTCTCAGTAGCCCATGAAACCCCTTCCAAAACAAATCATAAAATCCCTGTATAAAACTAGAACTTGACAGCAAAAGATACTACCAAAAATATTCAAATAGCTGGAGACTGAACAACATACTGTTTAGTAAAATCTATGTCACTGAAGAAATAAGGGAGAAATCAAAAAGTTCCTGCAATCCAATGAAAATGAAAGCAAATCCTATCAGAACCTCTTGGACATGGCAAAGGAAGAGCTGAGGGGAAAGTTTATAGCTCTAAGTGCCTACATAAAGAAAACAGAAATTGCTCAACTAAATAGACTTATGATGCAACTAAAACTTCTAAGAAACAAGAACAAACCAAACCCCAAACATCTAGATGGAGAGGGATCAGAGCAAAAAATCAGGGTAAAAATCTGGGCAAAAAGCAATGAATTAGGGGCAGGGAGTTTGGCCTAGTGGTAGAGTGCTTGCCAAGCATGCACAAAGACCTGGGTTCGATTCCTCGGTACCACATACATAGAAAAAAACAGGAAGAGGTACTGAGGCTCAAGTGGTAGAGCTCCAGCCTTGAGAAAGTCCAAGGACAGGGCTCAGGCCCTGAACTCAAGCTAGGTTAGAGCAAAAAGTGAGGGGCGGGGGGAAGTGTGCAATCAATTAGAGACTAAAAAATTTATAGAGTCAATTTAAAAACTGGTTTTTTGGAAAAAGTACTAAGATCGACAAATTCCTACTTAATTTGACAAAAATGTAAAAAGGAGAAATGAGACCCAAATGAACAAACTTAGAGATGATAGAGGAATTATCACAAATACCCCCCAAAATTCAAAAGATTATAAGGAACTATCTTTAAAACCTATAGTCAAGTAAGATAGAAAATCTAGAAGAAATGAATAAGTTTCTAGAGGCATACAAGCTGCCAAAGCTGAACAAAGAAGACACATAACAAGCCATATTATCAAAGAATAAAGGATATCCCAACAAGGAAACTCTACCAGGTCCCAATGAATTCACAGCCAAATTCTACAAGACCTTAAAAGAATTAGCACCAGAAATCCTCAAACTTTTCCATGAAATAAAAACAAAAGGAGCCAGGCAGAGTGGCTCAGGCCAGTAATCCTAGCTACTCAGGAAGCTGAGATCTGAGGATCAAGGTTCAAAGCCAGCCCAAGCACTGCACAAAAGGACCGGAGACTCTTATTTCCGATCATATGGGCTTGGCTTAAAGGTAGGGCGGTAACCTTGAGCTAAAGAGCTAAGGGACAATGCTCAGGCCCAGAGTTAAGGACAGCAGCCTTGAGCTGAAGAGCTGAGGGACAGTGCCAAGGCTGAGTTCAAATCCCATGACCCACCAAAAAAAAAAAAAAAAGATCACTACCCTGGAAAGCACAGAACTACCCTGTGATCCAGACAAATTCCCACCTTTGTATATTTACCCAGAATATTACAAGTTGGGATATGGTAAAGACACTTGGATGAAAAACTTACGTTAAGTGAAGTTACGCTCAGAGAAATAAACTGCATGTTTTCTCTCATATGTAATACAAACTTGCATAGCATATCCATAGATCTATACATACAAACATGTTTGGCGGAGAGGGCAACAGAGGGCACATGAATGGAGGGAGGAAGGGTAAATGAAGTATGCATTGTGTGAAAATTGAGTTATATAATTTGAGGGTAGGGACAAGAGTGGGTAAATGAGGGAGAACAATGGAAGAGTAACTGATGAAAATGCAATATACTCATACTCATAACCTAAATTATGGAATTGCACAACTTCTTTTTTTGCCAGTTCTGGGGCTTTAACTTAGGGCCTGAGCACTATCCTTGGACTTTCTCAAGGAGAGAGCTCTACCACTTGAGCCACTGCACTCCTCCCAGCTTTTTTCTACATATGTGGTACCAAGGAATGGAACCCAAGTCTTTGTGAATGCTAGGCAAGCACTCTACCTCTAGGCTAAACTTCTGAACCATGCACTACTTCTTAAAAATAAAAATTTTAATTGCATTTGCTTTTGTTTTAAAACAGCATTAGCATAAAAATAAACCTTAGATTTAAAGAAAACACTTTTAAATTATATGTCTGATAAAGGACTTGTAATGCCCAAGTTGCGAGACCACCACCAAGAAGACCACCGAGAGTCAGATGCTCCGACACAGTGGCGCTTAGGAGGAAGCTCCAAGCTGAAATTTTACAGGGCTTTTAAAGGCAAAGACCACAGATTTATATCAACACAGCAATCAGCTATTTGAGTGAGATAAGGTGGGGGTTAGGGACATTCCAGGGCGATGGGAGCTAACCGGAGGTTCTCACACCAGTAGAGTCCTAATTAGCTGTCTGAGGGTAGTTGTATGGCTCAGAAAACAAATGCCATTCCTTGAATTTACATGAGTTCTGATTAATTTTAACACAGACAGGTCAGTTCCCAGGACTTAATGGCACCACAATTCTGTTTCTTTAATTTATGTGTACTTTTGGGTCACTCATAGTTTAATATAAACAACAAGATGGTTACTGCCTCAGAATAGGGGGGCGCTTTTTAGCTTCTCAGTATCAACAATATATAAAAGGGACATTTTGTGAGGACCCGATTCCAGGTAAAAACACCAGTTACCTTTGCTCTCTGGTTCAACCCAATCGGAATGCCCAGATGGAATGATAGATGGTGTGGCAATAAGAATTCAGAAAGGGGTGACTGGAAGAGCACCAGAGGTCTCACTATCATCATTCTCATCACTTAGCTTGTCAGTATTTTCTTTTCCTCCAGTAGCTTCCCCAGCCTGAATCCTGTGTAGTTTCGGACTTGAAAGTTACCAGTTAGGGATACAGAAAGATGTGGAAGATGCCTCTGGTTGTTTCAGGCAATGCTTATAAGGAAGCTCAGAGAGAATGGGGGATCCCTGGGGTCTTTTCCTCAGAATCCCTCCATCTTCTCCTATTCTCTATGAAAAGCTGTCTCAGGAATGCTAGTAGCAGTGACAATGGCTACCAACTGGAGACCAGCAGGAAAGGAGAGCAAGGAGCTCCTTCTTCTCCTAAGAAAATTGGGAAAGTAAATGAAGCCAATACTAAAAGACCATGCTGGAATAGAGAAACTTAGGAAGACAAAAAGTAGATGAGGGATCTAAAGTTAACAATAGTGGCACATACATGTAGGCATATTTAAAATCAGTGAATCATATATTTTTGATGAATAGGCTGCATGGTATATGATTTATCTCTCAATAATGCTGATTTTAAAATTCTGATGTTCATCAGTGATCTAAAATTGTTAGATATTGTTATTCTCTGGCAATGTATGAAAGCAATCCCTCCCTTAACTTTCTTTTATATCTCATTGGTCAAGATTGAGTCCCCTTCCTATTTCTACACTAACCATTGCTCTGGAACCAGTGTCACCAGGATAAAATCAGATTACTCAAGATTTTGCCTACAGGGATTGAATAAATAACTAGATTAAGGTTCTGCCAACAAGCAAGAAAGTGGCTGTAGATAGACTATAATAGTGTCTGCTACATACTTAACATTTTCATATTTCAAACCTTTCACACCATCTGAATTTTTCCCTCATAACCACTTTATGAGGCTGGAGAAGAAATAGGTACATTTTACAGATGATGAAATGGGGTCTGAATGACATGAAGTAACTTAAACAGGATTATATTGCTTGACAAAAGTAATGGAGCCTGGACTTGATCTAAGGACTTTTTTATTCCACATTACTGTCTCTAAATTAGAATATTCTTTAAAAAAATGCATCCCCTAAACAATTTGTACTAAACCCTGTTACTTAGTATAATTTTGCAAGTCCACACTGAAAGATCATCCCCATCACAATCCTTCTTTAAGATCTGTTCCACTTTCCCTCTATAACAAACACAACCAGTTCATTCCATTACACTCCACTGCACCAATATATCTGGGCTCTCATTCAAACAAAAGTTGCTCAGCTAAGGATGTTGCATTCCAACTAAGGTGCCTGCTATATACTTTATGGAATTAAGCAGAATGCAATAGAATTTTAAATTGAGTTCTAGCTCTAATGGCTTTTTATTCATAATTATAGAATTTGTAATAAATGCATTTGTGATGACAGAAATTTACCAGAATACATTCTATTCTCTGAATTAGTTTCAGACTCTTATTTAATAACTTATTAATCAACCACAGTCAGTCAATAGTGTATCACACTAAATCTGTGAACAACACAGGCAAATAATTTTTATTTTCTCCCTATGTTACCCATGAAGCAATCTTTAACAATAGGAAGCTGTTCAAACATCCCTCTACAATTCTATTACATCTGCAGTTCTATTAGTAAAGGTCAGCTTAGGTTAGTTCACTGTCAGCAGCTAGAAAGTTGCAAGAATAGATGAGCTTAATTGCTTTCTTGTTACCATCACTGTGCCTATTTAGAATTCTGGTACATAAAACTTCCAAGATACTAAATCTCTATTTAGGTACCAAGAAATATTAAGTTTAAATTTTATCCAGAAGCTACCCTAATTATTAATGCTACAGATGAGCACATTTAAGACATCTCATAAATCAGTAATGGTAATATATATTATATTACTTTACCACTGATTCCACTTGTACCATCTTTAGGGATTTAAGCAGTTAACCAAGCAATTCAGAGCTAGCAACTATAGATACCAAACAACAGTATTATCCTTGTAGTTAAATAAAACGAGGAAATATTGGATTCATAATTTTCTTAGTTTGCTTGTTCATCTAGAATAGTGATTTTCAACCTTACTGTACAGTAGTTCTTCCTAGAGAACATTAAACAATACTGATGCCTGGTTCCAAAATATCATCTATAGTAGAGGGAACCTGGATATCAGAATTTTTTAATTACGTTCCTCAGATAACTGTAATGTGTTCCTAAATTAAGAAAAGCTACGGTCTCTAAGCACACACTATCTGCTCCATGTTGTCTTTTAAGGAACCTCCATATGTTAAAAATAGGAAAAAAATAGGGAAATGAAGAAACACTCCCTGCTCACACATAGGATATGTGAGTAAAGACTCAAAGTGGTGTTTATTTGTGGCCACTGTACTTTCTTTCAGTGCTCTGCAATTATACTCAGGGCTAGGGCTCTATCACTTTCAGCCATCGTGCCACTTCTGCTTTTCTGATGGTTTATTGGAGATAACAGTCTTACAGACTTTCCTGCCCAGGCTGGCTTCAAACCAGTATCCTCAGATCTCAGCCTCTTGACTAGCTAGGATTACAGGCACAAGCCATCAACACTTGGCTGCCTTTATACTTTCTGAGCTGGGAGATTTCACATGACAGGTCCTTAGACAATGGTTCCAGGTTGCTAAAATGAGTGCTCTTTATTATTCTAAAACATGAAAATATGATCTAAAGCCAACCTAAAACATGGGGACAAAATGTGAACTTTTGCCTCTTTATCCATTATTGGAAGAATTTGCAGCTTCTTAACATCTTAAGGGAAAGACCAATGCATACAACCCTTGTTTGTCACTGATCCTTGTAACTGAATACCTAAGAGATAATGGGAGGGGAATTTGCTATTGCTATCTGCATCAAAATTCTGATTCTGACACTTAATATTTCTTAACTTTAACTTTCCTGTTTATCTATCCTCTCCATTGGGTTGTTCTCATGTTCATTATTTATATTACTATCAACTGTATATAACTAAAAGTTTTCTAATGCTTCTAATCTAAGAGGATGAACAAAATTTACATGATAAGCCAAGTACTGGTTGCTAACTGTAATCCCAGCTACTCAGGAGGCTGAGATCTGAGGATGGCTGTTCAAAGCCAGCTCAGGCAAGAAAGTCCTTAAGACTTTTATCTCCAATTAACTACAAAAAGGCAGCAGTAGAGAGAACTTGGTTCAAGTGGTAGATCACTAGCCTTGAGCATAAAAGTTCAGGGACACTGGCCAGGCTCAGAGTTCAAGCTCCAATATGGGCAAAAATTATAAAATAAAAAAATAACATGATATAGGTGGGCATTGGTGGCTTATGCCTATAATTCTAGTTACTCAGGAGGCTGAGATCTGAGGATTGTTACTTAGGAGGCTGAGTTCAAAGTCGGCGTGGGCAGCAAAGTACCATTGAGACTCTTATCTCCAATTAACCACTTAAAGTGGCACTATGAATCGAGTGGTAGAGCACTAGCCCTGAGCACAAAGATGCTCAGGGATAGCATTCAGACCCTGAGTTGAAGCCTCACAACTGACAAAAAGAAAGAAACAAAACAAAAACATGATAGATAACACATGAACCATTTACATAAAAATTAACTTTAAAACTTTTTAAACTTTAATATTCTTCTTTGGAGACAAAAGTAATATATGGCTCAGGCTAATCCAAACTCACGGTGTAGACGGCTGCCCTCAAACTCTTGATTCTTTTATCTTTAGCTCCTAGTGTTAGGATTACAAGTAAGTATCAGTTTGCTTACATATATATTTTTAGTAGCTATATAGAGCCAAGAAACAAATTCTCCATGGTAATTATATGTATTGATATTAGATTCTGCTTTAAGTTATAAGTTATAGACATCTAGAATATGTGTCATAATAGAAGCTAACTTCTCTCCCAGGAATGTGGTCTAGGCCCTTGTTAACACTCCACAGTATCAAAGGACTTAGTTCTTCCTATTTAACTTTACTCTCTATTACATAATAAGATAAAATATATAAATAAGATAGAAGTATCTTATTTCAGACAGCTGGATAGATAAAGGGATGAAAAAGACAAATGTCTCATTAAGAATACTTTGCAGGGCTGGGAGTTTGGCCTAGTGGTAGAGTGCTTGCCTAGCATGCACAGAGGCCCGGGTTTGATTCCTCGATATCATATACATAGAAAAAAGCTAGAAGTGGTGCTAAAACTCAAGTGGTGAAGCTCTAGCCTTGAGAAAGTCCAAGGACAGTGCCCAGGCCCTGAGCTCAAGCCCAGGACTGACAAAAAAAAAAAAAAAAAAGAATACTTTGCAGAAGTTACCCCAGGATATTTTCCATTTGGAACCCATTGTCCAGAACTTACTTTTATCTCAAGGGGAGCTGAGAAATGCAGCCTTTATTTTGAGCTATCAATTGTCAAAAACTCTACTGTTGACAACATAAATACATATTAAGGAACCACTAAGTTTTTGCCAGTGGAACTGTCATTCAGTTCATATAATCTCCAGATAATTGACAGATCTTCATCGTTAAATAATACCAAGATAAACTTTTACAAGAACTTCTAGCAGATACTAAAGTGACCAGTTACCTAAAAATATAGACCAAACTCTGTTGTAAATGTATTCTTGCTTGAACACTGGAGTAGCAGGTTGACCACACTTAGTATCTGAACCTGTATAGAGTATCTGAACCTGACGGAGTCAGACTGCAAATCACAGGCCAAATCTTTCATTCCTCCCCAAACTCATCAAACCAATCACTAAATGGGCAAGGGAACTAAAGAGAGATTTACCAAAACAATAGGTTAAAATGGCAGAAAAGCATATGAAAAATGCTCACATCCATGGTCATAAAGGAAATGCAAATAAAAACAACCCTAAGATACCACCCTATCCCAATAAGAATGGCCAAGATTTTGAACTCAAATAATGACAGGTACTGGCAGGGTTGTGGAGAAAAAGCACCCCTATTGCAGTGCAGGTGGGATTGTAAGCAAGTTCAGCCACTCTGGAAAGCACTGTGGAGGTTACTTAAAGACCTGCAAATGGACCTTCCCTACAATCCCGCCATACCACTTCTCGGCATCTATCCTGAACATCATAACCCAGGATACAATAAGGACACCTGCTCAGCTATGTTCATCTCTGCCCCATTCAGAATAGCCAGGCAATAGAAACAATCCAGATGCCCTACTGCAGATGAATGGATATAAAAAATGTGATATATATATATATATAATGGAATGGAATTCTATATAGCCAACAGACAAGATAAAAAAATGGCATTCGCAGGGAAGTGGATGAATCTAGAGCAAATCATGTTGAGTGAGCCAAGTCAAGACCAAAGGAACAAAAGGCGCATGGTATCCTTAATATGTGGCTATTAAATCCAAACAGTACAAGAGCGAGGACTCAATATTTGCATACCAATGCTATGGACATGGTATTAGAAATATAAACACAAGTACATGGACATAAAAATTTATGACTCTATAGGCATTATGTTTTATTACATAGATTAATATGTATCTATGACATACAAACCCTCAGCCTAATTTTAATTATGTTCTAAAATCTAAGTGCCAGTGATTGTATATAGAGATTCCCTTCTTGAATACTTGTTTGTTAAAGACGTCATTTGAAATATGATGTAAAAATCAGTGTTAGTAAATTCTTTAATTAAAAAAAAAGCTTTAAAAAAAGATAGGTCAAGTTGGGCTGAGGTGGCGTAAGCCTAAGATTCTGTAATTCTAGATCCTCAGGAAACAGATCTGAAAAATCAGTTTGAAGCCAGCTGGGGCAGGAAAGTCCATAAGAGTCTTATCTCCAATTAGCCATCAAAAAAGCCAGAAGTGGAGCTGTGAATCAAGTAGCAGAATACTAGCCTTGAGCAAAAAAAAAAAAAAAAAGCTCAGGAACAGCACCCAAACCCTGAGTTAATGGCCCAGGAATAGTACATGCACATACACACACACACACACACACACACGCATGCATGCATGCATGCACGCACACACATGTACATGGATAATATACTAAACCATATTTATTTGTATAATAACTGCAATTAATGTGAAGATAAAAATAAATTTTTTAAAAAAGATATTGTTCTAAAGTACAAATGGCCCAGAGCTGTGGCTCGTACCTGTAATCCTAGCTACTCAGAAGGCTGAGATCTGAGGACTGAGGTTCAAAGCCAGCCCAGGCACAAATGACCTGAGACTCTTATCTCCAACAAACCCCTAGCAAACGGGAAGTGGGGCTTGGCTCAAGAGTAGGGTGGTAGCCCTGATCTGAAGAGCTCAGGGACAGCACCTAGGCCTAGTTCAAGCCCCATGACCCACAAAATAAATGAATACATACATACATACATACATACATACATACATACATACGAATGAAATTAATTCCTTATTACCCTATAGAATTATTAGTTTGGGTGAACTGTGATGTCCCCTAAATGCCCCCAGGTGGCATTATTGCCTTGCTTTTCCTAAATTGTTTGTTTTCATATGACACAGATCACAACCTACTCTAACAAGAAATTCCTTACTCCATTGAAAACTGCCATGTGAAAAAATTTCTTATATCTTCATTTTAACAAATTCTCTTAAGTTTGAAATAGCTATGAATTCAAAATGCTTTGATTAAAATGAGATAAAATATTTTCCTAATAGTTCTTGAACCAATATTTTCCAAAAGAACAACATGTGAAATTTGCACATGTGCAATATAAATATAGTATCAAATAATTAATCTCAATGAAGTTTCTCTGCAATTGTTACTAATTTTATTTGTGACATGTGAAACGAAAAGTTTATTTTCTAAGTCAGATTCTCTCACTTTCAAAACAAAAGCTCTATGTTTACAGAACTGAATGATGCTTCTGATACCCCTATACAAACAGAAGGTGTAGGGATTGTTAGCAGAAAGAAGACAAGGATGAAGGGAAAGTATGCCCCCCACACCCCAGCATCCTATCCATCATAGGAACTTAAGATCCAGGACAAAACACATTTTGAGGGGGGGGGTCCTCACAGAAAAGAAAGACTGGAGCTAGGTGAAATCCTCAGGCTCTCAACTTCCTGAGTAACTAGGATCTCAGAGAATCCTGAGATCTAAGGGTCTTCTGTCTATTCAAAGCCAACCCAAGCAAGAAACTCCATGAGACTCCAACTAACTACCCAAGAGCCAGACATAGAGTTGTGGCTCAACTAGTAGAACACTCACCTTGAGCAAAAAAATAGTCAGGGGCAGCACCCAGGCCCAAAGTTCAGGCCCCAGGACCAGCATAAACAAACAAAAAGCAAATCTCTCAAAATGAAAGTTTAATATTAATTTCCTTTAGTAAAATAAGATAAAGTAGGGAAGTTGGGCACTGGTGGCTCAGACCGGTAATCTTAATTGCCCAGGACTAACTAAAACTCAAAGAAGGTAGTGCTGAGATTTGAGTGTGTTGAGCCCAACTGAACTCTAACAGAACTCTGGCTATTAAGAGGTACGAATGGGTAAACAAATGCAGCAGTGAAACTCATAAACTATACAACTTGTAGAAGGGATGGAGGGGTGCTGGGAGAGAGCAGAGGAAGGTGACATTGCCCCAAAAGAAATGTACTCATTACCTGATTTGTGAAACTGCAACCCCTCTGTATAACACCTTAACAATAACAAGATAGACCTGGTACTAGTGGCTAATGTCTGTAATCCTATCTAGTCAGGGGACTGAGATACAAGGATTGCCATTTGAAGCCAACCTGAGCAGAAACTTCTGTGAGACTTCTATCTCCAATCAGCTATTCAGAAAAAGTGGGAAGTGATACTGTGGATCAAATGGTAGAGCATTAGCCCTGAACACAAAGAGGCTCAGGGATAGTGCTCAGGTCCTGAGTTTAAACCTCAGGACTGGCAAAAATAAACAAACAAATAAATAAACAATAATAAAAAGAAAAGTTAAGAGATGCAAGCATTTTGAACTTGGGCATGGTTAAGAAGAGATAGGGGCAGGGTAGGCATGGTGGCTTACACCTGCAATCCTAGCTACTCTGGAGGCTGAGATCTGAGGATCTTGTTCAAAGCCACCCCGGGCACTAAAGTCCAAAGTCAGTGAGACTCATCTCCAATTAACCGCCAGAAAACAGGAAGTGGTGCTTCAGTGGTAGCCAAAGAGCTCAGGGACAGTACCTAGGCCCAGAGCCTAAGCCACATGACCAACCAAATCAAAAAAAAAAAAAAAAAGAAGAAGAAGAAGAGGGCGTAATTATGAATGAGCTAAGCCCAAATTTTTGTTACAGTATAATAATGAGGTCTAAGTTAAAACTTACAGTATGAAGAAAACAAAATCAGGAAGTTAAATGCAAAAACAAGCTCCCAGAACATTCATCAGTTTTAGCTCCTGGAATACTCACTGAAAAAAATAAAGAGAAATGATTCTCATATATTATTTCAATGTTTTTCCAGCATGTAGAAAATGTTGTGTTTTTAAGTAAAACAAAAACATCTTTAAAAATTTAGGCCTTCTCCTTGGCACAGGTCAAAACTTTCTTAATAAGGACCAAGAATCACAACAAATCAGAGAGGCTGGATAAGTGGGACTGCATTAAACTGCAGAGCTTTTGTATGGCAAAGGACATAGCTAGTAAATTAATTAGGAAGCCTACAGAATGGGAGAAGATCTTCACCAACCATACAACAGACAAAGGCCTCATATCTAAAATATATCAACAACGCAAAAAATGGAATCACTCCAAAACTAATCTCCAAAGTAACAACCATCCTATTAAAAGATGGGCCAAAGACTAAAAGAGAGTCTTCTCTGAAGAAGAAACAAAAATGGCCTATAGACACATGAAGAAATACTCGACATCTCTGGCCATAAAAGAAATGCAAATCAAAACAACTGTAAGATTCCACCTCACTCCAGTTAGAATGGCCAGGATCAAGAAAACTAGTAACAACAGATGCTGGAGGGGATGTGGCCAGGAGGAATCATTACTACACTGCTGGTGAGAGTGCAAACTCGTTCAACCACTATGGAAAGCAGTATGGCAGTTCCTCAAAAGACTAAACATAGAGCTCCCCTATGACCCAGCAATTCTAGTACTTGGCATTTACCCAATTGTCCAGAAACAAGGACATACTAAATCCACTAGCACATTGATGTTCACTGTAGCACTATTTACCATAGAAAAGATATGGAAACAACCCAGATGTCCCTCAGTTGATAAGTGGATCAACAAGATGTGGTATTTGTACACAATGGAATTCTATGCTGCTGTCAGAAAGAATGACATGGCCCCATTTGTTAGGAAATGGAAAGACAGAAAAAATCATATTAAGTAAAGTAAGCCAGACTCAAAGGAACATAGGCTCAATGGTTTCCCTCATTTGTCATAATCAGTAGAAACCTTGGGCTCTCCTGGCAGAGATTTGCAATAGAGCAAAACCTAGATACATAAGGCCATACAGTATGATGCTAAATGAAAGGACCTCTAGGATATAGAAACAAAAGCCATATAATGAGTGATTGTTGTCCTTAATGTACTATGTTATCTCTCATCTCTTTTGCTGTCCCTTGGTTATCTTATATTGTTACAATATCTCACTTTATTATCTGATATATTGGATATATTTGTATTTGGTTACTTGAAATTGGATAGGGAAGGGGGGAAAACATGAGGAGTGGGTGTGGGGGGGAGGGAAACGGGGACCAAGACATGTGAAAGGGTATCAATGTATGTGAATTCATGCACCTTCTATCTGGTGAATATAATGTAACCCTTCTATTAATTACAATACAAAATATATGAAAAAAATTTAGGCCTTCACCATACAGTATGATGCTAAATGAAATGACCTCTAGGATATAGAAACAAAAGCCATATAATGAGTGATTGTTGTCCTTAATGTATTATGTTATCTCTCATCTCTTTTGCTGTCCCTTGGTTATCTCATATTGTTACAGTATTTCACTTTGTTATCTGAAATATTGGATATATGCGTATTTGGTTATTTGAAATTGGATAGGGAAGGGGAGAAAACAAGATGAGGGGTGGTGGGGGAGGGAAATGGGGACCAAGGCATGAGAAAGGGTATCAATGTTTGTGAAGTAATGTACCTTCTATCTTATGAATATAATGTAACCCTTCTATTAATTACAATAAAAATATATGAAAAAAGTTTAGGCCTTCACAAGACAAGATAAAATAATGGAATTCTCAGCTGAGCCAGTGGCTCACACCTGTAATCCTAGCTACTCAGGAGGCTGAGATCTAAAGATCGTGGTTCTCAGGGTTCCAAGCCTCTTATCTTCAATTAACCTCTTTAAAAAAAAAAAAAGTGCGAAGTGGGACTGTGGCTGGAGGGGTAGGGTGGTAGCCTTGAGCTGAAAATCTCAGGAACAACACCCAGGCCCAGGGGTAGGGCAGTAGCCTTGAGCTGAAGAGCTCAAGGACAGTGCCCAGGCCCAGATTTCAGAGTTCAAGCCCCATGACCCACCAAAAAAAAACCAATATGTAGGTCGGGAGTTTGGCTTAGTGGTAGAGTACTTGCCTACCATGCACAAAGACCCAGGTTCAATTCCTTGGTAACACATATAAAGCAAAAGCCGGAAATGGTGCTGTGGCTCAGGTGGCAGAGTGCTAGCTTTGAGAAAGCCCAAGGACAGTGCCCAGGCCCTGAGTTCAAGCTCCAGGACTGGCAAAAAAAAAAAATGGCATTCACTGGGAAGTGGATGAAACTGGAGCAAATCATGTTGAGTGAGATAAGCCAAGACCAAAGGAACAAAAGGCATTTGGTCTCCTTAGTAAGTGGATATTAGATCCAAACAGTACAAGAGTGATGACTCAATACTCAGGTACTCAAGGTCATTGACAGGAACTTGGAGATATAAATATAACTATAACATATAAACCTATGATGGGATATATATTCTATAGATATATTGATATATTATGTAGATTGATATGTATCTATGACATAAACTCTCAGCTTAATTTTTATTGTTGGGATAATGTATGGAGGAGTTACAGTTACATTCATCAGGTAGTAGGTGCATTACTTCTCACACAATGATACCCCCTCTCATGTTTTTGTTCCTATTTCCCTTCATGTACCCTCTTCCCAATCATCTTGTTTTCCCCCCTTCCCTTTCCTATTTCAAATAGACAAATGTATATACAATATACCAGGTAACAAAGTCAGATACAGTAACAATATGAGATTAACCATAACTCTCAGCTTAATTTTAATTTTGTTCTCAAATTTATGTGCCAGTGATTATATATAAAGATTCCATTCTTGAATACTTGTTTGTTAAAGGTGACAGTTTAAATATGATGTAAAAAATCAGTGTTAGTAAAATATTTTAATAAAAAAGGAAAAAATAAATACCAAAATAAAAATCTAGGCCTTGAAATCACTTTTCCTTTTAAGTCATTTGGAGTAGTACCTTAAGAGGGCCACAGCCTCACGGGGAAAAAGTGTATAATTAGAGAACTAACAGTCAGTTGAGAAAGCCAGTGCAATTATCTCTCTTGCCCTTTTGGTGTAAGGTCACTCTCTGATGGGGTCGTAGGCCCATTTAAAATGGATAGATCAAATAAAATTAGATTGGCTAAATTAGAAACCACAGCTATAACTTTAAAACGTACTTACTCTAATAAATGCGCATGTCAGTACCTTAGTGGTCTCTTTAGAATTGTGATTCCAGAGTGATTGGGCTCTAAGCCCTAACTTGTAACAGTACTTTTACCTAAAGATCTCTTTAAGCTCTTTTCCATTGCCGTAGTTTTTGTGCAGGTGACACTTAATATTATTTTATGTATCAAAACAAAGCTCAGAGCTGTGAGTTTGGCCTAGTGGTTGAGTGCTTGCATAGCATGCATGAAGACCAAGGCTTGATTCCTCGGTGCCATATACATAGAAAAAGCCAGAAGTGGTGCTGTGACTTAAGTGGTAGAATCCTAGCCTTGAGAAAACCCAAGGACAGTTCTCAGGCCCTGAGTTCAAGCCCCAGGACTGGAAAAAAAAATATTACACTAAAGTAAAGCAAATAGGGTAAAGTACTTTCATAATATATATAGACTATATATTTGATACCTTTTAATATTTTGGCACTCCTTTGTTTTCTCATTCCTTTTTATCTTTCTTTGTTACCACAATATTTTAAAGCAAATTCCTGACATGTTTCATTTCAACCTCAAATACTTTTGAATATACTACCAAATATAAATAATTTTTATATTACCACAATAATATGCTTGTGCCTACAAAGTTTAAAATTATTTTTTTTCAAATATTTTTGCCAGTCCTGGGCCTTTAACTCAGGGCCTGAGCACTGTCCTTGGGCTTTCTCAAGGCTAGAGCTCTACTACTTGAGGCACAGCAATACTTCCAGCTTTTTTTCTATGTATGTGGTACCAAGGAATTGAACCTAGATCTTTGTGCATGCTAGGCAAGCATTCTACCGCTAATAAATATGTGGACCACATTATTTACCTAAAATATTCTACAGTTATTCTAGGTTATTTTTATTTTGTTTTGTTTTTATAGTGCTAGAGATTGAACCCAGGACCTTGTGCATACTAAGCAAAAACTCTACCAATGAGTTATACCCCCATCCTATATTCTACCCACTTTTTTTTTATATTGTCCAGGTAATGTCTAGCCACTTTTAACATTTCTATTTTACTCTAAGACAGTGTTCTACATTTAGATTCAACAATCATATTTTTCTTGATTTTTATAAACTCCCATTGTGAACTGGTACTTTAGTTATAAGGGCCTTATATAGTTCATTAACTTCAGGCACACTCTCCCAATCTTGATTCCAGTCTCAATACACTTCAATGATTATTTCAGATATCCTTCCTGGTTTTTCACCCTAAAACACAGAAGGTAGGATTCTTTCATTACTTTCTCCAGTCTGTTAAAATGATAGTAAAATTCCATCAAAAAGATCCTTTTTATCTCACAGATAAAAATCACACTTGCTATATTCATAGTGATGTGTGATTCATATAGATATAATTATAACTCAATAACCCTGGAATATTTTCTTGCTCTGCAAGTGTCAAATTGAAGATCAGGTCTGTCTGGGTTTGAAATTTTATATGGCTCCTCTTTTGTCCACTACTGAGAAAAAAACTGAAAGCTCAAGATTCACAGAATTCCTGAGTATATTTTATGTTTGATTCATTTCCCTCAAATCACCCCACTTTGCTAAAGACATACTGTCTCTCACCAAATATAAATGCAACTAAATTAAAACTGATTATTATAAAATAAAAATTATGTTTTGTAGAGCTCAACAAAAATGGTAAGATTATATTACATTATAACAATAGCATAATCACAGATAAAACAACTGGAATGGTGTTTTTTAGGTAAGTGTTTAAAATGCTCTGATTTTTTTGTATGTTCAATAAGGAAAGTAAAGATGTAAAAATGTTTAAAAGTAAAGTAGTTAATGTTATATTTTGGTAAGTTGTAGTCAAAAGCTAATTATAGAATGCCTGCCAAAATAAAAATAATAGTGCACAAAATTTTCCATGGGGAAAAAGTGAGTAAGAAAAAATATGTAATACAGAACAGAACCATTGAAATTATGCAATGAAATTGTCAAAACAAGTATAAAATCATCTATTATTTAAATATAAAGCACAAAAATCATCAATGAACATTTAGAAGCCAATAGAAGCAATTATGTGAGTATGTGTGTATTAGGGGTTTGAACTCGGAGCTTTATACTTACCGGCAGGTATTCTATAGTTGAGCCACACCTGTGACTCTATTTGCTTTAGGATTAAAGAAAATAGTATCTCATATTTTTGCCCAGGCCAGCCTGGATCAAATCTTCCTATTTATACTTCTCTCATATCTAGGACAACAAACACAAAACTATGATGCACAGCCTTTTATTGACTGAGTTGGGGGTCTCTCAAACTTTCTGCCCAGTCCTTGCATCACAGTCCTCCCAATGTGTGCCTCCAGAGTAGCTAGAATTATAGGCATAAATTCTGGCTAGGCCATAAAACAATAATAAGCACAATATGATTTACATTTATGTATATACTTAGTATGTACAAGACCATAAAATTGGGGGAGAAAAACATGGGAAGGGGTAACAATGTTCAAGAAATAATGGACCCACTACCTGATGAATGTAACTGTAATCCCACTCTACATCACTCCAGCAATAAAATAAAATGAAATAAGATTGTAAAATTCTGATTTAAAAAAAGTCAAAGAAGATGTAAATAGAGAGACATATCATGTTCAAGGATGGAAAGATTCCATATAGTAAAATGCTAGTGCTCTTCAAATGCTCTTCATAAAACTGAGCAAGCTTAACTCTACATGAAAATCACAGGCCCAAAAGCAGCTAAAATAATCTCCGACAAAGAGGAAGTGGAAGAAATTATCCATAGCAAGCCTTCCTATATTGTAATAGTAAAGGAAACATGGTATTGGCAAGAGCATGAGGTGGATAAATCTGTAGAAGAGTGTCCCAGAAATAAACTCACACAAATATAGGAAACTGACTTTTGACAGAAGTGTAAAATCAATTCAGGTGAAAAAATATAGCAATTTTGATGAATCATATGAAACAAGCATATGTCCATAAGGAGAAAAATGGCCTATACCTAAGCTCCATATTTTATATAAGAATGAATCACAGGCTTAAATCTATAAAACTTTTAGAAAATCATATTCAAGCCAGGCACTGGTGGCTCACACCTGTAATCCTAGCTACTCAGAAGGCTGAGATGTGAGGGTGGTGGTTCAAAGTCAGCCCTGGTGAGGCTCTTAACTCCGTTTAGCCACTCCGAAAACACTGAAGTGGAGCTGTGACTCAAATGGTGGAGGTCTAGCCTTGAGCACAAGGAGGCTCCAGGATGGCATGCCCCATAACTAATAACAACAACGAAAATCAAATTGAAGAAATTTGCCTGAATGTGTAATTTGAGATCCAATTCTCAATCCAAAACTGGTTAAGATATCAAAATTGGTGGCACGACACACACACACACACACACACACACACACACACACACAAACGCGCGCACGTGCATGCGCGTGCGCGCGAACATCAAGAGGTTTGGGGGGTAGAGCAGGACAAGCACCCAAGACAGTTCTAAATCACTTGATCCAAGGGAGGAGCAAGTGACTGGTGTTTTTGTGGCACTAGTGGGTTTGGAGATTATATGATGTGAACTTCTTGCTGGCAGAAAGGGAAAGAGCACCACAACTCACTTGTTGACTTCCTCAGGGTCTAGGGAAAGCGGGAGAGATGGACCCTGAAGCTGTTATTAGTCAAATATCAAAAAGTAAGTCTGTTCCAGTCGCGTATGTCTGTAATCTGAGATCAGCTGGAGCAGAAAATTCTGTAAGACTCTTCTTTTTTTTTTTTTTTTTAAATACAAAGGTTACTGGGAATTTAATGGTGGTGGGGATGGGGTGAGGCAACTGGGACAGGACCTGAACACGAAAACAAACTAGTTCTAAGTGTTAGACAGAGAATGATTTCACTTTGGGTGAAAACAAACAAAAACCTATACATGTGCATACAAACACCTGAAATGTCACGTACTAAAATATCAACACTGGTAGTACTACTGTCCAGTCATTATTCTTCCCATTGTTCCTATATTTTGTTTTTTTTAAATTTTTTAATATATTTTTATTGTAATTAATAAAAGGGTTACATATTTGCCAGATAGAAGGTACATTAATTCACTTACATGTTCCTATATTTTCTAAAACACAATTATTTGATACACATGGTATTAAGGCCACGAGTACTCAGTAGTCAAGGTTTGAAAGCCAAGTCTAGGTAGTTAAACCCAGTTCACACTTTGAGACTCTCCATCTCCAATAAACAACTCAGAAGAAAGTGGGGCTATGGCTCCAGTGGTAGAGTACTTAAGCACAAAAAGACTCAGGGATAGTACTCAGGCCCTATGTTCAAGCCCCAGGATCAGAAAAATAAAGTGAGTATGACTTTTCATTAGATATCCCTTTACCCACAGAAAGAAAACATTACTTTCAGATTAAAATGTTAAATATTAAAAGCAAAGATACATAATATGTACAAGACAATATTACAAATATATGCATGATCTCAAGGTAGGGAACAATTTACTAGAATGTACAGACAGTACTAGCAATAAAGAATTAAAATTAAGAATGTCCTAAAGTTAAGAAATGCCTGTTTGTCAAAAGAAAACTACAAACAGGGTAAATACTGGAAGTAACTTAGCATACAAATAAACCCCCTAACTGTACTCATGATGCATAAAAACTACTATAAGCCAATAGGAAATAACACAACAGAAAATGGACAGCAGAAGACTTGAGCGAGCAATTCATAAAAAAAGCAAAAGAAAATGAAAGATGCTAACAAGTTAGCACATCATGTAAGTTTGGAAAAAATCAAAAGAATTCTGACAATATAAAATTTATGAACCATGAAAAGATATATATACTGCTGGCAAGTAGAAGGAGCATAATCACTTTGGATCTATTAGATCTGAGAGCATGAAATTTTATTTCCTTGGCATATATCTAGATGCTTCTGAATATATACAGCAAAACAAATACATAACTCTGTTTCCAATATAGTGACCCTATTCATAATAATAACTTAAAAAAATTGGAAACAGTCTATCACAGTAGAATAAGTGAACTGTAGCATACCCACACAAAGGAAGTATTATATGACAATGAAAACGGTGAGTTATGGAAGAACCAGTAAATCTACAAATGAATACACAATAAGTGGTTCTTTATATAAAGGGAAAAACATGAACAGCTATTAATATGAAAATAGGGTAGGGGCCGGGAGTTTGGCCTAGTGGTTAAAGTGCTTGCCTAGCACGCATGAAGACCCGGGTTCGATTCCTCGGTACCACATACATAGAAAAAAGCCAGAAGTGGTGCTGAGGCTCAAGTGGTAGAGCTCTAGCCTTGAGAAAGTCCAAGGACAGTGCTCAGGCCCTGAGCTCAAGCCCAGGACTGGCAAAAAAAAAAAAAGAAAATAGTGTAAAAGCAAGTGAATTAAAAACTTCAAATCACGCTATTAAATCCAAAGAGTACAAGAGCAAGGACTCAATAACTGCATACCCAAAGCTATGGACATGGTAAGGGAGATATAAACATAACTATATAGACATAAAAACCTATGACTCTATAGACATAATGTTTTATTTCATAAATTAATACGTTTCTATGACATACAAACCCTTAGCTTAATTTTGATTAAGTTCTAAATACTAAGTCCCAATGATTGTAAATAGAGATTCCCTCCTTGAACACTTGTTTGTTAAACTTGTCATTTAAAATATGATGTAAAAATCAACGTTAATAAATTCTCTAACAAAAAAATATGAAAATAAAAAAAACTTCAAGTCACAATAATAGCTCTTCAGTGAAAGGGAAGGGGTAACATTCTCTAAAAAGAATTGTACTATTTTTTATTTCCCACTGGCTATTGAGTTTATTTAGACATTGATGTTAACACAGTAATCAATTTGATTGATGTATAATACTACATTAAACATGCATATTTATATACACATACCTATAATACCAATTGATACATGCATATACATATATATAAAGCTAAACATGTATATATGACAAAATCTTTAGGCAATATTTATAATACCCAAGAAATGTACTCTTTATCTGACTTATGTAACTGTAATCCTTCTGTATATCAGCTTTATAATAGGTCTCTTGGGCCGGGAGTTTGGCCTAGCAGTAGAGTGCTTGCCTAGCATGCACGAATACCCAGGTTCGATTCCTCGGTACCACATACATAGAAAAAAAAAAAAGCCAGAAGTGGTGCTGAGGCTCTAGTGGTAGAGCTCTAGCCTTGAGAAAATCGAAGGACAGTGCTCAGGCCCTGAGCCCAAGCCCAAGACAGGCAAAAAAAAAAAATAGATCTCTCTACCATACTTCAAACTCTACTATAGAGCCATAATAACAAAAACAGCATGGTATTGGCACAAAAATAGACCAGAAGATCGATGGAACAGAATAGAAGATCCAGAAATAGAATTACATACCTACAGTCAACTTGTATTTGACAAAGGAGCCAAAGATATACAGTGGAACAAACACAGCCTATTCCATGATTGGTGCTGGCAAAACTGGGCAGCCACATGCAGAAAACTGAAAATTGACCCTAGCCTTTCGCCATGCACAAGCATTAACTCAAAATGAATCAAAGACCTCAATGTCAGACCAGAAACCATGAAACTGCTACACGGTAGAGTTGGAGAGACACTGGAACTCATAGGCACAAGCAAAAACTTCCTGAACAGAATCCCAGGGTCACAACAGATTGGATAGAGATTTGATAAATGGGACTACCTAAAAATAAAAAGTTTCTGCACAGATAAAAGCATAGTTATTAAAGTACAAAGACACCCAACCAACTGGGAAATGATATTTACCAATAATATATCAGACAAATGCTTAATATCCAGTATCTACAGGGAACTCAAGAAACTAATCCCCCCCAAACTCAATAAACCAATCACTAAATGGGCAAGGGAACTGAAGAGAGACTTATCAAAACAAGAGGTTAAAATGGCAGAAAAGCATATGAGAAATGCTCATCATCATGGTCACAAAGGAAATGCAAATAAAAACAACCCTAAGATACCACCTTACCCAAACAAGAATGGCCAAGATTTTGAAATCAGACAATAACAGATGCTGGCAGGGTTGTAGAGAAAAAGGAACCCTACTGCACTGCTGGTGGGATTGTAAGCAAGTTCAGCCACTCTGGAAAGCAGTGTGGAGGTTTCTTAAAGACCTGAAAATAGACCTTCCCTGCAGTCCTGCCATACCACTTCTGGGCGTCTATCCTGAACATCATAACCCAGGATACCATAAGGACACCTGCTGAGCTATGTTCATCTCTGCACTATTCACAATAGCCAGGCGATAGAAACAATCCAGATGCCCTACTGCAGATGAATGGATATAAAAAATGTGGTATATATACACAATGAAATTCTACATAGCCAACAGACAAAATAAAATAATGGCATTCGCAGAGAAGTGGATGAATCTAGAACAAATCATGTTGAGTAAGACAAGTCAAGACCAAAGGAACAAAAGGCATATGGTATCCTTAATATGTGGCTATCAGATCCAAACAGTACAAGAGCGAAAACTCGATATTCACGTACCCAATGCTATGGACATGGTCTTGGAAATATAAACACAACTTCATAGATATAAAAATTTATGACTCTTTAGACACAATGTTTTAGTACATAGATTAATATGTATCTATGACATACAAACCCTCAGCCTAATTTTAATTATGTTCTAAAATCTAAGTGCCAGTGATTGTATATAGAGATTCCCTTCTTGAATACTTGTTTGTTAAAGACATCATTTGAAATATGATGTAAAAATCAATGTTAATAAATTCTTTAATAAAAAAATAGTCTCTCTAAGAAGGAAGTAAAGAAAGGGACTTCAAATGTTCTAGAAGCAGAAGTAGAATAAAATACTACTCTTGAACTAAATATTTAACTTGAAAGTAACTTTATATGGAAAAATCACAGATCTTGAATTCTCATATGGAACAGAAGACAATTTATCATGGTAACATTTTAGTGGGTTATGAGTTATTTCTTACCCATAAGTATAAGTTGAAGAATAGAAAGTGAAAGTAAAAAATTCTTATGTAAGTTCTAGGCAGAGCCGTCAGCCCACCTATCCCTGTGAGTCTGAAAACAATGGGCTGGTAGAAGCAGAGCAAATTGGGGCATTCACCAAAACAGTCTCACTGATCCCGGGTGCCTAGACCCTGAGCCCTACTTATTTTTACCTCATTAGCCCTCTTAGAGTAGGCTAAGTCACCTCTAATTTAAAAGTGGAATTGGATCACAAGCTGAAGGTTTTCCTTTGTTTACACTATTAAGCATTCTGGGGCATAATTAATAAAGGTGCTGCATAGAAAGCTTATTTTTAGCAGTCCTTGGTATGGTTCTATTATTTGTATTGTTGCAATGAATTCATTTTACAAATTTCCTAGCACATTCTAATCTTAGCAATTTCTTAAAGTTGGCAACAAGCTACCTGATAAACTAATATACAAGATACAAACTGCACAGCAACTTATGACTATAACTCACCTCCTTTTGAAATAATAAAACCATTGAAATGTTTTCTATATTTTCCAAATTAATCATGATAGTGGGAAAAATTAATTTTTAATGTTTTAACAAGAAATTGTGGTCTGTTTCTCTAAGAAGCCAAATACATATTTCACTCTTTGTAAGAAGATCTGCCATAGCAGATGTCACTTTCTCAATATAAGCGGGAATGGGCACTGAGTGTTCCACATAACTATGGTTAAAAACAGCCGTGTGAGAGTAGCTACACAAAAGGAGAAATAAGTTTGCCAACTTCTATGGCATAAATACTCTTGCCATGGCCAATTTCCATTCATCAATTTGTTATTAATGTGGAGTTGGGAGGCATGCACAATAACACATTATTACCTACTATTTTTACCCTACAGATTCAATGCATGGGTGCAAATACCATCGATTATAAGTAACATTAAAATGTAGCACAATAATTGTGAAGTGGTAAGTTTTAAACATTTTTACTCCTGTTTTTTTATTAAAGAATTTATTAACATTGATTTTTATATCATATTTCAAATGATGTGTTTAACAAATACGTATTCAAGAAGGGAATCTCTGTATTTACTCCTGTTTTTAAATATAATGTATTTTATTATGTTTCTATGAGGTGATTGCTAAAAAACCATGGGGTATTTACAATGGACTGGTAGAACTCTTGAAACTTTGCTTTTTAACACTGATTAGACTATAATCTGAATAATATAACCAAAATAGTACAGCCATGAGTAGACAACAGAGTTCTGTATAAAAAAAAATGTGTTTATGCGTATTCCTACCTACTCATGTACTATACACAGGAAGAACTCCAAAATCCTCCTTCATATTTATTGCACATATTTATATACATAATTAAATGACAGCTATGCTAAATGGATTGTTTTGCAGATAACAAACGTAATGTTCAAATTTATTCATTAATCCAGACAGATCAGAGGGAATAATGCCAACACATAACTCCTGCATTCCTAACAAAGTCCTCTAGTAGGCCTGAAAGAACTTCAGTATCATTCCCAATCTGTCTAGGCCAAGTGTGAAACACAAGGTAGGAAAGAGAAAAGGGAGACTCCCAAAGGATCCCTTCCACAATTAATTATGTAAATTAGACACTAAAAATTTAAGATTGATTGAAAGCCTTGCTCAAATTGCTTTAACTGTGATTCATAAACCAATCACGCAAATTCATATGTTAGGTTGTGTAAAAAAATTAGAAAGATGTAGAATGGAATAAGATTACCTTAATTTAAATGTAAAAGACATGGTTGCTGAAGTATGTCTCTTACACTGCTAGCACTAGCCCATCAGATGTTAACAAAATCTGATATGCAACAGTTTTACATATCCCCTTGTGGGAGAAAGATCAACTTGCGATCTGCTTTATAAATCAGCTACAGTGTTAGAGTTAGGCTACTGTAGCTAAATGGCTTTTAGATATGCTTCCTGTTTTAAGCTACCATATTTACAAATGAAAGCCTTTTCAAACCACGGCTTTTAATATAATTTGCATATTTAGTAATACATTGATTAAAATTAAACACGGATTATTGCAATTTATTTCAGAAACAGATGGGATGCATTAAGTGAAAAGCCGGAGCTTTTAAATAGAACACACTCATGGCTGACTACTGATGAATGATGAATACAAAAACTTTGTAAATTGGCAAAAAGGAAGAAAAAAAGCCCTCCCTTTGAGCCCATTTCCTTTCAAGCCTTTCCTGACTAGTGATTCCATGAAATTAGTAATCAAGTTAATTTAAAATGAATAATGTATATCAAAGGTATGCATCAGCTTAATGAAAGCAGATTTCTTGGGGGAGGGGGAAGGCTTCCACAAACTTTGAGTCCTCATTGCATGGTTTGTACTCATTTTCCTAGTTATAGTTCACCAGCAGATGGCATTCTTCCATTACATACACTTCAGCTGGATTGGGTTCACAGTTGCAGGAAATTTCACTAGCTAGTGTGAAACTAACAAGAAATTTACTCAATGATAGAAATAGTGGGGTGTAAGCATTTATTTTTCAAATGGCATATTTCCAAAATTTTCTTGGTTATTCTGAACTTGATTGTAAAGAGCAATTCATTTTTATTCTGTTCTCTCTATCTAGTAAATATCATTTGCAAAAGTTAATTTTGGTAAGAATAATGTGTGAATATCTCATCCTTCATTATCTTACCATAGTTAAAAGAAATAAGCTTTTTCCACAGCCACTCAAGAACAGTGTGAAAAAATTAATTAGATCACATAGTCCAATTATGAAAACAATTTTGCATATATGTTTCATTTTGTAACATACTGGCATTTTCCAAGTTATATTAGTAAAAAAAAATCCAGCTTAGTATGCTCAGCTATACAACACTTCCTATTCAGAAGCAATTAAATCTCAGAAGATATGAAGTACATATAAGATTTATTAATTTTGAAACTCTGCTCTCTAGATTTTTCTTCTGAGTGAAAGGTGAAAGGTAATTGGGACTATGACATTTAAATAATGTTTGTATTATTCAAAATATTTTTGGATAGTACTAAAATCCCTTTAGAATCTAGACTCAGATTCAGCAACTTCAGCTGAACTTGGTTACTGAAGGTAAAGTTATACTGGCTAGAGTAAGTCCTAATATTTCTTCTTTTATATAAATGCTAAGATAAATTCTCAGAGTAAGCAAAACTGGGCAGTGTAAGCATCAAGTGTTCATTCATGATATAACAATAACACATTTTTTTCAAAGCAATAAATCCAATGAAACTATTTTTCTATAAAGTTTCTGATGGTTTTGTTTTTAAAACATATTTTAATAGGATTTTTCCCCATCAAATCTTACTAGAGTAACATCATGTTACGGAGATCTTATTTTATTTAAAAAAATATTAACAAAAATTACCTCCAGTTTTTTCAAAGTTGATTGAATAGTCGGGAAGTATTTAAAAGGTCAGTTTCCAGTTTCACTGCTATGGATTACTATAACATGAAATGTTTGTCACCTGTCGTGAGTTGTGAAAATCCCCCTGTATCCAATGTGTTTTGTTTGGATTGAGATGGCATGCAGTTGATGGCTGTGACCTTCATGGTGGCTTAGATCCCTGGCTGGCACTGATTTTTGATTTAGTGCCGATCTGCTGCGCTTGTCACAGGCTGCAAGGTGCTTTCCATGCACTAATGGAACAGCTCAAGGGCAGAGGGGCCCTGTAAATGTCTATCTCTCACCAACCAGGGCTAAATAGAGAGGTGAGTTTTCTACATGTGAATGACAGACTCTGAGATTACATGCAGAAGGAACGTGAAGTTTGAAACCCTGCACAGACTTGGTGAAAATAACAAGCATTTGCAAAGTGCAAACTCTAAGGTTATTTTGCCTGCTAATGAATATATATCTGTGCTGTTGGAATATTTAACACAAATACTGATAATATATCTTCATTTGGTGGCAGGGAACTAACAATTAGTTGATGCATCCTTTGGTTCAACTGTACTTGTTAATAAATTCTGCTACTTAATGATGTCTTCAACAGAAAATTGCCTATGTCCAAACTTTTCCTTCTAAGAAAACACAAAATGATATGATAATTGTTATAGAAAGAGATGAATCTAAAGAAGAAATATAAAAACTTGGCCTATGTATCATCTTGGCAAGGCATCTTGACCACTGAAAAATATTCCAGATATGAAATAATCAAACAAAAATACATAAAATTTGACTCTATACTCACTCTGGCTTATTTGAGAGTAACATGTGCCAAGAGACTAGCTAGCATATTATTAGTAAAACTATGAGACAGAAATCCTATTCATCCCTCAAATCTAAGTTCAAATGCAGTCTCCTCCAAAAGCAGTTCTTGCTTCTCCTAATACATTATCATTTCCTTCAACCTCTATATCTGATGTGTATTTTTTGTTATAATTCCTCATATGTATGATAGACATGCTTTACTTATTTCCTGTAAAACTGTAAGCTTCTTAAGTGTAAGAATCACATTTTTTTCTTGGCAATTCTGTGATCAAACCCAAGACCATGAACATGTAAGACTCTGCTACTGAGCTATACACGCCAGCTCTCCACTCCCTATTTATAACCATTGCCTTACCTAGCCCTGTGCCTGACACATTATAATCAACATATATGATAATACATACCTACAGCTTGGTAGCAGTCTCAGATTGATGAAACTTTAGAGTTATTGGTATTTGTGGTTATATTTTACCATTTATCATTTTCACATCTCTACTTCTTCAGTCACATCGCAGGCTCAGAAGTCTCATTTTAGATTTCTGATTTCTCTCTGGATATACTTCCTATTAGCAAGACCACATGCTCATCTGAACAAAACAACTCTATTAACTAAGCTTACCAAAACTCTCCCTTCCACATACCATTCAGATCTCATAGAAGTACCCTGTGATCTAGCAATTCCACTCCTGGGCATTTACCCAAAAGACTTCAGATAAGGATACAGTCACCAGCATAATCATGTTTATTGCAGCACTACTCACCATAGCCCAAGTATGGAATTAACCCAGATACCCCTGAATGAACAAATGGATTAAGAAGATATGAGATAGATAAATATATATATACATGCACATATAAACTGAATTATATAATTATTCTTTTATATATTATATATAATTAATTTTATATGTACATATAATGAAACTAAACTAATCTATTAGAAAGAATGATATTGCACCATTTGTAAAGAAATAGAAATCCTAGAAAAATTAGGTTAAGTGAAATAAGTTAGGCCTAGGGAAACAAAGGGCGCATATTTCCCTTATATGTGGAAGCTAGATTTAGCTTATAAACGTATAAGTAAATGGATTGAGTGGTATGCAAGTGTATACAAATGCATTAACTTAAATATGGTAGATTCAAGGGAAAACTCAAATGTATGATTTCTTAGAAAAGCAAAGTTCAGCAAAATAAAACACCAGGAAGTGGGTACTTGAAAGAAGTGGAGTAAGGTCAAGAAGAAAAAGATAGACAAATGAAGATGAGAAGTATGGGAAAATTCAGTAAAGAACTCAATATACATCCTTACATAATTAAGTAAGGGAAGGGATGGGTAAGGAGGGATGGGTGAGAATGTACAAAGGGATGACATTGATCAAGATATATTGCACTTATAAACCCCATTTTTTTTCTGTCAGTCGGGGACTTGAACTCTGGGCCTGGGTGGTGTCGCTGAGCTCTTCAGCTCAAGGCTACCACCCTACCCCTTGAGCCGTAGCATCACTTCCAGTTTTCTGTTGGTTAATTGGAGATGAGTTTCATGAACTTGGTGCCCAGGCTGGCTTTGAACCACAATCCTCAGATCTCAGCCTCTGAGTAGCTAGGATTACAGGCATGAGCCACCATGCCTGGCTATAGACTCCATTGTTAAATGGCAACTCCTCTGTGCAACTACTTAGAGATAATTTTTTTTGCCAGTCCTGGGGCTTGTACTCAAGGCCCGAGCAATGTCCTTGGGCTTTCTAAAGCTCTACCACTTGAGCCACAGCACTACTTCTGGCTTTTTCTATGTATGGGGTACCGAGGAATCAAACCTGGGTCTTTGTGCATGCTAAGCAAGCACTCTACCACTAGGCCCTAAAGATAATTTTTAAAAGAAAATATAAATATCATTCATTTCTCAGACGTGTTTGAAATCATCCCATCATGGGGAAACTTTTCAGTACATTCAATTACTTTTTATGAATCTTTGATTCACACACAATTAAATACCCTCAGCAAAGAGTACCAGTTGTGCACCCGGTACTAAAGGAAGTTATGATATAGTACTGGGTACCCTCAGGAGGGGCCAGCAGCATGCCAGGGAAAGCCTGAAGCTGAGATTGAGATATTTTAAAAACAGCCTATGGTTGGGAACTTAAGTGGTACAGTAGTTTTTAAACATTAAAAACAAAAAAATTTTATAACTATTTTATATTAAAATAAGAGGATAAAAAATGTACACAAAGCTGGATGCTAGCAAGGCAACACTAGGCAGTGGTAGGTAAGCACTCTACCACTGGGCCAATTGGACTCCAGTCCCAATTTCTGAGCTTTTTTTGCTCAAGGCTAGCATTCTGCCACTTGAGCCACATCTCTACTTCTAGATTTTGGTGGTTAATTGGAGATAAGAGTCATTTGGACTTTCCTGCTCAGGCTAGCTTCAAACTGTGATCCTTAGACCTCAGCCTCCGAATAGATAGGGTAACAAGTGTGAGTCACAGATGCCCAGCTATATAAATTATTTTTGCCAGTCCTGGGGCTTGAATTCAGGGCCTGAGCACTGTTCCTGAGTGTTCTCAAGGCTAGAGTTCTATCACTATGAACCACAGCACCACTTCTGGCTTTTTCTATGTATGTGGTACAGAGGAATTGAATCCAGGTCTTCATGCATGCTAGGCAAGCACTCTACCACTAGGCCAAACTCCCAGCCCTATAAGAATTTTTTAATGTAAAAATTCAAGAAATTTCTACTTCTACTATACTGTTTCTGTCCTCTTGAATGTGAATTCATTATGTGAATACAGTGTAAAGTGTAGAGGCAACATAGTTGATGGTTTTTGAGGAACCTTATCCATCTTCTAAAAGATATCAGTTTTGCAACTCTACCACTTCAAGGTACATCTAAACCACTGCATAACTGCAATAATTTAACAATCACCTTGCTTTCTTTCACAATAAATTCATTTTTTCTATGTAAAACAACAGCCTGTTAAGAACCCATTACCTTTAAAACTTTCAAAAGTCTGCATTTCAATTGTCTCACATTCTAAATGACCCAACTTCTCTCCTTTGTAGCTGAAAACTTTTCATTGTCCAATGGGCAGTATCATATAAGGTTCTACTTTTTAGCATTCCTGTTTCTCTATCTTCATTTATTCCTCTTATCAGGCATATCCATTCCAATATATTCAGCCATCAGCTCTATGCTAGTGTTTCCCAAATCCTTGTCTTTAATCCTGGCCTTTGATTTGTTCTCCAGTCTTCAGGTTCATATGAGATAGGTGTTACTACCATCTCCTTAAACCCTAAGGCACAATTTATCTCAAACTACTTTTCCTTCTATCAGAGAAGAAATGTAGAAATAATTTTTAACTTTTAATGGCCTACAGTCATTCTCTCACCCATTTCTTTGTCTATGATGTCATTCAAGCATGCGCAGTGCTTTCTACTACCATTGCCATAACTGTAGTCATGGCCATATGGCCTCAAGCCCAGAATGAGCTTCTCCAGTCCTGCATGCAGATTCGCAGTGGCTTGAGGGAACTTCACAGATTCTCAGGTCATCCCAGGCTTATAGACTTGGAACCTACAGATTAAAAAACCCTCTAAGGGACGCTCATCCATAGTCTGACTTGGAACCATTGTTCCAGTTGATCCTATGTCTCTACTCCAACACATCAATTTATCTAAATTCCAATAGCATCATAACATCTCAATATTAAAAGAATTGCATGCTGGTTTCCTACTGCCAAGAACATTAAGTTTACATTCTTTTGTCAATTTCTAACAGTCTCCACACCCTAGCTACTCTAAAGGATAGCCTCAAGTGTAACTAGGATTACAGACATGAAGCAGTGGGACCCCAGTTTCATTAATTTCATACTGTATAGCTGACATTTGTAAATTAACTCATTTCTTTCTCGTAACTTGATAAAGGTTTTAATAAAACTCATTTTCTAAATGAAGAATAAACACAAAAAGGTGAAATAATGAATATATAAATGAATAATGAATTTATAAATAGAAGAGTTGAAATTTAAATCTGGGTACTTTTTTTTTGCCAGTCCTAGGCCTTGAACTCAGGGCCTGGGCACTGTCCTTGGGCTTTCCTCAAGTCAGCACTCTGCCAGTTGAGACACAGCACCACTTCTGGCTTTTTCTTTTTTTTATTGTAATTAATAAAAGGGTTACATGATATTTGCCAGATAGAAGGTGCATTAATTCACATATATTGATACCCTTTCACATGTCTCCCCTCCACCACGCCCCCCTCCCGTCTTGGTTTTCCCCCCTTCCCTATCCAATTTCAAATAACCAAAAACAAATAAATCCAATATATCAGATAACAAAGTGAGATACTGTAACAATATGAGATAACCAAGGGACAGCAAAAGAGATGAGAGATAACATAGTACATTAAGGACAACAATCATTCATTGTATGGCTTTTGTTTCAATATCCTGGAGGTCTTTTCAACTTCTGGCTTTTTCTATGTATGTGGTACTGAGGAATGGAACCTGGGTCTTCATGCATGCTAAGTAAGCATTCTACTGCTAGGCCAAACTGCCAGCCAAACCGGGTACTTTTTACAAAGTTTTGCTCTTACAAAACACCATAGTTATAGAACATTAGTATCTCAGAAGGGGCTTTAGGGGCCATTTATCTGCTCATCTGCATAGCACTAAGAAAATACTTTTCTACTTATTAATCTTTATGTATTTGTTGATTTGAAGGCATCAGCTCAGGCTGGTCATAGTGGAACATGCCAGTGGTCAGGTGACTAATGTGGAAGGATCACCTGTTCCAGGCCAGCCTGGGCTACAGAGTGAAACCATGTATCAAAAAAAAAAAAAAAAAAAAAAGTATCTCAGGGCCGGGAGTTTGCCCTGGTGGTAGAGTGCTTGCCTGTACATGCACCTGCACCAAGACCCAGGTTCGATTCCTCAGTACCAGATACATAGAAAAAAGCTGGAAGTAGTGCTGAGGCTCAAGTGGTAGAGCTCTAGCCTGTCCAAGGACAGTGCTCAGGCCCTGAGCTCATGCCCAGGACTGGCAAATATATAAATATATATATATGTGTGTGTGTGTGTGTGTGTGTGTGTGTATTTATTTATTTATATACACAAATATATAGTACCTACTCTCTGTTCACTTCCTTGTTTTTTCCTTCTATTTACTACATAACTTTTTAAACAATCCTTAGTATATGCATATTAGTTATACTGATAACATAATATTAGGACCAAAATAGGCAAATAAAAATCCCTCTGAACAGGGCTGGGAGTTTGGCCTAGTGGTAGAGTGCTTGGCTAGCATGCACGAAGGCCCGGATTCGATTCCTTGGTACCACATATGTAGAAAAAAAAAAGCCAGAAATGGTGCTGAGGCTCAAGTGATAGAGCTCTAGCCTTGAGAAAATCCAAGGACAGTGCTCAGGCCCTGAGCTCAAGCCCAGGACTGGCAAAAAAAAATCCCTCTGAACAAAGCAGTCCATTTTGGAGAATGTTGAAGTGATCCAATGTACATATATTTCTAGACATCTGCTGCAATTTCTTAAAAGAAAATTTGATTATATAAGTTGGGAGCTATGTTTATGTGTGTGTACATGTTTAGTTAACAGTGTTGGGGGAAATAAGAGTTAAAGGAATATGCCTTTAAAAGTAGAATAGACATCAAATTTTTTATAACAAAGAAATAAGTGACTTGCTTTTCACCTTGATTCTATTTCACTCCTGACACACAGAACTGCTGAGCCCCAGGGTGTGTATATGGCTAAAGGGGCACCAGAAGTCACTAGATCTAAATGGCACTCCATGGGATGCAATAAGACACTTCTATCAGCTCATATCAATGGGAAAAAGTAAGACACAAGACTAAGAAGAGAATCCAATATAGGTAGTACATGAAGCAGATATCATATCTTGAATTAGGCACTGGAAATTTGAGCCCTATTAAAATGCTAAAACCAAATGAGGTAGAGCGACAGAGTCCATTGCTCTATTTACACTGATATTGGCTTGCACATACTTACTAGTAGCTTTAGTAGTAAAGGTAATAAGCGGGTCTAGATTTTTCATGCTTTGGAGTTTGGGAATAGCATCAATAATTGAAATCCACAGATAATATCAAATTTTAATTTTAGTCAGGATATTAAGCTGTTTCCTCCTCAATGAAGATTTTATTGCATTAGCTAACAAACAGCACAACTGGCTGTCTTGCATTTCAGCTCTTAGGGTTTTTTTTCTTTATACCTCTAGAGTTTTTGAACAGATATTATTGAGCCACTAAAAAACAAGAGTTGTGCATTGTCTCACCTTGTCCACTGTGACCAGCTACTGAGTGCATATTTGCAAGATGGATGACCAGTGCTGGTGTTGAAACAAAAGCACTACTTTTCATCCTCTCAGACTGCTTGCTTCATGTACACACAGCAGCAGCATTACAGGTTTAGTGAATATCTCTATTCCCAGAAAAGGAATACAAATACCTCATGAACAGGACTATTTTAAAATGTTACCTTTACAAACTAACATGTACTTAAATAACTGTGTTGTAGATGCCCTACAACAAGAAAAAAATAGGACCAGAATTGATGCTATTCTGAATCACCTATGAATTTTATTTAAAATAAAGCTTAATAGGTTTGGGCCCAAGAATGTATTTTAATAAGTATCTCTCCTCCCTTCACACATTCCCTCCCTCTCTCCTCTTACTCCTGTCCCAACTTCACACACACCAGTGATTTGGAAGTGGAAGACATATGACCCATACTTTAAAACAAAAACAAACAAAAACCTTAGTGCCCAAGGCATGAAGAAAATGTTTGGTCTCCTGGTTCCACAACCCCCAAATAGGTAAAATCTAAATCAGCTCCTGACTTAAAGACCATGTTAAAGATCCAATTCCATTTCCTCTAAAGTGAGAAAAAATAGGAATGTTTGCTTATGTTTTGTGTGTAGCTTTAAGGTGCAGAGGGCTGCTTAAGGGCAGAATTAGGTATATAGGACATTTTACGTACAAAACAGCAATACTGTCCAGCCAGAATATGATTCTGCCATGCTCTGATCCAGGCAGAACAAACAGCTGCTGAGACCAAACCATGACAAGGGCTATTTTTGCCCGTGACATTGGAGAATTTATTCAAGAACAGTTTCCCTTTGTGCCAGGATTCCCACAGTACAGCTACAAAGGTTATTTAGTCCTTGGTTCATCTGTTGTTTAAATTTTCTCAAATACCTAAGATAAAGCTAATCATTCTTCCCAGGATTATGGACTCCATAAACTCTGCTAGCTGGCAATGAAACCCCTCATCCCCTATTTCCTCTTGTCCCATATGCTTTGCAGTAATAATCCAAATTACTTCTCCTAAAGGTCACAAAGTTCACAAGAGACTTTATGAGGATTAAACAGTATAATGTCCATGAAAACATTCTGTAGAACATGCTAGATTTATTAAATAGTATGTAGCAGAAAGGATCAGAACTATGGAAGTCCAATCAAAGTAGCCTCTCTCTCTCCCTCTCTTCTTCCTTCCCTCTCTCCCTCCCTCCCTCTCTCTCTCTCCCTCTCCCTCTCTCCACCTATCTCCTGGCCCCTTCTGTCTCTCTCTTCCCTTCTCCCTACTACTGGAAATTGAACCAATGCAAGTGTTCTACCTCAGGCCTTATGTTTCTTTTAATAGAGATGTGATCATGGGCTGTCCTTTTTACAAAGCTCTTCTGTGTGTTTGGCTCTCTAATCCCTAAGGTGGAGGTTTGTGTTATACATGCAAGATTCCTAAGGACAGTAGCAGAGAAGTACTAAACCTAAGATTATTTTGTCTTCATTTCTGTTATACAGAGCTAGCAATATGATTAGTCCTGCCTTTCTCTGGTTTTGGCCCACTGTTCAAACTCTTACACACTTTGTGGTTTGTGCTTTCAGGTTCTTCCATCAATTTAAGATTAAAAGTCTTGTGAAATATTAATGAAATAATGTATTAAAAGAAAAATGTTCCTATAATACCACAACATTTTAATGCCTCATTAAAATCATTAGCAATGCTAATATTAAAGGACTTACTTCATATTTTAAGGGGGCAAAAAATAAATCATAATAAAATGTTAATATTACATCTGGAAACATATTCTATAATATTTTTCTATATGGGCTTTACATAGTTTAAAGATGATACTCTAAGGTCATACTATTAAGTACATGTGATTAGGTTTTATCTGATTGAAATTCATATTCTATTATTTTATAATATTCATTAAATGCTGTGAATATTGTTTGTGTTTTTCATTTATGAGAAAAATATATGGTGTGCCTATCAACCAGCCAGAGCTCTCATGGAACTCAGGTTGCAAACAATGACATGCTTCACTGACCTGGATGACTTACAGAAGTCATTTATATTCAGCACTCTCATTTACACTATTTTTAAAAATGAGTAAGAGACATATATTAATAGCAAGAAACTGGTAGGATGATTGCATCACTACCCATCTCCAGACTTATTGCAACACTTCATTTTCCATCAGCTGAACTGACATGGGAATGTAAATGTCGTATATAACAGTCATACAAAATTTTACTACTGAAGTAACAAAGGCAAGTGTGACAGTTTCCTTCTCTTTGTTGACCAACTTTCAATTGGAAAGCATAGGGATGCAATACCAAGGCAAATTTCTGGCTAGCTTGTTGTTGAAGGTAATGCCTTTTGCCATTGACTGAGGTAAGTAGCAGAGAGATGTTCTCTGAAATAGATCTACAATCCCTGTGGTGAACGTACAGTGCAACGTTGGGCATTCTTAAGAAATTTGGGCCATGGGGCCGGGAGTTTGGCCTAGTGGTTAAAGTGCTTGCCTAGCATGCATGAAGACCCGGGTTCGATTCCTCGGTACCACATACATAGAAAAAAGCCGGAAGTGGTGCTGAGGCTCAAGTGGTAGAGCTCTAGCCTTGAGAAAGTCCAAGGACAGTGCTCAGGCCCTGAGCTCAAGCCCAGGACTGGCAAAAAAAAAAAAAAAAGAAATTTGGGCCAGGAGTTTGGTAGTGTGCTTGCCTAGCATGCACAAAGACCTGGGTTCAATTCCTTGGTACCACATACACAGGAAAAAGCTGGAAGTGTGCTGTGGTTCTGGTGGTAGAGCATTAGCCTTGAGAAAACCCAGGGACAGTGTTCAGGCCCTGAGTTCAAGCCCTAGGACTGGCAAAATTAATACTAACAACATCTTAAGAAATTAGTTTCTAAGAATAATTTGGTGTTGTCATTTAGGCCCAGAAAAATATTAAAAATAAATAAGGTTGTAAGAGTATAGTGCTTATCTTATATGCACAGGTATGATCAACAGCACTGCAAAAAGACCATAAAAATAATAGCTAGGCACTGGTGGCCAGAGTTCAAGTCCAGAACCAGAACTAAAAATGAAAGGAAAAAAAGCCAACTGAAAAAAAATCAAAGCTGGGTGCAGTGGTTCATGCCTGTAATCCTAGCTACTCAGGAGGCTGAGATCTGAGGATTACAGTTCAAAGCCAGCCTAGACACATGAAAGTCCATGAGACTCATCCCCAATTAGCCACCAGAAAAATGAAAGTGGTGCCTTAAGCTGAAGAGCTCAGGGACAGTGTCCAGGCCCAGAGCTCAAGTTCTACCATCGACCAAATAAATAATAATAATAAAAATAAATTAAAATTAAAATAATAAAATAATTAGCAAAAGAAAAAATTCTTTTTTTTTTGCCAGTCCTGGGCTTGAGCTCAGGGCCTGAGCACTGTCCTTGGACTTTCTCAAGGCTAGAGCTCTACCACTTGAGCCTCAGCACCACTTCCAGCTTTTTTCTACATATGTGGTACCGAGGAATCGAACCCGGGTCTTCATGCATGCTAGGCAAGCACTTTAACCACTAGGCCAAACTCCCGGCCCCCAAAAGAAAAAATTCTATCCATTAAAGAATTCTCATTCATTCCTAGATAAAACCAGGTATTAGGGCTGGAAACATGGCTCAAGTGTTAGATAGTTAGCTATGAGCAAGTAAGACAAATAAGTAAGCACAAAGCCCTGAGTTCAAGCTTCAATACTGGAAGTCATTTAATAAATAAATAAGCAAGCATCAGTCACTAGTCACATCCAATCTCTCAGCACAGCTATTTGGTATTTCATTGTATTGAAAACAACTTGGTAGTGATGTGATTTTTCACTTGGGTCTGATTTCTCTCAGGATATCTATCATTTGAATGTTTCTTTACAAGTGAATATTAACCATGGGTGTGCATATATATATATTCCTATTAAAATATATCATGCAAATGTATATTATTTAAATATCAATAATTATCACTTAAATCATTACATGACTAAAAATGAATGATCTTATTGGTTATAAACAACTGAAGGAGTCAGGGATGGATGCTTTCAAAGGAAATGTGAATAAATTATTTGAAAACAGTAATATTATTTCACATAGTACATAATATACCACAGATGTAGCTAATTTTCACATTAGCATTCTAAAATACAGTACTGACATTTTATAGTAGCATAGCTAAACCAAAGCACTAAAAAATCCAAAATTATTGAAATCCAAAGATGTAAAAGGTATGTGTTGTATATCAAAGAATTTAGTTTAGCTTTCTCAATTAAATTATCATTAGTTATATAGTCTATTAAGGGTTAAAGAATCATATTTAAAGCATACACAAGTGCTAAAGATGATAAAGCCATTAAAAAAATCCAGTTACATCTTCCTTAGCCATCCATCTCTTTAGAGAGCAAATTAAGTGTTCCAATCTAGTAAGCAACAAAAGAAATAGTTGACAAACGGTGAAATATGAACATCAATGGTAAGTTTTGAATTTACCCTATTTATCTTGAATGTAAGATCTTATGACCCACTAAAATTCAGTTCACAGTGTTTTATGAAAAATAATGGCTGAAATTGAATGTCTTAATTTACATTTAATGCAATTAAGAATGGTTTAAATGATGACTGATGAAGAGCACACACAAATGTCAGTCAGTTTCATCAGAATAAATTGAAGTCAGTGTCAATGAATGCTCCACTGATAAATCCCACTTTACATAAAATTAATAAAAATAAAGAAATATAATCCTTAACTAATTACAAAATGGTCTGGAATTTCCCTGAATTCATGGGAAAAACCTATGTAACTGAGAAAGCTACAATGTTGTTTGGAAATTGTTGGGTATTTTTAATGTTAAATAATATCTTAAGTGACTCTATCAGAAACAGTTCCATAGAATCAAAGGATAAAATCTCCCACATTAAGTTCTATAATATTCATGATGAAGGGCAAAAGGAGAAAAAGAAATATGGTAGAGGATGAAGAAAAATGAGGAAGAAAAATGAACTATGAGCAGGAGGAGAGAAAGGTAGGGGAGAAAGAAAAAGACAAAAAGAAAGAGGGAGAAAAAGAAAAAAAAAGAGTTTTAAGTATTGTTTTTAAAAAGAAAGAAAGAGAAAGAGGGAGGAAGGGAGGAAGGGAGGGGGAAGGAAGGAAGGGAAGGAAGGGAGGGAAGGGAGAGAGGGAAGGAGGGAGAGAAGGAGGGAGGGAAGGAAGAAAGAAGCTGAAATTACATTTGCAGAATAAATACACTTGGCAGAAATCTTTTCAGGTTACCACACTCATGTTTCCACAGCCAGTCCCAAGCACAATTCTGGGTTCACATCTCGCTTTATAAACTGCCTAAAGTTTTGCTGCAAATGATTCATTCTCTCATTGAATGCTTTGATGTCATGCTACAAAGACTATACGTATTCTGGTTAGATTGTTAGTTTGCAGAGAGCACTCTTCCTCCCTGGTAGACCCTGAAGCTTTGTGGATTGGAGCAGATGTTGCTGCTTTTGAAGTTAATAGAAACTTTATGGACCATTTTTCTCTTTCTAGTCCAGGAGCAAATGTCAACTGTAGTTGTATTCAAAACCTGAATTCTTGGCTCAAGTACTAATTGCTGTTAATGTGTTAAAATCCCAATTCTCAGGGAAAGGGAGAAAGTGTTTCTCAAATGGAGGAAACTGCATTAATATTTCCATTCTTAGTGTCTGGATAAAAAAAATAAGTTAGGCTTCTGAGCCACATAATATGCGAGCAATCATGAAAGGCCTAAAATATAAGTTTCTCTAGGTTTGTTGCTTAGGGTATTTGGGGTGAAATGAATGTTGAAACTCCAAAGAATATGAAAACCTGTTCAGAAAGATAGACTAGAAGTGAGATGAGAAGGTTCAATTTATAAACCTGTCCTATCAAGAACAATTGATCATATTACTCTTTGTATAGCACTTTAGAACTAACAATCATTCCCATTATGGCATGTACTACTTTTTAATATTATTCTACCTGTTTCAAAGATGAGTGAAGCATTCAAAAATTAAAAGACACAGGAAGTAGCGATGCTGAGGTTCAAATTCAGGTCTTTTCATTCTATATATTCTGTTGGATTTGTTCACCTATGTTTGCTCTGGTTCTGTGAGCAGCTAACAGAAAAGTATTTTTATTTTATTTCATATAGTGAATATCTAACCCAGTTGGAACTCCTAATAGTATGAAGTGCAGACATTTTCCAGTGGCAATTTGTACCTAACCATTTCCTAATAGTCCAGCATAAATTAAGATAATGAGTGAATGAAGATAAGACTTGGCACTAGTGCCTACACCTGTAATCTTACCCACTTTGGAGGCTGAGACATGGAAGAGTGTGGTTGAAAGCCAGGCAGGTCAGAAAAGTCCACAAGACACCATCTTCAAAACGACCAGCAAAAAATGAGGGCTAGGGATGTGATGATTCAAGTGATAGAATGCCCCCAAAAAAGACAAGTAAATGCAAGGGCCTGAGTTTAAGCCCCAATACTGGCGGGGGGTGGGGGGAGAAAGGAAAAAAGAAATGATCCTTCATTCCTTTCTTCCTTCTTTTTCTCTCTACTTCCTTCCTCCCTCCCATGGTGCTTGCCTTTCCTTTCTTTTTTATTATTACTATTACTATTATGCCAATCCTGGGTTTGGACTCAGGGCCTCAGTGCTGCCTCTTAGCTTCTGCAGCTTAAAGCTAGTAGTGCTCTACCACTAGAGCTACAGCTCTGCTTCTAGCTTTTTTTTGGGGATGATTAGTTGAAGATAAGAGTCTCATGAACTTTCCTGCCTAGGATGGCTTTTTGAACTAGGTTTCTTAGATCTCAACTTCTTGAATAGCTAGGATTATAGGTGTGAGCCATTGGTGCCTGGCTTCTTTATTATTTTTAGGTAGCTGTACAAATGATTTTAATTCAACATGTCATGAGTGCTATGCGTTTTGACCAATGTCACTCCTTCTATCTTTCTTGTCCATCTGTTCCAACCCCACTCATCCTCTTAAGTTAGATTGAATATTATGACTATCCTCACCCACCTTTCCCCTCTCCATTCAGACAAAACCAAACTTAGTAACCCTGTGTATTAGGAGGCAGTGAGTCATCCCAGTACTGAAAAGTTGCCTACTAAGAAATATCTTCCCCTCTATCATAGCATATTATCTCTCATTTCAGAAACTTTTGTATCAAGACAAAGTTTTGTGAGGCAAGGGTTATTTATTTACAGTGTTAGGGATCAAAGCCTGGGCTTCCTGAATGCTAGACAAGTGATGGACCACAGAGGTACATCCCTAGCCCTAAGCAGTTTCTTAGTCAACTTCATTAAGCAATTTCTTTCAGTTAATTGATATTTACTTGACCAAAATACCAATTAGCAATTAAGTTTTCATTAACTATTAATATTTGATATTTTCATTGTGCATCTCCCATTAGATCCATATGCCCACTAAAGTAATGCATAACACGGTCTCTATAGTTCCAAGGCTCTCTAGTCCCTTCCTTCCTTTTTTTTTTTTTTTTTGCCAGTCCTGGGCTTGAGCTCAGGGCCTGAGCACTGTCCTTGGACTTTCTCAAGGCTAGAGCTCTGCCACTTGAGCCTCAGCACCACTTCCAGCTTTTTTCTATGTATGTGGTACCAAGGAATCGAACCCGGGTCTTCATGCATGCTAGGCAAGCACTTTAACCACTAGGCCAAACTCCTGGTCGCCCTTCCTTCCTTTTTATAGATCAAACATATACTGCACAATTGAACATGGTGCCACAGAGACACTATGTAAGTGTATCTCTGTCCTTAAAGATGTTATCATCAAAAGCCCCTTTCTGACTAGGACAGAGATGTTTTCAGTTCTTTTACCTAGCCACCCACAGTGAGATCTTGAGACTAAACCAAGCACAAAATACGGAATATGTGCTAATCAACTGCGAGATTCTCTTTGAAAGAGTACGTTTTTCAGCACATTACCACAACATTCATAGCCCCTACTCAATACAGAATTTACAAGCTATTTAAATGTATCTCTGCAGAAAGGACTCATGGTGGAATCAAATATACAGCTTATCCCAAGTAGTTAACTGACAGATCTTCCCCCACAATCTTCCTCCTTTCCACAGTCTAAGGGACAGTTCTGCTTTCAAGCACCAAAGCTCACAAGTTTTGTAGGAAGGGGATAAAGACTATGAATGCTTACTTCAAGTACTTTCATCAGAACTTACTCGGGTCTACAAAGCATCAAACACATTATCCCTCTCCTTCCTAATACTACTGTCCATACCTCTCTGAGCAGCATTTAAAGAGGGTTATGGAAAGACATTATAACACTGCTCTAACTGGCTCCACGTTCACATCTGGCACCATAGGCAATTTTCTGAAAGACAGAGCTAATGTCCCTCAGTGCTTGTTTCTTCCTACCGATTCCCTACCCCATCATAGATAAGAAGTCATTTTGAAAGACTTACTTTTCAAATGAGTTAAATTCAGTTCTATGTGGGCAGCAAATTCTGTTTAGTAAACTTGGTTTATGATCTCACCTCTTCCTTTTCCCCAAATTCCTGATGATACATCACATATGGTGCCAGCAGCCTAGAGGGAGAAGATCAGACATTTTAGATATTCGGTGGGGGTGACATATAATCCAATAAACAGTGTAGGTTTTTATGTACATTTTTTCTTTTGGCTTTAAGGAATCATTATTCAATATATTTCTCATATTGAAGAATCTAAGGCTAATGCTTTGACTTGATTTTTTTTCTACCGGTATAAATAGTATGGACACAGTAAAAGTACTTGAGAGAGCCTAATGAACCATTTCTTACACCCCATTACCTTTAGTCTGATATGACAGAGAGAGCAGGCACTAATTATCCTCTCTTTCACAGACAGTGGCATAGATCTACAGTAGGTCTTAAAGCAGGACTTCCATACACCTTAATGCTTCCTTGAAGAATATATTCATATTTTACTCTTGTTGCAATTTTAAGTTACCTTCCTACTTTTTCTAAACACTAAGAACATACAGTTAATAGTTCTTAACTTCTAGAGACTAAGCATAAAATTATAACACACTTTTTTAAATATAAAAAAATCATACTTAACCAAAGCATACATCCATGGGAAAATGGCCTAAAAGTGCACTTAAGAAATTAAACATTCATATACATAACTTTTTTCCCTCTGAGACATATAAATGACTTGCTACATAGTCCTTTACTCATGATATATTATGTATATATATTGTAGAATTTCATCTGATGTAATGAATGTTTTCTTCCAGTATTATACCACTCTAACTTATAAAATAAATATCTTTGTAGTTTCTGAAAGAAAAAATCAAAGGAGCAACTGTGACACTTGAATCAGAGTTGAGACAGTGAGAAAAAAGGAAGACCTTTACAGTTAGAGAATTTAGTAATCTAGAAAATGGCAGATTGTCTAAGATTTATGAAGGCTCTATTAAGGATAGCAAACTATTCTGTCATTAATACTTAAATATCCTACTGCATTATACATTAAATATTTTGGGAAATATTTAATTGGTATCAGGGAAGATCTTTCTTACATAGCAGAAAAAGACTCAAGAGCAGGGAACAGATCTTAGGGTAGAGAGTCGAATCAAAATAACCATGAAACATCAAATAGGTTGCAGCTGTGCTTAGCTGTGCCCAAACTATTGAAGCCTTCAGAGAGCCAGGCAGGAGCCCTTGATACAGTTGAGAGCAGCTTGTTTAGTCCAGGGTAGATATTACGGTGTTTTTCAGTTATCATAAAATTGAAACACTTGGGGACACACTTCTCTATTGAAAAATGCTTTCTTGGGAAAGCTGCTTCTCTATTCCTGGTTTGTTCTTGCTGGTGAACTAGGAGTTGTCTCATGTATATGGAAGCATGAAGAGAGAACAAGGCTTCCAAGTGTTTGCACTACTCATATCTTGATATCATAGTTAAGGAAAAAAGGGGCCTAAAAAGCACATAGTCTATAAAACCCCTGATCCCAAGGATGATGAGGTAGCAAAGCTCCTATCTGTGGTTCTATGAGGATTCAGGCTACATTGTTAGGCAGTTGTACCAAGTCTAAGTAGACCTCGTAGATGCAGTCTTCCTGATACCTACAGACCCCACTGTTCTTTTCCTATATTACATATACTTTGTGACAAGACTATCAGTGTATAAATCCATGTGACAAGACACATCCTCCTCTTTCTTCTATAAGATGTGCTTTCTCTTTGTTCATTCCCTATTCCTTCCAATCTCCTGAGAACCTTGGCTTTGCTAGCTTCTATTTTTGTCTTTTCTTTCTGGTGTATTAACCTAAACCTACATCTTTTATCCCCCTCAAATCCAACACTTCCTTCAGATCCTCTTATTCTGTTTCATTTAGCCTTAAATACTTCCAAATAAACACTTTATGCTCATTTTCTATCTCTTGGGACATGAACTTAGGGCTGAGGTACTAACCCTAAAATTTTTTGCCTAAGACCAGTGCTCTACCACTTAAGCTATAGCTCCACTTCTGGTTTTTTAGTGATTAAATGAAGTGAAAAGTTTTATGGACTTTCCTGCTGGCTTCAAACTGCAATCTTCAGATCTCAGACTCCTGAGTAGCCAGGATCACAGGCATGAACCACTAGCACCCAGCTAATACTCATTCTCACTATCACCACCATCAAGGCTTTTCCTCAAGCATCAGCCCTGGCTTTTCTTGATTTCCCCCAACAACATGCTACCATTAGGCAGGCAAGTGCTGGGGAAGATTAAGAAAATAGTAGTCTCTTATCCTGATGGAACAAAATAGCAAAGACTGAGTAGTTTATAAAGAAAAGAAATTATTTCTTAAAGTTCTGGAGGCTAGGAAGTCTAGAGCCAGAGAAAAGGCAGCCTTTATATGACAACTTTCCATACCAGAGGCAGAAGGACAAGAGCAAGTAAGCTAGAGACTGACCTAGCTTTTGTAACAAACGAATCCATTCCCTTAGTAATCATATTAATCCATTCAGGTGGCAGATTCCGCAAGCATAATCATCTCTTACAGGACATCTTTCCAACACTATAATATTAGAAATCAGATTTCCTAAAAGTAATATTGAGGGGCATATTCAAATAATAACATGGGGTCATAAGAACAAGTTTACATTGTAGCATAGTTTAAATATGAGATCATTTAAATAATTTCCTGTTATTTCTGCTTGTTCATGCTTCCACCATATGAACATACCCCTTCTTACCACACTTACCCCTACCCCCCTTTATTCCATCTCCAAATTATTATTCATTTCTTCTCAAGTTACTTTCGCTATGTCTTTGTTATTTCCTTCCAACCCATTTCCTTGAGGCCTAAAGAAGCTTGAAGATGCTAAATCATGGTATTTTTTTTGCCAGTCCTGGGTTTGAATTCAGGGACCAAGCACTGTCTTTGGGCTTTTCATCAAGGCTAGAGCTCTGCCACTTGAACCATACCACCACTTCTGGCTGTTTCAAACCCAGGTCTTCATGCACGCTAGGCAAGCACTCTACCAGTTACTAGACCAAACTCCTGGCCCCAGTCATGTTTGTTTGTTTGTTTTTTTCCCAAACGAAAACAGTTGACATGGGTGACAGTGATCTTGAGTCACTCAGCAAATATTTTTCCAAGTGATGTCATTGAGCCAGACATAGTTCTTGAAGTTAGTTTGGCAATAAATAAAAAGGATGCAACTCTATCTTCCCATAGTTTAAATAAATGACAGAGATCAAAATAAATACTATACAAAATGTGAGGCTAAGAGTGCTATTTTAGGTAGAATATTCAAGAAACCTCTGGGTAGACAATTTAAATAGAAGCAAGCAATTTAATTCCTTAATTTAAAGGAAGCAGTAGCATAAACCATGCAGATATCTGAAAGAAGAATGTCCTAAATAAAGAAAACACCAAGGGCAAAGCCCCTGAGCTAGAGATAATCTTAGAGAACTGACAATGGAGAGAGTGCTGCCCACATACTGGCTTTGAGTTTTATTCTTAGGCTAGTTAAGGAGTTGGGGGAGTCATGAGCAAGAAAAAGGTATATATGATCCCATGAGACAGGAACAGAGACAGAGAAAGAAACAGAGATAGCATGGGAAAAAGAGGGAGGATAGAAGAAAATGAGAGGGAGTGAGAGGGAGAGAGAGAGGGAGAAGAAGGAAGGAAGGAAGGGAGGAGGAAGAAGAGGAGGAAGAGAGGCAAACAGAAGGGAAAATGAAAGAGAAATCTCAATACATAGACCAGAAGGCTGTAAGGGACAACTATGTGAAAAGGGAGACCATTTAAAAAACTATAGGAGCACCACTGTAAGGAGATATAATTATAACTGATTGTGTCTAACAACAGAGAAGTAATTTAAAAAAATCACAGTAAAATCATATAATGTAATATAACACAGCCATTATAAATGATGTGAAAGAATACATAGGGACATAGGAAGATGTTTATAATAAATGCAAGCAAAGCAGGTTATAAAAGTAGACTATTATCAGAGTCATAAAGTTTGCTCATCCAGGTATAGAGTATGATACTATTTTGTATAAACATACACATAGAATATTAATGATGGAAAGGACTTAGAGCTCTCCTGGACTCCCAAGACCAGAAGAATTACACAACAAAGACAGTAAAAGGCCCAGAATTCACATTTTCATATCAATATGACATTTACCACAGCTTGCCCATAGCTTATATTAGATCACATAAGTATTTATACTTCTGCAAGAAGGAAATTAGAGATAGTAGGATCTTTTATATTATTTATACTATGCTACAAATTTGGTGAAATCTATATTTTTAAATTAATCTACAGGAACTAAAGCCTTATTTAAATAATAATGTACAATATAATATTAAGATATAGACAGATGGTAGATAATTTGTAGAATTCTTCACATTAGTCAAATCATTGAATATAAGTACACTACATTGTCAGCCTAAATGCGACAGAATTTAACCAGGAGATAACATTCTTGTGCAGCAGAACACTGTTTCTGGGATACGAGCAGCCATTTCTCTTTTTAATCTGCAGGTTTCCCTGGTTATAATTTCAGACCTAGAGGGCTCCTGTTAGAAACCAAACAGCCTAAACTCCTTCCCATAGTAATATAACACAGCTCTTCATTGAGTCTAAAGAAAGAAAAAAATTAACCATTTTTAATTGACCATTAATTGGTAGAATGCAAGCTGTATTATGTGGGGAAATGTGATGCTTTCATTTTAATTTTAAAAGACAAAAATCTGGGGCCACGAGTTTGGACTAGTGGTAGAGTGCTTGCCTCACATGCACGAAGTCCTGGGTTCGATTCCTTTGTTTCACATACATAGAAAAAACCAGAAGTGTTGTTGTGGCTCAAGTGGTAGAACTCTAGCCTTGAGAAAGCCCAAGAACAGTGCACAAGCTCAGGACTGGCAAAAATAAATAAACAAATAAATAAAACTAAATAAAAGACAAAAATCTGAGGTTCCAATAGACAAGAAACAAGAAGTATGTGTATGCTATGGGGGTTGTGTTTGTGTCTCTTAGAAGAGATTCACAGACTTAGATTAGGCAGACTTCTATGATTTATCAGGGCTTGGGATGAAAAGGAAATAAAGGCTTGTCTCTGAAGCTTTTCTCAGGTGGGAAAATAGATTTATTTTTAATATTTGAGAGACCTTTAATTACTGTAAGTAGCTATCTGAATGTTGAAAAGTAAAATTCAGATGAGGTCTTAGTGAGGACTAATAAAATTTATTTGAAATTTAAGGTGTCTGTGCTTTGTTTGTCCTAAATATTTTAAAGTTATTTGAATTTGTGTTCTAAATTAGATCAAATAGAAAATAAAAAAGATTTGTCACAGGCATAGAGTGCATGACAAATAAAATCAAGTTCAGCTATAAGAAAGAATGTTTGTAAATATGGGGGAGAGTTGCCTCAACATTTTTATAATTTTATGTGCATTATTTTTCACATCTTAAAGCTGCCCAAGTATAGAAAAATATAGAACTTCAATAACAGTTACCAGCATGATTTGCTTTTATTACCTTTCTGTTCAAGACCCTTGTTTCCCCTTGTAGCATGTCAAATTGCCCCCAAAACCATATTATACAGCAGAGAAATGTTGTTCACACTTCACTGGCTATTGATTTACTTTATTTATTGGCACAAAATCAGCTTGAGATAAACATTTTGTCCCCCATTTCCACTATTGTAAGCAGTATACTTCATTGCAAGATAGGTAAACCCAAATGTGCAGGGTCACAATTCGACATGGCTTTCTAATCAATGTGTGAAAAATTATCTAATGAATAATGGGTTGCACATTTCCACAAACAAATTAACCAGGGTGAGACTGAAACTAATGATTATATTTATCTAATGTAATTTCACATCTGTTACTACTAGTAGTCATTTTTTTCTCTTTCATCCATGGTGTCCTCAAAATTACAACTTATCATTTCAGAAACAGTGGTAGGGCATCAGTTTAACTTGAAAATAGACAATTTTGTAGAATGTTTATCTTTATCTCTGAATGCCAAAAGCCCTAAGACATATGATGCCTTTTTATAAATTTGGGGAATCTGGATACTTTTGGGGCACTGTCTCAATTGTATTTCTAACTAGTGACCACTGACTTGAATGTATAGCCTAATAATAAAATTCCATCATTCAATCTCATAAAGAGGAAAATGACCCCACTTTTACATAGCAACACCATCCTTTAATATTACCTGGTTTATATTTAAACCTAACTTAAAATGTAAAAATTTTAAGCAGAAGCTGGTTTTAACTTAGAAAAAAATTAACTTTTTCCTTTAAACTTAGAACATAAAGCTCCTAGGCAAGCCTAAGAAACCCTATTAACTAACCAAAACATTCTTCTCTCCACACTGGAAAAAAACTACCACTAAAAATCCTTTTTGGTGGAAAAAAGTCTCACAATTTGCACCAGAAACAGTCTTCAGCCAGTCACCCATCTCCTGCTTCTGGGGCACCCGAGTGTTCTACTTTAAGGCTCTGACTGCTCACATCAATAGCTGGAAGGGCGAAGTCTGAAGTCAAAACGTCTTTCCACACAGTTCAGAAGTGAGGGTTGTAGGGACAGCAGTCATTTGCTGGAGTACATACACATCAGGATGTTTCTTGGCTTGCTCAACCAGCCAGAAAACCCTCAGTCTACTTCTCTCCAAGGAAACCTTGGGAAGGAACCTTGTTAGGAACCAGATTCTAATATTAAGAACAGGCCTATAAATCCTATCACCTGGTTGAAGGGATTCCTAGCAAGTTTTTACTTTTGCAGTGAACTATTAAGTTCAGGGGACTTTTTTATTTAGTTCATTGCACAGGAAAAGTAGAAAATAGAGACACATGGGGTTTTTTTTTTTTTGAGACATGGACTTACTAAGTAGCCTAGGTAGATCTCAACTCCTGATAAACGTGCCTCAATACAGGGATATGCCACCACATTTGGCTTGAGATACATATTTTTAGCCTTTGGCATACAAGTTTTTATCCTCTGGGGGGAAAAAAAGTCTCTTGAAAGCAAGAATTGTCAGTTTGAGGAGTTTTCTAAGTTTTATGTTCCCTTAAAAATTACTTAGGGCCCAAGGGAACTTTTGTTTATAGGTCCTTATATCATTTGTATTAGAAATGAGAGTGTTGCAACAATGTTCATTGCAGCACTATTCACCATAGAAAAGATATGGAACCAACCTAGATGTCCCTCAGTTGATGAGTGGATCAACAAGTTGTGGTATTTGTACACAATGGAATTCTATGCTGCTGTCAGAAAGAATGACATCGCCCCATTTGTTAGGAAATGGAAAGACTTAGAAAAAATCATATTAAGTGAAGTAAGCCAGACTCAAAGGAACTTAGGCTCAATGGTTTCCCTCATTCGTCATAATCAGTAGAAACCTTGGGCTCTACTAGCAGAGATTTGCAATAGAGAAAAATCTTGATACATAAGGACATATAATGTGAAGCTAATTGAAAGGACCTCCAGGATATTGAAACAAAAGTCATATAATGAATGATTGTCGTCCTTAATGTACTATGTTGTCTCTCATCTCCTTTGCTGTCCCTTGGTTATCTCATATTGGTATAGTATCTCACTTTGTTATCTGATATATTGAATTTATTTGTATTTGGATATTTGAAATTTGATAGGGAAGGGGGGTAAACCAAGACGGGTGAGGGGTGGGGGGGGAGGGAAATGGGTACCAAGACATGTGAAAGGGTATCAATGTATGTGAATTAATGCACCTTCTATCTGGCAAATATCATGTAACCCTTTTACTAATTACAATAAAAAAAATTTAAAAAAAAGAAATGAGAGTGTTGATAATTATATCTGTAATACATCAAAAATATATCTATAATATGTTAACATGATATATTTTATTTAAAAATAGCTATTTCTCCTCTGAAAAAATAGTGAAAAGACTGTCTTACAGTCTTTTCTTAAGTTCTAATAAATAACCTTAGCTTCAATAATATGCTTATTTACTGAAATAGATAAGAAAATCCAGCTCCATACAAGTAGTTTAAAAAGAAATTTTTTTATTATTTATTAACATTGTTTTTTACATCATATTTCAAATGACATATTTAACAAACAAGTATTCAAGAAGGGAATCTCTATATATAAATCACTGGCATTTAGATTTTAGAACATAATTAAAATTAGGCTGAGGGTTTGTATGTCATAGATACATATTAATCTATGTAATAAAACATTATGTCTATAGAGTCATAAATTTTTAGTCTATGTACTTGTGTTTATATTTCCAATACTATGTCCATAGCATTGGGTATGCAAACATTGAGTCCTCACTCTTGTACTGTTTGGATCTAATAGCCACATATTAAGGATACCATGCGCCTTTTGTTCCTTTGGTCTTGACTTGGCTCACTCAACATGATTTGCTCTAGATTCATCCACTTCCCTGCGAATGCCATTATTTTATCTTGTCTGTTGGCTATATAGAATTCCATTGTGTGTGTGTGTGTGTGTGTGTATATGTGTGTGTGTGTGTGTATATGTATATATATATCACATTTTTTGTATCCATTCATCTGCAGTAGGGCATCTGGATTGTTTCCATCTCCTGGCTATTGTGAATAGTGCAGAGATGAACATAGTTGAGCAGGTGTCCTTATTGTATCCTGGGTTATGATGTTCAGGATAGATGCCCAGGAGTGGTATGGCAGGATCGCAGGGAAGGTCTATTTGCAGGTCTTTAAGAAACCTCCACACTGCTTTCCAGAGTGGTTGAACTTGCTTACAATCCCACCAGCAGTGCAGTAGGGTTCCTTTTTCTCCACAACCCTGCCAGCATCTGTCATTGTCTGATTTCAAAATCTTGGCCATTCTTATTGGGGTAGGGTGGTATCTTAGGGTTGTTTTTATTTGCATTTCCTTAATGAGCATGGATGATGAGCATTTTTTCATATGCTTTTCTGCCATTTTAACCTCTTGTTTTGATAAGTCTCTCTTCAGTTCCCTTGCCCATTTAGTGATTGGTTTGTTGGGTTTGTGGGGGTGGGGGGGAATAGTTTCTTGAGTTCCCTGTAGATACTGGATATTAAGCATTTGTCTGATATATTATTGGTAAATATCTTTTCCCAGTTCGTTGGCTGTCTTTGTACTTTAGTAACTATGCTTTTATCTGTGCAGAAACTTCTTTATTTTTAGGTAGTCCCATTTATCAAGTCTCTCTCCAATCTGTTGTGATCCTGGGATTCTGTTCAGGAAGTTTTTGCCTGTGCCTATGAGTTCCAGTGTCTCTCTAACTCTATCGTGTAGCAGTTTCAAGGTTTCCGGTGTGATATTGAGGTCATTGATCCACTTTGAGTTAATGCTTGTACATGGCGAAAGGCTAGGGTCAATTTTTTGCCAGCACCAATCATTGAATAGACTCTGTTTGTTCCACTGTATATCTTTGGCTCCTTTGTCAAATACAAGTTGACTATAGGTATGTAGTTTTATTTCTGGATCTTCTATTCTGTTCCATTGATCTTCTGGTCTACTTTTGTGCCAATACCATGGTGTTTTTGTTATTATGGCTCTATAGTAGAGTTTGAAGTTTGGTATTATAATACTACCTGCATTGCTCTTTCTGCCTAGAATTGTTATGGCTATTCTAGGTCTTTTCTTGTTCCATGTGAACCTTTGGATTGTATCTTCTATTTCAGTAAAGAATGTTTTGGGGATTTTGATGGGATTGCATTGAATTTGTATATCAATTTTGGCAGTATGGCCATTTTCACTATATTGGTTCTCTCTACCCATGAGCATGGGATTTCTTTCCATTTCCTGGTGCCCTCTTTAATTTCTTTTGTTAGGCTTTTATAGTTTTCATTCCTTTACATCTTTGGTTAAGTTAATTCCTAAGTATTTTATTCTTTGGGGGGCTATTGCAAATGGGATCGTTTTCTTGATTTGGCCTTCAGTCTGTGTATTGTTGGCATACAAGATGGCTACTGACTTTTGCAGATTAATTTTGTATCCTGCCACTTTGCTAAAGTGGTTTATTAATTCTAGGAGTTTGGGAGTGGAGCTTATGGGTCACTCAGGTAGAGGATCATGTCATCTACGAATAGGGATAGTTTAATTTGTTCTTTCCCTATGTGGATCCCTCTGATGCCCTAAAAGAGATTATTATTTTTTTTTGCCAGTCCTGGGCTTGAGCTCAGAGTCTGAGCACTGTCCTTGGACTTTCTCAAGGCTAGAGCTCTACCACTTGAGGCTCAGTACCATTTCAGGATTTTTTCTATGTATGTGGTACCGAGGAATCGAACCCGGGTCTTCGTGCACACTAGGCAAGCACTCTACCAGTAGGCCAAACTCCCGGCCCTAAAAGAGATTATTTTTAACTGTCATTTTGTATATCTGTGGATGTTCTACTTTAATAAAAATATTTCTTAGATATTAATTTCAGTATGGGAACTGAATTGATTTCATGCAAATTATCAAGCTTCCACACATTAAATATCTTGGTTTATCTTTTACTTTCAGTTTTTTGTTCTTGTTATGATTTATTTGTTTTAGTTTTTCTGTGCTGGGGATCAAACACAGGGATTGGTGCTAAAGAAGTACTCTAGCATTGAGTTACACTCTAGCCCTTATCTCCAGTCAGGCATTATCACGCACTATCATGTATTAGATAGTGCAAAATGTTGCTCTATCATGTATTAGTTATTTGGAAAATACCAACTCTGACTTATGTGGATTTATCAAATGTTCATGTACTCATTATATTTTTGAAAACCGCATTGATTAATACAACTTCCAGTGTCAGCTGATGGTCTTTGAACATTTGGACACCATCAAACACCTAACAGGTCATACAAGCTTTCCAAATTTCTAATTTTGACTCGAGAGCCTGATTTTAGCATTAGCAATAAATAGTGTCAGTTGTTTTCAAAGATCACTTTGGTAGTTTTTGCCAAATATCTGAATAAGCATTGCTTGCCAATTGTTCTAAGTAAAAATAGTATTCCATAAAAGAACAGCTTCGATGTATATCAGTGGCCCATTCCTGTAATCCTAGCTACTCAGGAAACTGAGATTGGAGAATTATAGTCAGCCTGGCCAGGGGAATCCATGTGACTCTTAACTCCAATGAATGACCAAAAAACTGGAAGTGGAACTGTGGCTGAATGGTAGAGCTTTAGCCCTCAGAGGAAAAAAAAAAGCTGAGGGACAGTGCCCAGGCCCCAAGTCCAAGCCCCAGGACTCACTCTCTCTCTCTCTCTCTCTCTCTCTCTCTCTCTCTCTCTCTCTCTCTCTCTCTCTCTCTCTCTCTCGCTCACACACACACACACACACACACAAGAATAGCTCAGTCAGTTCTCATAACTCATTTTCACAAGGGCTTTCATCAGGAAACATCCTATAGTCATATAGGCAAAAAGTGCTTAATGTATGCACTGTGCATCATCAAAAGTATTGAAAAAGATGTTTTCCTAAGATTTTAAAAATAATTTTCATTGTCTCATCAAAAATGGTCTTGAGGGGCTGGGAGTTTGGCCTAGTGGTAAGAGTGCTTGCCTAGCATGCACAAAAACCTGGGTTCGATTCCTTAGCATCCCACATACTTTAAAAAAAGCCAGAAGTGGTGCTGTGGCTCAAGTGGTAGAGTGCTAGCCTTGAGTGCTAGCCTTGAGAAAGCCCAAGGACAATGCTCAGGCCCTGAGCTCAAGCCACAGGACTGGCAAAAAAAAAATGGTCTTGAATGTTTTCTTCTTTCTTTTGACATCATTTAGCCTAATGGTAGAGTGCTTGCCTAGCATGCACGAAGACTTGGGTTCGATTCTTCAGTACGTAGATTGGGTATCTTTGTATCGGTTTACAACAGGAGTTCTTTTAATTGTTATTATAAAGGTGATACAGAGAGAAGTTAGAGTTACATAAGTCAGTTAAAGAGCACATTTCTTTTTGGATAATGCCACCTACCAATTTTTCTCTCCCATTCCCACTTACAAATTGTCTAGTTCATTTTCAACACAGTGTCTACTGAGTACTGCTGCCACACTGGTTCACCCTTCCTCCCTCCATTTCTGTGCTCTTCCTCTCACCTTCTCAAAGACAGATAAATGAACAAACAAGACAAAAAAAAAGAAAACAGAAACAACAGAGGAAAAACTTGTTTTCATCTCCTAGGATTCATTCTGATATTATGTTATATGTTCAGAGGCACAGAGGATATTGTTTTTTTGTTGCTCCCCTAAAAATATCCTTTGGTCTCACTGTGTGTGATTGCCTAAAGTCTTGGTGTATTTTAGATCTAGCTTCCACATAGAAAAGTTTCTTTCACTGAGCTTGGCTTAACCTCACTTAACATGATTTGTTATAGATCCATCCATTTCCCTGCAAATGGCATAATGTTATTCTTTCTAATGACTGTGTAAAGTTCCATTGTGTGTAAGTACTACAGTTTTTTTATCCAATTATTTCTTGTAGGACAGTTTCCATAACTTGGCTATTGTGAATTGTGCAGCAATGAACATGGATATATATGTGTTATGATGTTCTGGGTAGATACCCAAGAGTGGTATGGCTGAGAAAATAGAGAAGTTCTATGTTAAGGTTTTTAGGTTTTGGGGTTTTTTTTTGCCAGTCTTGGGCTTGACGTCAGGGCCTGAGCACTGTCCTTGGACTTTCTCAAGGCTAGCGATCTACCACTTAAGCCACAGCACCATTTCTGGCTTTTTTCTATGTAGTGGCACAGAGGAATTGAACCTGGGTCTTCGTGCATGCTAGGCAAGCACTCTACCACTAGGCCAAATTCCAAATTCCCGGCCCCCTATGTTAAGTTTTTTTGAGGAACCTCCAGACTGCCCGCCAAAGTGATTGCACTAGTTTACATTCTCATGAACAAGGTGATAGGATTCCTTTTTCCCCATATCCTACCAACACTTAATGTTGACTAAATCAGGAGTTTTAGCCACTATCAGAGAAAATGTCCAAATAATAAAAAATGTTTTGTCTTATTATGGAAATAGTTTACCCTCCCAGATCTCTGAAAGGGGACTCACAGATATCTAGACCAGTCAAAGAACCATTGGTCTAATACCTACTACTCTGCTTATGGAGAGAAGACAGTGATTGGGGGCAAGTGGAGACAAATGCTTTTTGAAAACAATTTAGTTCTTTATTTTGTTTCATGCCCTAATTTGGCATTCAGTGAATAGTGTTACCATTCAACACCAGGAAAACTCTGGATGACATTTCATTAATCTGAATTTGAACAAAATCCTCATGATAAGCTAGCTGTTAAAATACATCTCCATCTTTTCTGTACAGTAAAACACAAGCTTCTTGAGATAAGGTCTTGTTCTGTTTTAGTCTCAGTTCATACAACAATACTTGGTTCATAATAGGCATTTAACCAATATTTATTGAATATATGAATATTGAATAAGCTTAAAATAATATAATTCATCATTTCACAAACACATCCAGATGAGTGTTTCAGTCTTCAACCTAACTACTTAGACAATAATTTTTCAGTGGTTTCTGCAGCTATTCATGGGGGTATTATTTTTTGCCAGACCTGAGACTTGAATTCAGGGCCTGCGCACTGTCCTTGGGCTTTCCTCAAGGCTAGAGCTCTACCACTTGAGCCATAGCACCAGTTCTGGCTTTTCTATGTATACGTACCAAGGAATTGAACACAGGTCTTCATGCCTGCTAAGCAAGCACTCTACCACTAGGCCAAACTCCCAGCCCCTTATGAGGGTATTTTTGAAAATCAGAGAGGAAGTGATGTGAAATAAACTGCATTTGGATTCAAAAATACTACAGCTGGAATTTTGCTTCCAAAAATTACCATTGACTGAAATGTAATTAGGCAGTGACTTAACCTCTCATACCCTTGATCATAAAACAGAGAGAGAAATAACTGTGTCACTTAGATATCATGAGACTACTTTGTGAGAATACATAGTCCAGTGCCAGAAAAGTAGGAAATTGGTCCATATTAAATGGAGTAGATAGTTGGTCCTAGACCTATAACAAATCATGTTAAGGAGGTTAAGCCAAGCTCAAAGAGACAAACTTTCCCTCATATGCGGAAGAGAGAAAATGATAAATTATACAGGACTCTAGGCATTCATACACAATGTGGCTAAAGGAGGCTATGGTTAGGGGAGCAACACAAAGGCACAATGCCTCTGAGCCTCTGAATATATAAAATAATGTTTATCAAAATGAATTCCAGGAAATGGAAACAAGAGTGTTTTTTTCCTCTGCTGTTGTTGGTGAAGATGACATTGTTTATTTTTGCTTTTGGGTGGGTCTTTTGTTGTTGTTTCTTGGGGATTTTTATCTTGTTTGCTCACTTATCCATCTTTTAGGGGGAAGGGGAGCATAGAAATAGAGACAAAGAGAAATAAAAGTAGCAGTACTATTCGGTAGATACCAGATTAATACTGTACAACGGGGCAGGGACTAGAGGGAAAAACTAGGAGAAAGAGAAAAGTGAAGGGTGACATTGCCCCAAAACATGTACTCAGTACCTGATTTATGTACATCACCTTCTGTATATCATCTTAATATTAACATTTTAATTTTTAAGAAGGAGAAGGACAGAACCTGAAAGAAAGTACAAACAAAACTCAAACACTAGAGTTCACAGTATATCCAGGGAACATGTTCTCTTTAAAACCAAAGGAAAGCTGGGCGCCAGTGGCTCATGCCTGTAATCAGCTACTCAGGAAGCTGAGGTCTGAGGATCACAGTTCAAAGCCAGCCCAGAATTAAAATTCCATGAGACTCTTATCTCCAGAAAACTGGAAGTAGTGATGTGGCTCAAAGTGGGAGAGAACTAGCCTTGAACTGGAGAGCTCAGAGACAGTGCCCAGGACCCAGAGTTCAAGCCCTGCAGCCAAAAAACAAAAAAAGTAAAAGGAAGACTTTTTACCAGACTCATGTTTTAATTCTTAACCACTTGAATGAATTTCTTTAAGTTTTTTTTTTCTTAAACCTGGGCTTTCAACTTGATGAACCAGTTCTCAGGTCCTAGATGAGTCACCAGAGACATACTACGGCCAGGCATCAGTAGTTCATGCCTATAATTCTAGCTACTCCAGAGGCTGAAATCTTAGGATCCCAGTTCAAAATGAGCCCAAGCAAGAAAGTTCATAAGGCCCTTATTTCCAGTTAACCAGCAAAATGCCGTAAGTGGATCTGTGGCTCAGGTGGTAGAAAGCTAACCTGGAACAAAAAAGCCAAAGGACAGTGCCAAGACCCTGAGCCCCAGTTCCTGTACACACACACACACACACACACACACACACACACACACACACACACACACACACACTGTTAAATATAACTAACTTATCTTAGTCTGTTTTCTGTTGCTATAACAAAACATCAGAGACTATGCAATTTATAAAGAAAAACTGCTTATTTGGGCTCACAGTTCTGGAGTCCAGGAAGTTGAAGAGCATGGTCTCATCATCATCTCCGTTTCTGGTGAGGATCTTTTTGCTGCATTAAAACATGGCAGAGGGCATCACATTTCAGTACTGGGTAAGTAAGCCCACTGCTTTTATAACAAAGGCACTCTCTCAATAAACCACTAATCCATTAATTCATTAATCCATTACTGGATTAACCAATTATGAGGACAGAGCCCTTAAGACCCAATCACCTCCCAAAGGTCCCCTTCTCAAACACCATTAACAGGACTTTGGGAATTAAGTTCTGACACATTAAATTTAGGAGAGACCTTTCAAACCATAGCAGAGCTGTAAATACAATGATGAATGTCCTTGGGATCTTCATTCCACATGCCCTTTTTCTACTCCTCCAGGCTAATATGTGTCCTGTCTATTCCTTATCACTAAGGTTTCAAAGCCTTCATTGACCTTCACCTTGGCCTACGTGCCTAAGGAGCCTCACCACAAATGATCTGTCTTCCACAATTTCCTCCATGTTTCTGAAAACAAATGCTACATATATTTGCTATTCATATTAATAGATATTTGTGGTTGATAATCCCAAGTGTGTGAGGGTTGGGGGTTATCCACCATCAACTCCTCTTCACATAAGGAGAATCTATTTTTTTTTTTTTGCCAGTCCTGGGCTTGAGCTCAGGGCCTGAGCACTGTCCTTGGACTTTCTCAAGGCTAGAGCTCTACCACTTGAGCCTCAGCACCACTTCTGGCTTTTTTCTATGTATGTGGTACTGAGGAATCAAACCCGGATCTTCATGCATGCTAGGCAAGCACTTTAACCACTAGGCCAAACTCCCGGCCCAGGGAGAATCTATTTTTATGCACAGTCTTATGAGAGATTTTGCTTTGAGTGGCTATAAAAAAAAATATGTATCCTTTCTAGATCCTCTGAAAGTCATAGCTGCTTAGAACTCTGAAGTCTTAGAGAATGATCCAAGGTAAATCTCAGATAAGACTGATTTATGGAGGAATGCAATGAGAATGACAGTATCCAGAGATGACAGCATCTAGCTGGCCAAATTGTTAAGGCTGCTTAGTCTCTAGGGCTCTCTTGGTTCCTGCCCGTTTTCTCAGCCTGATCCTTGGTCCCCTGTCATTTCTGTATGTCTCTATTATCCTTCCATAAACCTTTCACTCAAAACAGCAAGGTTTTCTGTTACTTGCCATCAAAATCTCTGAATGATACATGTGAACATTTTGGAGTACCTACTATGAACAGGGAAGAGTAGAGATGATAAGATGATACAAACGTGATCACTATTATCAGGAAAATGGTCACCTAATTTTAGAAACATAAAGAACTCAGAAAAAGTGCTAGGAGATGACAATGAACCAAGAAAGAAGCCAATAATATGGAGCAATCAGAAAGCAAGACCATGCAGCCCTTCACCAGCAGACATCATCATAGTGCCATTGCAAGCAGAATCCAACAATATTTACAGCTACTATTTTATTTACTATTGAAAGTAGCAGTTTACTCATCAGTCTATTTGTTCCTTGAAGATAAATTTTATCAACCCACCCAACAATTTCATACACAGTGCAAAAACTGGTCAAATATAAGATTAGTTTATTTTCAAGGTAGTTGAATACAAGTAAGAGGGAAAAAGAAGAAATAAGAAAATGGATAAAGGGTCTCTAGATGGAAGAAAAGTAGAAAACAAACTTGAGAAAATATGACTACTATGAGGAACTGAAGTGTTAGTTTTATTCAGTTTACATTTGGTCATATGTAGACAATGGCTACCGTGTACTGGTCAATGTGTCTTCTCTTGGGAGACTTGTTATTCTTTAGAATAATTTAAAATAATTCTTTCCAACTGAGTGTCAGTGACTTACAACTGTAATCCTAGCTACTTAGGAGGCTGGGATCTGAGGATCACAGTTTGAAGCCAGCTTAGGCAAAAATGTTCATCAGATTCTTTTTTTTTCTGGTCCTGGAACTTGAACTCAGGGCCTGAGCACTGTCCTTGGGCTTTCTCAAGGCTAGAGCTCTACCACTTGAATCACAGCATCACTTCTGGCCTTTTCTATTTATGTAGTACTGAGGAATCAAACCCGGGTCTTCATGCATGCTGGGCAAGCACTCTACCATTAGGCAAAACTCCCAGCCCAAGTTCATCTGATTCTTATCTTCAACAAATGATTTTTTAAGCCGGAAATGGAGCACTTCAAGTGATACAGTGCTAGTCTTGAGCAAAAGAAGCTTGAGGCTGTCACTTAGACCCTGAGTTCAAGCCCTAGCACCAGCACAAAAATAGTAATCATAATATTTTTTTCTATACATATGTTTACAGTTCCAGTAATCCTTAACTCTGAGTGAGGTGCCAAGAAATCAGACATTTAAATATATTTTGAATATTTATATTGGACAACTGCTTATAATAGAGGTAACCTTTTTATAGACAGAAAAATCTGTACTATTAGCCATTTAAACTATATCTACAAAGACATACAGTAAACCAATATGTACAGAAATGTTCAGAAGACAAAGGACAAAGGGTGAACTAATGTAACAGCGATATTCACAAGATAATATGTTGGAAATTTACAACTTGGGAGGGGATGGAGGGAGGGTAAATGCGAGAAGAACATGGGAAGGGGTAACAATGTTCAAGAAGTAATGTACACACTACCTTAGGAATGTAACTATAGCCCCTCTATATACCACCCTGACAATAAATTTAAATTTATTTATCATTAATAAATTAAATTTTAAAAATGAAAAAATACAAAATATCCTCCATGTGTTAAAATTTAGGTAGATACACGTAAAAGGAGAAGGACTGGAAAAAATATAATCAATAAAGTTTATCAGATGGAGGAACAAATTGTATATCTCAATATTTCATGGTGATTTGCATTAGCATTTGTATATAAATAGGGTTTTAAAACAGACTATGCTCTATGTTAAAAAAAATGTAGACTGAAGAGTTAATGAGATGTAAAAGTTGAAGTGCAGAAAGTCTCTTATAACTTAAAGAGAAATCTGAGGCTATAAGGACTGTCAAGTGAAAGAAATTTAGGTTTTAAGTTAAAGGGGGGAAATATCACTACAACTGAGAATGAAGAAAGAAAAGAATTATATGAATAAGATTCTAGGGGCCAGGAGTTTGGCCTACTGGTAAAGTGCTTGCTTATTAAATGCATGAAGACCTGGGTTCAATTCCTCAGTACCACATACATAGAAAAAGCTGAAAGTGGTGCTGAGTCTCAAGTGGTAGAGCTCTAGCCTTGAGAAAGTCCAAGGACAGTGCCCAGACGCTGAGCTCAAGGCCATGACTGGCAAAAAAAAAAATATAAAAGATTCTAATGAGGGTCAGTGCTAATATTCAGCCAGTGAAAGACTCATGGCTGGTCCAAAGCTGTTGGCTCAAAGAACAACAGGGTGAACATTGCTTATGAGTAGTATGTATGACCCATTTCTAAAAATAGCATCAATTATGGTTAATTCACCTGGTCAGCTTCAGCAACTGTAATAGTGATTGTCAAGATTTGCAATGAAATTTGTAAGCCCCATTCCTCAAAACTGAGAAATCTTAAATTAAAAGGATAATTTTCTTTAAACATCTGGGATAGGAACTCTGATGCTTTTTCTAGCTAACATCCAATTTCTATTTAATAAAGATGACTGAACAAGTTTTTGATGACTTGAGGGGCCTTAGCAGCTCTGACCATAGGACCTCTTAGAAGATAAGTGTTCTGTTTCTTGGATATGTTTAAGCTATGCTAAATGACCATTTGGTTTATAATTTGTGTGAATAATTAACCAGCAACAGTATGATTAGATGACAAGTTGTCTCTCTTCTTCCCCTAATATATCTTAACACCTACATACAATTAACTGCTACTACAAAATAGAACTCAAATCTGATTTGAAAGTGTTTTACTTCATATATAATTGCTTAAGGGTCTTGTTGTAATTAAATAACAGTTCACATCAATGTGATATTTTACTCTTTGATGGCAAATCATATCTCTTACTATTATAAAATCAAAATATAATATTCAGTGAATTATTTCCTGCCACCTAGTGTCAAATACTATGCATTCAGTCCAGGAAGTAGTTAACTTAATCTTCAATACATTCAGACTGAAAATAAAATTCCCTGGACCAATCCTTACCAAGCTCAGGTTTCATTGTTTCAACCCTATCCAACGGTGCATAGCAGGCTTTCATGTGCTACACCTGCGTGAAGCCTACCCCCATCTTCCCTCTTTCCCCTACCCATTACCTGAATGGTGTTTCTGCAACATGTCCAGTTGCTGCCTCTTCCCAGCCTGGATGCGAGCTTCAGGTGATTTTCATGCAACAGAAACTTGAGGCTCAGAGAATGAGGATTACCTGTCTAGAGGGAACAACAAGATTAGTGAAGAAAGGAAGCACAGATGGAAATCACAGTTAGAATGAACTCCGAGTATTTAACAGCAGAGATTTTCAAAGCAGATGGAAGCGTGATAAGGGTTTTTAATAGGGAGCACTGAAAAGTACTATAGGAAAGCCAGGAGATAGATGAAGGTAACTCTAGAATTCTGGAAATCACCCAGAAGTCACCAGTGCCAAAAGGAATCTTTTATTTAGCAACTTCATTTAGCAACTTTGAGGAAATCAACTCCTCAAGGACTATGTATAAAGTCTCATTACTCTAGAAAAACTGATGTTTACCTGCAGCAATTGCTCAAACCTGTAATTATAGCTACCCCAGAGGCTGAGACCTGAGGATCCAGGTTCAAAACCTCATCTAATTAACCAGCAAAAAGCTGGGGCTCAAGTGGTAGAGCAATAGCCTTGAGCAAAAGAGCTCGGGGACAGTGCTTAGGCTCTGAGATCAAGCCCTAGGACCAGTACACACACACACACACACACACACACACACACACACACACACACACACACACACACACACACACACACACTGAGGAGGAGGAGAAAAAGAAAAAATTTAAAAAGCCAATGTTGGGCCGGGAGTTTGGCCTAGTGGTTAAAGTGCTTGCCTAGCATGAGCGAAGACCCAGGTTCGATTCCTTGGTACCACATACATACAAAAAAGCTGGAAGTGGTGCTGAGGCTCAAGTGGTAGAGCTCTAGCCTTGAGAAAGTCCAAGGACAGTGCTCAGGCCCTGAGCTCAAGCCCAGGACTGGCAAAAAATAAAAATAAAAAGCCAATGTTTAAAGATAATATGTTAAAAGACGGAGGAAATTACTACCATATTTTTCTCATGAAAATTCAAGAGTATAATTTATAATATAAAAATAATAAAACAACAACTATATTTTCATCTCCCTAATAAAGATAATTTTTTTCAACTCCTTTTTTCCTAGCTCCTTGAGCTCCCTAACTACTACATTCATTCCATCTCAGATGGGTATAATCTCTTCCTACAGCAAATGCTTCTAGGCAAACATCACCATCTCCCTCACTGCCCTCCACATGTTTCCAAGTTCTTTAGCTAGATTAAGATAAAAGCATTGTTTCTGCACTAAAATTAAAATGGAGATGTTAGTCTTTTGTGGTAAATCCATTCAAAATGTAAATAAATCCCAGATAATTTCCTGTTTTGATAGGGAAAAAAGGCTTGAAAGATAATGTCCTGTAGCTCTAAAAATAAAGGAAGGAATCATAAATTTCCTTCAGACTTTATTTCACCAGTTCCCTCTGGTCTTGAACTATTAACCTGCATTCACACATACAGAGAGTTTACAAGAGCAACTCTTTCTGGACTTCATATACATACTCACTGGAGCAGCCACAGTAAGCATTCTTTTCATTCTCCCATATAGTTATAGGCACCTGGCATTGCCTTAGCAACTGAATAAACATTCTACTCTATGGTTCTAAGTAGCTGACCAGTTGCTGAATAACTTTACACCGGGACCAGTGCTATTTGAATCTGATCGTTCCTAACTTAAATTATTGAGTGTTTCCTATATGAGACTATGCTAGGTTGTCTTTTCACTCTAATTTTTCCTTCTGGGTTAAATCCATATTTTGTGGGTGCTACACAAAACTTGTGGTACTATTTATTTAATAATAGGGAGAAGGATTCATTGCAAGGCCTTATTTGTCTAAGGAAAGTAGTTCTTTTACACACTCCAATCTTCATATCCAATTGCAGAAAACAATTTCTATGTAACTCTACCCCATTCGATGACTCCTAAAACAAGGACACAATCTAAGGATTGTGTCAGCTGTAACAACTTTTCAGCAGAGCACTGATGTTATGTGTTCACCTTTTTTCCCTTTTACCACAATGCTGACTCGATTTAGAATCAGAAATCCTCTACCTAGGAGGGAAAAACAAACAAAACAAACCAAAAATTACCCCAGGCAGCTGATCATCAGTCTTCTTTGTTGTTTTTTTTTTTTTCCTTTCTTTTTTCTCTCTTTCTTTTTGCCATTCTTGGAACTTAAACTCAGGGTCTAGGCACTGTCCTTGAACTTTCTCAAGGCTAGCACTCTAGCACTTGAGCCACAGCATCACTTCTGGCTTTTTCTTGTGGATATGGTACTGAGGAATCAAACCCAGTGCATCATGAATGCTAGACAAGCACTCTGCCACTAGGCCACACTCCCAGCCCTCACCAGGCATTTATAGACCAGCTTGCCTCACAAGAGTCAGAAATATAGTGTTATCGTTATTAGGAATGGTTAGCTTTGGGAAAGAAGTTCAGATACTATGTGAGAGAATGGAAGCTTATAGCTGCTAAATGATTAAATCACAATTCATGTAATGACTGATCAAGGACTACATCTATGTTTTCCAAACTATGCTACATTTTTTTCTGGGTCCCCAATGTCTCAGGATTGTTTTTCTATAACTAAAAGAAAATCCTACTCCCTTGAGAAGCAACCATCTCCTACAGCCAAAGCAACCTCTACCAGAACAGTATGGTCAGCCTTTGGAGTTCCTAAGGGGAAGATCCTCAGTCCTGACTCTTCAAATCTGAAATGTCTCACAGCATACAACCAGTTCCCGGAGAACACTAAGTTTAAAGTGAAAATGGAGCTCTTAAGTCTCCCAATAGGGAAATCTAAGCTAGCTTGTTTTCTGACAAGTGTGTGCCTCTCCCTCTATTGTGGGAAACAATCTAGTCACTGGAGTTTCTAAGAGAGGCATATTAAGTCTTCCAAGATACCAGGGTGTCATTTACTAAATTACCTTTCTGAAGATACTATATGGTCCCCCAGTTCTTTGGAAAAGGTAATTAGCCTCCCATAGGTGACTAGTTTATTCCAAGTGAACACTGCTTTCCACAGGCAGAGGATGGTCTCTTTTCGTGAGAATGAAAACATTATCTTCTTGTTGCCAGGAATTATTTAGTTGTCATCTTAATAATCATATAAGCCCTCTCTTTACACAGATAGATGATAGATACCTACGAACATACATACATACATATATACTTACATACATACATACATACATACATACATACATACATACACACATACATATATACAAGATAGTAACTATCTACCTGCTAGATGTGAAAATGAATCGGTTGCAAATATAAAATATGCTTTCAGCTTTCTAACCATCAATCAGGGATACCGAACACTGTTATATTATGAATCACTATTAAAGTGAATCTAGTAAACAGTACATTATATCTTGCCCTGCCATTAGAGATCGAGTCTAATTCATGGACCTACATTGAAGAAGACAGTGGAGAATTTAGTATTGACTTGCATAAACATACAAAATGTAAATTATATATCTAAACACAAGACCCATAAATGTCAAGAAGAAAAATTATACTTAATTTGATATTCTATGTGGCCTAATTCCTTCAAGAAATCTTTGCAAGAATTCTATCTCCAGTGTTCTCTTTCCCCAATATTTCTCTATTCCAAATGATTTTATGATTTTCCATTGCATTTATGATTTGTCAGAGTATTTAGCACTTGATATATTCATTAAAAACTTCCTTGGACAGCGGGTGCGGTGGCTCACACCTGTAAGCCTAGCTATTCAGTAGGCTGAGATTGGAGGATCATGGTTCAAAGCCAGCCAGAGCACAAAAGGACTTGAGACTCTTATCTCCAATTAACCTCTAGAAAATGGGAAGTGGGGCTTGGCTCAAAGGGTAAGGCAGTAGCCTTGAGCTGAAGAGCTCACAGACAACGCCCAGGCCCAGGGATAGGGTGGTAGCTTTGAGCTGAAAAGCTCAGGGACAGCGCCCAGGCAGAGTTCAAGCCCCATGATCAAAAAACAAAAAACAAACAAAAAAACTTCCTTGGACTTGGAAAAAAATTGTATTAAGTGAAGTAAGCCAGACACACAAAAAAACATAGGTTCCATGATTTCCTTTGTTTCTAGTAATTAGTGTATGTCTAGAATACTCTGAGCAGGGAATCACAATAGCTCAATAGCTATATGCATATGATCACACAAAATGATGCAACTGAAATAAACCCCAAGATATGGAAATAAGAGGTTTGGGGGGTTTGTTGTTAGTGATGATGATGATGTACTGTGTAAAGTTCTTTCTTCTTTCTTTTTCCCTTTGGTTTATCCCCAGTGGTCATTGTTTTTTATTTTGTGCCCTATGTCTTGTATATACATTTATCTGATTTGGGGTAGGGAAGGGCAATAACAAAATGGTAAAACAAAGGATAAAGGGATGAACCAATGCAAGAGCAATACTTACACTAGTTGGCAATGAACTTTACAACTTTGTGGAGGGAATGGGAATGAAGGGAAAGTAGGGAAAAAATGAGGGAGGGGATAACAATGTTCCACAAGAAATGCCGTTACTTTACTTATGTCATTACCTTACTTGTGTAACTGTAACACCTCTGTAATCACCTTTACAATCAAATTAAATCAAATTTAAAAAACTTCCTTGGAGTTCTTTTTCTTAATCTATTTGTCTTATTTCCCCAATTATATGGTAAACTCCGTCTAAGCTTGGATTCCCTGGTGTTCTTTCCTCTATGCCTTACAAATAAACACGCGTGAAAAATAGTTACTGACGTACAAGTATGAAAAATATGATAAAGGAGAGAACAGACATGCTAAGAACAGAGAAAAATCAGATCATGAAAGCGATATTTTGTGACCACTGGTATCTACATAGTCCCTCACGTTTTCTAGCCTTTTTTACATTTAGGAGAACTCATGTAATTAGTCTTATTTATTGTACCAAATATAGACCTTTCTGGCCTAAGCATTAAGCGCCATTTGGCAAATTATCAGTTTTCTCTTCCTACCACAAAGAACTATTGAAAAAAACCCTAATGGGGTGGCTGAGACACAAAATAACAATAGCTTAGACAACTGGTCACCACATTTAGGAAACTATCCTGAAGAGTTACTTCTAAACTCATGCTAAAATTTCTGTGAGAAAGAAAGAAATGTTGATTGTGTTAAGCTTAAGGGTAAGGGATAAGCACAGCCATGTGCAATACTGACTGATAAAAATATTAATAAGGGGCCAGGAGTTTGGCCTAGTGCTGAAGAGTGCTTGCCTAGCATGCACGAAGACCTGGGTTCTATTCCTCTGAATCACATACATAGAAAAAAAGCTGGAAGTGGTAGAGCTCTAGCCTTGAGAAAGCCCAAGGACAGTGCTCAGGCCCTGAACTCAAGCCCAGGACTAGCAAAAAAAAAATAATATTAAGAAAAAATCATTTTAATTAAGAGATGTCATAGAAAACCTTTAATAATTGTAAAAGGAAGAACTGGAAAGCAGACTACGCTTAATAAAAGGACTTCCTTGCCAAAAATAAGGTATTGTGTTGAACTTGAGCTTGCAAGACCACTTGGAGAGAAATATACCAAGAACAATAATAGTCAGGGAATTTGAACTAGATGAATTCAAAGGTCCTTTAAATGGCCGGGCACCATTGGCTTACACCTATAATTCTAGCTACTCAGGCAGCTGAGATCTGAGGATTGTAGTTGGTCTGGGCAGATAAGTCTTTGAGACTTTTATCTCCAATTAACTCCAAAAGTAGAGCTGTGGCTCAAGTGGTAGAATGCTATTCTATGAGGGACACTATTCATGACTAAAGTTCAAGCCCCAATGCCTGCAAAGACACACACACACACACACACACACACACACACACACACACACACACACACACAGAATCCTTCCACAATACTAAGAGTTTATGATCTGTGATTATCATGACTTCTAGTCATTTCAAATTTGTGGAAGGAAAAGAGAAATAGTTCATGCTGAATTGTAACTATTTAATATTAAACAGAAACAACATCAAATAACCCTTCTATGGAGTTCAGTGGAGAGCACTTCCTGGCAAGTGCAAGTCCCTAAGTTTGGTCCTCAACTCTGAAAAAAAAAATCCCTCTATTAACTTTTTCAGGGACTAACTAGAACCACATTTGAAATACCAAAAATCTTGAATATCCTTTCTTGTAGGGACAATCAAAACTTCCCTTCTCTGTCTGGAATGTCACCATCTCAAAATACCACACTGCAATCCTGTAAGTTACTTGCCACATCAGATCAGAGCATATGTCACAAAGAGACCATTTCACTTATGAATACTTCTTTACACAATAAAGAGGCTTTTCATGGCCCACTTGTCTAGAAATAAGGGTCATAAGGAAAGGAGTGTTTCTAGATTCTTTAAATCATATTTTATTTATTTATATTTTTTTGCCAGTCTTGGGCTTGAGCTCAGGGCCTGAGCACTGTCCTTGGACTTTCTCAAGGCTAGAACTCTACCACTTGAGCCTCAGCACCACTTCCAGTTTTTTTCTATGTATGTGGTATCAAGGAACTGAACCCAGGTCTTCATGCATGATAGGCAAGCACTCTACCACTAGGCCAAACTCCTGGCCCCCATATGTTATTTTTGTGCAACTAACATGTCTTATCAAAGCACCCTTCTTTAAATTACAAGGGTGAAATGCTAAATTTGAAAAGGAAAGTTAATTTTCTTTTCTGAAAATATGCTAAGAACAACATCTGTATGTCACATACATAATTATTGCTGAGTGATCTGAAGACTTGACTTAAGGATTGATCTCTGCCACTTACATAGTATGTGACATTTGGCTTCTGAGTCTCAATTTCTTCATCTATGAAATAGGGATTCGAATATGCACTCCAAAAAAATGTGTGGTGCTTTAAATGAGATACTGTGCTTCATAATTAGAAATGGGATTCAAATATAAGGTACCAGAGAGGAAGGTAATAAAATATTCAATATGATTTCTGCAATTAGTGTTAGAAGTATCACATTAAATGTGATAATTTTAAAAGCATAGTAACCCCAGCACTCAGGAGGCTGAGTCGAGAAGATTGCAAGTTCAAGACTAGTCTGGAATACACAGCAAGATTCAAAAAAAAATTAAAATAAAGCAAGAACAGCAAAATGGCTGTTTAGCTTCACTAAATTCATTCCCAATTCTAATTCTGCAACTTAACAAAACCTAGGCCAGACAGTGGCTCATGCTAACAATCCCAGCTACTCGGAAGGCTGAGATCTGAAGATTGCTGTTTGAAGCCAATCTAGATAGGAAAAATCTGTGAGATTCATATCTCTAATTAACTACTAAAATAGCCAGAGTAGAACTGTGGCTCAAGTGATGGAGCACTAACCTTGAGCAAAGAAACTCAGGGACAGCACCTTGGCCCTGAGTTCAAGTCCCAGGATCAATATACACACACACACACAATCTAGAAATAATGTAGTTCTAGTATATCTATGTTTTATATTTTACAACTTCCTGTTTATTTTTAATTTCACAAGAATCATGTAATCTTTTCAGTGTTGAATAAGTAGTCTAATATATATGCATAAACATAAATGCATATAAAGTTATAAGACAATCAAATGAAAGGCATAAAGAATAACTAGTACATATGCCATGTGGATTAATTATTTTCTGGTACTTATGAGTTATTTTTTTGTGTGTGCCAGTCCTCAGGCTTGAACTTGGGGCCTGACTAGCACTTTGCCAGTTGAACCATAGATCCATTTCCTGTTTTTTGGTGGTTAATTAAAGATAAGAGTTTCACAAACTTTCCTGCTTGGGCTGGCTTTGAACTATGATTCTCAGATCTCAGCTTCCTGAGTAGCTAGGATTACAGGCATGAGCCATGGAGCCCAGCTTGTGAGTTATTTTAACACAGAATAAAGGATGATTGTGGCAGCCTGAGCAATTGCAACAAGTGTATCACATATCTAGTATAGATGGAAACTTGGAAATATTGGGTATCTAATCATGAAAAATGGAAAATGCACTTTATCTGCACAAACTTACTATACCTGTAAAACGACTGGTTATGACATCATGAAAGCCAAAAGAGAGGCCTCTGTGTGGCTCAGACCTTAAATTTCTTAATACTATTTTCTATCCTTGTTTTGATAGCAAATGCATGAGAAAAGCCAGAGGCATTGTTCTGCCTCTCTCTCTGTAATGGCCACATGCTAAACAGGCCATGGTTCCTGAACTGAAAGCTCTACACTGATGAGAGTTAGCAGAGAGCCAGGCACGGGGTGCCCCCCTTTGTTGCTGCTTTCAGTTTTAAAATGAATCATAATTTCTGCATTGGATCCAAAGATGGGTTTACAGCTATTAGCCATCATATTAATAATTTAGAAAATACATGCCCAATCACTTGTGTTCTTTCAATTCCCCATGAACACAGCTGCAACCCACATTAGAAGCGAGGGTGAATGGATATTTTTCAGATGAGATATTTGGGCTGAATTATTAGGATAGCCTGTACTACAAAATTACTAATAAACATTGCTTCTGGCTCAATTTAGCCTGAACTCAGTGAACCTAGCCAATGGTGACAAATCAAAAACTCTGAAATACCCGATGAATGAATCTAACTAATCAAGGAACCCTGTAGGAAGTAGATGCCAGGATTAATGAGCCAGTAGTTTCACCATGCCATGCTGTTATTTCTTCACATAAATGCCCTCAGATGAGATTATCTTTATGTCATGAAAGGGAGAAAAGGAAGGTTACATTCTTTCATTTGACAGGTTAACTACTGCCATTACTTGAACACCCATATTTGTGAGCTGAGCTCTTTTCTTCTTTATCCCAAAAATTAAAATGTAAAGGCTTCAATACAAATTAAAAAACATTTTCAGGGGGCTGGGAGTTTGGCCTAGTGGTTAAAGTGCTTGCCTAGCATGCATGAAGACTCAGGTTCGATTCCTCGGTACCACATATACAAAAAAAGCCGGAAGTGGTGCTGAGGCTCAAGTGGTAGAGTTCTAGCCTTGAGAAAGTCCAAGGACAGTGCTCAGGCCCCGAGCTCAAGCCCAGGACTGGCAAAAAAACATTTTCAGGAAACAAAGTCACTGAAGGCATCAAACGTAAAATGGTTCCAAAGTTTAAATTTACTCTGTATTGCCTCTGTTTATATATATTCATATTTATCTTGGTTCAACCAAAACTGCCCTGCATTCTATTTTATATCCAGTAGCCAATATCATCATTAGCACGTTGCATTCCTGTGTCACATTTCTCACCATTAACAAAAGGTAAAATAAGTGAAACATCATTACTGTGCCATCAATTGTATGCCAAGTATATTTAGTACCAATATTCAGAGGAAAATAAACATACAAGGAGAAATACATAAATAAGAACAAATCAATCATATAGGTATGTCATGATGGACTTTGACTTCCGTTGGTAGCATGTGGTGATAGTAGCAGTGCCAAATAGGCTACTCAGCAAAATTATAAATCATTTGAGGCAAGACATCTAGTATATTGAATTTCTATATTATTCACCATTATCTGTCCCTTATTAACTTTCATTAGTTAACACTTTTGAGTCAGAATTGTGCTAATGATGACTCAAAACTAGCATTCTGTTAAATATTTTTCTTTCCTCAAAAGCAGAAATCTTTTAGGTTTATGATTCTTCTTTGCCTTTTACCTTTACTAAATTGTCAACCTTAACAATTTAGGCTAGGTTACCTTTCCCTGTCCTAATAGCATATATGACTTTAAAATGTCTAGGATTTTTAATATCAAAATCCATTACCATAGAAACAAATATTATTCTAGAGTCAAGTCAAGTGAAAAACTGTACACTCCCAGTTTAATATTGATAAATAATCACTATATTATAAGATATAAGTATTTTTTAAAGCATCCACAACTTTAGTTGATTTGCAACTTCTCATCCATGTTCTGAGTCACTCCATTTTTTTTTCAAATGGAAGATCTCGTTTCCCTTGCCTTTGAGAAATACAAGTTTTAAGGATTCCATTTAGCATCCTTTATTGCATTCCTACATCATAAAGTTATGCTTTATAGCAGCATAAAAATCTATAAAATTAGCATCCTTGTAAACAACCTTCTATGCTCAATGTTGAAGCAATCTGTGATTTGTACTGATCTCCTAAATGTGAGTTGAGATTACAATATCCACTATTTCTTTTTTTTTTTCTTTTCAAAAGTACTAACATAAGGCCATGGGAGAAATATGAGAACGTGAATAAAGAATAAAACCAGTATTCATCTACTGGTATTTTAGAAATTTGAAGGTTGTGTTGCAGAATTCTAAAAAATGTTCCATTGCTAGGTGAAATCCCAAATTAGCGTGTTTTTCTCTTCTTTAATATTTTGGTGTGATAATAAAATATTCCTTAGGAAAAATGGAATTGAAATTATTCTGCAACCTCACCAACTTACCCCTAGTAAAAATTACTAAAGTAATATGAACATACGGTTTACTTTATCAAAGAAATGTATGCCCTTTTGCCTTCACCCTCGAGGGGATTCGTTATGGCCTCTTACTTGAATAGTAATTACAATGTAAGAAGTTCCTAATATTCACATGCAACCCAGTGGTTACAAAACTGTATCCTTAGATGGGGGTATGTTTAGGGTTGACACTCTGCAGCAAAGGAGAGCTCTTCCCATGGGAAAAGGGGTACCCTCTCAAAGCTTATAATGACCATTAAATTTCAACCCACGAGATTGATTTTGGTTTAGTTTTCCAATGCAAGCCTGTGATATCGATTTGCCTCCACGTTTCAAGCACACCTCCCCCCTCAGACTACTTGAGCAACAGCAATTTTTACTTCTGCTTGAGGAAAGTCCCCTGAGCACGTGGCTAACGTCGAAGCTAGCTGACACCAAGCATGGTTCCCAGAGAAATCCAGGGGAGTAGGCCGCGAGGCCCTGACAGGCGACCTCAAGTAGGTTTGGGACACCATTTGCCCCTACCCGAGAAATCCCAAGGCATCTCAAGCCCAGCCTAGCTCTGGGCCGGGAAGACACTGCGACCACCTCGCTGGAAAGGCCCTGCCGAAGTGTAGGCCCGGGGTGAGCAGCGGCCCTCGCGTCCATTGCACACCTGGGACAAGAGGTGGTTCTGGGCAGCTCGGGAGGGAAGAGCTCCTGGCTCTGTGGGCCGCAGGGTCGAACCACGGTCCCCCCCCCCCACACACACACACACAGCCGCACCTCAGCCTCCGGGCGGCGTCGTGCACACAGCCCGCGAGGGGTCCCCCCTCCACTGGGCTCATTGTGGAGGAAAACCGTTCACCCGAGACGCTGCTCCCCTCCGCAGCCCTGCGTTCTGAGTGGGCAGCTGCGCCTCGTCAGGCTCCGAAGCCCCGGGACCCAAAGCCCCAAGCCGAGCTGGGAGCTCGCGTGCGGCCCGGCTCTGCACTTCCGGCCCGGGGTCCCAGCGGAACCCAGGGTCCTTCCGGTCGAAACCGCGGCCCTGGGGTGCCGCTTGGAAGCCGACCACAGGCCCGAATGGTGAAAGTCCTGTGCGTCCCAATCCCCAGGGCCTCGCCGCCCGAGACTCCCCTCTTCCCCTCACACCCTCCCGCCACGCACCACCACACCAAAACTCACCATGCTCCATATCACATACTGAAAATGATTTTATTTTATCCATTTACATTTAACTTGATATAAACTTGTCCGGAAAAGTCAAATAATATGCTTTATATTAGCTCAAACATTTATTAAGAAAACCAAATTCCATAAATAAGCACAGACAATAAGTTAAAACATATCACAAATTGACCAGGATGTAACAAGAATGCTTTATCTACACAAAACATCCTATTTCACGTTTGTTCATTCTTAGAAAGCGCTTCTGTTCTCTGGGTTTGGATTTGACCAGCACATGCAGAAAGAGCTGATTGTGTTTCTCTGTACAAAGTTGCAGGGTTGTAGATGTCCCCCGTGCGCCCATCAGGGGCCAGCGGGTGACCCCGCGGGGCACGAGGGACGACAGGACGACCACAGAACAACCAAGGGCACAGAGCAGCGAGAGGAGAGAAACGGAAAAGGAAGCAAACAAACCCCAGTCCTGAAGGATCCAGAAAAGAGATGTGGCTTTTGCTTTTACAAAAAGGGAACTTTCCTTACGTGATCATATATATATATATATTTTCATCCTTATAAAGACTTAATCAAAAGGAGTAAGTCCATTCCAGTCACCCAACCCCCTGGCATGCTCTTCCTGGGAAACCTTCCCCCCCTAAACCCTCAGAAGAGAAAAAGAAGATCAAATGACAGCGTTCTTTTGCAAGCCGATAGAGGGCTGCCCGGTGTGCCCGGATACTCAGGGCGAGGGTAGGGCGGTGGGCGAGGCAAGAGAGGAAGAATACAAGGATAAATCAGATGGTATCAGTTGGGCCCTCGGAAGGTGGTAGATGCTTGTCCTCCTTTACGATAACAATCCCTAACAGTGTGCTGTCCCTTGAACGCGTCCACGTGTGACCTCGATGCACTCTGTGTGTGTGTGCGTGCGTGTGTGTGCGTGTGTGTGTGTGTACTTCAGCCCACAAACCAGTCCATTGGTGTCTGATTTCAGATCCTGAGTCGACTCCCTGGTAAGTAAAATGGCGGGAAGGATGCTTTCGGTGGGGCGCAGGAGGAGGGGCGGGGAGCACGGAGAGCTCGGGAGCCCGGGGAGGGGACGAAGGGAGGGCGAGGGGGTCGTGGGCGTCGTGTCCTAGGTGTGGGTGGGAACATCGCCCGTCTGAAGGCCGAGAGCTGGGCGCGAGCACGACCAGGGGCGAGCCGGGGGTCAGAGGGAGCGGGGTACGGGCAGGGTGGGACGGAGCGCGGGGGGGGGGGGTGCTGGGCCTAGCGGGGAGCTGGGGTGGGTACGGGGTAGGGGGAAGCGGGTTGAGGGGAGGCGTGGGGACCGCGGGCGAGCGAAGTCAGGCGAGGGGAGTCCTGGCTGGCCCGGGCTTGCTGAGAGCCCGAGCAAGTGGCAGGTGGAAGCCAGGACGGGACGAGGAGGGACGGGGCGAGGCGCCGGGCGGGGGCCCGGGGCAGGGATCTGGGGAGGGGCCCGGCGCGCGCCCGAGCGTGTCTCGGGGCGGCCCTGGGGCGGCGCCGGGGCGCAGCGGGCCGCGGCGCGGCTGCATTAAGTGAAGCTCATGGAGACTGTGTGCTCTAGCGCCTTGCGGCGGAGCGAGGCGATGCTCGTGCCCCGCCATACGTCGCTGCTGTCCGGGGAGCTGCAGAGCTGGGGCGAGCCCGAGACGTTGCTGGGACCGGGGAGGGAGGCGGGCACCATGCCGGGGAAGGCAGGCTGGTAGAGGTGCGACTGCAGCCCAGCGCCATTGGACCCCGCCAGGCTGTTGGACAGGCCCATGGAGTTGGGCGGTGGCCCGGCCGCCAGGCTGCACTGGGACAGCGACTGCGCCATGGCCTGCTGCCGGCCCAGCGCGGGCGGCAGCGGCAACTGGGACACGCCCGGCATGGCGGCCGCCGCCCAGCGGGTGTCGTTGGCGTGGAAAGAGCACAGGCTGTCGCCCATGGCGGCGGCGGCGGCGGCGGCAGCGGATGGAAACTGAGGCAGGCCTGGCGTGGGCAGGAGCGTGCCGGGCGCGCGGAACACATTGGTGGTCTTCTTGCGCTTCTTCCACTTGGCGCGTCGGTTCTGGAACCAGACCTGGAGTGGACAGGGTGGGAGACAGACAGGGCACCTTGAGTGAGCCGGCTAGCCAGAGCGGCCAGGGACTGGAGCCCAGACACCTGAGTCGGATGCGGACTCCATTGCAGGCCGGGAGCCCTCAGATCGGCTCTGCTCGGCTCCGCTGGGGCCGCAACCGGCTCAGATCTCCACCATGTACAAAACCCACCCGAAGTTTCTTGCGCCCACGAGGCGCTGACTCCCGCTCCCACCAGAGATTGTGCCCCGCGGCGCCGACGCATAGCGCAAGCCCACCACCCCGCGCCTCGCGCCCCCGAGCCCCCCGCGCATCTGCAGGCCGGCAAGTGTCAAAGCCCGACCCACAGGTGTACAGATGAAGACAAGCACGGGTAACGCGTGTGGCTTAATGGCATGTCTTATGACACTGATGGGGTATAGAATTTCCAGAAAAGCTGGAAATTTGGAAATTGTTGAAAGGCTGTGGATGACATGGCCAGTTTCAGAAAGACAAAGGAAAATCCCTACCACCACGGTTGACAGAGCAGAGAGGTTAACATAGCGATCGTGTGGAAGTGAGCTACTGAGGTGCAGTTTGGTCTGGGTCGCCAAGCTGACTTGTGATTCCTCCCACAATTACAACTGGGAGCTAAGGCAGCGAGGCTCATCCTCAACCATTCTCAGGGCACCTTTTTCTACTCTCTGTGGGCTGCCAGAGCCCGGAGCCGCCAGACCTTCAATTCTTCCTTTTTTTTTTTTTTCTGATAGCTTAATGAAAATCCCAAGTAAACAAGACCTCTGGTACCTTCAAGTCGTCTTCCCTTTCATTTTTTCCGACCAATGCAAATAAAAAGGGGTGAAGTTTAAAATTCACACTAGTTATGAAACAAATTTAATTTTGCTTAGGCCAGAGGTCCTTTTCAGAGAGATGTGTTTGATAAACTATATTCCAAATGAAAATAAGCCTCCTACACTTTCTCTCCTATCAGGCTCAGGAATTTCAGATCCTGCAAGGCAAGTTTGCTTACAGATGTGAAATTCAGTATAATAGGGAAAGAGTTATGTCTGGATGAGATGTACTACTAAGCTATCAGACCACTTTTTTGAATTTTATCTTTAAGGAGTAAAAAAATAGTTGCCAACATGCCTACTTGGCAGACATTCAGTTTAAAATCTTGTCTGCCGCAGGTGTGCTGTGACTAAATACGAATAATGTGGGACACAGCCCAGTTACCGCGTTTCCTCTTAGAATTTGGCCAACACAATTCAGTCATCAAATTGTAGCCCAATAGGTGAGTCATTGGCTAATCCAACCCAACCACTCAGCTCTGCAAAATGAAGTATCTCAAGCATGGACAAACCTTCCCTTCTTCTTGGTAAACCACAGCTCTTAGCTGTGTTCGCACCTTTGTAAGCCAAGACATACTACCCACCTACCACTGCCAACCATGTGGCAATCTAGATTTCTCTTTGGACTGATTCTTGCTTTCATAACTTATAAGGGACGTCATTCACCACTCAAGCTTTCTCTGGTTCTTCAATATTACATGTTGCCTTCCCTGGTATCTGCAAAGGGTAAATACCCAGCATCCGTTTTCTCAATGCAGCCCCTGAGAGTGTTACAGATTAATGAGACAACAGGTCCTTGGTAGTGGATAGGATCAATGCCTCAAGATTGAGCTGTTAGGGCCTTTGATGGAGAACAAACCTCTGAAGTGGAGGAGTGACAAGCCATCACAAGCACCTTTGCAGTACCCAGCCAATACTGGATTGGGGGGGGTGGCATTAGATAGTAGGACACCCTTGGCAGAAACTGGATCTGTGTTCAAATGATTCCTACACCTCACATGCAGCCCATGAGTATATTTTCCAAGTTATTGTATAAAGCCAAGACCTTCAAGCACCCTCTAAGTGCCAATGAATCCTAAAATATTGGAGGGGATGAGGTAGAAATAGGAATGGAGAAAGAAATAAAAGAAAGAAGGGGGATGGACATTTGCTCAGAAGAATTTCAATGGCAAACATTGCTGCCAGAAAGGTTTCTGAATCCAAAATCTGCTCACACATAGAAGAGAGGAATACATATTACAGGAAGAATAAAAAAAAAGCATGCTCAATTATGTTCAAGGGTTAGTAGTCAAATGATGGCTACAAATTTTTTTATGTTTCATGGCTTACTAGGGTTGGGGAAAAAAATCTGCACTGGATCTGAGCACGTCCGTTCCAAGCTATGATGCATATGTTTTTAAAATGTGAATGTTTCCACTTGAAAACTAGAGCATGACGGATTAAAATGCAGGCAAAACCTAAGGGAGATTTTCAGAATGCACAGATGACAACTCCAGGAAATATATTAACCGCAGCCACGGGCCAACTTTGAACTTAGTTTGAAATGCAGCTCTTCTCAGAAAATGCTTAATACAACAGTGAGAATCTAATGGAGGTTACAATCTAAAAATCCACTTTCATGATATCTGCTGTTACAGTAATATAGACATACTGTAAATGTATTTTAAAATATATAGCCCATTTAATTCCCCAGCTATAAATGGCTCAGAAATAGAGAAAGAGAGGGAAAAGGAAAGAATATTACGTTTCCCCTTCTAAGCAAACGCTTTATGAAGATCTCATTGGAATCCAGCAAATGATTAATGTGAAGATTTGGGAGGAAATCTGGGGAGCTGTATTAAAGCCTAGATCTCAGGTTCATTTCGATCAGCCAGCCGTGAACTCTGGGCCGAATTCATTACACTTTAATAGTGCTGGGAGAGGAAGAAAATGCAATTTCTCATTCCATTAGAAAACTAGAAAATACTCTCAGCTTGTCCCCCTATTAAGATGTGGCAGGTGACAGGGCCATTCTGGGAGACACGGTCAATGGAATTACAGCACATTATTTTTGTTCATATAAAATATTGAAAGGCAAGCCTGACTGTGCAGAAGTTATTTCACTGATTTGGTTTTTATGTAAATAAAATATTGAAAGTTAATTAATCCGTGCTAGAGACTAATGATTATGCTTATTATATTGCATTTGATCGCGTAATTTGCATGATTCTCGCATTGCTGCTTAATAAGCCATTCCAGGTTATAAATAATTCTGAAATTGGTTTCTAATAATGGCATGCTATAAAAGGAATGGTTTTATTACAGTAGGCAGAAAAGGGGAGCAATATCTGAATAGAATTGGCCTCCATGTGAATAGAGGTGCTTTTATAAATACTTACTGTGATATATACCAAGTACAGACAAAATAAATATATTGAATAATTTAGCATAGAATAAAAATCCATGTCTGGAAGCAAACAATTGCAAAAAATTAAATGTTTAGATCACTTGTAATCAGTGCAGTGGCCCACATACTGAAAAGAATGTGTGGCAATCTGTTAACTACAAAGAAAAGTATGAAGCACTCATCATATAAGAACATAAACCAATTACTATTTAATTTAAATTTGGTCAAGGAGCAGTGGTATAGTGAATAGTGAAGTAAATACATTTTCCATAAATTATTTTTGTATTACATTACATAATGTTAATCATTTTGAAATGTTAATTAAGAAGGTTATGTTGATCTGATTACTTTTTAAACTATGAAATATTATTTTTAAAAATATTGAAATTGCCATTCTATTAAATTGTTCCTATCATCAGCTTCAAGCTATTATCTTTGGTAAAACATTATGCTAGAACAATTAACATATTCTGTCTCATTCTTCTTGCATATTATTTTGTGTGCTTTTTCAAAATAACTATTTCTACCATAGAGTTTATCTTTTATTTCATTTATAACTTTTTCTGTCAAAAAAATCAGTGTCATTAACCTTTAGAAGACCTAATAAAGTTTAATAGACCCGTTTTCTTTTTTCATAAAATTAGTTGTCCAATTATATTTTATTTGTGATTCTAAGTTATTTTAATTTGAATTAATTACCAGTGTCTGGGTTAAGACACAACATTTTACTCTTTAAAACCAAAATTAATATTTAACATTTCTCTTGGGGGACAAAATTCATTAATTTTGTGTCTCTAATATTAAATCGACATCCAAGTATGATCACTGATGTACAATTGATATCGCATTTTTCTATGAATGTTGAAGTCAACTTCAGATTTTAAAACAATGAAAGGTAAGATAATTAATATATCTTCACAATGAGACTGGTATTCTTTCCATGTGTTGTTTCAGTTGACCATGGCACAGGCCTTTCAGAGCTCGATAACAAATCCACCTAGAGTTATATTAAACAAAATATCATTCTATTAACTTAACCATTTAAATCTTTGATGGCATTCATTTACTATTAGAACAGAAACGTGTACTATTTTTGTCTTTTAGCCTGGCTATAAATTGTCAAATGAACACAAAAATATTCACCTTGTCTCTCACCTCTTAAAACAAATGTAAAGTAACTGAGCGCTTTAACGTTAATTTTAAAGATAGCACTGGTTTCATAAATTAGTGCGATTGACGCTCAGGATACTGAACAGATACTGAGGTCCTAGATAGCAGCGGAAGAATTTCAGCACCCCGGATAGCTCAAGACTGACTGCATTTCTTGGCCATGCAACCTGGGCCTAAAATATTTGTTATTGTTTTTATTCCTTTGAAAAGCGGGGGGTGGGAGGGCAGGAATATGGAGCTCGGTAGGATTATATTTTCACCGGTTTTCAGAAGAGTTATAGGTGTAATTTTTGAGATGACATATAATTTACAACTTGATGTGTGCTGGGATGCTAACGGTACGATGATGATTTCCTCTATGGGTCGACATTTCTAGCCCTAAACGTTTGGGGATTTGGTTTGTTTGTTTGTTTGTGTTTTTATTAGTTGGGCACCTACACCAGAAAGCCTTCATCTCCCACCACCGCGCATCCAAGTTTCCTTAGGGAAATCTTTTTTCTTTTCCTTTTTAAAAAAATTGTTTAAAGCACACAAGACTCGCACCAGACCCAGCCATGCTAGCTTACTGGAACACCACCAAATTCAAAACCTCAGCAAACATCAAGATATTTTGTCTGAGCGATAGGAGAGGAGGGTATTTGAGATGAAAGTCACACCGTGACTTTCATCTCAAACACCGGCTTTTTGGGGAAACTCCTTACACACTTCCTCCTCCCCCCTCATGTTTTGTGTTTAATTGTTGCGTTTCCCCCACTTATCTCAATACTCAATACAATCTCATGGGGCGGGTAATGAAATCCTCGTTCGTAACTAAAGTTGGTGTTGAGGTTGGCACCGGGGTTAGATGCGGAGATGTGCTTCCTTTTGGAGAGAAGAGTGCAAGCCCAGCAGCCCGTCACTACCTGGCCACCCTTTCAGAATTTTGGCTCCCTTTGGGGGATGGCGATGTGGCTGGGCCGGGGGGGGGGGGTGTGTGTGTGTGACATTTTCTGGGCAGAGAGGGAGCTCACTGGATCTAGGAACCCTTTTGCGGCCGGAGCGCAGGCCAGGGAGGCGGAAGGGAGAGCAAAGATCGGGGGTCCCTCGGCGGCGGAAACCCGGCCGCCGCGCTCCCGGTTCGGTCCGCCTCCACCTCCACGCCCGCGTACCTGCACCCGCGACTCGGTCAGCCCGATCCGCAATGCCAGCTCCTCCCGCATGAAGATGTCGGGGTAGTGCGTCTTGGCGAAGCTTCTCTCCAGCTCGTTGAGTTGCGCGGGAGTGAAGCGCGTGCGGTGGCGCTTCTGCTTCTGCTGGCCCTGCTGCTGGCCGCCCTGGCTGGGGTTCGGGCCGCCCTGGGGCCCGGGCTGCTTGTCTGGGTCTTTGGCGCTCACCGCCAGCGAGGCGGGAGTGGAGCCCACGGTGGTGATGTCTTCCCCCGGCAGCAGCGTGGCTCCCTCCACTGGGTCCGAGCTGGGCGCCAGGTCTCCGGGATGGCCCCCGGGGTCGGAGCCCCCCACGCCCAGCCGACACTTCACCGCCTCCCGGTGGCCCAGGAGCTCGGCAGCATCTTTCATACCTGAAGAGGCAAAGGGATCTCGGTCACTCATTTCCTGGAGCTGCCACGAGGGACCGTCTTCCCTCCTCCGTCCTCCTGCGGCCCCGTCGTGGGCTCCCGCCGCGCCCTCGGCCGCCCGGGGGACGCGGCTCCCGAGGCTCCCCAGGACCTGGACAGCCAGGGCGACACCACATCTCCCGGCTCCTTCCCTTCCCGGGGCAGCCGGCTCCCACAGTTCACCGAGTGAGCTTCCACGTCCCCCACAATAAAACACCCCCAAGCCGGGCGGCAGAGCCTGCGTCTGAGTCCCTTTCATCAACTGTGCCCCCGGTGCCCCAGGAAGCCGAAGGCCAGTCCTCGAACAAGGGCTGCGGGCAGCGGGTCCACCTGAGCTGAGACAAACCGGGGAAGTCTACCTCCAGCCTCGAGCGCCTCACCCTCGCCGGGGCCCAGAGCGTCCTCGCTAGCCGTCCACCCCGCGAGGTCACCAAATCAACTCCGCCTCCCTCTCAAAGCACAGAGGCGGTTTGGAAAACGGAATCACGTCCATCGGGAAAGATTCCCAAACCGGAAACCCAGAGCCCGGCAACCCAGATGGCAGACGGCATTAAAGACACTCGACAGACACAACAGTGAATCAAACTTCAGGAAATTCCACTTCTCTTTCCAGAGAAAAGCGAGGCGCTTTCCTTTCCGCCACTGGCAACACGGAGTCCCTCGTAAAAGGCAGGGATGCCCCGGGGCACGAATTTGGCGTTTATCTTTCCCAACCAGCACACTTTACAAATCCACCTCGGTGTCAGCAGCTTCTTCACACAAGATTTTTAAAAAAATAATAATTCAAGTACACTTAGATGAGAAGAAAAAAGGAGTAGTGAGGATAAGTGGGGGGGGGGAGAAGAGAAAGAAATCCCAAATCAGAGCATAGCAGAGAGAAAAAAGAAACACCGCCAAACAAATGATCAAGGGGTAGATGGCCCTTCAAAAACATAAAGGGGAGGGGAGAAGGGAAAAAAAATAAGGAAAACAAAAAAAGTAACAACATTCCCCAACTCCCTCTTTTGGATCTACATATTCCATAGATTTTTTTATAAAGACGATGCTAAATCAAATTAAACTTTAATACAGCACAATTACTTTTAAAGAAATTAGTCCATTTAGGGCGCATTAAGGTAAAATAAGGAACAAATTGACAATTTCCTGCCCCGGCTTCTCCTGGCTGCCGGGGCGAGAGGCGCTCACTCACCTAGCCTGGCGTCCAGGAGGTCGGCGTGAGACAGCATCGTGCACCGCTCCAGGGCGAAAGCTGTTCCCCCCCAAATTTTAGCGGCTTTAAGTTATTTAAAATAGATATAAGCTATAAGCTATACGATATAGATATATATAGATCACCTAAATGAAAGAAAATTCGGTTTGTGGTTAAAAAGGGGGCTTCTTGCATTATAATGTCCTTTAGAGAGACGGGGAGGTGCTTAACAGTTGAATGAACCCGTGAGCAGCTCGGCGAGGGGACCAATCAGGAGGGCAGCCTGCAAATGTCAGCGCCCGGAGAGTCCCCCACTCCGCCCGCCCGCCCGCCCGCTCGCCCGCCCGCCCGCGCCCGCCCGGAGGAGGCGGCGGCCGGCGCCCCGGCAGCTTCAGCCTGAGCAGCAGCTAAAGCCGCGGCGACCACCTTGGCCTGGCCCTCCTGAGCTTTCGGGCCGGCTTCGATCCTTTCTTCCAGGAGCTTTCATCCAAGCCCACTTTTCCTGCCCCTGGCCCTCCCCAGTCTCGCAGGGGCAGCTTGGTGTAGCAGAGCTAGGACGGGACAGACCAGAGACCGGGGCAGGGAATGACCTTTGCGTGGCCCGAGAGTCTCCCCGCATGGGCGACCTAGGCCGCACTGGAGGGCGGTGGTCAAACCTGGGGCGCCGCTGGGGCGCGCCACGGCCCCCCGAGTGCGCCTTAACTTGGCCTCCGCTCAGTAGGCCCGCGCTAGGCGCTCTGCCCGGGCCCAGGGGCCTACCAAGCCCCAACTCCACTCGAGGCTGAGCGCGCCGGGGAGGCAGGGCTCCTTGGCATTGTTAAGGCCCACTGTCTGCTTTCGGGGCCTGTGGGAAATGTGCCTTCCTCCACACTGCACTCTGAGCTCAGGTCTCAGTCCCTAACCTGCTCTTCCCTCAAAGTTTCTAAGTTCAGCTCGGTTCCCCACTCCACTTCAGGCTGTAAATAAAGTTAAATGCTCTTTATTTTCTTCTTGAATATGTTAAACTACTCGAACAATTTAAAGTGCTTTGCACAAGTGAAGCGAACCATTTCTAATGTTCTGATTTTTCAGAGCCAGCCAACAACAAAGTTTAGATTAGTAATATATTTCTAACCAGAGTAATTTTCAAGATCATTAGGCATTTATGTAATTAGTGCCAAATCTATAAGCTTTTATTACGATTATTAGAGTAAAATCAGTATAAATTTGTACTAATTTACTACTGTTTAGACTTGGCTGTCAAGCTCAGAGGTTCTTATTGTAAATGATAACTGAGGAAATTAAGTGCAAAATTCTGTACCATTTCTGATCTGCTCCTAAACAATCCGTTTCAATTGTATTTGTAGCAGAACATAATGCCCTCTTAAAGTTGTTTGACTTGTATTTTTATTTGCAACACAAGAAAAATGCCCTCTACCCAAGCACAATGAAAACTGATATTTACTACTCTCAACTTGATTAACATTGATTTTTAATTCGAGAGTGATGCAATTAAGATTATTCATTTAGTGCAAATAAAGCTTCCACAAAAGGGCGGCCCTATGAAGTCTGTTTTAAATAATACCGAACAAATGGCTTTTTTTGTTCGCCGTCCAATTGACTTACACAAAACATTGAAAATGCTGCCTGAGAGCAGATGCGAGGGGAAGTGTGTGTGTGTGTGTGTGTGTGTGTGTGTGTGTGTGTGTGTGTCCTTAGCTGCGTGACAAGGACCTAAGTCGGGAGACAAAGGAGACGGTAAAGCGAACTCTGGGGTAGTTTTGCTTCATCCTTCTTCCTTCTTCTAGCTCGTGCGTACACACACTCGTACACACACTCACATGCGCGCACACAAACCGCGTGCGCGCGCGCACACACGCTCACTCGCGCACTCCTGCACACCCGCGAGCGAGTGCCAGGCAGCGGCTGTGGCGGCGCCTTCCGAACCGTGGAGACCGCTTCTCCGGAAGCTCCGGACTTAGCCGCGCTTCCACGGCCGCTGCAGCTGCTGCCGACGCGGCCTAGGTGGAGCTGGGGTGCCGACGCCGCAGATTCTGGCTTGGCAGACCCTAGCTGGCTGGTGGCACGTCTGCAAGCCTCGGGGGCGTTGTGCAGGTGCCCAGGGCCCTTCAGAGAAAGGTTTTGCCCTGGGGGGCGGTGAAATCCAGAGATGTAAAGCAAATGCAGCCCCTTCAATAAAAGCTCCCCGCCCCCAACAAAAGTTTAAATCTACAAGTTAAAGCTGGGGGGGGGGGAGCGCAGCTAGATTAGACCCCACGGCCCCCCAGGGCGGAGTTGCGCGCCCCCCGACTGTGGCTCCCGAGGGTGCACCTGCCCAATCTCGTGCAGGGACTCTCGGTGTTTTCTGCCCACCTGCGTGGGACTTTCTGCCCCGGGCATCGGGGCAGAGGTGGGGAGAAGTGACAGGCAGGCCCGGTGTCACCACCCGGCCCCCCACAAATAAACAGGTCCAGAGAGGCCCTCGCGGCCGCGGCTGCCCACACCCCGGGAAGAAGGGAGGCGAGGTGACCAGCGTGCCCACGGCACGCGAGTCCTCCGCTCGCGCCGTGCCGGCACCCTCCCGCACACACTCGCTCATATATTCTGTTTTGTTGTATCTTTCAGGTCGATAAATAAATGTGTAATAGTTAATGTGAAGACACATCAGAGTAATAACAATGGGACGAAATCAAAGGATTATCCATCTCTGTTAGTACCCGCTGAATAACAATGTTGCGGCATGATTGATGGCCCGCTTCATTTTATGACTTTTCTATTGGTCTTGATTTTTATAGCAGTATAAACAAACTAAATCATTTCTTCCAAGACTTTCAGAGCACAGGCATCTAGGAAATGGGTGGGAGTCGAGGGGGGGGTGGAGAAAGCGGGTGGGGGCGGAGAAGGAAAAGAGAAGAAAGAAAAGGAAATCTGAGAGGGGACGGGGCGGCCGAGCAGAGTGGGGGCGTCGGGACGGGGGGCGCGCAGGCGAGGGCTGGGGCTGGAGGCCGGAGCCCGCAAGCCTGCCAGCTGCCAGGGAAACCACAGTCGTTCAGGTGCAGAATGCTCGCCCCCCGCGCTCCGCTTCCTCCCGGCAACTCCTCTCGGCCAATGTCTGAATCCACCTGGGCAGCGCCTGAAATGTATTTACCAGAGTTTTATTCCCGTCATCTCGCCACGTTCCTGGGGCAGCCGGGAAAGTGCCGGTCAGGCCCACGGCTGTTGATAATTTAAGGTATTTCCCACATGATCATGGGAACTGAAGTCCTTAACAAGACCAGGCTTTAGCGCGATGGCCCCCAAATCTTCGGAATGACAAGAATGTCTTCAGAAATCACTTCAAAGCAAAGTAAAAGGATTTTCTATGACGGATCCAGTGATTTTTCCTCAATAAATAGGTTTTAGATTGTTACACACACGTAGAAGTGGAACAAAGGGAACTACCAGAAAATATATTGGTTGCCCCTAATAAAATTTATTTAGACAGTTTACTTCTCATAAAAAATAGAGATTGAATTTTGTACAAGAGCCTGCCAAGGGGCGATGCACAGGGAAATCATTTTTTTTTCTTTCTCCTTTTCCCCCCTTCTCCTTTTTAACGAAGCACAAAGAGCATTTAAAGGCCAAGGAACCTGCTCATGCCTCCTGCTGCCTGAGTGCCCAGACTGTGCAGAACTAGGTAGTTTTGAAAGATGGCTTTCCAAGGGGAGAGAGAGAGAGAGAGAGAGAGAGAGAGAGAGAGAGAGAGAGAGAGAGAGAGAGAGAGAGAGAGAGAGAGAGAGAGAGAGAGGAGAGAGAGATTTCTTTTTTTAAAACAAAACCTTGGTGGCTCATGTAGATGACAAAAAACCCCCACAAAATCTATGTTTTTCCTCAGGCTTTGCTGCCCCAGCCCAGAGTAACATCGGTATGGGAGGATGAGGAGATGGGATGAGGGCAGGGATGGGAGGTAGAATAATGTCTGAAAGATGGATTTATGCTGATTGCACTTGCAATTCTGATTTTCTTTCTAATCATATTTATACATTCTTCGAGAATCCTTTATAATGGCAGAAACAGAGAGAATAAAAACATATACAGAGAGCCTTGGGAAGAAGTGGGTAGCGTGCCCAGAGCCCTAATTGCTTTTTCCACTTACAGGAACCTTGGGTGTTTATTAAATGTAACTTTCGTCTGCTTGGGTAGTTAGTAAGCTGCTTGCTTTTCTTCTATGCAGACAGTGGGCTGAAATATGGCGCGTTGTTATTCACATTCCCGCTATTAGATGCTGAATCGTGACATTGTTCCCTTTAATGAGGAGCGCCTCCCTCAATAATTAACGATCTCACATTTTCCTATTTTCTTGCCTGATGAAAAGAATCAATTTTAATTCGTGGCAAATTACAGCCATGCTTTTGGGTATTATTTGCTTACAGAAAACAAATCAAGTGACTTGAACATTCTTGTTTACTTTTCCAGAGATGCAGGAACCCAAACGCGATGGCAATTCAGATCCTGTTCTTCCGGCCTTACCTTATGGCTGGATAAAAGATTTAAGGGAGGGGCGGAGCACAAGTATAGGAGGAAAAATAAAGGAAGCTCTGAAGCCCACTGCCCTCGGAACAATGGGGTCCACTTTGATCACACATCACTGCCCCACCCGGTCCCACGCCCGAGTGGGTAGATTGCGTCTGGCTTATTTGTGGGAGTTGATTTGAGAGTGGGTGTATGGATGAAAAATCTGGGAGGTAGGCCAAGTGTCTTCTAAGGGAGAGCTCCTACATGAAAGAACTCTTCTCACGATTCCCAGGCCAAAAAGGCTTCGGCTCAGTGCCCTCGCCTGTCCGTCCAGAGAGCCCGTCGACTGGGGGCTCTCCAGGCCCGGGAGAGCAGCTTTTAAGTCCCAGCTGAACGTTACCTGGGCCTGGCCCAAGCGCTCATCCTCCAGGCCTCCTTGGGCAAGGAGTTCTGGAAACTGACAGGACCCAGGGCCAAATGTCCAAACTGTCTGTCTGTCTGTCCGTCCGTCCGTCTGTCTGTCTGTCTCTCTTTTCAGGGCTCCGGGAGGAGGGCTGCGTGGGCATGACCAGTGTACTTGAGTATTCCCTCTTGCGTGAGCGGTGCGGGGCGCCCTGGCCCGCTCACCTGCAGGGCAGAGGCCGGTGGGCCTGCAGGCGAAGCTGGAGAAAATCCGCCTCAGGCTTTGGGTTTACAACCCCTCCTAGCTCTGAGGCACCAGAGCTAGAAACGCTTTGCTTCCTCCCCCTCCCCGGAACACACTGTTTCCCACGCAAACTGTCCCCAGATCGTTCACCTGCAGGACTCTTGGCAGGCGCAGGGGCCGGTTTCTTACTTTTCTCTCTTTCTCTTCTCATCTTTTCCTTTTGACATCTGGCACTCTCAGCCTTCCACACAGAAACCTCAACACAATAAAGCATACCTAGCTTGCTTCCTTTTATTATTATTTTTTAAAATGCCTTTCGCCCAGTAATTTTAATGGCCCCAATTAGCCATACGGAATATAATAAGTGGCCTAGAGTTTTAGTCTGCGTGTGTAACATTGGTTGCGTTTCTGATTTCTATTTACCCTGGATAAATAATCATATATCAGTTATTCAGTTAGGTGACAAGGCTAGTAATTGGAATAAAAAAAGGGGGGAAAAGCTCGTCCTTATCTCTTTCTATAACTAGATATCGCGCTAATAAGACTGCATCAATCTTATCTAGCAAATAAATAAAATAGACAAACAAACAAATTCGCCTCCAACAAGTTAATGTGGTGTATCTGAGTGGAAAGTAGATATTTTCACGCATTCTGGAGATGAGGAGTGACTTTTAATAAAATCACAAGAAAAACAAATGTAATTCTGTAAGCCATTTCTTGGAGCCACCAGCTCTCACCCTCCCTTGCTTTCCCTCCCGGCTCTGAGGGTCCAACCCCCCCTCCTCCCCCCTCCCGCCCCGCTCTTCTTTCTTTCCCAGTAGGTCCCAGGCTTGGGACTGACGAGGGCTCGGCTACTCCAGCTACTTTATTGGACTTGTAGGTGGGATGGAGGAGGGAGGTGGGATTCTAGAGTGAGCGATGTTTCTTTCTTGTCCTGTCTTACTCTCCATTTTTCTTCTTCCTGCCCTAGCTCTTTCTTCCTTTCTTTCTCCTTTCGGGCCCGTCCCTCCCGGCCCCTCTCCCGGCTCCGTCCCCTCCCCTGCCCTCGCCCCCGCCCCGCAGCCCGTGTGCGGCTAATTCCGGGCGTCTATATTCACTCAATTAGAGAAATCTACAGAGAAGATCGATCTTCCATCTGCAGACATGCCAGCTTAACAAATTAGATTCTTGTTTCGTGCAGGTGATTTGGTGACAGTTGGGGAATTAGAAGTAATAAGTTGTTGTGTTTGAGCCCGGGCCCCCGCCCCCCGCCGGCGCCCCTCCCCGCCCGCCAGCCCCGGGGCCGCGCCCGCCGCCCGGGCGCCCCCGCCGGCCCCCCCCCCCCGGCCGGCCCGCGCCCCGCCGCCGCCGCCGCCGCCGCCGCCGCATCCCCCGCCGTAATTAGTGCTGCTGCCCTCCATGTGGGCTCGATTAAACCGTGATTTAGCCGAAAGAAATATAATTATGGCTGCAAATAAAATAATCAGCATTGAAGAGCGATTTCCTTAATGAGATGGAGCGGTTGCACGTCACGGAGTAAAGGGGTCTCATTAAGAGGTGGTAATGAGGCTTGGGTGGATGGTGCAGTTACAAAATAGCCCAACTCCTCGGCAGGCCCCGTCCGCCCACCCCGAGAGGCGCGGCCTCTCCTGCGCGCGGGCCCCGGGCTCCGCGGTCCGCCCGGGGCGCCGCGCCCGCCCCGCCCGGCCCCCAGGGGGCGCAGCGCCCGCCACGCGGCCCGTCTCCGCCCTCCCGCCTCCGCCCTCCCGCCGGCCTCACCGGCCCTGACTGCGGAGCCGCGGCCGGGGGAGGCCGGGCAAGGCGCGGCGAGGCCCGGCGAGGCGCCCCGATGCCAGGTGGACACGCCCTCCCGCTCCGCCCCGCAGGCTGGGCGTCCCGAACCTCACAGCTGGTGGGAAGGAGCGGCCCCCCGCTCAGAGCTAGTGCCGACCCGCAGGCAGGCCCGGGAACTTCTGGGAGCGGGTTGAAGGGAGTTCAGTTGGGAGAGGGGGGGTTTCAAAAATCCAGAAGCTGAGGTTCAGACGAGGGACACCCCCAAGAAGCCCTGCACAAACGAGAGCCCTGGCCTAGGAGAGCCTTGGGGCTGTCACTCAACAGGCCGCACGACTGCCTCACCGTTTCAAAGGATCGAGTAAATTATGTTGAAGCTTTCTTAACCAGGTTTCTCTGATCTTCCTGGTGTATTAGTCTAGAAAAAAAAACACCAATTCCTTCGAAGTCCATGCGTATACAGAGTCCCCGGGTCCAGATGTAGAACTGCTACTACAGTAGCTTTTCCAAGGAGACTGGTTTCATTTGAAAGGGAGTGGGAAAAGGCACGGCACATCTTCCTTGTTCATCTAGCTTATCATTTCCTGAGTACCTACTAGGTGCTAGACACAGTGCTGTGTCCCAGATAGTGGGAGGTGAACACACAGATCTTTGTTCTGAAGCCTGCATGAGGCAGCAGAAATAAACCAAGAAGTGGTCTGCTTGATTTTATTTCTGTGGTACTGGGGATCTATGTTAGTAAGCTTCCGGTCTGCATGGCTCCATAGCTTGGTTAAATAACTGAAAAAGGGTGTAAGACTTATTTTGGCACATCGTTTCAGATGTTCCCAGCTTCATGCTCTCAGTTTTAAAAGGCTTGCAAAGAGAGAGAGGCACACTCCTTTCCAAATCTGTCTAGTGGTGAGAAGTCTGAGGGAGGCTTCCCTAAAAGAACTACTATCTAAATGAATAATTCCTGAGTCTGCCCCACTAGCTAGCTGATGGAAACTCTTCAATATTTTTTATGAAGCAGCTTTTGGGGAAAAGTCATAGATCCTTTGAAAATTAGAGAGCTCTTCTTAAGGAAATGCATATATTTGCACACAACTTTAGGGAATTTAGGCCTTCACAAGCCCACTGATTGGGTCCAGTTCTGGAAGCATATTATTATCTGAGCAAACCTAAATATTTACAATTATGTCCTTCTGAGAAAAACTAATTCACATCTGCAAAGGAGTTCTCACAGTGAATCTGGATCTTAGGGTAAACATTGGAGAATCAGAATAAGATTTTCAAGTCAGTAAGTGCTGAGAAAACAACCATGTTGAAAAAGGCCTAAGATCTAACAAATGTTTGAAATATTCCTGTCTTCCACTGGGCATGACAATAGGTTATATATTTAAATCTAAAGTGGTATCAACTTCTTTCATATTGCAGAGACCTGTCAGGAAACCATCTTGGTTGCTTGGCAATTCTTTTTTCTAGAAGCAGATTCTGAACAGCTGGCCCTCTGGCTGGGGAGAACTGTGTATTACATACTGGTGGGTCATAAATAAGCAGACCTTGCCCTGGGTAAAGGTACAAATGGATGCCATTAACATCCACCCACTGGGATCACAGGGAGGAGAGGGTGATTAAAAGTCTGTCTTAAGCCCACTAAAGCCCCCCAAATCCAGAGCTTAAGCTAATTCTCTCATTCACTCCCCAAAGGCATTTTGCACTTTATAGCCTGAAAGCCAGCAGCAGGGCTGCCTTCTCTATCTCCTTCACGCTCCCAAGTTGCTGACATATGGAACCAGAGTCTTTTCTGCACAGAGGCTAGTTCTTTTTCTGGCTGTTTTAAGTATGAGGATTTATTCACCGCCCCTTTAGTTTCGAGGGGCCCCCGAATCACCCATTAGGAAGGATGTTGACTTTTTCATGTGCATTTTCCTGGCACAATCTTCTTTTACTCCCTGTGGAGCAGCTGTAGTAAGGGAGAACATTAGGTATGAGTCAGGTCACACAGACATGCTGCTGTGACAGATATCCCCAAATTAGAATGGCTTAGAATGATAGTTTTATTTTTCTCTCACACAATAGCCCACTCAAAAGTATTCAAAAGCTGGATGCCAGTGGCTCACGCCTGTAAGCCTAGCTACGCGGGAGGCTGAGATCTGTGGGTCATGATTTGAAGCCAGCCTGGGCAGAAAAGCCTTCAGAGACTCTTATCTCCAATTAACCACTCAAAAACCAGAGTGGAGCTGTGGCTCAGAGTGGCATAGCACCAGTCTTGAGCAAAAGAGCTCAGGATAGTTCCTAGGACTCTGAGTTCAAGCCCCACAACTCCTCCTCCCTCCGACTCCAAACAGAAAAGCACTCATTCCTAGACTGCTGTGAGGGCAACTGAGAAAGGTTGGGAACTCAACCTTCTTTATTGCTATTCTGCTTCCCTAAGGCTTGCCTTCTGTCTTATGGCTGAAAGTAGCTCCTGCCATTGCCTCTGCATGTTGGGAAGTTGGAAAAGGAAATAAAGAGGAAGATTTGCTCCTTTTTTTAAAAATAATTTTTTTTTATTATTTTAAGGGCATGGCTCAAATACGCTTCTGTTACTTTCTCTCACAATTGACTAACCAGAATTTAGTCATGTAGCCATTACCTAAGTCAATATAGACTGGAAACTGGTCATTACCCGAACTAGTTAAACACAAGAATGATGATCTGCTTGTCTTGCTCTTGGAGACACACAAATCTAGGCTTTGCTTGGCCCTATTCTCCCTTCTCCTGGTGTTTGTACTGAAGATGGTTGTGTATTGGGGGGAAAGGAGGACAGGGCAAAAAGTGGGAGCAGAGCGTTCAGTTAGGAGCTTGTGATGCTAATCTTGATTATCAACTTCTGTATGTGACTGTCAGAGAGTTTTCAGTGAAGATGGGCTATCTGAATGAAGACCTAGATGCAACACAAGGGGAACTCACTGACATGATGCTGTTCTGCCTTACCATAGGCCCCAACAATGGGGTAATCCAACCATGGATGGAAACTTGGGAAATCATGACCCCAAACAGATCTTTCTTCCCTTTATCACAATGACAAAAAGTATGACTAACACAGCTTAATAAATAATTGAAAGGAGATATGATGGTTGCTTCTGCTAAATGAGAGCAGTAGGGGGGGTATTAAGTTGCTAGGATCTAGAAGGAAAGGGTTGTTTTTTGAAATCCTGTTTCTGAACATGAAATGTGAGAGAGAGAAGTCCATCAGATGATTCTTTGTTCATCTATTCAATCACTGGCCATTCATTCACTCATTTATTCATGTGTCAAATAGTGATTGAGCACAGGCTAGCCAGGAGTGGGGCTAAGGTCTGTGATAACCTCCATCCTCAAGAAACTCTCTGCATGACCTTTTTTATATCTGTGTTAAGGAGCCTTTGTTCCAGACCTTGATCTAGGATGGCTACACTCAGACTCGGTCGATGCAACAAGCTAAGAACCTGTTTAGTCTGTTTCAAACCACTAAGGACCACAGAATTCTTTGTCCAATAGTGTTGCTCCTGTTTCTAGGCTTCTGTGGATTTCCCCCGCACCTGTCCATCTACATACCCTAGGCTTACAGGGTAGCTGCTGGTAATGAGAATGTGGGTGAAGCGTGGACAAATGGGTGAGGGTGACTTCTTGTTCATGTGGTAGACCTCTTGCAGAGCTAGATGCAGCTGGCAGGCAGAAAGAGAAAGGGCAAATCTGTAGCTGAAAACCAGTCTTCCAAAACTGAATATTTGAACATGAGCTGCCAAATTGTTACACAGATATACCTGGCATCCAGGCCTGGTGGTGCATATCTGTAATCCCAGGACTGGGGAGACTGAGGTAGGAGGCCCTTTCTCAAAAAAAAATTACATATCTGCCATGGCAAAATTATTAGGACATTCTATCTAACAGTCTGCAGCTTAATTTAAAATTAAGTTTAAAATTAATTTAAAATCAGAAGTTTAAAAATTTATAGTATTTGTACTTGTCTTTGAGCTCTTATTTAGTCCTGCAAATGATCTGGTGTAGGTGAATAGGTCTGGCTGTCATGACATGTTTGTTACCTTTGAAGTCATATTGGGTGAGATTCCTGCCAATCATTTCCAGCCTTGAGATTTAGAGGGAGGTCTTTACTCTTTAAAGTGAGGGCTACAAATGCACATACACCAGGCCTTTTTCCCTTGCTCAGACTTGTCCTCTGTATTCTCATTCCAGAAACTGTTTCTTTTCTTACAGTATTGCATCTCTTCATACACATTTCTGTTCAAATGTTATCCCTGTCCCTCCTCAAACCTATGAGAGTCTCCCTGATGTATTAACTCATTTATTTATTGGTGATATTGGAGCTTGACCTCAAGGTCTCCAGCTCACTTGGCTTGTTTGCTCTCCCACTCAAGTCTAGTGAACTTTTAAGCCCCTGCTGGCCTTAAATTGTAGTCCTCCAGATGTCAGCCTCCCGAGTAACTAGGATTACAGATGTGAACTGCTGGTGTCTTGGTATATCTATGATTCCTCACCTTTCTTCCTTTCTTCCTTCCTGTAAGTTATGCCGAAAGGAAACTCCAGGCAGTCCAGGAGAAGAGGGTTTATTGCATTAGGAAAAAGCCTACTCCTGCCACCCAAGATGGAATCAGGTGAGCAAGAGAGCTTAGGGCGGGAAGTGAGAGATTATATAGGGTGAGGATATAGCCACAGCGGAAGTGGATATGATCTCAGAGGATGGGGAAATACCTCAGACTGGGGGACCTCCCACTGCCCCCAGGCATGCCAGTTGCCAGGGTTATAGGTGCTGGGCAGGGATTTCCAAGGCAGGGGGAGAGAGCCAAGGGAAGAAGTCATTTCTTCCAAACGGACCTAACATTCTCGCCTTCTGATTGTTGTAAAGGGGCACCGACTCTTTCTGGCTACTTCTTGCTGACAAGGGGCGTTGACATTGAGGGTAGAAGGTGGGGATGCTGTCCATCCAGAAAGAGCAGTAACAGTAGTGAACGTGCATATGTGTCCTTGGATGAAATTCAAAAGAAGTCTTAAGAGGCAGGGGCGCCATCTTCTTCAGGGATGCGAGACACCTTGGGGTCATAGAAGAGGCAAGAGCAGGAGCCTTTTTCACTCTTGACAGAAGAAACCACTGTGGCTATCAGTTGAGCTAAACTGCAGTGGGAGCGGTCAGCAGGACCTGATGAGGGCCTGTCCACTTAGGATGTAAACCAGACAGATTAAGGGTCTTGAGAAAGACTTGATCCTCAGGCAAAATTGGGGGAGAAGGAAAAGGGCTTTAAGGGGCTGAGGGAGCCTTGGATATGGCACAGCGGGGTAAGATTAGAAAGGAATGTAAAAAAGGAAAGTTATCTATTCTACATGGGTAGTTGCAGAGCAAGTAAGAAGGCCATCTATACCCACCACTGAGATCTGGGAGGGAAAAGACAGGTTGGAATACTCAGGTAACAATGAAAAACTGGCTCCCATATCTGAAAGAACGGATACAAGTAGCTTGCCTGCAACCTGGAGACATACCCTGGACTCCTCCATCGTGAGGCTTGTGGGATCCAGTGGCCCTGGGCACCATCATACCAAGCTGAGTGTCTTGGATAAGTTGGGCTCCTCCCCATGTGTGGGGGGATGGGAGGGACTGGCCCACCTTGTAGAGACCAGGAGGGATAGTTGACTCCCCAGTGTCCCGGCTGTCCACACTTTGGCAGGGTCCAGATGGTGGTTGTAGAGTAGGGCAAGCTCTTGCCCAGTGGCCTTCCTTGTCACACTTAAAGCATGGAAGGGCAGCAGCCAGGAGCTGGCAATTTTTCCTATTATGGGCAGTCTTATCAGCTTTTTTCTGTTCCTCCCGGTTGTTAAAAACCTTAAAGGCCATACTCACCAGATCTCCTTGCCGGGTTTGAGGGCTATCTTCAGCCTTTTTCAACCTTTTTAAAAAAAATATCAGGAGCTGATTGGGAGATAAATGGGTATTAAGGACCACTATACCTTCCTCTGACTCCGGGTCTAGCTTAGTATAACGCTGGAGTGCCACTATAAGGTGATCAAGCAGTTTGGCTGGGTTTTCAGTGGGTCTCTGGGTAACCTCCTTTAGTTTATCATAGTTGACTGCATGGTGGGTTGCCTTCTGAAGGCCAGCTACCAGGCAGGTTACTATCCTATTTCTGCTAACCCTTCCAGGCACATTATTTTCATAATCCCATTTGGGCTCTTTCCTGGGCACAGCCGTTGCCCCTACTGGGAAAGTATTGTCTAGGTGGTGGGTTTCATCAGCATGTACCTGGGCTGCAACCCAAACCCTTTTCTTTTCTTCAGAGGTAAGGGTAGAGAACAGGAGTGTATATAAGTCATGCCAGGTGAGGTCATAAGTCTGAATAAGGTATTTAAACTCTTTGGTATAATTACTAGGGTCTTGGGAGTAAGAGCCCAGTCACTTCTCAATCTGGGAAAGATGGGTCATTGAAAAGGGGGCCTGTGTACGAAAACCTCTGTCCGCCCCTGCCACCTCTCGCAGAGGAAATAAGGGGGCTGCTGGAGGCTGTGAGCCACCAGTGAAGGATTGGGTGTGAGCTTCAGGAGGTGAGGAAAAAGGAGATGAAGGGGGAGGAGAAGGAAGGAAAGGTTCAGCTTGGGGAGGAGGAGCAGAGTCTTTAATGTTGAGCAGGGGATCAGGGACTTTAGGTTTAGGAAGAGGCTCCAGGCTCTTAGGTGATTTGGCAAGGACAGGATGCCCCTGTGCCAGGAGGATAGGGAAAATTGAGTAGGATGGGTACAGAGAAGGGCAAGCATGGAGAGCAAAGAAAGCCTGAACATATAGAATCTTGCCGGGGCCAACCGGCAGCAAACCAGGGTTCGCAGATTGGGGTTCCTGAAATAGGGGGCAAGGACTAGGAAGAAATAGAAGAGAGACAGACACACCGGGTCCGGGATGTCCGCAGTCCAGGCCAAGACTGCCGCCTTTATTTTTCACTCCCGCTTCTTCCCTCCTCCAGACCCAGGCAACCTCCAGGTGTTACATTCATATGGTAAATCTCAGGTCATTTACATAGAATAAGGCCAGAAAACAATAAGACAATAAAGCCATTGTCTGATGCAAGTCAAGGTACAGTTTGATTCCACTCTGGCTCCCAACAGAACCTCTGGCCATTTACCATTGCGTTGGCAGAAACTATCTAAATTCTTGAGAATATTATAATCCAAAATCCCGTTTTGGGGCCATTGAGACCAATTGTCTAGCCTATACTTTGGCCAGACACGATTGCAATAAAAGATGAGCCGTATTGGCTTTATGGAGTCCCTGAGTAGACCATCTAAAGAGCATAAAAGATATCCCAAGGTGGGGGTCCCAGTTTGGGTGAGACTGATGAGACCCCGTTGTAATAAGAAACACTAAGAGGAAGTGAAGTCTGTGAGGATGGGGGGTGGTCAGTGAGGAGGTAGTGAGGACATGGTGCTGGGGGCCTAGTCGGTGAGGATACCAGAGTGGGGTGGAGTCAGTGAACATGGGGCAGAGTCAGTGAAACCGAAGGGGTGGAGTCAGTGAAGATATCCTACGGTAGAGTCAATAAGGATGTTGAGTGGGAAAGTAGAGTGTGGGGAGGGGAGGGGGAATCCAATCTCACCAGAACAGATTGGGGGGTGCGGGGTACTGGGTCTTAAACTAGACACAGGGTGCGAACCCTAGGCAGGGGTGGGTTAAAGGAGACAGAAAAGAGGCCTGCAGGCAGGAGTCACTCATCAGGTGCAGACAGGAAACACTGTAGGGAATGCACCTCCAGCAAAGGAAAAGGCAGAGGTCCTGGACTAGAGTTTCCTTTCTCTGATGCGAGAGGGGGTGGGCGGCGGCAGAAAGTGGATTGACCCTCCAGAAGCAGAGGGGATCCAGCGACTCCTGACCCTCTTCCCATTAAAGTCAGGCACCAAATGTAAGGTCTGTGGAAAGGAAACTCCACGCAGTTCAGGAGGGTTTATTCATGAGGAAAGAGCAGACTCCTGCTGCTCAAGATGGAGTCAGGCAAGCAAGAGTTTAGGGTGGGAAGTGAGAGATTATATAAGGGGAGGGGTATAGCCACAGTGAAAGTGGATGTGATCTCAGAGGATGGGGAAATACCTCAAACTGGGAGACCTCCCACTGCCCCCAGGCATGCCAGTTGCCAGGGTTACAGGTGCTGGGCAGGGATTTCCAGAGTGCAGAGGGAGAGAGCCAAGGGAAGAAGTCATTTCTTCCAGGTGGACCTAGCCAACCGTCCCCCCTCCCTTCCTTCCTTTTCTTTCTCTCTTTCTGCTGGTCTAGCAAGGAATATGAATTATGAGAAAGAGTTCATTACTACAGGGGTTCATCATGGGGTCAATTTGACCAACTCCAAGGTCATTGCAGTCCAGAATGAGATGGCTACTTGCTCGATAGCAAGGTGTTGACATTACTTTGTTGTCAAAAGAGCCCAGTATAGCTTTGGTGAATAATGTTCTTTCTTCTATTAAATTTCAGTCCTGGTACAGGATCCTACTTCCTGGAGATCTTATGGTCCAGATGCCATAGCTGCTAATGAACTCCCCCAATCCCAGGTTTATTTCTCTCAGATTAACCCTGATCAGTTTTGTAGAAATCTCCAGGATTGAAACTGAATTTCCATCCGGCATTATGTGTAGCAACACTGATTGAAAGAATCTGCACTAACCAAGACGGGGGGGTGGGTTGTGGGTGGGGGGGAGGGTAACGGGTACCAAGACATGTGAAAGGGTATTAATGTATGTGAATTAATGCACCTTCTATCTGGCAAATATCATGTAACCCTTTTATTAATTACAATAAAAATATAAAAAAAAAGAATCTGCACTAGCAGACCTTGTCTAAATGATATTTAAAATAAGGCTACTCCAACCACCCACCATGAGGTTGAGGTAAGACTTAAGCTCTATGTGGAGCACATCTAGAAGGGTAAAGGATACTTAAGTAATAGCTATTGCTAGGCCTATTTACATTTTTAATTCCCAGTCATCCATTCATGACCTTGCTGAGAAGTTATATTCCTGGTTACAGTTGTTCTGCAAACTAAGAGGATTGGTCCCTGGAGGCTTGTGCTAATTCACAGCCAGTGGGGTCATATTCTACCAGATCTTCTTCTGATGGCTTCAAAAAGAGCTCCCACAGAATCTACAAGTGGCCTAGCATCAGGAACACCTGCTCTTCTGGGCAGGTGCCTAGCAATCTCTGAGGTACCACTTGGCACAAAGTGACTGCTCCTCAGGGGGCAGAGATGTGCCACAGCTACAGTCCTTTGAGATTCTCCCAGTTCTTTTCGATTTGGGGCTAGTAGCTACAGAGGTAAATGGAGAATATGGATCAGCTCATCAGCTCACAGTTAGGTTGTTGTTTTCTACTTTATGAAGTTGGCTGTGGGGTGTGTGTGTGTGTAAATATGGCTGCCCCACAACAGACCATGGGTTCCCAAGCTGCTGCTAGGTTCTCATGCAGCCTGTAACTCTCAGACTCTTGAGTTTAGTGTATTTCTTGTTCTTTCTCACCTATTCATGGATGTCCAAGTTTTGATTGTCCATGTGATTGAGTAGTGAAGCAGGCAGAGCTGGAAATAAGAAAGGAACAGATACAGTAATTTGTGTGGGTCCAAGACACCAAAGAACTGCAATTTCTCTGTCTTCTGGGGCAGTTTCAGAATCTGCAGGAAGAGAGTAGTGTTCATTTCGAGGAAAGATTAAAAGCTGAACTTCAGAAACAAAAAAATAAGGTGATCGTAGAAAAAAGAAGTAAGCAGCATCCAACTGTAAGACACCACGCCTCCTTTGATTCCAGAATTTTGAGGCCAGTGGGCAAACACAAAACTTTTATCCTATGGTCAGAGAGAAATCACACAAACACCTAAAAACTCATCGTTCTGGTAGATAAGCGCTCACATTCCCTCATCTCTGTCTTTTCCTTCTACCTCTGCCTGGTGAATCACCTTAAAATTTATAAAATAGACCAGATGCAGTGACTTATGCCTGTAATTCCAGCTATCAAGGGATTGGAGATCACAAAGATTATGCTTGAAGCCAGTCTGAATGATGAGTTAACAAGATCCCATCTCAATCACGAACAGTTTCGTGGGAGGTTATTGGTAGCAGAATCTCAGTCTGGGCCAATCTCAAGCAAAAATACAAGACATTGTAGAAAACATACAGTGAAAAACTACTGGGGGTATGGATCAAGTGGTACAGCACCTGCCCAGCAAGCACAAAACAGAGTTCAAACAAGTATCAACTAAAAATAATTTATTTCCTCTAATGCAAAGCCTGCACACATGCTGTTCCTCCATACTTTACATAGTAGTTTCTTTTCAAATCCCAGCTTTTCATCTTCTAGGCAAATCCTTTCTCACACCTTCCTATAAGCCCTGCCTTCCCATGGTTGCCTTCTGTCCCAGAACCTGCCATGCCTGTCACAGTCTTCTTCCAGGACAATTACTATTATTTTTTTGTGGGGGTCATGGGATTTGAACTTGGCCTGGGTGCTGTCCCTGAGCTCTTCAGCTCAAGGCTAATGCAGGGCAATTATTGAGTTGAGTGTTTATTGTCTGTTTCTTTCCATACAATGTTAGGCTGGTTGTAAAAAGGACTAATTTTATTTATTTATTCATTCATTTGTTTATTTTTGTTAGTAATGGGGCCTGAGTGCCATCATCAGACTTTTTCACTCAAGGTTAGAGCTCTTCTACTTTGAGCCACAGTACTACTTTCAGTTTCCTGGTGGTTAGAGAAAGTCTCATGGACTTTCCTGCTGGGTATAGCTTCAAACCATGATCCTCAGATCTCAGCCTTCTAAGTTAGGACTACAGGCATGAGTTATTGGCACCTGGATCTAATTTTATATACACCTAATATAGGTGTATTTTGATACATTTCCACATCAAGATAGTTTCTCATTCTTTTCTGCAGCTGTTTGTTTCCCTGTATCCCTTTTTGAAGAATATGTAGGCTATTTTCAGTTTTTTGACATTAAAAACAATGCCAAGGACTGGGAGTATGGCTTAGTGGTACAGTGCTTGCCTAGCATGAAAAAAGCCCTGGGTTTGATTCCTTGGTACTACATTCACAAAAAAAGCTGGAAGTGGTGCTGTGACTCAAGGGTAGACTGCTAGCCCTGAGAAAGTTTAAGGACAGTGCCCAGACCCTGAGTTCAAGTCCAGAACTGGCAAAAAAGAAAACAAAACAAAAAAAAATCAAAACAATGCCTAGGGCTTGGGGATATAGCTTGGTTGACAGAGCAATTTTCTATATGTAGGAGGCTCTGTGTTTGAGCAACAGCATCCTAAAAAATGCTCCATCATTTCGCACACATATATCTGTAGAATGAATTCCTAAAAGTGGAAAACTCCACAAGGCCCAAGAGTTTGTAATAAAATGTCATCCATACAAAGCTGTGTATATTCATACTTCTATCAACAACATATTAGAATACTTACTTCCCCTGGTCCTGCCCAGCCCCGTGTGCTGGCAAATGTCTGGATTGTAACTAATCTACACACACTCCTGAGTGCTTATTCTTGTTTAGAATTACTATTATTCCCTTGTTCTAGAAACCAAGTACTCATGTTGCTATTTGGTTGTTATTCTCATGTTGAAATCCATACATAGTAGGAAAGGCAACAGACATATGGGAAATAAAAAGAAACTGGGCTATGCTCACAAAGAACACAAATCTAAAAATTTAGGAGGTACTTGGGGATTTAATTGTAAGCAATTCAACTACAGGATTTGGATTGTTAAATGGATTACTCCGTCTGCAAGTGATAAATCAACAAGTTGTCTTATAGAGAAGGGGATTTCTTGTTAAGTACTTCAGAGCCCGTAACTATTAGGTACTTATAGAAAGTTTATGTCACAATGATAAATACTGTCAAATATATCAAGGAGGAAACTGGTCTTTACTGTTGTTAGTGTTTGGAAAATCTGTAGCATGCCAAGATCGTCTGATGCTCTGGCAAATTTTCCTTCTTCAAAGAAGCAGATGAGATTAAAAGAGGACAATGAGTGCTTGCTTCAGCAGCACATATACTAAAATTGGAACAATACAGAAATTAGCATGGCCCCTGTGCAAGGATGACACACCAATTTGTGAAGCGTTCCATATTTTTCTGGAAGGAAAATGGGCTGATTCTTCCCCATTAACCCCTGCTCATCTTGTCCAAGGAGTAGACCTAATTCGGAATTGGTGCTACAAGGGGTTCCATAATGGGACAGTATCTGATTCCACTCCATTGTGGTCTCTGTCAACACTGTGACTATCTCAGATAGTGTCAGGATGGTAAACCAGAACCTGGCCAGCCGGGAGAGCCCACTTCCTCAAAGGTCAGTGAGGACACCAGCAGAGTCCAGCCTTTCCACCCAGACTGAGTACTCCGGGTGGTGGCTTTCTGATTCCTCCACTTGCCAGTCAACCATTGACTCCCTCCTGATTGTGAGCCCATCATGACTGGCCACCTCCACATGCCCCTGCCCAGGAGCAACGGCTCAGCTACCTCAGGGGATCTGGCCTGCTGACCAACCTGAGCCCCACCCCTCCACTTGGCCTTTCATCAGAGTATATTTTGAGTGGTTTTATTGTTGAGATGGGCATCTGGAGGGCTGGGGGAGTAGTGGTGATGGGGAGAAGGTGAGGAAGGTTCACCCTCTGTCACCTGCCTGCCTGGCTGGGAAGCTAGTGAAGCCAAGGCAGCCTTATAAAGCAGGGTTTGGTTTATACTTAAAAAAAAAAAAATGACAATGACTTTTTCTTTTGTAAAGGTAGTGTGTCAAGGTGCCTGAACTTTCCCCAAAGACCAGCTGCATTAACAAATCCCTAGTCTGAAGCGCCTTTGTTTAGAAGTCTTACTTGCTTAGTCTTTGAGTCTACTGCCCATCAGTAAAATGAGGAGAAAGCGCTCCTATTGTTACCCCAGTGAGAAATGTATGATTAATTTATGATTGGATAGCACCAGAGTGCCACAATTCTGTTTCAAGAAAGGTGAGAGTCAGAACTCTGCCCACCCTTCCAAAGGAACAGTCACTTGTTTCCCAGGAGCTTGGCCAAGCTCTGAAGTCCAATACAGTTCATGCTGAATGCAGGTTAGATCTAATAGGGAGGATGAACAGGCACAGAGGAACTCTGTGGCCACTACCTTTCTTTTGGATCCTGCAGCCTTCTGCTGTGATTAGAAGAAGCAAAGAGCTGGTTAGCCCAGAGACGCCATTTCTAATCACAGAAAACTCTAAAATAACTGTGTGTTTTGAGTGACATCTAGCACTCTACAGGCACTTAATAAATATTCACTAATAACATTAGGCCACTCAGCACCAAGCAGGAAGATAAGGCCATTTCTTTGTTGTTTCACACTTCAGTAATTTGATAAAAATAATTGCAAAGCTTTAAATGTTTAGCAGTGATTAGCTAAAACCATCACCCCCAAGCCCTTCCCACTTTGATAAACTCATTCCCATGAAAATATGCAGAACCTAAGGAACAGCAGGGAAAGAAGCCAATAAATGCAGCTCAAAGAGTTTTACATTATCTCCATAAGCTATCTAATCTAGCCATTTTGAATGATCTATGTAAATTAATTACACTTTTTAATTAGGTGGCCTTTTAGCTTGCCAATTGAAGTTTACCACTAATTACAGCGAGGCAGGAGGTCACTTGATTGGTATGGGAAACAAGAGGCCTTTATTTCATTGAACTGAAACACTGAACAGTTAATGCTTAGGGGAGAAAAACTTGTAAAATTTGCAGTTCTCAAAATTCAAACTGCACAGCTCTTGTTCATTTTTTTTTCAAATTCCCTTCAATGGCTCATTAGTGTTTTTCTTTATGAATATCACAATGACTTCTAAACATCCAGTGACTCAAAACTATTATAGCAGAGCAGCTCAGAAACCTAGATTTTGCATCTCTAAGGCTAGAGGGAGGAAAAGTAACCCTTTTGATATTAGTCATGTTAAGTGCCATTTATTCCTAGAGCAAGCTGTTTCCAGATGTGACTGTATTTTGACTCTGCCAGCCAGCCAGTCTGTAATTTTCATTAACCTCATTATTACAATTTTTTTTAAAAAAGCTTCTTATATTTTATGCTGAGCAGAATAAGGAATTCTTTAAAACTAGAGATTATCACAGTTAACAGATAGCATATACTGTCTTTCAAATGAATGACGTTTTTATGGCTGTTTCCCTAATCTAGTTTTGTATTATGCACTAGGATCCCAAATTCTCACTCTTTTAAAGAAAATCTTTTTAGCATAAACTATTTGTACAAAGGGATTCATTGTTACACTCGCATACATGTACATAACATTCTCTAATCAAATTTATAGTCTATATTCTTTCTTAAGTCTCCTCCCAACTTGCATTCTTTTCCACATTTTAGTAACTTCCAGTGTCCAACAGTGGGTCAGTGGGTGGGAAGCTATGGGATAGGCATTTGATGATTTAATACAACCCTTTAAAAATTAGATCTATTAATTAAAACCAGAGTGAATAGAAGTCTTGACCCAGAGGAATTCTCCTACCTGCCACTCAGAAGGGCCCTCGTTTTTATGCAGGCACACATGTGCCTCACTGTCCTGGCTGTTTAATGAGATTACTGCTGGTTTAGTCATTCCTCTTGGGCTGAAGGCTCTTCAGGTCTGAAAGACAAGTCATTGTGGAGGAGGTCCCATATAAAGGGACATGAAAGACGAGAAATATCAAGAGCCAAGGGGAATTTGGAGGGAAGCTAAGCATGAGAAATGGACCAGATGAAAGGCAGAAAAACGCTGAGGTCTCAGCTGGGAATGATAGGTGGCTGAGGCCTGCAACTCCAGCTACTTAGTAGACAAGTGTTATAATTGGAGATTAGTCTGGCATTTAAAATTAAAAAAATTTTTTTCAAGACTCCATCTTGATCAATGCCTGGGTGTTGTGGAATGCACCAGCAATGAGATAAAACAAAATGTCTGGATGCAGTGGTGTGTCCTTTTCATCCCTGCTGACATAGAGAAGCACAAGTAGAATCAAAGCCCAGGCCAGCCTGGACTTCCATATGATTATTTGGATTGATTTTTTTTCTATTTTGGAGCTTGTTCTATATCTTAAGGCTACCATTCTTAGTAATATTCACAGACAACCAGCTTAAAGGAAACATCTTACTTTTTTCAAAAATAATTACAGCTGGGAGTTTGGCCTAGTGGTAGAGTGCTTGCCTATCGTGCAAGAAGACTTGGATCCAATTCCTCGGTACCACATACATAGAAAAAGCTGGAAGTGGTGCTGAGGCTCAAGTGATAGAGCTCTAGCCTTGAGAAAGCCCAAGGACAGTGCTCAGGCCCTGAGGTCAAGCCAGGACTGGCCAAAAACAAAACAAAACCCTACAGTATACTATTGTTGATCTTGACCACTTTTGATTACTTAGGAAATTGAGTCTTAATAGTCATAGTTCTTTTGAGAATCTTTTTATCAAGGGCTTTTTCTTCTTTTTTTTTTTTTTTTTTTTGCCAGTCCTGGGCTTGAGCTCAGGGCCTGAGCACTGTCCTTGGACTTTCTCAAGGCTAGAGCTCTACCACTTGAGCCTCAGCACCACTTCTGGCTTTTATTTATGTATGTGGTACCGAGGAATCGAACCCAGGTCTTCATGCATGCTAGGCAAGCACTTTAACCACTAGGCCAAACTCCCGGCCAAGGGCTTTTTCTTCTTATGGGTACCCTATAACTGTGACTGAATATGTAGATCTGTGCTAGTTGTTGCTAGCTCTTTTGTACATTCGATGTATTTCTATTCCCCACGGGTAAGCCTTCTAGGATACAAAGCTTAGGAAGACACTGTGCAAGCATATGCCTCTAAATTAAAGTTGATGGTGGTAATCATTTACAGGCTTATGTTCATATGTTCCTAATTCTAACAAGGTGTGTAGTTTTTTTGGAGTTTCATGTTGGTAAAAGAATTTAGGAGCTGGGCACTGGTGGCTCATACCTGTACTTATAGGTACTCAGTAGGCTGAAATCTAAGGGTCGTGGTTCAAAGCCAGTTAGAGCAGGACAGTCCTTGAATCGCTTATCTCCAATTACCCACCAGAACATCAGAAGTGGAGCTATAGCTCAAAGTGGTAGAGCACTAGCCTTGAGCAAAAGTAGCTCAGGTACAGTACTCAGGCCCTGAGTTCAAGCCCCATGACCAACCAGAGTAATAATTTAGTAAATGAGAATAGGAGAAAAAGCTTTGCCAATCTGCCTTCTGTCTTGATAGAAATCATTTGCTCGCCTCCAATTTCTAGACTACTGGTTAAATCAGCAGGTAGAGAAAAAGTTCTATTTGTCTTATTCCACTCTTCAGGCTATCAGAACTTAAAGAGCTCCCTAGTCAAGAAAACCCTTTGGAAAAACCTTGTCACCCCCCCTTTAGTGTCTAGACTCCACAAGCATCTTTCTCATGATGGCCTTGGGGGCAATGAGGACACAGGGTGGTCCTAGCCATCTTGTTGTCAGATAGGGAGAAGCGCAACTAACATATGGCTAGATTGCTCTAAATTAATATGCACAGGTATTACTTTTGTATATTTGTCTATAAAATATTAGGCAAAAGGTCATTTGTCCCTACAATTTCAGAAAACAATTACTAAACATGACTGATTTAACCTTTTCTATGCTCACTTAAGTCTTGGCATGCCTAATTTTAAACATGAGTACTCATGTGTGTGTGTATTTTTAGGATGATTCTTAAACTATTTTATATTTGAGACCACAAAGATATATCCCAAATCTTATATCCGTTTAAAAAAACTCAGAGTAGTAAGGGTCACTGATCTTCCATTAGATGTTAGCACATACACAAGACTGGTTCACTGCCTGCAACAGCTGGTGAAATCAAGCGTCCTCATCCTAAGAGTAGAAGAGTCCCGCTTTCAGTGTCTGGGGCATTAACACTGACTGCTATGGAAACTCACCTTGACAATTCATGTGCTACCACCTAACTACAACCTCATCTTAACAAAGACACCAAAACCACTACTACCACCACCCTCCAACAACGGAAAATATAGGAGACTGAAATCTCAACTTCTGGATCCAGATGGATAAATCCCAGCAAACCATGAATTCGTGAATAAAGACAGCATGTCTCCCTCAAGTTTGTACATGAACAAATACTTCTCATATTGTAAGAGCAGGAAGACCAACAGTGGAGTGCGATGCAGATTTTCATGAAGTACTCTTGAAAATTTCAAGTACACTAATAATTTGTTTCATAGTATACTACTTATACACCATTCAATTTCTTCCCAGCTATAGCACTCAAAAGAGCTTCAAGGACTAAATGATCTGATTAACCCTTTGAATGCTCTACAGTTATTCTCATATGCATACCAAGTTTTCACTGACATTTAAATTCTCCCACCAAAAAACAAACGATTAATCTGTCCTTGGTCTATCTAAATGACCAAGTAAGATTTGTAAGTTATGTCCTTATAAATCTGATGGGTTTTAAAACAGCCAACTCATGTAATGAAGTTTGCAAAGTGATTTAAACAGGTTTGACTGTTCAATTTGGAAGATTTTCAGTGCACAAGCACAGGAATAAAAACATTTTAAAATATACAATTTTGAATGCTGCTGACCAGAAAGTTGAGAAGTGTTAAATGAACATTAGGATTTATGTTTTAACCAGTTTTCATCTCTCAAAACAAACACATACTTAGTTCAGCAGTGTCCTCTTCCCATTCTCATAAATTCTGTTCTTTCCCAAGAAACTCCTTACATGGTGTAAGATAGAATAAGGGTCAGTTAGTTCTAATTCTTGGACTATGTATAAATATACATGTCACTACTGGAGTCTGAACTCAAGTCTTGCTAAACAGGTGCTCAGCACTTGAGCCATATCTTACAGTTCTCGGGATATTGATATTCAGAAGAAAGAAATGCCGAAATCATTAATTCATTAGTTTTGAATTCATTAATTTTAATTTTGAAGACTTCATCTCCAGAACCAGCAAAAAACCAGACTGAAGGTGACTCAAGTGGTAGAGTACTAGCCAAGCAAGCTGAGCAAGCACAAGGCTGAGTTCAAACCCAGATACTGATCAAAGAAAGTTGCTGCTGCTTTTTTTTTTTTCCAGGTGCTCAGTTCTCAAGTATTAAGCTTCAGTACTTAGTACTAAACTTTACACTGAGATTACAGGTATCTAGGGGTGTGTGTGCATGTACGCTTGCCAGTTGTGGGGACTGAACTCACAACCTGGACACTGTCCCTGAGCATTATTTTTTTTCTCAAGGCTAGTACTCTACCATGTGAGTAACAGCTCTACTTCTGGCTTTTTAGTTGTTAACTATAGATAAGAGTCTCACGTATTTTCCTGCTTTGGCTAGCTTTCAATTGAGATTTCATATTAAAAATATGCTGTTTCCAATTTAGACTTGTTTTAAACAAAAAAAGGTATTCTATTTATAATTCAACCTATGCTCATGAAGCAAAATATTTAAATATCAGATAGACACTACTAGATTTGCCAAAAATGTCTGATAAAAGGATAATTAAAAATTTTGCAAAATATGAAATAATCAATTTTATTAGATTAACTCATTTACTAACACATTAAAATATGAAAAAAAGGTAAAACAGTTAAAAAGTCACAATCTCATATTACTAAGACATATAGCACTCGTTACAAACAATGAATTGTAGAATGGACCCCAAGATTTAACGCAAAAGCACTGTACACACAAGTTTCAGGCTTCTAACTTCACTGAGTCCAGTACAGAACGTGCTTCTTTATATTCCTCAGCTTCTTCCAAGTCTTTCTCACTTTCCTAAAAGGAAATACAATAAATACTTCTCAAATTACTTCAATATTTACTAAAATACTACCAACCATTTAAGGTAAATAAAGAATTGAAAGAAAGCATCCTAAGTATCTACAGCTATTATTTACAGGGAAAGGGAGGCACCATATTTAGTATTTTTTTTTTTTTTGCGCAAGTCCTGGGCCTTGAACTCAGGGCCTGAGCACTGTCCTTGGCCTTTTAAAGGCTAGCACTTGGTTTAGTTTCTCTAAATATTCTCATTATAGTATATATATATATACTATATATACTATATATATACTATATATATATATTAAGTATATATGTTAATAACATAGTTGCCTAAAGATATTGGTGTTAACTCAATAAAAACCTCAGAAATTTTTAAAGAAAATTTTAATTCCTACTTTGTGAACTTCATCACAAGATATTTTTATTATAATAGATTAAAAAAACCAAAGTTGAAAATTTGCTAATATTTTACTATTAACAATATGTTCCAAAATAACGATTCAACTACTTACAGGTGGTGATTAGTACCACACTAGAGTTAAATACAATCTTGGAATTAGAAAAAAAGCTTGACTCTGCTAACAATACCTTTGTTAACACTAAAGGAATCAAATTGCTAACACCTTTTATTTGATATTTAAAACACTGAGGTTTTTTGTTTTGTTTTGTTTTTTGGTTGTAGTTTTTTGCGGGGCTTGAACTCAGGGCCCCTAGCTATTTTTGCTCTACCATTGTGAGCCACATCTCCACTTCAAGTTTTTTGGTGGTTAACTGGGGATGAAATTTTCATGAGTTTTTCTCCCCCGGCTGGCTTTGAGCTGTGATTCTCAGATATTCACCTCCTGAGTGGCCAGCCAGGAATACAGGTGTGAGCCACCAGTGCCCGGCCTAATTTTTTTTTTTTCTGCCAGTCCTGGGCTTTAAACTCAGGACCTGAGTACTGTGCTGAGCCTTTTTCAAAGCTAGCGCTCTACCACCTGAGCCACAGCACCACTTCTGGCTTTTTCTGTGCATGTGGTTCCAAGGAATCGAAGCCAGGGCTTTGTGCATTCTAGGCAAGCACTAGGCCACACTCCCAGGCCTTTAAATTTAAAAACAAAAACAATGATAGGAAATAATATGAGATAATGGTAATAGTCAAAGGGAATAACATCCAAATTTTTATGCATAGGAAATTATATATTTATTATTATTTTTGGCTAGTCCTGGGCTTGAGCTCAGGGCCTGAGCACTGTCCTTGGACTTTCTCAAGGCTAGAGCTCTACCACTTGAGCCTCATCACCATTCCCGTCTTTTTTCCATGTATGTGGTATCGAGGAATCGAACCCGGGTCTTCTTGCATACCAGGCAAGCACTCTACCACTATGCCAAACTCCCGGCCCAGAAACTATTTTTAAAGAAAGTATGGCCACCAATGAATGATAGAATGGAAGATGAAGGTAGTTACAAAAAAAGAGAAAAATGTATATATGTATATATTTAGTGTAGACACTCAAAGCAAACCTAGTCTTAGTGATACGCTTATGGGCTGAAGCTACCGCCAAACAGCAAAGTCTCCATTTCCAATTAGCCAGCAAAATATTGGACTAGAGGTGTGTACATGTTAAAGTGTGAAAGCTGTGAGTAAGCAAGTCATGCTCTAGTATGATGCTGTGGATACAAGTACTAGCAGATATGTGTATGTGTGTCACTGTAAAGCAGAACTGACACTTCGTTGAACTCAGATATAAGGTAGGAATTTCTTAAGTCCATATATTACATCTTCAAAGTGCCTTCATTTTGTCAGTAAAATAAGCTTATTGAGAATAGAGATATGGTTGAATACATCTTCACATGAAAATGACATTAAAGATATTATTTTTGTCAAACAATATGTATATTCCCCCCAGCAATCCAGGATTTATGAGAAAAAACATATGTTAAAAAATGGTAGGAATACAAATGGTGCTTCTGCATAGTATTTTAACACTGATTATATCCTATTTTATTTATCCTCAATTTCAAAGCCACAGCTTCTTTTGTAGTTCTTAAATAATCCTGCCTTAAGTTATTTACTTATAAAGTTCTATGCCAAAATTACTGTAAAAGAAAAACATTTTCCCTTGCAGATTTAGTCTCAGTTATAATAAAATCTCATTTTCTTTTCACAGTACGTATAATGACAAATACTTATTTTTGTCATAGAAGGGAACCAGATAGTTACATAATTACTATTAGCTTACAAAATGCAAACATGATATAAAATAAAAAGATGGTATGTGATGACTGATGTTGTTGCTTTGTTCCCTCCAAAAGATTTAAGTTTTGAATTTGAATTTCACTTAATTTGTGTGTGTGGGTGTTGGGAGGGTACTGGATCACTGTCTCAGCATTTTCACTTAAGGCTAGTGCTCTCCCACTTGACTTTCAAATGAGGGCCCCAATTCAAACAGTTGATCTTTATCAATTTCAAAAATGTGTCAAAAAACCTTTATGCATGAAACAAGTAATTTGACACTGCCTGACAATCAGTACTACATATACTTGTATGATGACTCTAGTATTGAATTAAAGTAAAAATATCTTTAATGAAGTCAAAATTCAAAATACAACTGAAACCCCATTAATTGCTTTAAATATGCTGGTGTATAGGGCCAATGAATTTTTTCCTATTAGTTATCAGTGTTTAATATTTATGATATCAGCCCTCCACATACTAAATTGAAAAGAATTTTAAATACAAGAGAAGTCTTTACTTACTAATATCTGCTGAAGATCGGTATATGCAGCTTCTAACCTGCGTTGGCAATCTGGGATCATCATTCGAGATTCTTGAAGGATTTCTGCCTATAATGAGATCTCTGTGAGATATGCATACGTGATAGAACTTAGCTCATACCCTTGCAAATATGATTTAGAGGAAACAGGAAAAAAAGATTGATAAATACTTCAATATTTTAATTTTAACTGTTTGAGATGTTAGGATACCATACTATAAAATCGACAAAGTACAAGCTCTAAACTTGTCGTCTGTGTGTGTTTAGTTTTGTTCTTGGTAATCATTTCTCATGGTAAATGAAAACTAACTGGAAAAGCTTTTTTATAGAACACTTATTTTAAAAGACTATTTAAAATAAACTATTTTTCCTGCTGTTAGCAAGCACCTCTATCCAAAATGGGATCAGCTGGTTATATAAATATCTCCTGCATCTTTTAAGTAATAAAGAAAAACAGTGTTCAGATAATATCACAAGGAGATAATTACTGCATGAAAAAAGTTATTGAGTTATTGATCACATCATGTGCACACTGTAGGGGGTTCTCACTGAAAGGCAGAGGTAAAGAAAAATGAAAAGCCAAGACCAGCAGGTTCATATTTTTGATGCTTATCATGCATAAAAAGTTATTACTTATCCATGTGCTTCATTTTTGGAAGAGAGATTATTCTCCCCATGCAGTTTGAGCCAAATTACTCATGTGACACCCTTTGAATGTGAACTTCTTGCTATTTCTCCTGAAGACAAACTATAGTAAACACAGGAATACTTATTACCAGCAGTATTTTTGTGTCTGAAGTCTACCATTCAAACCTGGCCTGTAAAACACTGAATTATAAAAGAAAACAAAATCAAATCAATAACTGGAAAATCCGATCAATATAGTTAAGTGTCTGATACTGTACCTGAAATAAGACTTTTTCTTAAAGTAGAAGGAAGCCTTATTTCTTTAAACTTGATACTTAAATGAATCAAGTAACAAGAAAAATGGGTATACAACTTGAACCAAAACAGACTATCTAGCTCAAATAAAAGAAAAAGGGATGACTTGGTACCAATAATACTGTAATATAATAAAAACCTTAAGTCCTGGCACCTTCACCCTTTCATCATCAGTTCTGTCAAGGTCACAATACAGACAAAAGTGATATCATAATATACAAGGCAGTCTTTTATCCAGATCTGTTTGCTTAGGTAGAAATGTAATCTTTAGATTGAAACTTGAAACAGAGGCTCCTGACCTCACTTGCAGATTAAATAAACAAATTGATGATACAATTCTTTTTGCATGTGTGAAATATAAGTGAAATGTTTTCTCACTTATTTTACAGAATAGCTTATAGGAGTTAATTAAATATGATGAAAGGCATATGAAGAATTAGGTAAAATGGATACTTATACAAATTTTTATACAAAAACTTATACAAAGTTTTAATGTTGGTGAAATGAACTTCAAGCAGTATTATCCAAAATAACTTTTATTATTCTGTTCCAGAGTAAAAATATGCATACAATGTATCCTATCTCTATAAAGTGTACCTCCATCACCCTTCATCCCACTCTCCCTCATCCTACTCCTTTCTTAAAACAATTTCAACAGATTTCATTTAAATATTTTTCTGTATATGCAAGTAAACTACAGCAATTATATTCACTCTCATTCATCTTCTTTGTCTTCTCCCTAGTCCAGTTACTAGTACAAACTCATACCCCACCCATGCCAGTTTTACTTTCCTGTCATCAGCAACCCCCCTCCCATTTTAAAGTATTAACAGTACTAATGAGTTTCACTATGGTGTTTTAGACATTAAATTTTGCTCACAACTCAGGACCTTGAACTTGATGGGCAAGCAGTCTATGCTTGAGTCATGCCTTCAGTCTGATATCTAAGTGTTTTAAAAACAAGTTATAATGTCTTATGGTAAATGCAAATTTGGGGAGGCTAGGCAAGGTTCAACTTACAACAAGTGAATTGTGGAATCTAAAAGCTGACATATTTCTTTTAGTTAAACATATATAAATTGAAGGAAAATTTTTTTAAAGAATGCATCTTGATGTGTGTCACCCCCTTCAACAATCTCATCCCCTTCTGGCCTACCCCTCTCCTTAAACTTTTCAGTATTGTGGTACATACAATGAATTCTTGACTGCATTCCCCACCCCCTATCTAACTGTTTTTAGTCTCTTTAATAATACAGATCATTAACCAGGGGCTGGTTATAATATCCATAGATACTATGTTAATAATCCGTAGACATTCTAACACTGGATATCTGCTGCCTCTTAAATCATGGTAACAACATTAGTTTGCTAGACCGAGTTCTAGAAAATCACAGATTACTGGAATAATGGCTAAGACTTTTGTTTTATATAGTGTTTTAATGTTAATGTGTTCGTATGTCAAGCAATCCATTTGGCTTTTGTTTTGTAGTTGGCTGAATTCAATGAGTAAAAGATTATATACCAATAATTATCTTAATGTAAATGGTATATAAGTTAGAAGATATTGATTTGACTCAACCATAATCTACAAGAAATTTACTTCAAATATAATGAAATAGATCCTTTTAAGGATAGAAAAATATATTCATCATGAAAACATTTAAAATATTTTAAAAAGCCTAAGTAACTATATTAATATTGGATAGATTACAGAGCAAAATGTAACTAGTAAATAAGTAAAATAAAGTAAATTAGTAACAGAAAGTGATGCTACATTACAAGAATCAAGAAAATAGTGATCCAGTATATGTATACACTAAACACAGCTTCAGAATACATAAAACAAAAGCTTGACAAAACTAAAAGAAGCAGACAAATCCATATACATGTATTTACATATAGTTGAAGAATTAAGCATTTCATATTTAGCAATTGATAAAAATTAAGACAAAAATAAGCATTTTGGGGGATACTACCACCAGCTAACAAAGTCTAATAGATCATATCCTGGGTAAAAAAATACCCATAAAAAACTTCAAGAAGTTTAATAGAACTGATTAGAACAGTACATTCTCTATGTTAGAATTCAATTAGGAAAATACAATGGAAAAACAAGGAAAATTTTCCATCATTCATTCATCAAGTTAGTTCTAAGTAACTGAGGATGACAATAAGCAAGTCTTTAAGGAAACACTGAAATATATAGGTGCATTAAAATGAAGAAAAAAAAAAAGTCAAATCTTCCTGTGATATAGCTAAACCTAAACCAGTGTAAAGGGAAACTGTAGCACTAACTACTTGTATTAGCAAAGGGCAAAGGATTATATTAGAATCTACATTTGTAATGCAAAAAGGTAAGACATGAGGATTGAGGTTCAAAGCCAGCCCAAGCAGACAAATTGAGAAAATCTTATCTTCAATTAGCCAGCAAAAGGCAGGAATGGGAGGTAAGGCTTAAGAGAGAGAATACCAACTCTGAGTGAAAAAGCCCCACAGGAACACTAGACCCTGTGTCTGAACCCTAGTACTAGCATGAGAAAATTAGAAAAGGCAAAATACATTCAAAACAAGCTGAAGGAATAAAATAACAACAGCGTAAGTATAAGGTACAAGTCAGTAAAATTATAAATAGGAAAACTATTGAGAAACAAAATTAATGGAACAAAAATAAAACTGTCTTACCTTTAGTAAGACAAAGATGAAGTGATGTGGCACAAATCACCCAATGTAGTATCAAAATGGAGGTCCTACAACTACTAAAAGGCAAAAAAAACCCCCCAAAAAACTAGGAATAATTACTTTTCATAATGCTCATAAATAACTTAGAACTAATAGGCTCCTCAAAAATTTCTAAATGGCTGAGAACTGGTGGTTCACGTTTGTAATTCTAGTTACTCAGGGGCTGAGATCTGAGGATTGTGGTTCAAAGCATAGCCTGAGCACAACAGCCCTTGATAGGCAGGGCAGTGGGGGCTCATGTCTGTAATTCTAGCTACTCAGGAGGGTAGGATCTGAGGATCTTGGTTCAAAGCCAGCCTAGGCACAAATATCTGTGACACTCTTATCTCCAATTAACCACCAGAAAAATGTGGGTCAAGTGGTAGAGTGGTAGCCTTGAGCTGAAAAGCTCAGGGACAGCGCCCAGGCCTGGAGTTCAAGCCCCACAACTGACAAAAAAAAAAAAAAAAAAAATAAGACCGGGTAGGGGGAGGGAAATGGGGACAAAAACATGAGAAGGGGTATCAATGTGTGAGAATATAACTACTCTCTGGCAAATATAACCCCTCTATACATTACAATAAATAAGAGACCACGAGACTCTTATGTCCAATTAACTGCCAGAGAACCAAAATGGTGCTGTGGCTCCAGGCGGTGCTTTGAGCTGAATTGCTCAGCAAAGCACCCAGGCCCAGAGTACAAGCCATATGAATGATAAAATAAGTAAGTTCTAAACCACCCAAACTCAAATATCCTACATAACCTTATAATCCTTAAGGATAGTCAAGTTGTAACCTAAAATACCCTGGAAAAATTCTCAGTCCAGATAGTTTCATTAGATAATTTTACCAGACACAAAGAATTAACACAAATTTATGCAAATTCTAAAGGAAACATTCAATGAGACCAGTATTTATCTGACATCCAATCAGACAGACAATACAAAAACAAACTTCTCAAGATGGAACACAAAACAAAAATCTAGGTGAAATTGCAAATGCCTGGAATCTAGGCATCCAGGAAAAGAGACATGAGTATTTGAAGTTCAAGCATAGCCTCTGTAACGGAGGATCCAAACAAAACCACTACTTCTCACATATGTAGTGATGAAAATGCAATAAAATATTGGCAATGTGTATACAGCAATACATAAAACAGTCACATTCTATGACCAATTGAAACTTATTCCAGGTATTCAAGACTGGTTCAATATTAAACATCACAATGCATAACATCTGAAATATTAATAAATCAAAGAAGAAAACTCAATTTTAATACAAAAAAATAAGAGCTGACAAAAATCAACCATTCATGGGAAAGCACTCAGTAAAGTAGGAAAAGGGAACAAGTCTGAAAAGTCTGAATGCTTTCCCCAGAAGACTGAACAACGTAAGGATGTCTATTTTCACTATTCTTTTCTTTCCCTTTTTTTTGGTCATGGGGTTTGAACGCAGGCCCTGGGTATTGTTCCTGAGCTTTTTTTGCTCACAGCTAAAGTTCTACCACTTTGAGCCACAGTGCCACTTTCAGTTTTCTGGTAGTTAATTGGAGGTAAGTGTAGTTTATTGGAGATAAGAGTCTCACAGACTTTCCTGCCTAGGCTGACTTTGAAATGCAATCCTTAGATCTCAGCCTCCTGAGAAGCTAGGATTACAGACAAAGGCCACCAGTGCGTGCCTAGCTATTTTCACTATTCTTCAGCCAGTGCAATCAGGTAAGAAAGTGAATTAGAAGGAAGTGAATTAAAAGAATGAACATATGAATGCCCAGCTAGAAAAAAAAAAAAACTTTAGGACTAGCTAAGCAAAGGCGCCTTAGACTCAAGACCAAAAGTATAATTCATGAAAGGAAGTACTCATGAAATCCATGTCCTTCCCAGGTGCTGGTAGGTCATACCTGTAATCCCAGCTACTTAGGAGGATGAGACTTCAGAGGATCATGGTTCAATGCTAGCTTAAGCAGAAAAGTCTGAGACTCTATTAGCCTGTAAAATGTCAGACTATAGGTGTAGCTCAAAGAAAGCTGAATAACAGCAGGATGCCCTAAATTGAAGCCCATGTACCAGCACTGGTACACATGCACATGTGTGTAAACACACACAGACACAGACACACAGACACAGACACACAGACACAGACACACACACACAGACACACACACACACAAGACACACACACACAGACACAGACACACAGACACAGACACACAGACACAGACAGACAGACACAGACAGACACACAGACAGACACACAGACACACAGACAGACACACAGACACCCTCAAAATAAAAAACTTGCTCAGTAAAAAACCATGTTAAGAGAATTAAAGGACAAATTACAGACAAATATCTGTAAATCAACTTATGTGACAAAGAGCAGGGGTCTAAAATTAGGGCAAAATGAATGTTAAGTTATATTTTTCAGTCATTTTATCTTTGATTGATTGCCTTTTAAGGTTCTGGTAACTTGTGCCTAATTAAAAAAAAAAAACAAACAGATCTATACCAGAAGAGAGATGCTCCTTGGATTTTGGGCAACTAATTTCAGGTAAGTACAAAACATCATCCTAATTGTATAGTAGTTATCCTAATTGTTCAGTAGTTATATATCCAGTAAACAAAGAGTATGGTAATGAGAAGTAGCTCAGGATGGCATTCATCTCAAAAAAACGAAGAAATAAGCCAGGTGCAGTGGCTCACACCTTTAAGCCTAGTCAGGAGGCTGAGATCTGAGGATCGTGGTTCAAAGCCAGCCCAGGCACTAGGGCACTGAAGACCGTGAGACTCTTCTCCAATTAAGCACTAGAAAATGGCAAGTGGGGCTGTGACTTAAGGGGTAGGATGTTAGCCTTGAGCTGAAGAGCTCAGGGACAGTGCCCAGGCCCAGAGTTCAAGCCCCATGACACACACACTGACACACACACACTCACACGAAAAAGAAAAAAGAAATTCAGAGATGCCTACTACATAGAGGCAACAACATGCAGCATCTAGCTTCCTTAAGGTTTTCTAAGGTATAGCAAATTTCAAATAACCATTACTGACTTTAAACTCATAGGGAATAAGGAACAGATCAGGCCTCAAATACCCAATGTACATACTAAAAAACATTAATGGTCAAAATACAAACTAAGGTAGAAAAAAGAAATTGAGGGGGGAAAAAGCTTATAGGTTAGGTTAGAGCTTTGAGAGAGGTGTGGGGAAAAGTGGGCAGCCACATGAAGAAAACTAAAAGTGGATCCCAGCTTGTCACCATGTACAAACATTAACTCAAAATGGATCGAAAACCTCAATACAGAATTGAAACTCTGAAACTACAAGACAGAGTAGGAGAGACAATGGAACCCATAGGCCCAGGCAGAAACTTCCTGAACAGTCCCAGGGGCACAACAGATTGGGTAGAGGGTTGACAAATGGGACTACTTAATAAAGTTTCTGCACAGGTAAAGACATAGCTACAAAAATAGAAAGGCAGCCAACCAGTTGGGAAAAGGTTTTACCAACAATACAAAGGTTTAATATACAATACATATAGCGAACTTAAGAAATTAATTCCCTCCAAACCTAACAAGCCAATCACTAAATGGGCAAGGGAGCTAAAGAGAGACTTTTCAGAGGAAGGGGTAAAAATGGCAAAGAAACACATGAGGAAATGCTCCTCATCAATGGCCATAAAGGAAATGCAAATAAAAATAACCCTGAAATACCATCTTACAATAATCAGAATGCCCAATATTCTGAATTCAGACAACAGCAAGTGCTGGCAGGGATGTGGATGAAGAGGAACCGTACTGCATGGCTGGTGGCAATGTAAACTAGTACAAGCACTCTGGAAAACAGTCTGGAGGTTCCTCAAAAAAACTAAACATAGACCTCCCCTATGACCCACCCATATCACTCCTTGGCATTTACCCTGAGCAACATGATCCAGGATAAGGACATATGCACATCCACATTTATCACTGAATTATTCACAATAGTCAAGGATGGAAACAACCCAGATGCCCCACTACAGATGAATGGATTAAAAAAACATGGTACTTATGTACAATGGAATTTTACATAGCCACCAGACAAGATAACATAATGGCATTTCTGGGAAATAGGTCGAAGTAGAGCAAATCATGTTGAGTGAGGGAAGTCAAGACCAAAAGAAAACAAAGGCACATGGTCTCTGATATGCCGGTGTTAGCTCTAATACTGGACAAGACAAGTCAAACTGAAAAGATGCCCCTACCCAATGAAACCAAAGGAAGAGGGAACAACTGATACTCTAGCAAAGGAAAGAAAGATAACATCCGATTTGGAGGAAATGGTTTATTGTCAGTGTTCAAAGAGTTAATCAGTAGGGCGTCCGTGGCTCACACCTATAATCCTAGCTACTTGAGAGGCTGAGACCTGAGGATCATGGTTCAAAGCCAGCATGGTCACAGAAGTCTCCGAGACTCCTATCTCCAACTAGCCTCCAGAAAACTAGAAGTGGCATTGTGGCTCAAGTGGTAGAGTTAGCCTTGAGCTGAAGAGCTCAGGGACAGTGCCCAGGCTCAGAGTTCAACCCCCATGACAGACAAAAGAAAAAAATGTTAAACCTGTTGTTCTAAGTAAGACTAGAGAGTTTAATATATTGACTATTTATAAATCTGTAGACTAGATCAATAGTGCTTAGTAGTATAAAAGTAAAAAAATGATTGTGACATTAGCCAAGTATAACTGTGCCACAGTACTGTGAACTTTATAACTACTTAACCTCAATTTAAAAAAAGCTTTCAGAGGACTGAAATAAGCCTACACTGACAACTGAATATACTATAGGTTGATAAAGCAGCAAACAGAAAAATACATTGTTCTACAGTTAGACATGAGACTATATATTGAATACAAGTACTAGGCTATCCATGAACCCAATAAATTGTATTATAAATCATGACCACCACTAAGGTACCTAGAATAGTGTTTGGAGAGCAGCAAATGCTCAATAAATTCTGTTGAGTGAATATGTAAATTGATATGAAGATGGAATTTAAAGCTATTGGATGATTTTGAGATTACCTACAAAGTACAGATGTAACATCTTAAAGGCCATATATACCTGGGTGTTGTGGTACACTCTTTACAATCCTAGCACTTGAAGCAGGAAGATCATGAGTTTGAGGCTAGTCTGGGCAATACAGTAAGGCCCTTTCTTAGGGAAAAAAAAACCAAAGAAATAAAACTTATATGTGTGTGTCAGGACTGGGGCTCTTGTTTACCTTTTTCTCTCAGAGGTAGCACTGTACCACTTAATTCTGTTTTGTGTCTGTTTGGGCTGACTCTCTTGATCCTCAGATCTCAACTTATAGCTAGGATTATAGGCATGAGCTGCCAGCAACTGGCAAACGAACAAAAAACACTTTTACAATTGTGTGTGTGTGTGTGTGTGTGTGTGTGTGTGTGTGTGTGTCTGTAAAAGACTAAGGAGGAGCCAGGAGTTTGGCCTAGTGGTAGAGTACTTACCTAGCATGCACAAAGACCCAAGTTCAATTCCTCGGTACCACATACATAGAAAAAAGTGGTGCTGAGGTTCAAATGGTAGAGCTCTGGCCTTGACAAAGTTCAAGGACAGTGCTCAGGCCCTGAGCTCAAGCCCAGGACTGGCAAAAAAAAAAAAGACTAAGGAATAAGGAATACTGGTGACAAAACAGGAGGAAAAACCAGAAGTCTAGCCTGCTCAATTAATGTATCTGTCCCAATAAAAGAATGCTTCCCTAAGTGGTTCCTTGTTTCAAATACTGAGGAAGGATGCAAGGTAAGGACAGAGGAGTGATGGCAGCCAACACTGAGAGCTATGACCAGAGCTAAGAAACAATCCCTCTTCTGGGAAGGAAGGCAGGTCATTTTATGGCAGAAATGTGAATGTTTCCTGACAGCCCCTATTTTTTCCAGGAATTATGAAGCAACTGTCAGCCAAGAGTGAACATTCAATAATGCTATGATGGAATATAGAAAGTGTTATGGAAACATAATTTAGTGTAGAGGTGGATTTAGGAGGTCTGTAGGATGAACAGGAGCTCAGGAAAAACAGAAAGGAGTTGGATTAACATCCCAGGTATGCACAAAACTTCAGAACTAAGGAAGGAAGGAGAAGTGCAGGAAACAAAAAGGAAAAGACTAAAGATGTCCAGCCAGAAACTTTTAGGAGACGCTATGAGAGACATAGCAGGTGCTTAAACCAAAACCCTGTGCCCAATGCTAAGGAAAGAAAAATTTGTGGATGTGCATTACACATTTTATCTTGGTAATCATAACACTGGTTTGGATAAATTATTTCTTATTAAATATGTAGGCATACTTAATATTAGTTCATACTTAAGTATAAAAATGAACTAATCATTAAGAGTTAAAGAAGCAATATAGAGCCAGAATATGTTCAACTTCCTGCTATGTAAATAAATGCCCAACTTTGCAGCTTTCTTAGCTTACATGGGAAGTATAAATAAAGTAATAGCACTATCTCAGAGGGCTTTATGAAGACTACCTAGCTGTTGTTACAAGTAAGGTGAACTTTTACCTGCTTCTTAATGGCATAATTTTCACCATCTTCAGCTTTCATCTTTTCAATCTTTTCTTCATGCTGTTTTGCTTCTTTTTCATACATTACTTTTTCTTTGACCAATCTATAAATAAGCCAAAAATTGTTTTAAAGAATTAGCTTTTCCCTAAAGGATATATCACCAACTACATAAATGTAAAACATAGGTAATCACTAAAACTGAAAGATCAGATGGAGAGGGAGCGGGGAAAATACTTTAGCCACAGATACAACTATAGTCTTAAGTATTGTGAGGTAAACAAGTACAATCTGTAGACACATGGTTTTAATTTTAAAAACAAAATTGCATATTATATTATTTATACCAAGAAAAAACATTCAAAATTACTTAAGTCATTACTTAAATATTACTCTTTTATTGATATTCTCCCAAACTTTATACATGTACTTAAATTATAACCTGTAAAAGCTTAGCTTACTAAGGACAAATATAAGTATTTTGCTAAGTCAGAGGAAGGTTATTTTCAACAAAATGTTGTTTAACAAGTTTTTACTATAACTTAATGTATACCAGACTTTCCTTATGCAAGGAACTAGGACGATTTCAAGACGGTTCTCACATAGACAGTGCAAATAAATCAAAAATTTCTGGCTAGTAAAAAACAGCTTTTTCTATTTGACTTGCTTACTTCTATACCCATCCTGCTGAGATATGATTTAAGAAACCAACTTAGAATGAAGTAGCTTTGCTGTAATAGCTTACAATTAAAAATTTCAAAAATGCGATTAATTTTTGTATTTTGAATTTATACATAAAATTTGTATTTTGGATTGCACATAAATTAATGAATCTTTAAAGCACAAAAAAGCAAAAAACTTCAAAATGCTTGGCACAGCACCTAGAAGAATTTTAAATCATGATTTAAGTTAGCGTATACTAAATAAAATGTTCCAGTTTGGAACTTTACAGTTTGGAACTTTACAGAATTCCAGTAACTCACTTTTATAATCTTGTATTGTTTCTATAAGTGGAAGGAAATATAGCAAACCATTACCAGTATATATAATAAAATGTTATGTGACATTCACATTCACACCAGTGAAAATACCGAATTAATTACGCAGGCTCAACTCAGTGACTCACATCTAGGTACCACATACGTAGAGAAAAGCTGGAAGTGGTGCTGTGGCTCAAGTGGTAGAGCTCTAGCCTTGAGAAAGCCCAAGGACAGTGTTCTGGCCCTGAAGTCAAGGCCCTGGACTGGCCAAAAAAAAAAAAAGTTGTATTTTTCTGGGTGCTAGTGGCTCATGTGTGGAATCCTAGATACTCAGGAGGCTGAGATTTGAGGACTGCTGTTCAAAACCAGCCCAGGCAGGAAAGTCCATGTGAATCTTATTGCCAATCAACTCAGAAAAAGCCAGAAGTTTTGCTGTGGCTCAAGTGGTGGAGTACTAGTCGAGCAAAAGTAGAAAAGGTTCCAGTAAAGCAGCATAAAAATCAATGCATGGACAACATGTTATACAATGCTGCAATTAGTTCTTGCAAAGCATTTCACAGTACTGATATGACAGGTCATTAAAGTATTATCCTAGTGGACACTTAGGTCATTCCCAGTGACAACATTGTGATAAAAAAAACAAAAATCTTTCTTTACACATTTTGGGGCTATGTATTATGGTTTATATCTGAAATGACCCTCAGAGGGTAATGTGTTCAATGCTTGGTTGCCACCTGAAGAGGCAATTGGCTAGTGACTGGATCATGAAGAGTTCTGGCTTCATCGTATGTTAAACCATTGATAGGTTCCTAATTTTCAAATTATATGAAGGAGATGACACCTGGTTAGAAGTAGGTCACTAGGTTAGAAGTAGATCACTAGGTGTATTATCTTTGAAGGCATACATTGTTCTCTACCTGCTTCCTGGGCACTAAAAAAAGTGCGCTCCATCATACCCTTCTGCCATGATGTTCTACCTAACTCAGGCCAAAACACCATGGAGCCAGATGACCATGAAATGAAATCTCTACATCTACTGGCCAAAAGAAAACATTCCTCTCTTGTTATGCCAGATGTTGAAGGCAACAAATCAGCAAGACATAAAGATTATATATAGTCTATGATTTTCCTTTAGTTTTATAAAACTACTTTTGTTGTTTATTTTCACTTTAACTGGTGCTTTTTACAGCTTAATTAAGCTTTAGTTAGAAAGTGGAAAAATACATTATTTCCATGTGATAGGCTACTTTCTTTTTTGCCAGTCCTAGAGCTTTAACACGGGGCCTAAGCATTGTCCTTGGGCTTTCCTCAAGGATAGAGCTGTACTACTGGAGCCAGAGCACCATTTCCGGCTTTTCTACATATGTGGTACCAAGGAATCGAACCTGGGTCTTCGTGCATGTTAGGGAAGCACTTTATCACTAGGCCAAACTCCCAGCACCAATAGGCTACTTTTGTCATCTATTTTTTTTCAATGTTAACTTTTTTGCCAGTCCTGGGGCTTGAACGCAAGGCCTGAGCACTGTCCTTGGGCTTTCTCAAGGCTAGAGCTCAACCACTTGAGCCACAGTACTACTTTTGGCTTTTTCTACGTATATAGTACCAATAAATCAAACCCAAGTCTTCATACATGCTAGGCAAGCAGTCTATCACTAGGCCGAACTCCAGGCCCCTGTCATTTGTTACTTATAAAAAAGAAAATACAAATATTAAAGCAATTTTTTGTTTCAGCCTATGATTTGATAATACATTTAGAACTGCATGCCAGATTACACTGTTTAAAAATTAATTTAAAAATTAATTAAGTGTATCAAAGCTTACACTAGAAAGAAAAATTAGGAAAATGAAATACTAAAGATCCTAGCTAATAAGAAGGCTAACATCTAAGGACTGCAGTTCAAAGCCAGCCCAGCAAATAAAAGTGAGATTCTCATCTCCAATTAACCACCAGCAAAGAGGTACTGTGGCTCAAAGTGGTGGAGTGCTAGCCTTGAGTTCAAGGACTGTGCCAAAGCTCAGAGTTCAAGCCCCACGACCAATTAAAAAAGAAAAGAAATACCAAGAGAAAAGACAAATTGGGGAAAGGTTCATTATATGAAAAATAGAATTGTACAGAAAAATAAAAAGTGTAGTTTTTAAGAACAAAATTTCCCAGGGCTAGAGGAAGGACAACACTCAAAGGGCATCCTAAGTACCAAAAGGCTAAGTTAAAATTCAAATCCTTATCTATGTATATTAAGAATTTTCAGAGTTCCAAGAAAATTAAAGCCTTTGAAAAGAGAAAAATAGGACACTCATAAAAGAACCATTATATTTCACATTAATAACATTAGACATCAAAAGATGGAGCAATCCGTTCAAAGTTCTGAAAGAAAATGATTTATAATCTAAATTTATAACTATAATAAAGAGTGAGGGAAAAATTCATTAATTCAGTTAGCAATTATTTATTGAGGGGATACTATGTGCCAGATGTAATTTTATATACCAAGGATATAGAGGTGAAAAAACTACAAAAATCTTTGCCCTGTGGCACCTTTTAGTAGAGAAATAAGACAAATAAGCAAAATATATAGCACAGTAGGTTGTAGTAAGTGCTACAGAGAAAAAGTAATGAAGATAAGTAATACAGAGTAATTTAAAACAAGATAATCTAGGAAGGACTTTAAATGATATGTAAGTCTTGAAAGATAGACAGGAAGTCACACAGATAGCTGATGAAAGAAAGTACAAGATAAGCAAACTTTTTAGCTATATGAAAGTTCTATATACTATGTCTCCTTTCTAGGAAATTTACTTAAGAATTATGCTGGCAAACTGAAAATAAAAAGCAAGAAAAGAAGCCATGACATCAAGAAGCTATGGCTAACCTTACATACAGTTTAATGAATAGGATGGGAGAATCCCAAAACTTAAACTGTTCTGTAGACCTGGAAGATATAACATTAGTGAGGGCTCATATGGGAATATGTTTAAAAGAATGTATTCTATGAACAGAGACAAACAAACTAGAACATATCATTAAGAGGTCAGGTGTTACCTCAATTATAAAAGGAAAACAACAACCAAAAAAATCTCAAGAATCCCCCTCAACACCTAAGGTTATATTTTAAAGCAACTAATGAAGAAAATGGTCCATTTAACTAAAGACATAAAAATAACCTCCTTTGGAACTTAGGCTCAATGGTTTCCCTCATTCATCACAATCAGTAGAAACCTTGGGCTCTCCTAGCAGAGATCTGCAATAGAGCAAAACCTTGATACATAAGGCCATATAGTATGAAGCTAATTGAAAGGACCTCCAGGATACTGAAACAACAGCCATATAACGAATGATTGTTGTCCTTAATGTACTATGTTGTCTCTCATCTCCTTTGCTGTCCCTTGGGTATCTCATATTGTTACAGTACCTCACTTTGTTATCTGATATATTGAATTTATTTGTATTTGGTTATTTGAAATTTGATAGGGAAGGGGGGAAAAACCAAAACGGGTGGGGGGGGGTGGGGGGGAGGGTAATGGGTACCAAGACATGTGAAAGGGTATCAATGTATGTGAATTAATGCACCTTCTATCTGGCAAATATCATGTAACCCTTTTATTAATTACAATTAAAAAATGAAAAAAAATAACCTCCTTTGAACAATAAAGGATTCAGAGATATAATTATGTATATTATCTGCCATATTTAAAGTAATTATAATCTACGTATTTTCAGCTTTTACAACACACTTACAAATACAACATATCTTTCCCCACTTGGGAGAAATACTGGTTTTTATTTTGTTTAAAGGCGAAGGAATATCTGTAATTTTTCTACCTGCTCATGTTGTGCCATGTGCTTGTGGCTGATAACTAATTCTAGCTACTCTGGAGGCTGATATCTGAGCATCACAGTTCAAAGCCAGTCTGATAGGAACATCTATGAGACTCTTACCTCCAATTAACCACCAAAAGAGTAGAAATGGAGCTGTAGCTTGAGTGGCAGAACACTAGTCTTGAGCAAAAGTGCTCAAAGACAGTACATAGGTCTTGAGTTCTAGCCCTAAGATGGACAAATGGACAGACAGGCAGATACAAACGCAAGTGGCTGAAGTGACAGAGCACTAGTCTTGAGCAAAAGAGCTCAGCAACAATGGCCAAGTTCTGAGCTCAAACTCTAAGATTCATTCTCTCTCTGCCCCCCATCTCTCTCTCTGCCCCCCGTCTCTCTCTCTCTGCCCCCCGTCTCTCTCTCTCTGCCCCCCGTCTCTCTCTCTGCCCTCCGTCTCTCTCTCTCTCTGCCCCCCGTCTCTCTCTTTCTGCCCCCCGTCTCTCTCTTTCTGCCCCCCGTCTCTCTCTTTCTGCCCCCCGTCTCTCTCTCTCTCTTTCTGCCCCCCGTCTCTCTCTCTCTCTTTCTGCCCCCCCATCTCTCTCTCTCTTTCTGGCCCCCGTCTCTCTCTCTCTCTTTCTGCCCCCCCCGTCTCTCTCTCTCTTTCTGCCCCCCCGTCTCTCTCTCTCTCTTTCTGCCCCCCCGTCTCTCTCTCTCTCTGCTCCCCCGTCTCTCTCTCTCTCTCTGCCCCCCCGTCTCTCTCTCTCTGTCCCCCCGTCTCTCTCTGCCCCCCGTCTCTCTCTCTGTCCCCCCGTCTCTCTCTCTCTGCCCCCCCGTCTGTCTCTTTCTCTCTGCCCCCCCATCTCTCTCTCTGTCCCCCCGTCTCTCTCTCTGTCCCCCCGTCTCTCTCTCTGTCCCCCCGTCTCTCTCTCTCTGCCCCCCGTCTCTCTCTCTCTGCCCCCCGTCTCTCTCTCTCTGCCCCCCGTCTCTCTCTCTCTGCCCCCCGTCTCTCTCTCTCTGCCCCCCGTCTCTCTCTCTGCCCCCCCGTCTCTCTCTCTCTCTGCCCCCCGTCTCTCTCTCTCTCTGCCCCCCGTCTCTCTCTCTCTCTGCCCCCCGTCTCTCTCTCTCTCTGCCCCCGTCTCTCTCTGCCCCGTCTCTCTCTCTCTGCCCCCCGTTTCTCTCTGCCCCCGTCTCTCTCTCTGTCCCCCCGTCTCTCTCTGCCCCCCCGTCTCTCTCTCTCTGCCCCCGTCTCTCTCTCTCTCTGCCCCCGTCTCTCTTTTTCTCTCTGCCCCCCGTCTCTCTCTCTCTTTCTCTCTGCCCCCCGTCTCTCTCTCTTTCTCTCTCCCCCCGTCTCTCTCTCTCTGCCCCCCGTCTCTCTCTCTCTGCCCCCCGTCTCTCTCTCTCTGCCCCCCGTCTCTCTCTCTCTCTGCCCCCTGTCTCTCTCTCTCTCTCTGCTCCCCAGTCTCTCTCTTTCTCTCTGCCCCCGTCTCTCTCTCTGCCCCCCGTCTCTCTTTCTCTCTGTCCCCCGTCTCTCTTTCTCTCTGCCCGTCTCTGTCTCTCTGTCTCTCTCTCTCTCTCTCTGCCCCCGCCTCCCCGGCCCTCCCTGTCTCTCACACACACACACACACACACTCAAAAGAAAAAAAGTGATGCTATATCTAGATATTGGTTTATCATACATATAATTCTAGTTACTTGGAAGGCTTGATTAGGAATACAGCTGTTACAAGCCAGTTCAAGTAGAAAAACCCATGAGATTCAACAGAAGCACAGTGGTACGTATCTGTCATCTCAGACATGATGGGATTCTAAAATAGAAGGATCATAGTCCAGGTGTACACTATACAAAAGCAGGGGCTTAGCATTACCCAGAACAAGAGCCTACGTCAAAAATAACCAGCAGAAGCCCAGCATCAGGCTCATGTCTATAATCCTAGCTATTCAGCAAACTGAGATCTGATGATCGTGGTTCAAACCCAGACTGGGCAGGAAAGTGTGTACAACTCTTACCTCCAACTAACTACCAAAAAAGCCAGAAGTAGGAATATATCTCAAGTCAAGGCTTGAGTGAAAAAGCTAAGCGACAGTGCCCAGGCTCTTGAGTTCAAATCCAAGTACAAGTTCAACAAAGTAATTGTCTAGCAAGTGGAAGCCCTGAGTTCAAACCACCCCTGACAGAGGAGGGATGAGGGAAGAGGAGTAAGCTATAAGAGGTATAGGTTAAATTACTTTTGATCAGCTAATGAAAGTTTTGCCAGTGCAAAACTTTTAATACCAGTGTATTAAATTCCCGGAACTAAAACTTATTTGAAATTCCTAGTATAAGTTCTTTTATTCTAACAGTTGTCTTCTACTGATACAGCTAAGCTCTCCTGTCTAAGAAATTGAATTTTTGAGTTTTATTTTGTGAGATAAAGAATCTAACAGATTTCTTACATTAAAGTTCTACATATTAAATGCAATTTTATCTCTTATGATTCTCTACAATATTTGAGTCTTTGTAACAAAACAATGAACAGAACATCTATCATAATTTTAGAAACAAAATCTAAGCTACTACATTCCATAAAACTGGCTAAAAAGTATTACTTAAAATGAAAATTAAGATAGAGCAACACTAATAAAGTTAGGCTAAATATGACCAAGGTTTCCTCCCTCCCTCCCTTCTTTCCTTTTTCTCTCTTCCTTTCTTTTCACCAAATTTGCTCTCCTAAAACCAGAAGATGTTTGGTGAGGTTCAATGTTACAACTCAGGAACAGTTATATTAGTATCCTACAAAATATGACAAGAAATAAATTTAGGAAAGCTTGGATCATTCAAGATAAAATGAGTATGTGATAAAGAAAATGTACCCAGGCATGGTGGCACAGACCTGTATTTCCAGGACCTGGGAGGCCAAGACAGGATTGAGAATTTGTGGACAGCTTTGGCTACAGAGACTTTTAAAGAGGAAGAAAGATGAGGGAAGGAGGGAGAAAGGAACTGAAAATGCGAGGGAAAAAACAGTTAACATGTAGTTAGCTCTTACCATGAACTGAGCAGCTTGTCAAAGCAGGCTAATAGGCTGTTTAATCCTAAAGACAATCCTATAAAATAGGTAGTATTTCTACTTGAAAAAAAGTGAAATTCATGAAGCTTCAGTACTTGTAAAAATTCTCAGTTACTAAGTTCCAAAGAACTATTTTATTCCAAATTGCATACCCTAAGCTACCACTAATATACTTTCAATTATTTTATTTTTGAAACATTTGAGCAAATATGCTCGATGATGTCCCATATATGCTAGCTACCTACAGTCCTTCCATTCTTGCTTGCTAACACAACACAATTTTGTTTAGAATCATCCAAGAAGTCATGTCCTTCCAAAGAAGTCAATCGTAAGAGCTTTAGCAGCGGGGCATGGTGGCTCATGCCTGTAATCCTAGCTACTCTAAGGATCGCTGTTCAAAGCCAATCTGGGCACAACAAAACCCATCAGACTCTTATTTCTAATTAATCACCAGAAAACCAGAAGTGGCGCTGTGGCTCAAGGGGTAGGGCAGTAGCCTTGAGCTAAGAGCTCAGGGATAATGCCCATGCTCAGAGTTCAAGTTCCAAGATGGACCACCCCTGCCTCCCCCAAAAAACAAAAAGCGCTTTACCAAGTGTAATATAGGCATTTGCAACTGGTCCACTTCTGGTCAACACTGCAGAAGGTGGGACTTTAAGATGTCATTGCTCCTTAATGGGACACAATTCCTATTCTTAACAGTGTCATTTCTATGTGACAACTATCATTTTGGGCAGGTGTGGGGGAAATCTATTTTTTTTGAATTTAATGTTATTGTAAAGGTGATGTACTCTTTATCTGACTTACGTAACTCCTCTGTACATTTCTTTTTGAACGATGTCACCCCTTCCCTTGCTCTGTTTCCAATAGTGTCTAGTATCACTGCTGAATTTGTTCACCATTTGTTCCATCATTTCTGTGCCCCCTTTACTTCCCAAAGTCTGATAAAACAACAAAAGGAAAAAAATCCACAACCCTGTTCCCATTTCCTGGTGTTCATTTTAATATTATGTTATATGATCAGTTGCACCTCGCTGTTGTGCCTTTGTGGTCCTCTCCTAAGAACATCGTCCTCTGGTCTCACTCTGGGTGAAATGCCTAGAGACAACTTTGAAGTTGTCAGAGCACGCCAGTCCTTAATGATGTCACTGAACTACTGTAAATAAAATATTTTAAAGTATACTATAACTAGATCCCTAATATTCTTATTGTTCTAACCACATTAAGTCTGATTTTTTTTCCTTGATGCTAAAAGCACCTGAAGTGATAGGTCAGATAATTTTACAGGGCCAGAACTAATGCTTTTCTATTTTGGACTAAGAAATCCCAAATTGATAAAATGAGATTGCGATACCTTAGAGATTAAGAAAACACCTTTTCTTGCCATAAGCATAAAGAATGTGAGGACTAAATAAACTTCCCAATCCTTCATTATATTAATATTTCATATGAATTTTGTGCAAAAGACTATGCTTAATGCTTAGAACTAAAAGTTTTATGTAAAACTTTTAAATGGTCCCATTGTTCAATATCGGAACAACACAAGATTATCTGAAATAGCATGAGGCAACATATTCACACATACCTGCCCTTAGTCACTACATGTTTTTGGCTTTGTGTGTGGCCTAAATGAAAAAAAAATGAATGTCCAATTTTATTGTATGTGTTATCTTTATTCACTTATCAATCCATTAAAGTTCTACTAAATCTCAAGTCGAATATAACTTTAATTAAGTTTAATACATAGGTCAGATAAAACATATTATACAAACAACTAAAATGATGCTAGTCCAAATCAAAATCAATATAATTTTAGGACTATAAACTGTAGGTAATACCAAGCTGATGAACATCAGGAATAATTAAAACCCTACCAATATAAAAGAAATTACTTCCCTAAACCTCTAAACTGTCCCTTAAATATTTGTTCTGCAATGCCAATGGGCTTTTAAAAGTATATAAAGCTGATAAGCTTAGGACGCCATGAATTTACGAGAAACCAATAGTTTCTCCCATAGCCACTTCTTATCATTACAAAATACTGTGACATTTGAATTACAAACTACTCTTGTAATTTTTGACTTCTCCCCTGTTAACTGTCTTTGTAACATCTCCACTGAAAACATCTCACCTGCAACTAAAACCTAGTCATTATCATCCCTACCCAACTTGAACTGTTAAATGTCAAAACCTTGCTCCCATATCTTTGTGGTCTGGTGACTGGAAACCATTTTTACTGGGTGGTCTGGCTAAGTCTGAAAAGGACTGAAGAAAGCACAACATAGGTACACAGGGGAACAGGGGATGTTTTGGGCACTATTTGTTTGTTTGTTTTAAATAAAAGCTCAACTGTACAAGAACTTGATAAAGTAGGCGTGGCTTGTGAACAGTGGAAAAACTGCAGAGTTGTCTACAAGTTTATTATCAAAGTGATAAAGGAAAACAAAAAGCCTAATTCTATATTAGATGAACTAAAAAACAAAAACCAAACGAAGCAAATAATTATACATCTGAATGACCACACTGCACTATCATTTCCAAAATTGTTATAACTTAGATCCATAAGGGATTAAAGGTAGCACATAGAAGAACATGGTGACAAAATATTCAAGGTAACTATTCCATTCTATGAAATAGATGTTTGCCTGAAACATTCAAGCAAAGGATAGTATTATACTAAAACTACTATAATAAATCAGAAAATTAAAAATAACATTTGAGTCAAGTGACTAGTTGATTGTCCCATCTCATAGATAATGAATTAGTATCAGTAGGACACCTGAATTTTGTCCAGTTACAAAATAAGCTCAATTTACTCAGTAAAACATTTTACAGTCTGGCTTTCTCAATTAACCCCAACAGTTTTAAAACATCACATTGTGTAAAAAACTAGAACTATATACAGGATTACCACCAACTGCAGCATTTGTTCCATGAACAGAATGAGTTAGCATGCACAATCAGAGAATTTCTAACTTTATCTCACAAAAACAAATATATATTTTTCACTCACCTGTTTTCTACCACTTTAACACCACAAAGTTTTCCAAGTTCTTCCATAGCATTCTTTCTGGGACTATTTCATGAGCGACTTGGGAGAATCTTTAAAGAGCTTGGATTGTATGGAGAAACTACATATGGAGACAAGCTGATGCCACATTTCCCTTTCTCCAATCAACTTCAATAATTCCAGCAATAGCAGAACATTTGGAATTGAGGAAAGATACCTTACTATAATTCTAGTTATAGAAACTCAAAGTTGTATGTACCTATGGAGGCAGGGACTATCTTTTACTAACCATGCTAATATTACCAACTACTATTTATTCAAATATGATAACAGTTGTTTAATAGAAGAAAAGGAATACTTGTGTAATAGACGTTAATAGTTGTGGTGAAAATGTAAAGGTTTCTATGAACAAGTAAAGCTTGGGAAAGATTGCATACTCTAGACCTCACAGGTATTCACACAAGAAAAGCTTTGAGTAGGAGAACTGCGGTGGGGCTCAGATGCCTAAAACTATGGATCATCTATATTCACTCTGAGACATGCTTTTGATTGTTTTACTGGAAATCCTGTGACAACTCTAAAAGTTGAGTGAATTTTAGCACATATGTATGGCCAATGGTAGCAGAGTCAACATAGAACTATGCTTCGTGGTGTTCTGGGAAAAACCTTTCGACTTGTTGGCTATACTATTCAGTATGGCTGTATAGTCCACTGTGCTTTTGAATACGTTGGCGGTGTTGTAATGTGCTCTGGACCATCAATGGAGCCTACAATTCATAATTCAGATATTGTCTTTGCAGAAAATCTTAGTCGACATTTTTATGGTATTCAAAGAGGTGACATTGTGATTGCAAAAAGTCCGAGTGATCCATCCAAAGTCAAACATTTGTAAACAAGTAATTGGTCTGGAAGGAGACAAAATCCTTACCACTAGTCCATCAGATTTCTTTAAAAACCATAGTTATGTGCCAACGGGTCATGTTTGGCTAGAAGGAGACAATCTACAGAATTCTACAGATTCCAGGTACTATGGACCCATTCCATACGACTAATAAGAGGGCGGATTTTCTTTAAGATCTGGCCCCTGAGTGATTTTGGATTTCTACGTGACAGCCCAAATAGTGATAGATTTTTCTGATGATTAACATTTATTCTTTTGACTTGATTATTGTCCTCCTGTTCAAGTGAATTTATACTGCAGCTGAAACCATGTACTTGCCAATAAACTATCTGCAAGTCAAAAAAAAAATAAAAGCTTTGAGTAATTTTACAGGCAAGTAGCATCAAAATTTAGCACAGCTGCTCTCAAAATAATTTGAGCACAGAACATTTTTAGAATGCTCTTAATGAAAGCTGATTCTATGAGTAACAACTTAGCATCTCAAATAAAAAAACAGATAATACTAACAATTCTGACCCTAGTAACTAAAATTTTATTTATAAATTTTTAGAGTACATCAATATACTACATTAAATACAAAATGTTTTATTCCAATTATAATATGTAAATAAAATATTTAGTTTGAAAAAGTTTATAGTAAAATGATTGTAGCTAATAAATTAAAAATCAAATTCAACTTTCTCCTAATGCAAACTTATTTCTTTACCTTAAATATGTTTATTTAAATGGTAATAATACATCCTTGCTCTCAGGCCACAAAAACTGAAGGAATACCATTTTTAAAGGTTATTTAGAAATAAAACAGCTTTAAATAGAAAATGTTATCCAAATAAAACACTTCAAAAACCAGGACTTTGCCTAGAGTATGAACAAATACACAAGACTTCATTCACATATCCTCCAAATGTTCATTTAAAAATCCAGTAATTTAAACATCCAAAATCACATGATGAATAGTAT